>NC_143580.1:68436516-69067765 GCF_048544385.1 Mastigoproctus giganteus
AAAAGGAGAATTTTGCAGGAGAACTGTGACGATTTTTGGTTCGCTCTTTTGAGGGGAGATTAACTATCATCTTCTCTACATCAGCCACTTTACAAAATAACATTTAAGTAAATTAATTATTAAAGGTCGCTTAACGATAAGTGTGCATTTTTAAAAATTCTAACTGTACTAATATGCATCAAAAGAAACCAAACCGAAATACAACACCGCGGATGTACTTTGTTAACAGATACATAGTGGCGCCATCTATCGGAGTTTATAGACACTTTTCTCATTATTTTGCAGCTGCTGGCGGAAAAATCCACAGTCGATACGTTAAAAATGAAGAGTAATTTTTATTCCAGAGTTTTATGTCCATTATATTATGATATTCGTGAAATAAAATAATATCAAGGTCGTATGCTAGGCTTATAAGTATGCTTATATTTATTATGCAAAAAAAAATAAAATTTAAGGAGAATAATTTTTTTTTTCTAATAATATTCTTACGTGGATAATATTCTTTATATTAAGACAAAATTACCATAAAGTAAAATATTAAGACAAAGAAATATTAATACCGAACTGACTAAGATTCATAAAACAAAATAATCCAAAATAAAACTTCCCAAGCTGTCTCAGAAAATGAAAAGCACACGCAAATACTAATTTTGTAGCATTTCCTTTAATGTGGCAATAAAATGAAATGAAAATCATAAAACGCAAACGCAGTTTATTTAATGTAGCTTAGAAGAAAACCAATATTCGATAAAAATTCTCGATTCTCCTTGTAATAGCTGTTTTTGATCATAGATGGCGCCACCACACTCCTCTCTAATTCCGGGAGATCCACTTTTACTGCAAGAGCAGCTGGTGTTTACAGCTAGCTTCGGTACAAAGAAACAGAAACTTGTGTTGTGCGCGTGACAGCAGTCCTTATTTAGCCAATACCAGAGGAGCACTTTTAACTGTTTTACGATATTCTGCCACAGCTGGTCCATTTTCTGTCCAGCATAATGTATTGATTCTTTCCTTCTGCTTTGTGTTGTATCCAAGGTGACATCTCAACTGTTCATGCATTGTGGAGAGAGAGAAAATGAGAGAAAGTAAAAGAGAGAGAGCGATGTATTGCACACGGTTGGCAAACATGGAATCAGAATTACTTCAAAAAAAGTAATTAGAAAGAATCTAGGAATGATCTGCACAAGTGAAACTTTCTATTTCGGATTCTTTCACTATTTCTCTTTTTTCTCCTTTCTTTCTCTTTTTCCCTTTTTATTTCTCTTTATATTCTTTCTGTATTTATATTTTTTCTCTCTTCACTTTCTCCTTTTTTCGCTATCTCTTTCTCTTTTACTTCCTTTCTCTCTCTCTCTCTCTGTTTATTTTCCCCTCTTTCTTCCTCTTTCTATTTTCTTCTCTTTATATTTCTCATTCTTTCTTGCCATCTCGCTCTCTTTCTTTCTCCCCTCTCGCTCTTGCTTTCTCTCTGTCTATTTCTCTCTCTCTCTCTCTCTCTCTCTCTCTCTCTCTCTCTCTCTCTCTCTCTCTCTCTTCTTTATCTGTTTCTATTATACTCCGTTTCTCTATTTCTCTTTTATTTCCTTTCTCTTCCTGTTTATTTTTCTATCTTTCCTTCTTCCCTTCTCTCTTTTTCTGTCTTTCTTTCTACCCTTCTCTCCTTTTCTTTCTCTCTCTCTCTGCTTTTTTCTCTTTCTTTTTTCGCTATCTCGCTTTTTTTCTTCGCTTCTCGCTTTCTTCATCCCCTCTCACGCTTTCTCTATCTATTTCTCTTTTACTCCCTTTCTCTCTTTTTATGTATATATTTCTCTTTCAGGGGCGTATTCAGGGGTGGGCACAGAGGGTATATGCCCCCACCCTTAACCAAAATTTGATATTAAAGAAAAAGAACGCAGGAGGCGTTCTAAAGAATTTAAAAAGCCTGGTCGCCATGCCCCCCCCCCCCCTTACGATGATACCTGGATACGCCACTGTACTAGTTTAGTTCCTCTTTTCCTTTTTCTCTCTCTCTCTCTCTCTGTTTAATTTTCTATCTTTCTCTCCCTTCTCCCTCTCTTTCTTTCAATTTCTCTCCTTTTACTTTCCTCATCTTTCTTTCTCCTTCTAAATTGTAAATATTTTTCTCTGTAAGTTACTGTATTTTTAACATAAATTTTATTTACTTGTTACCCTTTATTCTTTGATCTTTTATTCCCTTTGTACTCTTAGAGAAAAAAAAAAAAACTGGAGAGACGTTAGTTTGTTGTCCAGAGGTGAATAGCATCTTGAGAGTTTCTGTTGCAAACTATTACTTCAGAGGAGAGTGCTTTTTCTCTAATGATTAAGTTCTAATGGTTAGATCCTCGTTCTTTCTGTTGCGACACAAACTTTCCTTGCAGTGAGTAATGGGTTACTGAGTCGTAGGTAATTACTATACGAAGAAGAGAGATTGAAACTAGTAGAGATAAGAAAGGAGAAATACTATCAAATATCAACAAATAGATTAATTTCAAGCACAGGTTCCCAAACTTTTATACCTCGAGCTTCCTCAATGCACTTCAGAAAGTTCATGCACTTTAAGTAAAATAAACAGATTTGACATAAAATTTAGCTCTGATTATACATACTTTTATAAGTGATTTGTACTTCGATACATTTAATCTTAAAGATTGATATGAATTATGCTTCGTACCTGGATTAGTGTGGTGATTAGTAGGATTGTTTGTCCCTATATCGTTAAATAGTGCTTCATAAAAACTATCATATTAAGACTCGCCCCCTAAAAAATCAATTGCGCCTTAATGGGGCCCCCTACACTTTGGGAACGTCTGAATTTTGGGAAAAAGGATGGGGGAGAGTAACACGAAGAAACATAGAGATAGCTAGACAGAGAGAGAGAAAGAAAGTAACATAAAGTGACAAAGAGAGAGACAGATATAAATTAAGAGAGATAAATAGAAAGAAAGGGGAGCTAAATAAAGAAAATAGTGTAAAATTTGACAGATGGAGGAGAGGAAGAGAGAGAGATTAATTTAGGAAAAAAGACAGAGGGGATGGGAAAGAAAGTAATGAAATTGAGACAGAACGAAAGAAATTTTCAGAGTGAGGAAGTTGACACATAGATAATGATAGAGAGAGAGAGAAATTGCCAAATGAAGGAGGTGGGATGAATGTTGAATGATTATGAACTTGGTAGTTTTCTGGACGATGCATATAGGGAGAATAATTTTCTGTTATGTCAGAAGAAACTTACATAAATCCGATGCTGCCTCTCCTCCTGTTTCCCTCCTCTTCCACACCACCACAAAAGCTGTAACGCTGATGATGACTACGAGGACCACCACAGCGCATATAATCGGGACTAGGATTGTCGGATCTTCGAAGAAGGACGACTGTCTGCTTACGGAGAGCGGAGGTACTGTTGCTGTTAAGAAAATGAAATAAATAATCTTAGAAACTATCCAGAAAATTATTATTTGCACTCAGAGTCTTTTAATCTGAAAACTTGTTGTGTTAGTCAAAAAGCAAACCAGATTTTCTGCACTTGAAGGAGCAACAATCATTTGGCATGTGGATCAGATATTTGGGTATGAATATAAACCTTGTGGTTAGGAATATATACTTTAATATAAACCTGTGGTTATTCTTACAGTGCAACTTACAACTGGATAAATGATCAAGATGAAATACGTTAAGAAAGAGGGTTATAATATAATAAATGTCTAGATTGAGTAAGTGACAATAATATAATTCTTTTAGAAAATAAAATGAATCGTTCCTCATGTATTTCTGTCGGAGTTTTTGGATGTCCAGATCCACATCATATCACATTATCCACATCAAGTACTAAAGATACCTCAAGGGAAAACAACGGATGCAGATACAAAACATACGCTGACTAAAAAGGCACGTGTGCCTACTGTTTTATAAATTCTAAAATTACCCGAGCGTAGGTGACGCCATATTAAATTTATCTTTCTTCTGGTTAGTAAATTTAGCTCTTTAGAACACTGATAACAGATTTCCAGGGAAAAATGTTTTCTAATCGCGTTTTAATTTGCAATCTCGGGATGCATAGTAATGTGAGAACTGAGTAATAACGAGGGAAATCTGATAAAGAGGCTGCCTACTACCATAAATCCTACTTACCTCCGGACAGAGTCAACGTAGCGAATCTGTATTCTGCCTCCGTTGTGCCCGCGTCACTGTGAGCGGTGACTAGAAGATCGTGCCATGTGCCCGGGCTGAGATCTGCGATCATTACCGTCTCTTGTTCCAGCAGGATGTGGTTGGACACTAAAACCCATTCTCTTTGAGCTTGAGGCTTGTACTGGATGACAAAATGAGATATTGGACAGCCGTCATCTCCCACGCCCTTAAGTGGAGAAGAGCAAATGATGTGTTGCTTCTCAGGAATGTTGACTTCTCTGGAGCTACAGGAGCTATAAAAATAACGGGACAATAATCAGTGGCAGCTGGGCATGAAATACTTTATGAGTTTAACACAAACAGTTCACCAGTCCTCTAGTAACGATATTGACTTATGATCCGTTTGAGAGAGAGAAGAAAAAAAGAGGGAGATCGAAACAACAAGAAAGAGAGAGAAGAGACAGAGCGAAAGAGCAAGAAAAAGATGAGAGAGAAGACTGTAAAAGAAAGAGCAAGAGAAAGAAGAGAGTGAATGAAAGAGCATGATAGAGAGAGAGAGAGAGAGAGAGAGGAGAGAGAGAGAGAGAGAGAGAGAGAGAGAGAGAGAGAGAGAGAGAGAGAGAGAGAAGAAAAAAGAGGGAGATCGAAACAAGCAAGAAGATGAGAACAGACAGAGCAGAAGAGCAAGAAAAAGGGTGAGAGAGAGACTGTAAAAGAAAGAGCAAGAGACAGAAGAGAGTGAATGAGAGAGAAGGAGCAGAGAGAGAGGAGAAAGAGAGAGAGAGGAACAAGAGCGAAAATGTAGGAAGGCGAGAGAGAGAGAAGAAAAGGAGCAAGAAAGAAGAGAAAAACAAGAGAGAGAATAGAAAGAACAAGAGAGAGGACGAGCAAGAGAGAGAGAGAGGGAAGGATAATTGACAAACAGTAAAAGAGAAGAGCACGAGAGAGGGAGATAATTGACAAACAGTAAAAGAGAAAGAGCATGAGAGAGAGAGAGAGAGTGCAAGTTAGAATTGTAACTGGTTAACCAAATTTTCCAGTTAGTTGTTCACAGTGTGGATTATTTTTCAGGAATGCAAAAGTTAGAAATATTACAAAATCACGTGAACCATGTCTCTTACGGAACACTAATTCATAAATCACGGGATGCTTTCAGTGATTTTCGAACCGTCACGAGAACTCACGATTAGTGCAATATCCTCACACCAAACTGCTTTCTAATGATACTCTTAGCTTAACATTATCACGAAATCGCGTGATCCTATGTTTAGGTGTAGAAGATAGTTTTCATCACCCAGAGGTAGTCCTCTCTCATCCGTGATACTACATTACCCATCCTGTTGTCTGCTACATCACCTCACTACCATTGTACACCCATCAGGTTCTCGTGATTGGTTGAAATTAAAGTAGCACCAGGCATTCAAACGGATACGTTACGTATAACTCATACTGGACTACATAAAAATTAGAGGCATGCGACAAATAGAATCTTCCTTACCTCTTCCATCGGTAGTTACTTCAAGCACTTCACTTGGGGGCCCTCTTCCGACGCTGTTGAATGCCACCAGTAACATATGATACGCAGTACCGCACTGAAGATTCTCCAACGAATAGCTCACACGATTTGGTGGCAGCTGTATTTCCCTCCAGTGGCTTGAACTGTCTTTGGAACTAAGAACAAACCCTGAAACACAAAACAGTTAAAACGAAAATGTTCTGTGTGGAAGATTTCACACAAAAATTATATTGAAATACGAGACAATTAACTTAATCCTAATTCTAAACGTAATTTAAGTTACACTAAATCGTCACTGAGTACAAGTAAGAAGTGAAGTATTTTAAATTCACGAAAATTATCAGTTCTTAAAAGTTCACCGATGTCCAATGAACACAGTTTTAAACTCACTAACAAAATTTACATTGAAATTAGATATCGAATAAGACAACGGAAAACTTAAATTTACTCAATAATCGTATGGTTACTCGCATCTTTAGTTTTTGTATGATATTAGTGCTTCTGAGACTGTAAAAAATGCTTGGGTTCGACTCCCGCTACCCGCTTGGTAGAGTTATACTTTTTATTGGGACTTCAGAATTATCTTAGTCGCCTCTGTGCAAACAAGAACAAATACAGCCTGTAGTCTGTCCTCTGAATGTCCTTAAAGGCATGTTGAAACTATCGAAATGTCAATGTCATTATATGAAACCATAGAAAGAAAAAAATTATTGTCAAAAATACCCACGAATGAACGAAATTGTAGATGGCCATCCTGTTTAGAATCGTTAGAGTTTATCTGTTAGAGCAAAGCTTATAAAGCATTGCAGTTTATAGTAAACGACAAAGACCTTATTATTGAACCCAATATTGTGATGCGCAGAACTGCGATCTGATGGTAACCAGAACTTTTAAGTGAAGACTCAAACATATATCAGCTAAATTGATTTTCATATGACTATAATCCTGTCTTTGTAAAAGAAAACTATTCCTGAAAATAAAAAAAAAAAATCCATAATTGATCCTCCAATGGATACTACTAGAAGAAAGGTATTTATCTGATGAATTACACAAACATCAATCAGAGCAGCAAATAAACCCTGGTTTCCACTATTATGCAGATATCCCTAGATGAGAAATCTTTAAACATCTGAATCATATAATATGTTCTTTTAGTGTCCTTAATACGAACAATTAAACTCCAGTGATGCTACAGAAAGCAGTGGGAATCTTCTCCAGAGATCTGAACCAGCGGATCGCGGATTAAACACCTCTTTGTAATGCTGTCTTCTTTGAGATGCGAGGGCATTTTCCATCGCTTAACAGAAAACACTTAGCAGACATTCAGATATGCGTCATACCTGTTACGAGTTTCTCGTTCGACACAGAGATGTCCCATTTC
Source organism: Mastigoproctus giganteus (assembly GCF_048544385.1). Lineage (NCBI taxonomy): Eukaryota > Metazoa > Arthropoda > Arachnida > Uropygi > Thelyphonidae > Mastigoproctus > Mastigoproctus giganteus. The sequence continues at coordinate 68,443,542 of NC_143580.1, forward strand.
ACGTGGATCGAAGTCGCTGTTGTGGCAACGACTCGTAGAATCGGCGCCTGTGGAGGATCTGCAGAAAGAAAACGCAAATTAAAGATACCTTGAAATTATTGTAGATTTTACAACAGAATAATGCTATATTAAAATAATTTAAACATTACTGATGCAGTTGCAGTTTAATAAAAATAAACTTATCCTGTATTTGTGATTTAGGATGCTTAATGCATTCAGATATTTTCTGCTCTTTACAGATCTAAATATTATAAAGTAGACACACTGATAGTTATTGAAAAACAGTTAAATTGAAACCTGATAGTAAAGCTGCAACAGTTTCTTAGGAAGAGTTAAAGAAAACAAGAGAGATTTTTGTACGATATAGAGTGTCTCCATCTAGTTATCGATAATGGAATTACAGTCTGTTCACTCTTAATTTAATGGTGGCGTACCAAGAGGGATTCAGTAAAGCTCTCATTGGCTAGTTGCCGAAATGCCACTGAAATTTTAAGCAACTGACCAATGGAGAGTTCACGAATAATATATATTTCTTTATGTCAGGATTAAAGTGAAGCTGCACAGAGTAATTGTAATCATCTATACTTAAAATCTAATGATAATATCCTTACAAGCATTTGTTAGTAACCTTGCGTCCGTCTTCAGCTTCCTTTCTTAGTGTCTCCCAGTGTCTTTCTCTGAAGATGTTAAATCAGAGCTTCCGAAGAATTCTTGTCACTACACATCCATCTGGCAGACTTATCGACACCGTGAAATTGGGTGGTTGCTTCAAATTTCAGTTGACATCCATGGCCCATTCTAGAAGTGGTCACACCATGTCATATTCAAAGTAAGATTCGACTTATCTCACGTATACGTGCATGAAATAAGTAGGCTGTGGTAATAAGTGAGTCATAACTCAAGCTAAATACTTGAGAAGTATAATTTCACGCTGTAATGGAGACCCAACCTTTGACAGCAAGCAAATAGTGGGAACGATATGCATTTGAATTTCAGAATGTGGATGGAGGATGCGGGAGTTTCGTGCTTAAGAATGGAGCTCTACGACTTCCTATACTAGAAAACTTCCATTCCCTATGGTGCATTTTTCAGTGAGGAAGTAGGGAAGATAAACCTAGTGAACTTCTCTTAGGAAGTAAGCAGAAGAACACTGTCCTGTCAAAAGTTATGGACCACTCGGGACAAACATCTCAATATTATCCTTCCAAAGTCATGCGATGTGTTGCGTGGATTTTGATAAGACAGTGTATTCTCTTAATATTTGAGTAAGAGGACGATATATACTATCCTCTCAAAAGTATGCGAATGAAACGCATGAAAAAGCAGAGATAACTCAAACGTACAGAATAATTTTCAGCAGAGGATTATAGTATTTAAAAGAGGCTAAATTAATGAAAGTCCTGATGCCTGCCACCACGAACTGATTAGAAAAAAACGTGCTGAACGATACTATCGGTAAAGCAATAGGTACCTTATTAATTTGTCCATTGAAACTAAACCTATATTTTTTCCAAAGTCGATGGTGTCCAAATACCTTTGACAGGATAGTGTAGATTAAGAGTTCGATGTGTCGGAATCATTCTAATCCTACGCAAAACAGGTGAAAGGGCAGAAGTTGGATATATGGTAATAGAACTCACCCTAGTTGACGAGACATGTGAGTTATTAGTCTATATGTATAAAGGGAGAGCATCCCAGAACTTTTATTGTTTTATAAACAAAATCGTAAAATTCTCGGGATTTGATTTCACTATGATTAAAATCCCACAAGATTCCAGGATTCTGTTTAACTGTATTTAAAAGCCCACAGAATCATAATCTTTATTTTTCATGACGGAAATTCCCCCAATTCCAAACGTAAAGCTAATTAACCGGTTATCCATAGAATTAAAATTCAAACCTTTCTGAAAGAGTGGAAAATAACTTAGCCACTGTATTGTCACGAAGATCAGAAAACTCAATGGTTAGTTATGAAGTGACTGCAGATGAACCCATATAAATCTCTCTGGATAATTGTTTTTTTTTTTATCTCAAATATAACTTTTTTTAATAGTACAGATGTGTCACGTTACAAAGAGATAAAGGTCCACGACCCCATATTTCAGTAATTTTAATGACACAGCTATTTCATAATAATCAAAATAACGCTAAAAAATGAGTGATCAAGAAATTTATATTAAAGTATACTCCAAATAGTTTTGTTTATGATTATGAAATTGCATCTCAAGAAAGTTTTTAAACTTCTCAGCGACTAGGGGCAGGTAGTGTCCCCTAGCGACATGCTCTAGAAGCGCTAATTAATATAAGTGAAGGTTCTTTCTTCAGGATGTTTTTGAGAGTCAGGATTAATGGGATCAAAGGAAGGAATTAAAGTGTTAAAAGCGAAATAACATAGTCCACTGAGAGAAAGTTGGAAGAGTGTACAAGGGATGAGGTAGAAGCTTAAGCGATTATAAGAGAGATTACGAAGACAGTTAGCTGAAAACGGCGAGTAGCTGGTTCTGCAAATTAAATAACACACGTCAGTGAGGGTTTAGGATGTTAACAGATAGAAAAGATTTTAAAAATTAAAAGATTGCAGTTAAATCTCCTGTGAGACGTGTTTTTCTTCTCTTATTATCTCTTTATTGAATAGATTGCTTGGGTATTCGTTATTCTCCAGATTGCCTGCGTAATAATTCTCAAGAGAGGAAGGGATTCAGCAACAACGACACTTCTCTGAGAAGCACGTGTTTTTTTGACATAGAGATTAAGATTAAACCGCACTATCTGCATGGGAGAGAGAGAGAGAGAGAGAGAGAGAGAGAGATGATATCTTTAAAGAGAATATAGTACCAAGGGGATCTTAATTACTTGAAATATTAATCCAGTTTCATTCCAACAGCTTCTACCATTCGAGGACAAATGGATCCCATATATCTAATGTTTTTAATTTTCTTCCAATTATTAATGTGGGTCCATAGTGAAAATAAACATCTAAACGGTTTTATTTCTTAAGACGTTTCCTCACCTGTCATGTACGTTTGAACCACTACCTCCTCTGAAGGTGGTCCAGCTCCTTGATTGTTGAAGGCTTGTACAACAATACTATATTTGGTGGATCGTTTTAAGTTAGTTAAAGTATACTCCACATCGTATTGGCCTGCCTTAGTGTGTACTGTCTTATAGATATACGGGCCAGATGTACCGAATTCTTTGTAACCCACGTAGAACCCGTCGATAAGGTTTTGACGTTCCAGGACTGATGGCATCTAGTAGAAAGAAAAAAACAAAAACAAATATTAAATGCAACATTTCTGTAATGAAAAAGTTTCATAAAGATTGAAGAACGGATTTCTATTTATTTGCACTTACCTTTTGTCACTTCACCTGCTAAGTAGAACTTTTAATACTATTTAAAAACATTAACTGAATTCATTATTGGAGAGATTATTATCCAACAATACACAGCTTGGTTGACAGCTAACGCTAGAATTTTAGATAATCCAAATTATAACAGTATTTATATTTTTTATTGACTTTAAATAAGCTTTGTAAGAAAATGGTGAACTGAAGGAAGAATCTTATTATGGAAAGAAGACAGAAGTAATCACCCAAATCCTCTTAGATTTGGTTACATTTTTCCTCTAATGGTTTTGCATTGCACGATGGATTATCATTAATACCCTTGTAATTCTGCAATTGCTTCTTGGAGAACTTTGGTCATGGGTTTAAAATATGGGCTCAGAACGGTTTAAGTTTAAATAAATTGCGAGGCTTAGAAAATATTGTGTTTGTCAAATAATAATTAAGCCTCTCTTTCCTCCTTAAGAACACGTTAATTATAATTTAAGAATCAGTATTAATCATGCTTTGTTACACGCATATCGATTTTAAGCGGAACTGGGATCTGATGAAATAGAGGCACAAATATCAAAAGGCTAAAGATTTCAAGAGAAAAGGATGAGTAATCCATCTAGCAATGGAAAAGAGAAATTATTTTTGAACGGTAATGAGTGACCATAACTGTGAATTATTTCCATTTTTGTAATAAGTTTTTTTCTGGCATTTAAAGTTATCTGTTTTAAGTTTATGGGAATTCTAATTCAAAACAATCCTAGTTTTACTAAACATTTCAACATCGCTTCTTTTCTACTCACTTGCCATGATATCTTCACAGATGATGAGTCTATAGGATCTACTTTAACTTGTCTTGGAGCAGTTCTTGGAGCTGAAATGACACAAGAGCTCTTCAGAGTTAATTCTTATATATACGCAAAATACAGTTTTACAGTATGTATTCAAATGTAATCAAATGCTAATTCAAATGGATTAAAATAGAATTAATTTGAATCAGGTTGGATCAATATATATTCATTTATTAACAATGAATTCGTCTATTAGTTATAAGAATTACTGTTAAATAATGAAGTAATAAAATGGAAAAAATATCATGATATACGATTTAATGTTAATTAAATTTGATTAGTAGTAGTAGTAGTAGTGGTGGCATGTGATGCAAGAAAGCAAATGTATGAGCTTATGCAGCTTCAGCCAAAAAAAAAAAAAAAAAAAAAAAAAAAAATCACACCATCAGTTCTGCAATTTGCAGAACTTAAGCCTCTCTTGATAAGAGGATCCCTTCATTCCCCTCACCAATCTTGTTGTCCTTCTCTGTACACGCTCAAGTAAATCTACATCCTTCCTAAAATGGGGCCTTCAGACCTGTACGCAGTACTCAAGGCGTGGCCTGACCATTGCCTTATACAGAGGGATAATCACCTCCTTTTCCCTGCTAGCAAAATTCCTATATATCATTGACAAAACCCCATGACCTGCCCTGGCAGCCTGTCTGCATTGCTCAGAAAACTTCATATCTGCCTGCACAATTACTCCCAGGTCTTTTTCATTTTCTACCACCTTAAGTGTAGTACCACACAGTTGGTACGTTTCTCTGGGGTTACTTCTACCCATATGCAGTACTTTGCATTTGTCAAGGTTAAACTTCAGTTGCAACTTCTTAGCCCATCTGCCCAAATTATCTAGATCCTGTTGCAGTAGCACACTGCCATTACTGTCATTAACAACCCTGCCAACCTTTGTATCATCTGCAAACTTCGACACTAAGCCTGATATACCTTCATCATTATCATTGATAAATATACAAAACAACAGTGGACCCAACACCGAACCCTGTGGGACTCCACTAATAACATTAGTCCAAGAAGAGCAGCACCCATTGATTACTACCCTCTGTCTTCTCCCACTCAACCATCCTTTTATCCATTGTAGCAACTTACCCTTAATACCATTCTGCTCCAATTTGTACAATAGTCTTCCATGCGCAACAGTGTCAAAAGCTTTCCTGAAATCCAAATATATGATATCAAAATTATTTTTTGCATCCAGTTCCTTTGTAACCACATCATAATATCCTATCAAATTTGTCAGACAAGACATTCCCTTAACAAACCCATGCTGTGTCTGAATTATTGCTGCAGTCTTGTCTAGATGATCCTGCAATGCATCTTTAACCAGCGACTCCATTATTTTACCCGGAACAGAAGTTAAACTAACTGGTCTGTAATTACCCATGTCACCCTTCGATCCCCCTTTGTGAATTGGGGATACATTTGCACATCTCCAGTCCGTGGGGACCTCCCCTGAGTCCAAGGATGCTCTCATAATTATGGCTAAGGGTTTACATACTTCCTTTGCTGCCTCCTTTGATATAACTGGATAGATCCCATCCACCCCAGGTGCATTTCTTACGTTTAACTTCAACAGTTTCTCTTCCCCTTTGCTCTTAGTTATTACAAAATCATTAAGCACCCTGCTACAATTTGATAATCTTCTGCCATTTTCAAACCTTAATAATTCCTCACGTGTGAATGTAGATGCAAAATACTCATTCAGTTTGTTTGCTATCTGAGCAGGATCATCAACAGTCGAACCATCGATGTCAAGTGGACCAATCAGATTCATCCCCTTCCTTTTAGAGTTTATATAAGTAAAGAAATCCTTGCTGTTTTTCTTAGCATCTTTTGCCAAGGATTTCTCATAATCTGCCTTCGCCTGCCTAACCTCCTTTGTAACTTGGTTACAGATCAACTTGTAGCTATCATAGGCTTCTGTGTCACGTGTTAATTTGTATGCATCCCATGCATTTTTCTTCTCTGTTACGAGTCTCATTAGTTCATTTGACAACCACTTAGGCCTAAACCTTGAACAATATTTCTTAATAGGTATGAAACTTTTATTAGCATCCACGATTAATTCCTTGAATGCTTCCCACTTAGAATTTACTGTTGGTAACATCATCAGTTGATCCCACTGTACAGAATTTAAAAACTATCGGAGACCACTGTACTCGCCTTTACGGAAGCAAAAACCTTTTCCTTTATCCCTGATGGAAATTAAATCTTTAAGTAAATCCCACGTGAGTACCCTGTGATCACTGCCATCTAGTGGTTCTTTTATCTGCAAATTCCTAATACATGAATGATCACTGCTGATAACCAGATCAAGAGTATTACTTTCTCTGGTTGCCTCTCGAACATGCTGCTGCAGAAAACAATCATTAAATAAATCCACAAAAGTCTGACTAGTGTGTGAGTGACCAGCCCACAAGTTCCAGTCAATATCTGGGAAGTTGAAATCCCCCATTATAAGACATTCCGATTTACTAGCCCACTCTATTTCTCTGTACAATTGTTCATTGTACTCATTCGAGTCATTAGGCCTATAACACACTCCTACTCTTATTTTTGCTTTCGCAGTGCTTATGTCACACCAAACTGACTCAACAGTGCACTGTTCATCTATATCAACTGGATGCACTTCTTTTGATTTTATGTTTTTCTTAATTAACAGCATAACATCTCCTCCCTTTCTATCCTGTCTATCCTTTCTGCACACATTGTACTCCCCAAATTCCAGTTCGGCATTCCTTATATCTGGGTGACACCACGTCTCTGATATCCCAACCATATCCGCCTTTGATGTCTTGACCAACACTTCAAATTCATCAAATTTATTTACTATACTTCTAGCATTGGTATACATGCAAGCATACATGCTCCTTCTATTCTTTGTTACCCTAACACATCCCATATACCTACCCGTTCCACGATGACCGCCACCCGTCCCTGAAACCCCCAACACCCCACGCTCCAGGTCGCTACTTATTCTAATAGAAGTTGTGCAAGAATCACCTTCACCTCTGCCTACGGCTACTGTTAAACTATTAGTCCTTGAATCCCCCCAAGCTATCAGTTTTCCGACCCACCCAACACTGCCTCGATAGCATCAGCAAATATTCTTGCACCCTTTCTATTTAAGTGTATCCCATCCCTGTAGAAGCAATCTCTCCTGTTAACAAGTACAGTCCAGGCTGAAACAAATTCTACCCCTTGAGCCTTGCACAATCTTTCCAGGGCCGAATTGATCGACAAGGCTCTCATCATATACTCCCTCCTATCGTGTCTGGGCAGAATTGCAGACACTTTCAAATTCAACCCTATTTCACGGCTTTTTTTCAACAGTGACCTGTACTTGTTAAGCAGTTCTGCCGGTCTCCTACTCTTGATATCATTAGTGCCAACGTGTATATCACCTTTTGTGCCCTTAAAAGATGATATCTGCTCTACAACGTCATCAACCTTTGCCCCTGGCAGACATACCCTGGTCCTGTTGCACCTATCCTTTTTACACAATATATTCCCCGTCTCATTAGTGGGGATCAATATAGATTGAATTAGATTAGTGGAGATAAATATAGTTTGGATTAGATTAGCATGGATCAGTTAATCAACTGGGATTAACTTGAATTAATTTATGTTATGCAGATTGAGGGTGAATTAATGAACAGATTTAGTTAAAACAGATGTGTTTATTCTGCATTAATCCTGCAGCGTTGTTTATATTCTTCACTTATTTGTCTTGGTATATTGACAGATTAAACATCAGCGTAATGAAAGCATTAAAATATTAAATACTAAAAGAGACTTTCGTATTATGATTGTTGAAATATGTATGGAGTGCCTTAGAAAAAAATCAAATTGTTTTAAACTAACGAAATTCTCATACTTTAGCATTTTTCATTTGTTCTATGTTACTAAGATACTTGGTCCTCTGCCGAAATTAATAATGCATATAAGAAGCCTATTTCGTCAGCTTCAATACAACGTCATCTTGATATTCATTCATCATCTCTTGAAGGATAGCGCTTCTCTAATCTTCAGCTAACATCTTTCACAGTGAGTCATGCTCTGAGAGTACCTGCTGCTGCTTCCGCCTTAGGAACCAGATATGTTCACGAGTGTCAAATTCCGGTGAAAGTTATTATCTTCATTTTTGCTGTATCCTAACTTATAACAAAAAATAAGAAGCTTGACGCTTCTTTTCAGGTACAAAAAAGTACTCTTGGAAGAGGATGAAATTGTGTCGCACTGGCGCTTGTAGCCCGGATGTACACATTTTGACTATTAAACTGTATTTCGTAAACTAAGATCTTTTGACAGACTGATTATCTTCTCTCCTCAGTAGCTAAAGGATGCTTGCCGGTCGTATTTCCTATTTTTGCAACCTGTAAGTATATAGAGTTCATTAAATTTCCAAGGAAGTCATTAGAGTAACTTAATGAAGAATTTGCTTCAGAGGAGGGAGCAAATGTTTTTTTTTTAATCGTTTAACATTCGAGGAGCGTTGAAGAAATTAAAAATCTTTAAGCCCAGAGGAAAACTTGGACATTTCTTTAATGGAACTTTTCTCTGTATCCTTTCTTTATGCCTTAAATCTCTACAGGGATTTCGAAATGAAATTTAAAGCCATCTTCATTTCCTAGTATCCTGTCGTGCTGGTAATTTTCTGTGCATGCATGGGGTAATAAAAAAAAGAAAGATGTCTTGTTGCTTTACTGTCATGTTTTCAAGAGATGCTGTTTTTAATAACGCACAGGGTTCAGACACTGTTTTGCCGATTCTGTGCTATAACAGTATATACTCAAGTAGTTAGTTTTCGAAGTGCTAGATAAAAAGAAGGAACGAAGAGGAAATTATTGAAGAAGAAGTAAATATTAGCCCAATAATTTCTTTTGATTTACAAATGCATTCTGCCTTGATTATGAGCATTTGTGGACCAGGTTTTACTTTAACCCCTGTAAATGAACTTTCACTGTATTGGTTTAGCTAACACGCAGAGTGTTGTTGTAATGCAGAGAAAGTTCATTTACAGGGGTAAAAATAAATTTGTGCTTTTCTCTTGTTATTTGGCCCTGGTAAATGAACTTTCACTGTGCAGTCTTGGGTGATGCAGTGAAACTACATTTACAAGGGTTAATTATAAAAGTGTTTGCTTGTACGTTTGTTGTTTCCCCCCTGCAAATGAACTTTCACTGCATTGTATTACGATTCTGCACATTAGGTAAACCATAATTCCTGTCAATCGAAGTTAGCTGAGATGAATACTTCTTGACTACATTAATTTAAGAACGAATTAAAAATATCCGACCTTTTAAACTTGGTTTTTTTTTCTTCCAAAATCTACATTACTAGACTTGTGATACTTGCTCTCTTACCTTCTGCATTCGTTGTGACAGTCAAATCATCGCTGGGATTACTCTGGCCGATCGCATTCTTTGCAATTACTTGAATATGATAAGTTGTCATTGCTTCTAAACCACTGATAGTAGTGGTTGTATCAGCACTCGAAACTACTGCTTTCCCCATTCGCTCTTCTCCCCACTTCTCTGCAAAGGAATGAGAAAAGAATGTTAATCGTAGGATAGCTCTACTGTTAGCAAAAGACTGACCTTAATTATCATATATCTAATTATCAGAAATAGCTGTGATTACACTGAAACCGGTCGTATAAATCACAGTTGTCAGAGACAACTGTATTCATGAGGGTAATGATTATCATATAAACGATGGAATGTGATATTAATAGGCACTTGATTAACTTAATAGAAGTTCTTTGTTAGCAACAGGAAAAGCATCTAGGCATTTATCTGCATTACCTAAGCACAGAATCAGGATGTAGTTAAAAGCATTAAAAGCACCAAAAATGGAAAAAAAAGCATCATAAATAGAAAGAGGGTAAAAGCAGAAACGCTAGATGAAAGTGGACTGAAAACGGACAGTCTCTGTAATAAACGGAAGAGGAAATGGAAAGACGAGATACAAAGCGTGATATAGAACATTGAAATGAATGAATGCAGGCATAATATTGCCATATGGTTTCTCATAATGGTTATGGGAATGGATATAAAATTCGAGAGATGACTCTCCAAAACGATTTTAAATAAAAGAGAATCTGGGCTGGTTTTGTTGTCCTACAGAAATCAGCTGTATTCAACTGACAGAATGATGCAGGCAGCAGTGGACATGTAACATCTATCGTCAAAACGTTTGTCTCTAATTTTATTATTTATCTATTTCAAAATACTTAATAATCTATCTTCAGATATAAATATATTTTTAAAGGAGGAGTTATTCCAATAACTGAATAGTCGTTGGCTAAAAGCAAATTTTTGTGCATCTCTTTTACAGTTATCTTTCCATAATTCGAATCTATGTGTCTGCTGCTTGTCTTCGTAGGTAGCACAGTGATTGTAATTATTATCTTCCCCGCATGTTGGAAAAGGGTCGGGTTCAAATCCCATCGATGATACAAGGAGCTTAATGGGTTTTATTTATTTATTTTTTTCATTCTGTGAATGAGCAGGTCGGTCTCATGCTAGGATATCAAGATGTCCCCCCTTCCTCCACCGGAAACGCGGATTTTTTGTCTAGAGAAACAGGCAAACCGATAAGAGAAAACACACACAATTCACAGACGGGTAGATGAGGTAATTCTTGTGTAGTCTTAATATGACAGTTTTATGGGTCTCCTGCTTATATCATATATCCCACTTAGATGCCTATTATCTGGACTTTATAACTTTAAACGCTGGTTTACGTTCAAGTAACACTATCTCTTTGAATCTGTAAGTGGCCTTGTTGCTCATTTTATGGTTTAAAACAGGATATCGTTTTCTAAAATGAATCCATCATACCTGTAAACAGTATTCAAGAGATGGTTAGAATATTGATCTGTACAGCGAGATAAATACATCGTTATGTCCACAAGCAAAATTCTTGTAATATCATTCTCACAACCCCATATGGTGGGATAACAGCCTCATTGTACTGCTGGGAGGATTTCATTCTATTTTATACGATCGAAAAAGAGTTCTGGTTCCTATTTTCAGAGCTCCTCTTTATCGTAATAATAACTCCTCGTGGAAAAGTTATTACTTCTCGATTCTTTACCTATTAAAAGAATCATTAAAAGAAACATTTTTCTTGTGTGATGTTAGAAAACGTTGACTTGCCTAAAAGAGTAAAAACGGGCAAAAAGGCTACTTAATGATTTAAAGAACAGTCTTATATGAACATATATCAGCGTATAAAGTTTAAAAGTTTATAAAATAGGCATCTAAATGGAGTATATGATGTTATGTAAGAAAATGTAAGATTAGCACCAACTAACAGTTCAAATGAAATTTCTGATCAATAGCATTAAACCAATATTGGAGTTCTAACCGTAACTGAAAATTTATAAAGACTGAGACAAGATATCCAGGCGCAGTCACCACAACCAATAAAGAAATATCAAGGATGGTAATACTTCATCTTGTTCATTATCTAAATTTGAAAATCTTAGATCCGTAGTTTGATGGATAAAAAAGGTGGTTTAGGCTGACAAATCCAATATCCCCACATATAAATACTCACCAACACTCTAACGTATAAGTATTCCAGTTATTAAACTTTATAATCATGCAAGATTCATATCGGTTCTTTTCCAAACCTTTCAAAGCGTCATCCATCACGTAACGTATTTTGATTACTTTTAAAGAGAACTGATATATAAACCTAACACAGCTATTTATCTGGTCTTAGCCTGACGTTATGAAATTCCAATATTACCTCAGGACACATCTTGCAAAGAATGACAAATAACCTTTCGGTAAAAAAAAAAGGAAAAAATTCACCACAATATTCAGCAAAACTTTGACATGTGCATTATACACAGCATTGGTTCGCACGAAATCTATACGGTTGCCAAGACAACGGAAATGCACGAGTGATCTTAGGAAAACATAGTTTCCGAGGAATGCTAGCATCTTTTGGGGCGATAGTGACACGCCATAAAGTCCAAAGCAAATATCATTACTTTTTTTTTTTTCATATCGTTCGATAAAAAGATGTCATCACCCGAGGCTATGTTCATCATAATGATAGTGGCTTCGATAGTACTACCATATGGCAAGTTCCCACGTGGAACAAGAACTCCTCTGCCTTATCCAGCCTCGCTCCGGGTTCTTAGTAAATAGACTGGAAGCATGTTCCTAATAGATGCCGAAATTATTGTTGTTGATAGGGAAAAAAGTGTGTGAAAAAAAGCATTATGTTTTTCTCTTCTCTTGTAATAGCATCGATGGGATGATCTCTGGTCAAATGCGCAGCCTGTAATCTACCATAAATGGCACACAAACCTTTTGGATTTTTCTTAGGGTTCACAATGCTTAATGTTGTAAACAACGACTATAAATCTTCTAAATATGTTTAGGGGGATCAACATGCATGATTTCAAAACTTTATGTACAATGAGATGAAAATGACGTGCGCTACAAAAGAACAGGAAGAAATATATAAAAAGGAAGAATGTGGCAGTGGATTGAAAAGATGAAAATACTGTAGTGATAGACGGGCATCCAAAAATATTGATAGAAGAGAGAGCTAATGGAAACATGAGGAGAGAGATGTGTGGTGGCATATCGTGATAAAGAATAATATTAGAGGTACAACACAATGTTACATAAGTCACTGCATTTTAAATTTAATAAAGAACTCATAAACAGAGAATGCATACACTTATGCTCAAAAATTTGAAGAACAGCATTCTGAGCAAGTTTCAGGAAGAGATATGTTTTGCTGGGTAATGCTGCATAATTGTACCATCGGGGACAATATCGTGTTGTGATTGATTATATAATGGAAGTGGACAATGTGAGTGCAAGAGATCATCACATCGGCGATTTCTTTAGATCAGTGACTGCTATTGGGTCATTTGGCTCAACTAACGACACTAATAAATGATTTTGACGGTTTCCAAAAACTGAAACAAAGGTTAGATCAATTGTATTCTTCAAAAGAAACGTTATGATTTGTGGGTTGGATTAGGTTCGCCAAGTGTCAGTCATTTAGAGTGACAATTGGCGTTGGTTTGATTCACGTGGAAGGCATCTTCAGTTAGAACTGTAGTTAGCCGATCCGAGCTGGAGAGAGCAGAGCACACCTGGTCTTTACATGTGATTAGGTTCGGGGAATTTCAGTCCTTATAACATGCAAAACATTCCCCTAACAAACTTTACGGGCATGATTATACCATAAAAATTACACAAATAATATCTCAGGAAACGGCCCAATATGATCAAAGTAGTCAATAAACCAAGAAAATCCTTCGTTCCTCCAAATAACTCCTTGTCATAGTTAAACCCATTCGGAACACTTTAAGAACGTTTGAGATGGATTCATGTTATGAAGTCATCTGATTCAAATGTTATAGTTCTTTTCACAGCTCAGCTCATACAGGAAGCTATACCACTGGCTTTCACATTTGCATTAATTTGGAATATAAATACACTGAAAATACATCAATAAAGTTGCAGAAATATTTCTCGCATCTTACCTTTGTCAGATCTATAACTGATCACATACGATGTGATGGCGCTATTTCCCGGGTAACCAGGTGTCCATGTGAGACTGACCGATGTACTGGTGATTTCTATTGGTCGTATATCTTGCGGTGGCTCGGGCGGTTCTGAAATAGCACATCAATAATCATTTAACCTAAACATCCTTAAGGGAATTAATGGAATAATTTCTTACAAATATTTTTTCCTTTCCGTTCAATTTATATCTTTTTCTCATTTTAGGAATTAGATACTTACTTGACGAAAGAATCCGTTAAAGAATGTTTATAATGAATTCCCATCGGCGATTAACGATACTGTTCTGATAGGTAATACGACATCCCGAAAGATGGGATAAGTTTCAGACTCCACCTTAATAAGATCACAAGGATGCTGCAGATATTCAGACAGCTCTCCCAGTTCGGTTTCTCAAATCTGTCAGAACTAGATATATTCTTGAGTGCATCCGACTACTGGTTTATTTATTTCTGACATATGTCAGCTATCTTAAGAAATGGAAGAAGTGTTCTAAATGGACATGATAGGATTTCCAAGGAACAAATTTAAATAGTTTTATAAGCCCTTTTACATCAAATTTTCACCAAGGACAATCAATATTCACAGCAAATAGAAGGAAATTAGCGTATGGTGTCGTTTTGTTGGAATTAAGTCCCTAAAACCCCTGTAGTTCTTTTCTGTTTAGTGGATATACTTTTACTCCTACTTTGTACACTTTCCTCTTTAAACAACCAGAAAACCCAATTGCCAATTGAGAGAAATTTACTCGAAGATTGTTTTCATTGCTTCAAAGAATATCTGAAGCAATTTTAATATTAATTCTGATGAAAGTTCCTCTCGTTTATTCCCTTAGAATAAAGTAGCTTAGGTGCTTTTTTTCTGAACGTAAATTGGAGATTTAACGATTAAAGTGGTCTTGTGAGAATTGTAAACCCCCTAAGGGCGAATAATACTGTAATTAACCAAGTTCACGTGCGAATTCCTGTTTCTGTCTACTATTGTTCGAGTGAGTTGCAATGATGAATGGCCTTGTAGAAGTCATTTATAATAAGCGTGAATAATTTATTTACTTCAACAGAATTTAAAAATGAAGGGGGAGGTAAGATGGGTGATATAAGCGGTCCATCAATCTTAATCCAGCGTTTGCCTTAAGACTTTAGACAAAGGAATTATTAGGACAGAAGTTTAGATTAGAGTAAGCAGTGAGATCGATAGGCAACGTGCCTTGTTTGATACCATTCGGCTGTTATGAATCATTGGGATGCTCTCATAATCGAACTTGTATTAACCAGATGGGCGAAGTTTCTCTGAATTCTTGCTGAAGTCCAGCTAATTTGCTTTCCTGGCAGTGTTCATTTATCTAATTGGTATTAACTCTCCCTTTTACGCTTTTTTTGCAGAGAAAGTTTGAGATCATTACAAATTACTCGGATGAGATTTAACTGTAGCCCCGCTGTATTTGATGTGGTCTCTTCAGTATTTTGACTACTTCAAATGTGAATATAAATAGGCAACATTAGAATTTTAAAATCACGCAGTTTTTTTATTTCTCTTTTACTTGTTCCCTAGTGGGTGTTCTTTACCACATTGTGCAGAGTTTTTATCTTGAAAAACAGAGAAGCTAACCTTATTTTACAGGTCCGTGAAGAATTTATCAGCCACTGGATAGATACCACACTTCAAACTCAGTGTTGAAATGAAAGGACAAAAGTAGATTTAAATTCCTCAAGGTATCCAACGTGAAAGTTATAAAGTACATTTGTCGAAGTAGCAGCTCAAAAATTGGACATATAATAATATCCATATATGCAAGCATCACAAGACTACGGGATTCGAACCCAGACCTGTTCTACTGAGATGTGGCAATCGTAATCAACGGGCTAATGACTAGGACATTTCCACAATGTACTTTGTTTTTATTTGCCTTGTATTCTGTATTCACCGCTTTAGGGTACGATTATTGCCATTTTATTAAATCCCTAGCTGTACAGCTGTGATGAAATATTGTAGATTACACTGCTCGACAAAATTCTCAGAATACGTAGAAAACGTGGTGTAACTCGTGCAGCTTGTGATGAAGTGGGACAAAATTTGGTATGGCGGTGTACCATAGTAGTTATGACTTTCAAGGAAGGAAATGCCACGAACATGCTTCCCATGACAGGATAAAATAAAATAAAATGGAGCCATTACTGATCTGTGCACTTGGATTATATACGGGGCACTATTGCCTAATTTGCTAATGCGCCTAAACGCCTTCAACAATAACTTGGTTTTTACTAACGGAAACTGAAGTTTTTCATCCGTCAACGCACATTGGAGTGATTCCTCTCCTTAGGTTTTCGTCGTACCCTCCATCTACCATCTACTTGGTATTGCAGCAAACGTGATTAATCGGAAAAGGCAACTCTTTTTCAGTTGTCAGTAGTGGTCCATTGACACCATTCAGATGTCAACGGACATTAAGTGTGGTCGACAATAGGTGGCTGCGAGCAGAGGTACCTATACCTGGCACCTCCCCCTGCGGCTCATACGAGAAGAGTTCGATCATGGTCTTGGAAATAGTACTGATAGCCACGGAGTGAAAAAAGCACATAAAAGGTCCTCCTGTCATTGACGGGATTCGAACCATGAACTTTTCCACCTGATGTTGGGAGGACGGCAATTATATCAACTGTGCCACTCGCGCAGACTGAAGTCCATGGTCAACCGGTCTATCGCTTTTGACCTATCGGTTGCGCAAGCCAGGACTGCCTTCGTTTACTACTACTACCATCGATGAAGCTTCGACGCCCACTATTAGCCAGGATCTGCTGCTCTATCCACTCTTGGAACACCTTAAATACAACACTGCAAACAGCCTACAAGATTTGCAGTTTCAGTAATACTGTCCCCCCATTCCACCAGTACCAGACAACCAACCATTTTTTGAAGTTAGTCAAACTAGTACCTTACCCATGTCGATCAAGTACTTCGTGTGGACCTCATGCCACGAACCTGGAGTATCACATTTACACTTGTACTTCTAGGCGAGGAAGAAAGGTAGATTGCTAAAACGGGATCGGGGATGGTCATAATATTTAGACTGGACAGTGTGTATATAAATGGGTGATAAAGGTTCCTGTGGTAATTTTAGCGACATTGATTATTTTCCCATAAAGCACGCGCTTCTCCTCCGAAAACAAAGTTTTCTTCTTTGCATTATTTAGTCATTAGAATGCTATTACTAATATTAAAATCCTTTCGAAGTGCTCAGAAAACTTTTGATGATGCCTAATGTCTAGAAGGTTGACTGCAGAGCAGAGTAGCCTAACAATCCAACAATTTGGTACCTCAGCTTAGCTACGTATTTGAATGCTAAGATGACGTTAGTGTTCTTTATAAAAAAAAGGGGAAATCTCAGTTTATAAAGTTGAATATCAAGGCAAGGACACCGGTAGAAATCGTTTATTTACAGAGTATTTAAGATTTCAGCTGAGATGCTGCAAACGATGAAAATTAAGAATAGCGCACGATGAATACTTTTATAATATATTTAATTAAACTATTTTTAACTGAACAACTCGATTACAAAAACTTACTTCAAATATTTAATTATTGATTTAATATCACGTTTTTAATGTTTAATTTAACGATACTTTATTGACCTACCGTTTCCCATCGCGTGTGAACTCCAGTGGGTGAACTCCGAGACAATGTGTACTCTTTGTTTTAATTAACTTTCGCGCAACGATTAAGAGTGGACTGTTAACTCAAACGAAGACCCTCCACTTAATTATCATTCTTATGTGTGTTAAAGAATACATCTTATTAAATTATCCCTTTCGTAATGGTTTATATATCAAACGTATTGAACAGGCTGATTTTCTGAAGCAATTCTTGTGCTCTTACTAATGGTACTGTTTGTTATTTCTCCGAAGATAACTACCACAAAAGCAAACTTATCGAAATAATTCTTCAAATCACTAATT
Organism: Mastigoproctus giganteus; assembly: GCF_048544385.1. Lineage (NCBI taxonomy): Eukaryota > Metazoa > Arthropoda > Arachnida > Uropygi > Thelyphonidae > Mastigoproctus > Mastigoproctus giganteus. The sequence goes on from NC_143580.1 coordinate 68,461,251, forward strand.
ATTCCTAAATTAATTAGTTTCGAAGGAAAAAAAAACACCCTTTTATTAATTTGTTAATGAAAGCGATTGCAGCAAGTGCTTGCTGTTTTTCTTAAAGATTTCTCTTAATGATCAGAACGAAAACCAACCACAAATAATTGTCCTTCTAAATTAGAAAAGATCAGATTGCACTGTTAGATTTTTTGTTTTTTGAAACTAGAAAACGTGGATTTTTTTCTATTGTCAGAACACTAGCTTGAAATGAATCTTAGTGTACATCACATTGGATAGATTCATCTTGGTCTAAAGGAGGAGAAAAATGAATTTTAAATCGTGTCTGTTACCTCATTCAATTACTGAAAACTGAAAGATTTTTCCTCACTTGAAAATACCACATGGAAGATGTGATATTATTAAAACACTAGGGAGCAGAATAGAACTATCTTTCTATCTTTTAAAACTAGCATCACAATGAAAACATGCCTAGATTCTGAAATAAAAATATTCATTTGTCACTTCCTGCAGTATTCAACGAATTATTCCACCAGAAACTCATGCAAACTTTGCAAAAAACGCTTGTGGTGTTTGCGAGAGACCTTGGTGCTATTGAACATAGAACTCTTTCTCGTGAGATTCATTTCATTTCTCGTGAGATAGGAGTATCGTTCAAATGGCTTCGGGATAATTTACAATTGCTTTTTCTTCATACAACGAAAGGAATTACAGTCTTACGACTGTTAATTTAATTTCTTAAACCCTTTTTTTTCTAGTCTTAAGACTTTTTTTAAAATTATTTAATTTTATCTGGATTTAATGGTGGTTGTTTCAAGCTGTCAGGTTTGTTTAACCGGAGAAGCTGTTACTGAGACTCAGAGATGCGTTTATGTTAGCATCAGGCATTAATGGGAATTTTATACCGATTCAACTATTAGTCCGAGAAATGTTGGCGTGCATTACGTTGTTTTTAGGGATAAGGGAGCTGATATTGCTCAAGGTTCCATGGTGAAAACATTACTGCTCATAGTGGTATGTTAATGGTTAACGACTAGTGCTGGAAATTGCTAACCATAAAAATGATAAGGGGAAATAAATTGAACGTCAAAATGACTGATGTTATCTTCGATTTTACGTCGACTTAAATTCTTTCTGGACTGTTTTAAGGTGCAATAAAGGATTGGTTACCCTCCCGGTTGTAATACAAATTGGTATGTGTACAGATTAAACATACGATAAACAGCTATGGGATGTTTGTTTGGATTTAAAATATTATTAATGTATACATTTCGAATCATCTTATATGATGAGAACCTTATTATGAACATGTGCTCTTTTTCATCCCTAACTCTTAAATTATTATTAGTATCGGAAAAGTGATGAAAAGGAAGAAATCTTATGTAGCTTCATCCAAAAATGCTCGTCTCTTTTGCTCATTCCTTCTAATAATCTGTCAAATCCTATTTTAAGTTTATTAAAGCCACCCACTTCAACAGCACTAGTTGGAAGTTTATTCAGACAAATAGTTAGTTACTCTTTGGCTGAAATTAAATTTCCGCACGTTATTCTGCACCATCCCATTTCATGTCTCTTTCCACGTGTCGTCTGGTCTGAGAAAGAGAGTAAAGAAATCATCAACCCTTTTAACGCCTTAAGCTCTACAATTAGGTCTTCGCGCAGACTCCTAGTTTCCATACACTGCATGATGAGGTTTTTTCCTAAGTACTGCGCTCTGACTCTTCCGTTGTGTTGGTATATATACCACGATACAATGTATAGTTCTCAGAAACATTAGAGTTATTTAAGGAAGACTGAGTGATTTTAATAAAATAGCCTACCATCGTTCAAGGTCAGAGTTGCGATAATTTTCATTTTGAACCAACCAACCAACCAATCTTAGACATCGTTAAAATCTTCTCAATCGCTTTGAGTTTCGATTCAAACGAACTGAAACTGCTTTGCAATTTGTATTCCATTCAGACAGAAAGAAAAACATTTGAAAATCAATAAGTAGTTTTAATAAGCTCTGTCCACTGAGGAGTATTAAGTCGTGGTATTAGATTTACTGAACAAATTTCAAGACTATCTTTCCAACAAAAAGTAATTATTGAGTTCAACGAATTTGTGCAATACGGTCATGATTTCTTCTGCTATTGTATAATTACAGATCTTTCTTGGTAGAGGCATTCCATCCTCTAGATTTGCCCACGAACTGAAACGTTTACTTTTCTCAATGCCACTGCGTGCATCTTTCTATGAAACCAAACTACAAATCAGTGCAATGTTTTGAGTAGAGGTAATAATGAAGAAACGACCTAAGTTTATATTGGAGATATTTCTAAACTCTTTTTTTCCTTATGCTGTTCTATAGCGCTAAATAACTGGCACTTCTCATATTTTAAAGTATAATTATAGAGTCCCCTACAATAGCGAGCCTTTCTGATGAAGGTTATTTGTCAGATTTATGGCCTACTTAGAATAAATTGTACGCAAACTGCCAACTTTTATACAGCAACTGGGTGTTCTCATATGCAACGCGAGCAGTGCCTGCAATATTGGCCCTTGCATTTTAAAGATACGAAAGCACTACTTCTAACGATCTATTTAGTTCTACGGCAAAGAACGGGCCTTTTACGTTTCAAGGCTTCACTTACAATCGGTGCAGCCCAGAACTGTATTGGACATAATGGCCTAATACATCAAGTTTTGTTCTTCGTTCGCTCTCAACGACCAATTTCTGTATGTGGCAGATGAAAGCCATTGCCATTAAAATAAAAAAAGGAACAAAGAATTTTCCAAAAAGGCATTTATTTCTCTAAACCTTTCTCCTTTAATAGAAACCGTATTTTACCATAACGAATATCGCCAGTGACCACAGAGCTGAGCCTGAGATTTGAATGCAAATGAATTATGTTTTCAATTAGACTGGGATTTCAGAGATGCGTTTTGGCAGTGAGAGTATATAAGTTTTCTACGTTTGGCAAAGTAACTGTATTAGCCGTAAGAAATTGAAAGACTATAAGTACTTTGTGAGCGTTGAGATTTAAAAAATGGGAAGAGCAAAAATAAACGATAGAATGAATGAAAGAAAACGTACAGAGCGCACGAGGGAAAGATTCTTTGCCATTGGAGAATAATAAAAAAAATAACGGAAAAGAGAGCAGTCTTCCTACAGAACCCATTTCTCAGCCACGCATGGCTTTAGGGGTTTTTGATGGCTGCACCTCATTCCCTTTTAAACATTATTACTGTTTACTTTCTCTATCTCTCTCTTGTTCTCTGCCGAGATATCGCACTCATAGAATGGTTACGAGACTCATAGAAGGGTAGCTTTTATTCTATATGAGCTTGAACAAAGGCCAATGAAAGTTTGCCAGTTTAAAAGAGATGAATGTAGTGATTGTGCCTTCCTGTATTTCATATTATTGCACGCCGGTTATTGAAGGTAGTTCTTTTAGAAGAGCAAACAAAGATGTGCTGACAAAAGATGGTAGTCTTTTATGTGTTTGTGGTTAGCTATATCGCATCTGCTGTTCAGATATGTCCCTGACTCTTTCAGCTTGCTTCGATGTTATTTTTAAAATGCTGAATCCACCGTGTGATATATATAAGAAATAACTTAAACACCTGCAGGAAATATTGCAAAAATAAAAAATAAATAAAAATATATTCCGAACTTCTTCTGGAATCAGAAAGTAGGTTATGAAAACACCACACAAAAATGGTTGTGAAAACAGAAAATGTGACATATTTCTTGCAAAAGAGATGAAAGCTTGTAGTATTATGTGTTATTTCACTTATTTTACCAACAACGTGATATTTTACAAAAAAAATATTTTACTCTAATAAAAGTTTCTTTTATCAGATATTGAACATCGAATTCAAAGTTTAAAAAACTGTTTTATTTGAACAGAACAAAATTTGAACAAAATTTGATGTCAAGTCTCAGAAGGAGAGCATCTTTCTTTCTTTTTTTTTGTTTTAGAGGAAGTTGGAAAACTCGGGGAAACTTCTACCTTATGATATGTAATCGTGCGCGTGGGGAAGGTTGACCACAAAGGAAAAATATAGGGGGAAAATATATAATAATCAACATGGATGAAAGTATGGTCCTTGTAGTCCAAATATTAAGATAATTAAAACATGTCTCAGGTTATGTATCATAATATGACCTCCCCATATTCCTTGTGCAGCGAACTTGAGAGTTGAAAGATAAATAATGATACGTATATGGTTTTATATTTTATTATACTTCCGTGAGATGGCAGCACTGGCTTAATTATACGTCATATACAGGATCGTCTGCAAAGCAATGTAGGGAATGCAGATGGCAGCACTGGCTTAATTATACGTCATATACAGGATCGTCTGCAAAGCAATGTAGGGAATGCAGATGGCAGCACTGGCTTAATTATACGTCATATACAGTTTCGTCTGCAAAGCAATGTAGGGAATGAGCTGGTACTTGAAAGTACCAGCTCATTTCCCTACATTTCTGAGCCCTGGCAGGATAAAATAATTACTTCTAATAAATAGTACTATCTGTTGAACTTCACGTTTGTATAATAAATGCATAGCTATTTATTGAGGGGAAAATAAAATGAGATAATGATTTTATTCTACCAAGACTCTGTAGTTAAACTTAATTTGCAGTTTTGCCAGCAGAGGAGGCAGGAGAGAGAGAAAGATTCATGTTTTCTTCTTCAAAGTATATGATAGAAAAATCTAATTATCACTGAGCTGTCAGAGGAAGTTTTTATATTTTCTGTCATCTTAAAGAGCAAAAATAGACCATTCTGAAGATAATATACCCGGTGTATTATAATTTGATAAGCAGTTCACGAGTGTACTCATATTGACAACAGAACACGTTGAAGTAGTTAAATAATGGAATAGTTCTTCGCTCTACTGTATAACAGATTTAAAATGTTGTTGTGTGCTGTACAAGAAACGGTTAATGAGAGAGCCGTACTTTCTTTGTAAATGTATACCCTTGATAATTGTGTTAAAATTGTCGAACGATAGCGCTTAAAATAACAGCATTCTTAATCTTTCTGCACTGTTAAATCATGCAGATATTCAGTCCACTGGAGTTTAAGAAACGTGTCTTCTTTTTGATATTGTCTCTCGAAAGAACCATGTCTTGGGTCTGTTCTTCGTAACGTCTTAAGCTGTCAGATTAAAATTAACCAAACTTTATGAAAATTTGTTTATACGAAATAAAATATGAATAATAATAATGAGAAAAGCGTATTAAAAATCCTGAATAGAGAATAAATGTTTAATAAATAAACCAGATGATTTTTTGGCATGAGATAGCGCCACTAGAAAATGGAAAAATTCGGATGCCAACTCAAGTCTTTTTCACGTAAAATTGCATTGCTTCGATATCAGTAAAAAGGGTTTGTCCACAATAGGAAACTACCCGCTTTGGAATTACTTTGAGCGAAAATCTGCCTTTGATCACATAAAAGCCTAAACTGACAATTATAATTAAATCCATTAATAAAAAAAAGAAATGAATGAAATAATCTCATACGTCATTACTTTTGTTAATGCAGTGTATATACATCAAATGATTTTACTGATCAAATGGGGAAAACTACTTCTGGTTTTCTAATATATGAAAGCAATGGTCGTTATGGTGAGACATCACGTGATAATTGGGTATCCTGAAATTGCTTAAGTTTATCATCTTCTCTACACTGTTTCAGATTTCTACGGTTTCCACCCTTTAACATATCTTAAACCCAACCATACCTCTTTAGAATTTAAACAAGAGACCACTCAAGAAATTATAGTTGCTAGCGACCTCATCAAGGTAATTTATTCCAGGTAATGTCTCATTTAATTCAGGAAAACCTGCTTGGAAGCTACATACAGTCCCACTGCGTACATGCTCGGAAAACCTTATTTGCTGTTAGAAGCGTTTGGATAATTACGCTGTTTCCTTTAAACAGGAGGGAAAAATATGTCTGTAGAACAGCAACAAATCAAGCCACTGCAGTGTACATAAATGAATTCATACGAAAAGATAACATTACATTTTATCGCAAATGCATCTTGAAATGTCTGGTAGAAATTCTCAATCTTGCGCGCATCTCCATTTATTATTCCAAAGAAAGTTTTCTGAAAATACTGTAATTAAAAGAACCAACATTAAACCCTGCTCTGCTGCAGTAATTTGAAGTTGAAGATATGAATAATTCCGAGCATGTTGCTAAGTTACAATGTGGTACCTCGTGCGCCACTTGCTAAACGTAATGAACAGGAAGTGGATTGTTACAGTTGTACTGAAGCATCACGGGAACCTATTAGACAGGATAAATAATGACAGATGCTACTAATTTCTAATTTAATAAGAATAATTATCATTAAGAACGTTTTTTTGTTGTTTTAATTAAGAATGTTGACGTTAATTTTGTACGGGGCCCCCTCCTCGAAATCCTTTTACTTAAATCCAGTCTTTCAATTAACCAGGCGACCACAGGAATATGAATTAGCCCATTAACCATTAATGAAAAATATGATATTAATTTTAGATGTTTTGCTGCTGCGCTTTCGTCCTGAATACTTAATGTTATTGTTAGAATAAGCAGATTTGCATATGGACGTTGGGTTTCTAGAAATGGGTGTTTAGTTAATAAATAAGGTCTCAATAATGAGTTATCTTTGATATTTTTCCTCTTAGATCATAGGTAAACAATAGATTCTTTCTTCGCCCCTCTTCCTCCCATTCATCCGTGCAAGCTTTAATATTCTCCTTCTCAGACTATTCCGTTTTACGGGTGGCTTCAACTATTGGAATTTGTTTCATCGAACAATGAGCCTAAATTTTAAGTACGCCTATTGGACAGGGGAGGTTGCATGCAAACGGCGTTCGATAGAAAGAAAAGTATTGAAGATCGATACTATTTGGAAACGTGTCATTGTGTAATGTGCCCTTTGGAATGTTTTCAAGCATTGGCAGCGTAGTTGAAAGGAGAATCAATGAAAATTATACTTCTAATTATGTTTAACTGTATTTTGACATTCCTTCCGCTTCGCCTGAAGTTACCTATTACTTTGGTAAAAGTTCGAAATGCCAGAAGCGTAAACTAAAAGCAATAAAATGATATATTTGTATTAAACGCGTATGAACTTCAATCATTAGAACTGTTCCTTGAGAGTTCACAATAAACTGCTCCACCATAATATTAGAATTCCTTCTGATATCGCATTTTACTTATTATACTGTTAATTTAATATATTGGAAGGGCTCCTGAAACGATCCATGTAAAATTGAAGCCATATCACAGTGAATCTTGGAACATTCCATTACTATCTGGTTACACTTAAGGGCTTCGAGATGTAGCATAGGTCCCTGAGGCCCTTTTTTATATTTTAACAATGTACACAGTTTGATACATTTCAGGCGCCTTATCAAATAGCACGCTGAAGGGATAAACATTTCTATACTGTATACTCAAGATGGGTAACTGGCGGATGAGATATTTGTAGTAGGTTTTAAGGGGAAGAGGTATATAAGGGATATGAGCTAAGCCCTCGACTTTAAATTTGGCACTGAGAATATTTTAAATAAATCCAGGTATTTTAAAAAGGACCAGTCTGTTCCAAAAGTGGTTCTTTAGAACAACTAGGGCTATTGAATCGGAATTGAATTAGTAATCTCCCCAGGACCCAATGAAACAAGCAGAAAATTTGGTGTAAGTCCGATTTTCTCTAGTTAGGTGATGCTTAAACATCCGAAGCTAATACAGATTTCTATAGCGGGAATGTACCTGAGGGAACTACTGAAACTTTTATAAGTACTAATAGAACACAGAAAATTTGGTGTTGATGTGATTTTTATATTTCGAGTAATTTCCAGACATGTACAGAGATAATTGGAAATTTTATAAAACCATCTTAAGAATTTTTATTAGTCCGACTTTAATAAAATTTGGGACTGTTCAGAAAAACTTTTTAAAAGACCCAAATCTAAAGTTTAATGAAAATATAAGAGTCCAGTTATTACATGGTAAAGTCCAGTAAAGTACCTATTGGAAAACAATAGGCACTTTATGCTTCGTGAACCTAAAAGAAGCAAATAAGAGCTCCTCGATGCAGAATCCAAACCTGGGAAGTCTGCTCCCTTTCTTGATGTTATTCGGCGCATCCAATCGTTTTCAGAGTTCTCAAGGATTATGAAAGGACAAGTATTTTTCCACAAAATATTGTTCAAATGCTACCAAACTCTTGAATAGAAAGCACGATACACTCTAGATCTATTTCTCCATGGCTTCTTCGGAATCTATTTGCATTCATTAGCGGAAGCAGCGCGAAACCAGATTCCTCCTCGCATATTACACAATTTTATCTTCAAGGTCTGTTACCAATCAAAGTACCCCTTAATCGGATATCTCTGGTTCATTAAGGCACCAGAAGTTCATGGAATATCGTACAGCTACGTAGGTCCATTAGTCTTCCACATTTCGGGATTTGTTGACAGCGGTTCTATTCATCTACCAATGAAAGTATCCGCGATTTTACCGATGTTGCCTTTCATTGGTTTCCACTGATTATGAAGCAACATGATTCCTATAATTGCATCAGCTCTTCAAGCAGTCCCAACCGAAACCAATGTCCATTCTGCATTTAAAGTTTCGGATAATTTTTCTGTTTCTAACACTATTCGTGAGTGAAATGTTTTTAATCCACGGCTAGATAGCTTCTTGTTATCAAAGTGGAATACATCGCATCAATAAAACCGTGCAATTTTACATATCGGAAATTAATGGCTCAGAAAAACCTTCCCGGCAAAACATTCTAAAGATGCTCGTATAGTTTTTAGCTCGTTGATTTCCTATGGGGAACTGAAAATTGATGGTATTTCTTGCAGACCTTAGCGACATACATTCTTTACATCATTAGGGTTATCGATTTAGAATTTGCATTGGATTTTACTGCCAAAACCTTTTCTGGGTTGTCTGTTCTGGATAAGAAGGACGAAGACAACAGACGAGTGATATATTGGCTTTTATCGTTCTTTGTTCCTGAAAGCATTAAGGAATTATTAATGTGTTCAAAGGCATATTAATTGCTTTGAATTGGGAAATGAGATTTGCAATAGACGTTACCCGTAATTTGTCATTAAATTGCCACGAATACTTCCAGACAGCACTGGAGATAAAAACAAATTCTAAAAAAGAAAAATATTCTGAAGTATTTAGCGCAATTTCCTTAAAAAACTAAGGGAAAGAAAAACTTTCTTAATGCGATGATTTTTTATCGCATGCGTGCCTCAGTAAGACCAAGGATTAATCAACCTCTTGTTCCTCGAGTTCCATATTAATAAGAAAAATACACTTCATTATTCGACAGATTCTAAATTGAGACTATTATATTTAAAGATCTCTTCGTGGTCTTCTTAAAACTGTGATTTATTATTTCAAAGAGTAATTGGAACAAAAATTATAGGATGATTTCAGAAAACGCCAAGAGAGGGCGTAGTAGTGATTTGTATGGTCTTTTGGAATCCAAAAGTGCTTACCTTGTACCACCACCCGCACTGATGTCTTGTCTTCACCAAAGGGATTTGACGCTATACAAGTGAACGTGTCCGAATCACCCCTCTGGACGGATTTGACAGTAACTTCTGATACCCGTATTCCTCGAGAGTCGCTTTCTCGTATAATATACCTGCAAAAGAAGGAGCACGCTTTATTTGATGAATGTTAATAGCCAAATTATTTAGAAATTTATCCAAAAATATTATAAGTAATATTTAACACATCTATTAATTATTTCTGAATCAATTATGATAAACAGTTGACTTTATATACCGTATTCTTAAGAAGGTAAACGCTCTACGTTTGTAGAGCACGTTCTTACCCGACTGTTTGATAGCTTGAGTTAGATTGACCATCAAATAGATGGTGGTCCATATGCACACTAATAATTATAGTCTGTTGTTTGACTTATATGATCGTTGTTTGAATTTGGAAAAGGGAAATCAGGTGATGGCATGCTGTATAATTTATACAGTATTTGTGGTTCAATTTAACTTGACCTATTCGCAAAAGCAGTTTGGTTTGCAAGTTCCCATGCACGAGATTTGCAATTGAATCAACAAGGGTGTTCCCTTAAGAAAAAGATCCGGATAAAAGCATACTTTGGTTTGATATAATTTTTTAATTAAGTAGAACATACTTAATGTGTAGGAGGTTAAGTTGGCATAGTAATTTGTGACACAAATTTAGAGATACCCTTAGGCCGGAGAATAGATTTAAACGAAGAGATCAAACGTTTCCAATTCATAGTATTTGCAAGAGATTTAGGGTTTTCTGTTGGTAAAATACCCACGCGTTGATTTTATAAACAAAATTACCAACTTCACGATGACTATACCAACTGTGCTACTGAGACTGATCGCCTTTTGGTGTACAAGGAGACTCCTCTTGTCGATGCTCCAAGAGGAGTCTGTCAGCAGCATGGTCTGATGATGGGTAACCGTAAGATGCCTGAAACGTCACCTTAATGCACAGTGCTTTAGGCGAATACCTTAATAAACTATATTACTAATTTCACTTGCGTGGTGTATGAGTTATATTAAATATAGTAATAATGTGCAAGGAGAGTTATGTATTGCGTCTCCTATTTCAGAAAAGAAGAAAAAAATGAACAGATTATAATAGCTGTGCGTTTTTTCTTTTTTTTTTCTGAAATAAAATTGTTTACCCTCGTTTCAGAAGTACACCAACGACGAATTTAGACTACACCGAGGACGTGGAACAACTTTCCCATTGAGGAAAAAAAATTAATTAGGAAAATTTTTAATTATAAATTTCAAAATCTAAACCGTAATATATATATATATATATAGTATAAGTGTTAGTATGGTAGGTTCTTATGCTTTGTACGTAATTTCATTGAATTATTATTGATTAAAAGTTAATAATCGAAGTTCATATCCATACCTATTGACTGGATAAAGGTTAAGTGGAAATCCATCTTTACTCCAGTTTATTTTCAGAGGAGGGTCGCCAGTCGCTGAACACGAGAAGGCCACTTCTTCTGACAGCTGTACGTGAACTGTTTGGATCACGGTTTGAATCTGTGGTGCAGCTGGAAAAATTCAAAATCAACTTTTCTTAATTTGAAAGTCAAAAAATTACAGTATTCGAATAAAATCATAGTGTTGTCGTATTCCATCAACTGACATAAAACAAAATCAGAAATGAACTGTTGCCTTAATAAAAATGCCGATTTAAAATCACTATTTATTTTTTATTTTAAAATCGTGCTTTTGTTGTAAATTTTTAACATTCATAGCAGTCCCAGATTGATCTTCGTTCCCATCTTCATTCCCATCTGTGGCGTCTATCCGGATCTGCCTCATCACCATAGAAACCTGGGGACATCACATTATACGCAAAACATCGAAATAAATGTTAGGAAATCTTTCCGATGGCAATACACAACGGATTTTAGTTACTTCACTTGTGTCAAATGAATAATTGAAAAAGCTCTGCCAAAATGATGACGGATTTTTCAAACTGACTCCCGAAATTGCTCCCATTTGATTTGATATAAATATAATAGAGGAAAAAGAACAAAACTTATGCAAATACCATGAGCTCTTTTGCCTAAATCTGTATGCTTATTATTGTCCCAGAGTAACGTACACGTTTATATACATTTCAATAAATTCAGCATTTGTTTTCATCATTGGAGATCGTGGATGGTTAGTGTCTTCTTTTTCAAGTTAAAACTGTAATCGATCCATCTTTTTTATAAAAAGATACATAAAATCGCAGCCAATTTAGTTCTTATATTTTTGCTTGCTAGCTTTGGAGATCGATTCCTACCTTTAAGCTTAATTCTTTTCATCTTACATGCCTGTTGCCTTAAACGATTACATGACATGGTTATGAACATAAAAACGTGGACAAAGCCTTAGAAATTATTAATGTACCTATTAATATTTGTTTTATTTTGGGTTCAGTAATTGTGTTTCTGTAATAAAATATTACATAAAATCTTTGCATCTTCCGTCGATTTGTAAGCAAAGAAATTGCCTGCTAATTGCCCTTGTGGATGAGTGGACAGTATACCGCATAGGAAAGGTTTCAATTGGAGTCCTGTCTAGATGGGGACGTTAGTCTTTTTGGTCTTTTTGATGTCTTGTCTAGATGAGACGTTAGTCTTTTTGATGTCCTCTCTAGATGGGGACTTTAGTCTTTTTGGTGTCCTATCTAGATGGAGACGTTTTGGTCTTGGATCAAAGTTGCAATCTTTGTTTTCGTTTTGAAAACTCTGTTCTTTCATCCAAAAAAAAAAAACAAGCAATCGATGGAATTACTATAGAATACGATACACTGAGGCCTCATGGCCTTAGTTATACTGGCACAGAATCCAAAACAATCAAACAAACTTGCTGAGTGTGTTTTAATTCGGCTGGTTATGGACTAATTTTTAGAAGTTCTTCACCTATCTAATGAATTTCTTTGAAGTGGAGGCCGTGGGACTCTTTCGAAGGCAACGCTGGCTTTTGACTGCTACAGTTAAATAGACAAACCGAGCTTTAGAACATATTGTTTACAGACGAATGATAAGTAGTTATAGAGCATGTACAATGAAGGATTATTGTTTTAGTCAATGAACTATACGTTGATTGCTGTCCTTCCATCTATTCTATACAGGAAGACCTTTTGTGAGCTTTTTCACACTGCGACTGAGTTAGTAGATCTCAGGCGAGGGTAGCGTGGTTTTTTATTCCAGCAAACAGAAAATCGACCACAGTACACATGCAATTTACAGACAATATAAACGAAGCAGTATGGTCTTAGTTGCTGATGTTTCTAAAACCCTACAACAACAACAACGAAGAATCTATTAAAATTTGAGAAAAAAGATTATTGAGTAGCGGCTTGCTTGGTGGTTTCGTTTCTTTCTGGAAGCGTACTGCATTTCTATATTTGTTCTTTTACTTGCTCTATTAAATTACACTATTTGAATAAACATACAATTTTCTTGGTTCAGAATGCTTTCGTCAGTAATCATTACGAGGTCTTCTGTTTTTAGCCTGTTATTCATGGAATGTTCATATCAGCTTATTTGCATTCCAACATCGATTTTTAAACCTTATTAACAAGGTCAGTGCGAATGTTTTGTTGGCTGTGCTACCTGATTACATCGTACCTCTCGATCAATTCAGGAACTCGTTTTTTTGTGGTGACATTTTAAAACGTTGTCTTACGTTTAGTTCAGAGAAATGGGTTCTACGGCAGACGAACGGTTGATCTGTTTCTTCATAATTATACTCAAATGAGCTCATTATGCTGTTTATAGTTTCATGATATGCTGTAATTGATCAGCAAGCTTTTCTAAATGGAGTTGAGTGAAATCAAGAATCCTTCTTCTCTATGATGCAAAGTACTTTCATGAGGTTTTTTCGCTCCAGGACAGAATTAGTTGCCTACAGATGTGAATAGCAAGGTTTTCGTCCTGAAAGTCGGGTGTTTCATCGAGCAAAACAGGCAAATCGACCAGAGAGCACACGGAATTTATGGATATATTACACGTGGGCAGAAAAGATAGCTCTTGGATGGCCCTTGCCTGAGACTGACTAACTTAGCTAAGTGTTAAAAGGACCAGTAAAAATTCTTTACCCCATCGACGGGATTCGGTCTAGACTGAATACAGTAACTAAATCAACTGTGCTGCCCAAGAGGGCTGTAGGGAGTTGCAAGAGCTTTCTTTTTTATGGGAAGACTCACCTTTGAAAAATTCCACTTCACACTAATGACAGTATGTATAGACATATACTATAAATTATGTAAGAATTCTAAACGTTAGTTCAGTTCCGCAGTGGTACTCTGCGATGATACAGAAGTCTGCAAAATGGCTAGGAATGAGTGCGGTGCTATGTTTGTGCAGTATGTGTTGTTTATATGTTTCTGACCACTTACTGGGCTGCAGTAATCGCCAACCATGTAACCACTGCTTTCTAGTACCCGTCAAAGCCATGAGGAGGCGGGCCACAGCCGTGTATGTAGTGGTCACCGGGAGGAAGGATAGAAATGCGCAGTGACTGCCAAATGTCGTTTTGGGGTAGGAGTTATCCATCAATAGTGGACTTGAAAAGAGGGAAGAAGCCCCATAGGGCGAAGAGTCACTCCACGCAATATAGAGGTTTGGTGGTGGAAAAAATTTGGAGAACGATGGTTGAAAAGTAAAACAAACAAACCGACTGTGGTGTACACGAAATTACACATACTTTATTGGTGTTTTATGGCTTTAATTGCCTTTAATTGTTCTAATTAAGGCAATGCGATACAAGTTTTCTTTTGAGCATTCGAGAAATCGAATTAGTCATCACTCTAGTTCAGTCACACTGTCTTAAATGTCCTAAATCATATCTTGCTTCAGTGTTATTTATTATTTGCTAAATAAAGCACGTTGAAACACCAGTGGAAGTTGAAGTTCAGAACAGTGCACCATTTAGTAAAATTTGTTCCACATCAGTCAGTTTTTATTAAGTTTTTTTTTAGAATTTGCGTCATGATAATTAAGATCGTGCAGAGTCAGTATATTCTATGGTTAATTAGCCTTTTTTGCAGTTAAAAATCCAAGGTCCCTGGAGGTGAAAAAACCAGGCGTCATGGCGATTTTATGAGCTATTTTTTGCCTTATATGGATAAACACGAACTTCGAAATTAATTTTTATTAAGTCGCATACTAACCAAGCTACATTCTCATTTCAAGAAAGAATTGCACAAAATGGTAAAACGTTTTTGCTTGAACTGGTAGAGCTGGGATTGTTCCGTTTGAAAATAGTTAAACATAAATTTAACTTTCATTTCACACTACAAGTTCATCCACGATAACAAACTACAAGTTCTTTGAAGTATCTGTAAGTGGATGGCTGGCTACGCGGAAGATTTAGAGGAGGATTCCTATAACTGGATCCATTATACTCTTGAATGTGTGTGTTTTTGCGTGTGTCTATGGGTAATTTGATGGTTTATTTTCGGGATGAAAATTCCAAGTTTCCAAAGGAGGAATATAAAAATTTCTTCTTTCTTGAAGATTGAACCCGTGCCTTTCCTACACAATTCGAAAGAGCAACTGTCGTAGTCACTGGGGTTACTTGACAAAAGTACAGCACCGTGATTATAATCATCTCCTCCAACACGGGGTAGAAAAGACCTGAGTTCCATTCCCATAAATGAGGCGAAGAACTTTATAGAAACTTTTCACAAAGTGGCTGAGTTCGTCGGTCTCAGCAAGGGTTGCATAGATTTTATTTCTCTCCCAGAAACTCTGGTTTGTCGTCTAAAATAACACAAGGCCACCTGGAATATACTTCCATCTGCCCAAGTATATTGTTCGTGAATTGAGTGTGTTCTATGGTCGAGTTGCCTGTTTTCTGGATGAAAAACCCAAGTTTTCTGGGGAAGGGAAACTTGCTATCAATGCCTGAGACCGGTTACCTCGGCCACGGAGTGAAAATTAGCCCATAAAAGTTCCTCGCGTCATTGATGGGATTCGAACCCGGGCCGTTCCACCCTGTGTGGGAAGGATGATAATGATGCCACTTGTTCTACCCACGCAGAACTGGTTTTTCGTCTAGTAAATCGACCGAAGAATATACACAATCAGGGACACAATATTCTGACCCCTTCCAGCCTTAATTACCGCATACGCGGAGTTCCGCAAAGGTGATGCAAAATTAACAGAATTAAAAATTGTCCACTTTGATGAAAGCTTTAAAGATTTAATAATTTGTGTCTTGTTTATCTAGAGTGGCCTTCCTGTTGGATGAATTTAAAGTTCAGTTCATGCAACAGCATCTTCAAGAAAGCAAAACGAAAACATAGCAAGAAGAGCTGCTGTATTAGTTTCCAAGAAAACTGCTTTTAACATTATCGTGGCTCGCCCCTGTATAATATACTGTACACGCTGTATGGAACAAACACGCATTGTGTCCAATCTTTTATATCCAACGTTCGTTGTAAAAGAAGTTCTCTCCAGACAACATTCATTGTGGAAATTAAAAAGAAGAAAAAAATCTGTCCTTTTCAGTCCTGTATATTCTTAAAAATAAATGTTTTCATTATACGAAAATAATTGCACTTAAACCTCAGTGGACAAGAGCAGCCCTCTGAGACAGCCTCGCAATTATTTCTCACTGTGTTGCTTCTATTTTTTCCCACCAGGTTTCGCTTTGTTTGTGATTAGACGGTGAAGTTAACATGGAGATTTGTTTTACTGTGTCTTCTTTTCTTTTATGGATGACAATGCGATTTTAATTTTAAACGTGGCTTTCCTTTAGTGTCCTGGGATGCTTTTATTATTGTGTGGATGCTGATTCTAAGAGAGAAATTCCGTAGCAGTTGTTTAAAGACTTTCCTGTAAGTTTGCTGAAAACCTAACGTTGTTTTCCAGGTATGTTTATTTTATTTTCATTTAGTATATGTGGCTTATTTCTCTGCTAAATTAATAAGTTTGGATATTGAAGTCTTTTAAAACAAAGGGGACTAAAAGAAATCAAAATTTTACTTCAGTATTATGCAGTTGTTTGAGTTAATAAGAGAATTACATTCAATACGTAAGGTGTATGAGAGAAACCATGTGTCTTTCCGGTGGGAATGTATAAACTTGTAGGGGAGTTCCGGTTAGTGACACGTGGTTTCTGCCATACTAAAAGAGTGGTTTGAAGAGAATACTCTCTCATATTCCATGCTTTTTTTAGCAACAAGGAAAAATAACAATTATGAGTACATCGGGCTAATGATAGCCAATTTTTTTTGAAATTCTGAATTCAATTCAAAATTTAATGTCTGTATTTAATGAGCATTAATGTATATTTATGTATTGTGTTGTTATAATATTTGAGAGAGATGTGGGGAATTTGAAGAAAGGTCTTCCGAAAGGTAAGTTAATGAAGTAAGAAATTTTTTCACCACTTCCGAAAGGTAGGTTAATGAAATAAGATTTTTTTTTCTTGATTACAGTATTTCAGTGTACTTTGTGTTATGCAAAATGATCATAAAGTTATTGCACCTTATATTTATTATTTAAGAAAGTAGTTCACGTGTTAATTAAATTTTGAATTGAATTCTTAACGTTTAAAATTTTGCATTTTAATTCCTGTATGGAAAATGAAATATAGATGGGCTCGTAAGGACCAAACATGGCACACTTTGATTCTTACGACCTTGGAAGTTTTATTGGTAGGGTCCGTGGGTGGACATTGGGCAAGTTACACTAACAGAGACGTAAATTTCAATGATGAAATACATACGCTGACCAAAAAAATACGAAGCTTTGTATTAAGACAGTCACAGACAGAAGAAATAGAAATATTTGCAAATAATACTGTGATGACGTATTACCTTTGAGTATAAAGGATGCGCAGGCTGTTCCACTGCAGCAATCTGAAGCCAGAATGGGGAATACGAATGATCTATCAGATTTTGAAAGAGGTCTTATCGTTGGTGCACCTTTAACAGGAGTCACAATTCGAGAAACGAAAGACATAACTGGTTTCCCAAAAGCATCCATTTCAAAGGTTTTTAATGACGAGAAAGCAAGTGGCTCTTTCACATCTCAAAGGAATACATATGGCAGAAAATTAGTACACTGCATGGGCAGAAATCATGGGATACCTACATAGTAACGGATAAGGGCAGTCACACGCCGAGGCATTTGAGTCAACTAGTTCACGAAAGCGTTGCAGGAGTATTCCCATCCATGCTTGCTGCACAGCTGTCCATAATTTCGTCGCATTCCTTGGTGGAGGATCCAAAGCTCGAACTGACCTTTCCACAGCATCCCAAAGATGCTCCGCAGGGTTCATGTCCAGTGAACGGGGCCATTCCATGGTGGTAAAATCTGCAGAATGCTCTTCGAACCATGTTCTGGTTAGCACGGTCTGGAAGAGTCCACTGTTCTGTGGGTGTAAGACGGCCATTAAAGGATGCAGATGGTCTGCAAGGTTGGACCCGTAACCTGGACCGCTCAGAAATGCGTCTAGACGTACCAGAGGTCTCAACATGTGCCAATTGAACACGCCCCAGACTATTACCGAGCATCCACCTGCTTGAACAGTTCCTTGTTAACATGACGGGTGCATAACTTCGTGCGGTTTCGGACAGATAAGCGTCCTCTCGAAATAATTGGAAACGGGACTCATGGGACCAGGAGACCCATCTCCAATCATCCAAGGTCCATTGCCGATGTTCTTTCGCCCAGTTAAGGCGCAGAGTCCTGTGTCGTGGTATTAGCAATAGGATTCTTATGGGTAGGCGGCTCCCATAACTAATTACGGCTAAGGATTGCCTTGATGGTCTTGGTGGAGGCGTTTCTGGAACCTCCCTCTTTAAAGTCGGCTGTGATTTGTGCCAGTATCGCTCTTCGGTTGGCTGAAGCAATGCGAGACAGACGTCGACGGCAACGTTCATCTACCACCTTTCTCCGCCAACAGCGCTGTCCACGATGATATGCTATTCCGGAAATGGCGTATTCCCGATACACTTCTGTCGAACGAGGATAGTGCGATTTCTGTACCACTTCCGCGATAGTGACCCATGCGTGGGGCACCCACTCTCATCCCTCTTTCAAAATCTGTTAACTCACGACGTTTATCCATACTGACCACGAATTGCAGTGTACCTATATACCTCTCAAGCGGTGGGTTCGTCCAATAGCGAGAGAGAGGTGACAGGTCGCGTTGCCCAGGGACCAGGTATCCCATGAATTCTTTCCTTTCAGTGTACTTCAAGAGCGAAGCCGTCGTACTCAAGGAAGACTGTGAAGAAAACCAGAACATCTAGCGTGCATCAAATAGCATCTGAATTCAACCAAGACCAGATCTGCCATATTTCATCCCGTTTCTGCCCTATATCATACCTTGACCGTGTTCAGGGAATTGAAGAAATTGGGTATTGGAAATAGCCTGTCGGTTCGGAAGCCACTTATTTCAGAGAAAAACAGAAACGTTCCCTTGCAGTGATACCAATAATGTGGTGATTGGGCGGTGGAATAATCGAAGAAAATCATGTGGTCAGACGAATCACGATATTCTTTGTTTTGCATCGATGGTAGGCAGAGAATGTGGCGAGAACCTCTTGAAGTGATGAACCCCTGCTTGGCTTATTAAGGCAACTCAAGCATCTGGACGTGGTATCGTTGTATGAGGAATATGTTGTTGGCATGGATCGGGTCCGTTGAGACCACTGGAAGGTCGAAAGTCATTCAGGGAGTACCTGAATTTTGTATCAGATCTACTGCACCCTGCAATGGATGACAATGCAACAGCGCCTCGTGCCCGAATCGAATGTGCAAGAATAATTCTGAGAACATGACACGGATTTCAATCATTTTCCGTGGGTCTCACATTCCACCTGTTCTCAGTCCTATATTCAGCACTTTGGCGTCTTCCATCAACTTTGTCGCAGATATGCAATATTTTGCTGGAAGAACAGTTACATTCAGACCAAAAAGCACTAAAACACTTTATAGAAGCCATACCGCACCTCACACTCTCTGTTATACCAAACAAACGTGGTCCGATTCAATACTGATTGAAGGTTCATATTTTTTTGGCCAGCGAATGTGCTGTGTTTTTAATTTTCCGAGTTTCCTTTGATGTGTATGTCTGTCCCCGTTATTGCAAGATTTTTCCTCTGTTCGAGTCATCATCTCAAAGTTACCTTGATTATAATGTGGGAAGGGGAGATTGGTCCATCCATAATTATGACACGTAGGCTGTCTCTTTGGGCGTCAACTAAATTTGTCTTTTGGGGATTTTAAATGAGGGAGTTATCAATTGAAATTTTTGCTTAAGGCTCCAAGTTGAGGCAGCTAGTCTAAGAACTCTTCCTTGTGTACAAATGCAGTCATTAGTTTCATGAACTAATTACTGTTCTTGTATTTCAATAATCCAGCATACTGGAAGCATCTCCATGTTTAGGTAGTGATGTATAAAAATATATTCCAAATGATGTTTATTCTTCAATACGTATATAGAAAACTGATTCGTCTGTTTACTTCCAGCATTTATAATATGTTTTTGTTTTCAAGTAACTGTTCTAATATCGCTCAAGTTATTTCAGATAATGAAGTGACTTTATAAAAGTTACGGAATCTAGGTTAAAGTGTAGATTTAGTTTAAAGAAAAGTAGATTTGATGATTTTTTAAGAATTTTTTCTTGGCCCAATGTCAAACTTTTGTTGTGGTCAGTAACTGCAAGAAAGGTATTAGTAAGAACTAGCTAAACTTTTTTTTTTTTTTTGAAATCTCTCTTTTCACTTTATAGGATGATAAATGTTTATCTTATATTAGGGAGTAAACGAAACTACAAACGACTTTTGAAGGTCATATAAGAAACAATTCTTAAGACTGCAAACCAATTTTTCTGAAGGAAAAAACGACCTCAAATAATAATTTGTAAATCTTCGAGTCTTTAAATCTCGGACAAATTAACACAGAAGAGGGGGGAGGAGGAGGAGAGATGGAAACATGCCCTCTAGTGTGAGCATCTGCGTCAGACTCTGAATGAACGATCAGGTCTAGAGAAGGTAGTGAAGACCTAAGATTCGGAACACGACGATATGTCCAGCCGTCACCTTAGAGACGTCAGATTGGATTAGAGAATACGCGCGCAGTGCGACTCGGTTAATTAGTTCGTTAGGCGTTCACATACCGCCCCAGGGAGAAGGAAGCAAATTGCCAACGACCACAAACACTTAGAACTTTACCTACTGTTAATAGAGCGTAACTGAGTTTGGGGACAGTGCTAATTGTTGAATCGCACAAACACAGAAGAGGAATGGAATGTTCTTCTAGTCCATCTGCTCCTGTTTTGATCGTAATAGTATTAACATAACAAACGGAGATGTTTAAACAGTTGCGCTGAAAGGGAAGTGAACGTTAAGATTAATTTACTTTCGAAATTTTCAGGAAGGAACTGTTCATATTCGTGTGAACATTAATGCTCACTGTTGTCAGAATTTTCGCAATACTAGATTGTGTTATTGAAGTTTCTTTTTATGGAACAAATGTAGTGAAGTTTGTGAGGGGAGACCCGGAGACATCCATGTGTTCTAAAACGTAATATTTGATTTCCAATGACTTCGAAATCAGTGGATAGTTTGATTCTTACGTTTAAGAAACAAATCTTAAATGTAAATCTCCATCACTTTGACCCTCAATCAATACAATAAAGTATGGAGTGAATGATTCTTCTCTGATGAATGCTGTAGATGCCTGGTTGGATAGACAACCGCAGTCTTTTGGCAGGAATGAAATTCTTGGGACATGCTTGGAATAAGTGTCGCAGTGTTGCAGGAGACTGTGTTGAAAAATCAAAATACTTCTGTTGTTGTCTTCCTATTATTTTTACTTAGGAGGAAACTTGATTATCCCTCGTATAAGAACAATCTTAACAACAGGTAAAAAGTTACAAATGGATAGTTCTTTTCTATCTTGCCATTCCGATTATTCTGAATTTAGGATTCCTTTTATAAGTAAATTCTTTTTGGTGAGTCAATTTCCAATTTATTGCCGTGTAAATAAAATTAGAATACCTGGAGAGAAGTCTGCCTAAGAACAATTGATCCATTAATGCATAGAAAATCTTTTCAAGGGAATAGAGCCAGGTGCTGTCAGATCATGCAGACACTATACCATCAAAATGTGTCGGTGATTCATTACTGATGCAAGCGTGTGGAGTGTCATTTGGGACTATAAATCATAATGTGAAGTGCCGGTGTAACCCTAGGAGGGGGGGGGGCGGATCGATTTAACTTAAGGGTTAAACCCACTCTTGCCACTTAATATACGCACAAGCAATACACCCCCATGTCCATTTCATCGCTCTACCATGGTTCTTCACTGTATGGACTGCTTTGTCTTATTTCGTATGATGGAAGTAAATTTCGAATTCAATCTCCAAGAATCTTTTTCTCCTATAGAGCAAAAGAAAGTGGAGAACTTAATATATTAAAGGAGGCTTTTTGATAAATGAATTTAGATTTCGAATATAAAAATTCGAGATATTCTAAATTATTTAACTCTGATTTCAGTTATTAACTGAATATACACGTAAAATTGCAAATATGTTCCTTATTTTTATTAAATGTATTGTTATTAAACTCATTTTTTGTAACTTTGACAATAGTTTATTTTTGCAATATTGTAATCCATTATCAATATAACTGATTTGTTTTGTACACTACTTGGTCACTTTATTAGAAACATAAGCTAATATAGCCGGAGCATCGATGGCCCGAATCACTATTCCTACAGGACAGCTTAACGTCAACAAGGTGTTGAAAAGTGACACTAAAATTTTGGACCGACTCAGTAACAAACTGTCATCAATCCCGGAATGGAAGAGAACTGTGCTGACGAACACGCCTTTCCAGTCCATCCTACAGATGTCCAGTTGAACTGAGATCCAAGAATTCGACTGACCATAGCCACGACAAACTCTCGGATCTCAATCCCAGACTCCAATTACGCTAGTCTTCGAGCACTCAACAAGTGCAACCGACCTCTCTACTGTAGCAATAACTAAACGCGCACCTACAATCATATCTCTTTGGAAATTGGCAAGATTTTTCCGTTCTCCATTGAGCTGAACTGATCAACCATTAGTCGGGTCAGTCGACTTTCCGTGTGAGCTCTTTGTTTATATATTTTTGTAAAGGTTATTGTACGTATAAAGCGAAACCTCCATGGTTCTAATGAAGTGGCTAGGCAGTGTATATACAAAATATATATTATATAAATTATATATAAATAGTATTAACGAATAGATTTTAAGGGCATTCTTTATTTTTGTTTTCCATACACTATTTTGTTTTTAATTTTATAAATATCGTACTTAATTTAAATATTCCAGGAAAGAGTAATCCATACAAATTCAATCCATAATGAAGCCTGGGGGTTAATATAGCTCAGTCAGTGCTGTCATTTCTAAATAAACGAATTACCAACGCAGATTCCACATTGTGATTTGTCAAGGAATACGCCACCTCTTAATTTGTTTCGTATTCTCCTATTAAGTATTCTAGCAGAGTACAGCACTTTCCAAAGTGTCTCGAAAACACAGGGGAGTATCCCGTTGAGGTACTACAGACGTATAATGTAAATGCAACCTTTAGACCCTCAAAAGTAAATCCGGTTGAGACATTTGTGTAAGCCCGACTAACATCCCTTAGGGATGCGTGTTTGTGCGCGCCTGTCTGCATACATACACACACACAGACGTTTAACCTAAGAGAGAGATTCTTCGCTCTATTAATGAGGACTAATCGATTTGGTGCAGTGTGTGTGGGACTCAGCTGCTAACCAGCTTGAATACTAATCATCTATGAAATCATACCTCGACCGTTGTGCAAAATTCGCTAATTTATCTCCTGAATCTTAATTATAGAGTATACATGGTCGGTTGAGGGGAGGATTTCAGATGCACGTGCCTTCGATGCAGCGTGTCGAAATTAGCGATAGCCGGATGGCACTAATTAATAATGGAAAGCGGTCGTTACACGGGCCAGAGGTTAGCAAGAGACAGGAGTTTAATCTGTAAGGACTTGAATTGTCTGCGAAATCTCTCTCTCTCTCCTGCACGCTCTGTTCTTCATCACCTGTCTTTTGTTTGAATTATTTTAAACGATGTGCGATTAGAACATAGTTTAATGGCTGTTTTGGTCTTTGTTCTGTTCTCAGTTTTCTCTTTAACCCTTTATCTACTCGACCATCTTTTATCTGTAGCTAATTTTCTACCGCTTAAGTAAATCTAACATTGACTTCATTATCGGGATGACTACGAGGTTTAGTAAACATAGACTTCGCGATCAGCCTTCTCTTTGTACTGGGCCCTCGCAAAAGAATCCGAACAAGATGTTTTTTTTTTTCCTTTTAGAAGGATCGAATCCGTTCTGCTTTCCAACAAATGTGTAAAGCACATTTGTGTGAGTTAACTTAGGTCACTACATAAGTAAACAGGTCAATACTGGACCATGCGGATTGCAACTGTTCTAATTGATGATCATAGTATTTTGGGGTTATCAGGTGTTGAACAGACCTCTAATTTATATCTCCGATTCTCAGTGGTGTCCAGGCTGGTTGTAACCAAAGCCTAATTGATTTTAAGATGAGCTGGTTTCCATTAATTCGGTGCTAACTTAGTATACTGAATAAGTGATAAGTATTTGTGAAGGATTTTCAATAATCTGTTACTTTGCGCAATTATAGATCGCATTCTCTTTCGCTCTCTCTCACTGTGCAGTTTCCACAAAGTACATTTCTGCTTTTACAAACTATTCAACTTTCCAGCTGAAAATTACACTTACAAATAATCCGATTCTTGACTTGTGATGCTGATCTTCCTTATTACTAAGTACAGTCCATTTCACTATAACTTTGCCTTTTTTATTCCATTTAAAGGTAATTTTTTGTTTATCATGTAGTTCATGTGATTGTTTTCATTTTATATTAGAAGAAACGTTTTATACAAATAAAATTATAAACAAATTAATTTTAATCTAGTTAAATGGTCACTGTTCCTTCTCTAGACGATTTCTTAATCAACAACAGCCTATTAATGTTCTGGTTTGTGGTGGGTAGATTAATGAAGTCATAAAAGTACCACAACGGCGAAGAAAAAAGAAAAAAATCCATGATGGCCTTCTTCAGAAGGCCATCATGGATTATTCCTTCTGAAGAAGTTCTCACAAGAACTGCAGTATACCACTTATTTAAAATATCTTAACACGCTATTGTAGAATTATTCCTTTTAATAAATAACAGTTCCAATTCCAAATTCATTCGAATCACTAAAAAGTTAACGATATTAGTAGTTTAATTATTATCCTGGTGCGATTTAAGAGTTATTTATACGTCAGACATCACCATCTGCTTGAATTATGCACCCTAATGGTTAGAAACATTTTTAAACGTGGAAAACATAAAGACCTTCCATTACAACTGGAAAAATATTTTCGTGTGTTTATTAGTTTCTATAATCGTAACCCAAAACACTGCAGAGAGATGTTATGTTTAACTTTAGCAGCATTCTGATAATTAAATTTTATTGTGGCGTCCCATAAAATATGGGAGGAATTTGAGTACATTATTAAAAAGTGAAACGGCATTGTACTCCCTAGTGGGTACTTACATATGGCAATGTCCTAAGGGCAGTGGTGTAATTATTTCCTGAAACACACTTGGAGTTATGGAGCAGAATGGGTTGTTTTATTGTAAAGAATTCACTGCAATACACGTGTTAGTAGCTTGGTTTACAATCACTGCAGCAATCATGGGATCTGTGTTTTAATAATTGCTGATGGTAACTACTTTACAGACATTTACGAAAGCGGTTAAACGCATTCAAAAATAAATTGTACACCAATAATAGTAGCAGTCTATGCAAATAGCCAAGAGGCATTCTTGGGAATTTGGAATAAAAAAGATCTTTTTATTTATTATGATCATTGCTACTTGTAAATGTATCTAGCAGACACGAGGGACTTACCTGGAAACATTAGATACTTTAATGGCCAATTTTCCTCATTTTCCTCATGTTCACGAAATAAAGGTAAGTCGTAAAAGCACTAACCCAAAGAAATGGCTTTAATATGCTTTACACTTGCCATACAGCAACCCGTATTAAAGTTAAGATAATACGGAAAGATCTTCATGGTCCCACTGCCAGTGGGACCATGAAGTGAATTAAAGAGAACGAGTTTTCCCTTATGGGTAGCACAGTGTGCATAAGCACCGTCCTCTCAGCAACAGGTAGTGAAAAAGGCCCTGGTTCAAATCTTCTCAATGTTGAGAGGAACTTTTATGGACCTTTTTCAAAACGTGGCTCAGTTAGTCGGTATCAAACAAGAGTTGCGTGGTTTTTAGCTCTGGAAGTTTTACAACAACAATAATCCCCTCCTTGATTCGTCACTGCTTCAAATTGTAATATGGATATAAGGCAATGTGGCAAATGGGTTGGTAAAATTAGCCTTAATGAGTGTTGTTAATACTTGTATACATTCTCAAATAGATACCTGTGCGCCATTTAAATGAAAAATTGAATCAAGAGTACGGTTGATATATAGACTCTCAAAAATATAAATGCGTATTTAAGAAATTATCCTTTGTCTTTTCTTTGATTTTTATCATTTCTTGTATGCCTTCATTAAAGATCTGATGGCTAATAATTATATCTTTGGAACCAGATTCATTTTCTGTTCCCTTAGTATTCAAGTGTGATTTAAGAAACCGGTTACAAAACTTGTTCCAGTTAGAATGCTTTCAAAAATCCCTCAGAGAAACTGATTTATTTTTTAAATAAAAATTGGCCAACCCTATTATATTTCCAGAGAAGAACTTCATATGTTTCAAATATCTTATTTGTGAAAACAGTTCAGTCTCTTGGAATAAGAAGTACACACTTAGAGAGTAGAACGAATTGGGCTTATTTACCCTGCAATAATATATTAATCAAAAATAAACAAGCGAACATAATTATAAATCCTAGACCGACAAAGTTTAAACTTACTTTGTAATTTTACAATGCAGATGTAGTGTTCTAAATAATCAATTGGCTTGTATCCAAATTTCTAGCTTCCTTTTCAACCGACACAAGCTCGCAACAATTATAAAACAGTTATTAACCAAGCCAAACTCGATTTTGAACAGGCTAAGAGTGGAAAACTTGCTTGTTGTCCAAATGGTAGTCGAGAATTGTGGTCTTTTGCCAAAGTTATTTGGCCACAACTTCTGTCCATATATTTTCCCACCTCTGTTTACAACCTGATGGTTCTACTCCATCTTCGTCCAAGGATAAAGGCCACTTAGTAGTATTCCATTTTTTTTTTCTTATTCTTGTACCGACGACCTTTGTAAATCACCTCCTATCATACCCAGTACACTCTGCTCAATATGAGAAAATTTTCCATCAAATTTCTTATATCTGTCCAAACGGAAAATTTTAGATGGAAAAATTTAATGAAACTCAAATTTTGTTCTTGAGATTTGTGAGGTTTTTGACAGTGTTTGGCACAAAGACTGTAAAAGACCATATGGATTGTCGACTGTTGTTTTGTAACACAGTATCCGGTTTCTCTCTTTTCTTCTAAACAGCTACTCACTCTGTCCAAATCTCAAATCCGCCCAACCATGGAATATTGTTCCCACATCTGTGAGGATGCTTTCGAAACCTCTCTCAAGCTTCTAGGCACCCATCTCTTACGAAGTCTCTCTACTACTCTTTGTTTCATAGATGTTCAGCCGCATTCCTTTTCTATATATACTTCCACGAGAACTGCCCTTCCGAATTGGAATCTGTAATTCCTCCACTCCATTCCAAACACGTGCCTCAACCAGAGAGCATCGATTCATTCTTCACCTCGTGTTTCCTGAAAATTACTATCTATCGAGAGTCAAATCTGATGTCAGTAAGTATCGTCTTTCTTCTCAGTTTTCAACCCATGCACCTTACTAAACACTATTCAGAAATATTCAAAGAACCAACTTGTCCATTAAGAATAAATGAGATAGTGAATCACCGCTAGTAAAATTTAAAAGAATACAAAATGCATTTGGGTAGTAAATTCACTATTTTTTTTCAGTTATTATTTAAACTTTAAAACAGTTCAAAAATAAAATATGGAAGAGAAATTGCTAGCAAAGATGTCTCGTACAGGAGAGATATGTTTGTGATATAGATGGCTACCTTCCAAGTAGACGTTCTTGTGGATAAATGGCAGCAGAATGAGACTAGAAGTGATGGTCCAGTCCTAAATAGAAAATATAAATAGCTATAGAGAGAAAGAGTGTACAGGAAAAGATAAATTTGACAACATATGAAAAATATGTTCACTTTAGCATGTATGCAACCCGAAGGAAAGCTCTCCGATCAATGGTGAAATAAGTCTGAAGTCAAAGACAGAAGAGGAATGGAAAATTTGGCATATGAAAAATCTTAAGCACAAAGAATTGCTAAGAATGGTGAGGATATCTGGGCATGAACGGTATCAAACTTTACTGCGACAGAGAAAAGAGAAATATAATATAATAAAATGGAGGAATAAAAGTAGGAAATATAGTCATTGAGGTTGAATATATTTTAAACTAATATCAGAACGTCAGCAGCAGTAGAGAATAATAGAGATTATAGAAAGCTTGCTTATTGGTGCAGGAAGATGGATGTATTAAAAGAAAAACAGTGTAGTTATCCTTCTCCTTAAAAAGTGGTTTTCATGATAGTGTGGTGTTTGCGCAACTTCCCAAAATTGAAGTTGCGCAATCACCTAATTACTTAAAGGCCTTGTTGAATCGTTGCTAGAAAAACGATCTTGGAGTAGAGTTTACTTCGGTGAATTTTTATAAATTTTCAGCGTGCACCCATTTAAATTGGTCCATGAACTTTTTAAAAATTCCACGAGAAGTCGAGTACCATAGGAACGGTTTTATTGTGATCCAAGTAGATCTTAAAATGAGATGGCATGCAGATGAAATTCTAGTAGGTGAAAATTTAGACCAGAAGTTATTTGAGATATTTTTACACGTGATTCTCAGAAAGAAAATAATGGCTCAGAAGCAGGCATTTTGAAATTAATGTTAAGGAACAGTGAATGGACTATGGGCTTGCAACTAAGCGGATTCACATTTCTCAAAAAGTTCATGAGTTACCTACCTACAGCATGAATCATCTGCCTACTTAAATACAATTCTTTATCAAATGCAAATAGACAAATACAATTAATGATAGTCTCATCCTGTGGAAGTGTTGAGTGTTCATTTGATTCCACTGACTTAGATGTTTTAAAACATTAAGATCCTAAATTAAAAATTAAAACAGTTTTAATGTTATCAATCGTTAGGTTTTATCTTGCCTGTTGTGTTCAAGATTTTATGCCACAATTATTAATTCCCCTCTAGATAAAACCTTAATTTAAGATTGCCTCCATTTTTAATTGAAAATAGCCCTCGGCAAATGAGTGAAACCTGGAGAAACCACTGTCACGGATTCCACAAATAACATCGTTAGCAGGTAGGAGTCATATTAAGCAACATTAAAATCGTAAAATCCCATTCTAAAACAACTCCTCCATGTTCCCTTATCAAAGAAGTAGCTTTTACATTCTTTAGATTATCAGAAGTAAAATTCTAAGGGGTGGAAGTTGACAGAGAATGTTTAATGAAAACCTAAGATATTTTAATAGATTTTCAATACAAATAATCGCAAATTAATCTGGATAAAATCAATAAAAATTACATATACATACAACCTGTTATTCCATCGAATAAAACTATATTAATCGAAAGCTGTAGACAGGTATCTGTTACTTTTCAGGAAAGACATAATAGGTGTATTCTATTAAGAAATTTTCAATATAAAATTGTGAAAAATACCCACCTTTAAAAGTTTCTGAAAAGGACACGATTCAAATTGGTCTAAATTTTAAGAAATTGGTTTTTGGATACCTGAAAACTTTATATTGTTACCACTTAAAACTGGAGTAACATGCTTAATTGGATCCTTCCAAATTCGTCAGTTGATTTAACGTGACAGGTCACGTACATATAAAAAAGTACACAGCAGAAGGTAAAAACTATCTGAAACAACACTGTTTAATCTAATTCACCAATATTTTACCACGGTTTACCCAATGTTTTTCTCATAAAAAGGGACACTTCATATTGGCGATGACATTAATAATTTCCTGTAAATTGCTAATTAGATGGATGAAGGGACCATCTCAGTTAAATTCCAATAGAAAAAGTTGAGAAAAATCGATACTTATTTTCTTCTAAAACGGAAACCTCAGTTTTTCAATCGTGTCCATTAGCAGATTGGATTTCAAGCTTGTAGTACATCGCAAATTGTATTTGAATAAAACGCTCATTAAAATTAAAACAATCAATTATTATCACCGTTAATTAATAATCAATTTTAACATTTTCCATCCGCCCATACAGAAAACTTTGTTAGCTCTAATTTTAGAAGGCAACAGGAAATTAGCGGAGATCAGAAGGCAGATATCCATTCTCCAGGAATGCGGCAGACTTATCCAAACGCCCCCCCCCCACACACACACATTCCCCCACCAACATCACTGTCATAAGCCCAATTAAATGACAGGCAACATGGCTAATACATAAACTTAATGGCGCAATTAATTATAAACCGTGCTGATATCGAACGTTCATTGATGACAGCTGAACACGGTCAAGCATTATGAATAGATCAGTTGACAATATCGCCATGCAAAATGGATATAAAGTAGATAAAAATGTCCGCTTCATTAAGTATTAAACCAAATGCGGCTGTGTTAAATGTATGTTCCGGTTTCATTTATGATGGAAGTTCAACGAACGAGTTTGGAACTATATTCCTGTTTTTCTTAAATAATTATTAAGCCATCCGAATCCACTCTTGTATGCAGCCCCTTCTTGTGACATTTACAAGTATTTTTCTGTTAATAATGCCCAAAGGTAATGTTCAAAACCTTTGGAACGAAAAGAAACTTCGAAGATGCCAGTTCTTTTTCTTAAAAGAAATTCTAAGCGAGCGCTCACTTGAAGGAACATTAGCATTGAATGAATATGGCCGATCTTCAATTACTAACGTGACATTTAATATCATCACTTACATGTGGATTAAACATTTAAAAAATATATATAAAGAATACTCAATATTACTTACAATGAACTGTCAGTTTTATTGGCTGTCTTAAGGGCTCTCCAACGTCATTACTAGTTTCGCACATGTAGTTACCAGCATCTGCCTTTTGTGCTGTGGTGATGGCTAGCGATCCATTCTCAAGAACATGGATGTGGGAACTACTCAGGATGCTCTGATATTGTTGAGGAGAAGTTTCTGAAAGGAGTTGAGATCGTGAACTTATTTACAATGGATGTGAATGTTAAATATACTTACTATTTTTAAAATAATCGCAGCAATGCAACTTTTAAGCAATTAGTTGAGAATTTATATCGCTATCTTCAACATATCCGTGTTAATCTCGCTAAAACCATTCATGACCTTGCTGTGCTCAATTTCGTGGTTTAGTCCATCATTGTCAAATCTTCAGAAATTAGAATCGTTGACCGTAGTATAGTTTTCCGTTTTTGGAGAAATTAGACTTTAGGTACAATGCAGAATAAAGTTCCAGAAATGGTTTAAAGGATATCTATGGTCTTACTATATTTGCTGAACTTACTTTTGGGTTGTACGTCAAAGGGATGATTCAAGCAATGCGGTGATGTCAAATATTTTCAGGACTCAGTTGTTCTGATCAAAAATCGATATCTCTCACGCGTACAAACTAAACGTTATGCCTGCATGTGTGTTTTACGAGAAGCAAAATCCGGAATATTGCATGGACTCTATCTGAAGAAAGATTTTCTTATTCTTCGCTTATCGATGGAAAGAAAATCTCCTATGAAACGCAGTATGCGTTCACATTATGTCACCAGTCACCCCTTAGTCTAACAGCTTTCTCGGTTAAGTCGTAAATCTGCCCATTACCACTTTTATAGCTTAGAATGTTGCCAGCGTCTTTGGATCCTTTTAAGATATACACCAAACCGCAACGGGAGTTAAGAGACTAGGAAGAAGAAAAAAATGTATGCGATGTTCCATTTTCTCTCTGAAATATCCTGTTTGAAATATTGGAGTGCATGTATATGACCCTATCTCGTGTGTGACCCTCCATGTTACAACCAGAGACAAGGACAGAACCAGCGCCACTGGTTGGGATAGCTTTCGAGATTTGAATAACAAATGGATCGCGTTACTTGGGAGATGCCTCGTGTGACCCAGTTTCTTTGTAAATGTCGAGTCATAAGCGCATTTTTTTAAAAGCAGAAACTGCGGACCATTATTCGTATTTTGAAACATCTGCCATTCATTAAGCTCTTTATTGGTGCATTGTTTTCGCATTCCTAAAACTGCGTCAGCATCCTAACGGCTAATTTTGTAGTAAAATGCATTCCACAATTCTTTTGGTGTCCTTGTAATAACATGGGCTAGATCTCTCTAGTGGCTTCGTTTCAGAACATAAAATGGAAACTTTTGGCGACACCGTTACTTGTAATCTAGAATATGGAAATATCGATCGACATACTTATATTCAGAAAAGAAAATTTGGCTTTTATATCGAGGGAGTGAACCCCTCGATCTTAAAAATTAATAAGTTTCAGCGCCATGTTTTCAAAATACTTGAGATGCAGTCTGTGTTTTAAACAGGTTGAAGTACTAGGGAGAAATTTATTATAACTCCAAAACATTTTATTCTAGAAACATGGTAATATGCTATGATAAGTTACCATTCAAGATGGTAAGGGTGGTATAATTTTTTTAATAGAGGCTGTCGCCTTCGCCTGTTCACCAATATTTTAACGTATGATGAGAAGTTTCTTTTATGAGCGTGTTGAGTTATTCTGAGCTTTAAAACTCATCTAGAAGGACCGTAATTTTATTTCCAGTTGGCTTAAATCAGGAAAGGCGAGTACCAGTAAATTCTCTTTATTTTTTACCATTTCTGGGTAAATAATACAGCGAGGAACTATTGGAATGTCAAGAAGATTGGAGGATGAGAAATTTACCGACAAGACGCAACACCCCTCGGTTACAGTACCCAGTAAGATAGTGGACTCTAAATGCCCACCTGTGCTTACTAGGTGTGTAGAAACAGCTCCTTTGAGTATCATTTAGGGAAAGTAATGGTTGCGTCAACATCCTTCGGTTGTACGACAACTGGGAAACTGGCTATTCCTGAGTGTGTGATTTCTTTAGAATCGATCATAGATTCGTGGCCATTACTATAAGACATTTGCAACAACAAAATATCCTACGGGGTATAATTTAGTAAACAGACCGGAAGTTTCAATTATGGGCGAGTTTCTGGGCTTTGGAGTATTTTCCATTTGTTTACTTTCTAAGCAAACTACTGCGAAGTTTTGATAGGAAAAATATTTATTGTCAACAGAAGAAATCTTCTTCAAAAGATGTTCTATTAACATGAATTCCTTGTTTGATTGTCAAATATTACGTGGGATTCTTCTTCGTATAGTTATGCATTTATGCATGTTGGTGGCTTCGGATACGCAATAGAGGAGAGCAGTATCAGAATTTGAAAGCTTATATTGGAAGGTTGTATGATTTTGCTCCGAGGTATCTAGGGACTGTATGCTAAATATTCATTGTTTGATCCTTGCAGTGGCGAAAACTTCCAGGCTGCTTATATTGTGACAACGAGCGAGTTTGGAATACATTTGGCCAAATAGCGTTACAAATCATTCTAGTAGAGCCTCCCATTCTCATTCTAATCGGGACTTAATAGAGGTCGAATACTGCGTGGAGTTAAGATACCTGATAAGTTAATGAAATAATGAGCTTCCTGAATACATCAACGTACGAAGCCCTGGGGAAATTTAATACTTCTAATTATGATTATGACATTAAGAGAGACTTCATTCCCTTAACGTCGATGGAATCATAATATAATCATATTGATATAAATAGCCAGTTAATGTGGTGGATTTGGTTTATGTCATTTTAATCAACCTGCATGAAGATCAAGCAGTAATATATACCATCCATTGAGTATTCGGACACAAACACCTTTAGATTTCCTGTGTATGAGGTATACAGGAAATCTAAACTGAACACAGTTTGAAATCTTAACGAGGCTTCTCAAGAAATCTTCAAACCCGCGTAGCCCTATTAACAGTAGATATCCATCTCGTTGCTCCTGGAACATTTTTGTTCATTGGCCCAGGATCCACAAAATTGGGAAAGGCAAATTACAAATGTTCGGAAATATTTTAAGTCCATTTTTCGTAGTATCAAAAATTGTGACTTCTTAAAATTCTCTGGCTTTCTCAAAGGTGTATTACACTCCTTCAGTGAGTGGAAGATTTAGCAATTTTCTAAGCGAAAATGGCTTTTCATCCCTTAAGAATGAAACTTTAATATTTTAACGGATTCTTAAAGAGATATTTATTAACCGTTGCTTATTACCAAACTATATTTGATCCGAGTAATAAAGAGACCTAACTGTGGTCAACGAGAGTAGTTACCTAATTTATTTAAGCCCCCAAATTCTACGTGATGCTACGTCCCTTCCGGAACTTCCTTTAAAGTTTCTTCTCCATTTCGGCAGCTTATTGGAGAAAAGAAAGTCGTGTTAAGAAAAACAAAGCGTACACCGAAGCTGTGGTTTAGCAGAGATAACGAGACATGAATTGTAATCTTCTTATGCGCATCCTACAGCAGAAACTTAGACGCTCGAAAAAGTCCATCCCCGAATTTCCAATATATAAAACCAGTCTTTGCTGAAACTACTTTTACGAACAAGACTTCCATGTTCGTCGCTGATATAAGAAACCATAAAATGGTGAATAAAAATCAACACTCAACAAATTCCTCACCTTGCCTCAGCCACCGAGATCTGATTTCATCTACAGCGCTCGTCTCTACTAGCCTGGCTAGAGAAGCCCACACAAACTACATCCATTTCTATTTTCCTGGAAACCACTGTCATCATATTTCACGTGTCACTACTCCTCTCATGCTACATGGGCGCCTTTTCCCCGTGTACTGCTGGCGATGTATTGTATGGACACCAGTGAGACCGAGGAGAGTCGAGCAGAAAATGGAAACTTACGTGACCGGAAACATTATGTTGAAGATATATTTATGGACATGGGTTTATTGTGTCTGCCCGATATAGCGAGATATATTTTTAAGCCGACGGGCGGTGTGGAAAACACATAAGCTTCCCCCGCGCGTGCGTGTGTGCTCTTTCTTTTCTGTTAACTTCGGATAAATAAAGCTGGAGAGTGAACAGGGCATATAAGAAGATAATGAATACCAACAAAAATCGACTTAACGTAGGCGCACCCCTCCCCCCTCCAACCAGCTACATATTTGCATGCCATTATATGGGTCTATGGAGAATCGCGTGCAAGTTGTAATGCTCTTGAGGAACTTTGCATCGCCGTCATTATCTTGAAACAGGAGATGTTTATGGCAAACGGAATCACGAAGGTTGCGTACTGAAAGTTAATGCCATTCATCGCGCACAGAATTAGGTAATTTGATTTGGAGTCGGTGGACGACTGAAACAGGATAGGGAGGATGCTATTTCCTTGAGAAGCGGAGCACATTAACATGACTCTTTGTCAGAGTGCCAATAAGTCCATGTTTGTACCAGGCTGTAGAAAAATACGGTTGGATAATAAATTTCAAATTATTATTCAACTATCAAAATGAAATCGGTAGAGAGAAGATAGAATTTGTTGATCTTTGCTGCGTTTATTGATCAGGATGATACGCATAATTATAGAAATAAAATTTTGAGCTGGATTCTTCTCAACCAGTTTCAAATTTCCGCAACCGTTAATTTGTTATTGGTGTTTTTCATTAAAAATTAGTGGAATATAAACTGAAACCAATACTTTGAGTTTCACAATACTTTGGATCATATTAGATGGAAGAATATTTCCATTTAATGACACCTATTGGTATTTAACTTTTTGGGAGTTTTTTCCATTTGTTTTTGGGTCAATTCAAAGTCATCCATCAATATTTTTCACTGCGCTGACGATGATAATTTGCAAGTAACTCCACCTATGTGTAGATACTTCAGCGGGACCCTGGTCCGAGGTCTAGAGGGATAAATCAGCTCTGTGGTAAAATAAATTATTGAAATCACTCGATCAGTTGGATTCGGATCAGAGATATTTTTTAATCCAGTAGGATCGATCCATAGAATTAAAACTCTCTTGGGGGAAATTAGATATATCCTCTCAAAAGTGATGAAAAGTATTTTAAATAATTTTTGTCTGCCCCATGACTCAAAGTATTGATTTCAAACGTTAACTGGAAATGTTTTCTAGTATTTCGCTTGAGGAAACGCCTAACTAATGCAGTTCAGACGTTTATTTAATCAAGTTTCATTACGGTATTCATTTGTAGAAGTCAAAGTGGATTACTGAAAACACGAAAGGGTTGGAAGTGGCTCATTGGCTTAATACCACGATTTGAAGGGGTATAACATTAAACTCGAGACGGTATATACATCCCTCAACAGAACTGTAAATATCTTAGTTTAAAAGAGTCTTTAAGCCAACTTTTGTCTGGATATGAAAGTGCCAGTGGATAACTTCAATGGCCAATGGGGGTTGCTCACGCTTATAATTATGACGATAAAAGATTCCGCATCGCTGGTTCTAATGCACAAGAAATTGATTTTGCAAATAAATTTGGTACAGCAAGATGAGATGGTCATAATGCGCTTAAGAGATGCAGGAGACAGATGGTCAAAGTTGAGCTTTCTTAAATTCTTTCTCAAATAATTTTTTCCAATCTAGGAAATTTAGTGGAGTAAGACTGTTTTCATTCGTATAAGGAAATGATTTCAATGCAGAGATTTGAATG
This sequence comes from Mastigoproctus giganteus, assembly GCF_048544385.1. NCBI lineage: Eukaryota > Metazoa > Arthropoda > Arachnida > Uropygi > Thelyphonidae > Mastigoproctus > Mastigoproctus giganteus. The sequence continues at coordinate 68,497,667 of NC_143580.1, forward strand.
TTTATTTTATGATATCCATCGCAGCTGTAGTTTCTAATAGACTGACATTTTCTTTTCCTCCTTTGGCTGCTGTAACGCCAACTAGATCACTGTAGCAACATGTGCAATACTTCTGAAATAGCAGTGCTTACCCCTAATGACTCAGCAGGAGATTGCAGCAATTTCCTAAGACATTTACTTGGAGAGGTCCGTAATTTTCTAGAGTACAATTAGACACCCAGTAAATCCTTCCAAAGAATGCTAACTATTATTGCTTCTGTGAGAGTTTGTTTTTGTTTAGTTAGCAAGATGTCTTTCCGCTAAGAATGCCTCTTAGTGCGAAGATAATACAGTACAGAAGAAGGCCTAGAAATTTAAATAACTTCGTTATGATATTGAACAGATTTCTCAAAAAAACATATGATGTTTTTGAGAACGTTCAAGAGATTTCCTTCTGATTTAATTTTTATCCCATTTGTGATAATTATATGTTTATAATTCTAATACGTGAGTAATACATAAAATAATAATCAATTACCTTTAGAATACTTCCATCTAATGACAGGTCTTGGCTCCCCTTCTGCTTGACAGTCAAAGGTTACGGGCATTCCCGAAAGAGCTGCTTGATCAGTGGGCTTTATTAACCACCTCGGAGGAGCTGTGGACAAAAACAATGGAAATGATAATAATCAAAGTAAGAACTAGAAGAAGGAATTATTATTTGTGAAAAACACCCTACAACTCTCTGAATAACAACTCATGATTGGGATTCTTCACTCTGGAAAATCCATTGTAGATGATTAAGTTCAGAATCGGTGATGGTTTAATGAAATACATTAATCCCATTCTCTGTAGCTTATGGCGGTAAAATTAAGTATAATTTTATACCCCATATCAGTAGCATACTGGAATACCCCACAACTCCTCATTGAGGGGTTCTATATTTATGGAGTACCCCGATTTGTTTCATAAATATCATAAAAAATAAAGCGTCTTAAGTTATCATGTACTGTACGGAAATATAAAGAGTAATAATCCACTTAAATATTATTATGGATCTTTGGATACTGCAACAATAATTCACTTATTCCTTGCTACTGCAATCATTTTGAACCTATGGTGGGAGAAGTTGTAAAAAAATATGGAAGAACAACAGTGATACAGTAATCAAGTTACCATCTGGTGGCCAAGAACACTTGCGTAGGTCTTTGTCTCCGAATCAAGTGGTTACATCATTACTACAGTCTCCTCTGCGAACGAATGAAGTTGAAGATCGTGTTACCAATAGGGATAACCATCTACTTGGCACATTATGGACCTTAGATGCTGCTCTTCCACAAATTAACATATAAACCAACCAATAGGAGCTGCTTTAACCGCTTCCTGAGAAGCTGTACAGCCTTGATTTCCGTGATAGTCTCAGCTCAGAAGCTTAACAATGCCAAATGGTATTCGTACAGGAGCATTGCCATCTTCGTGGGCTTCAATCTGAATAGTCAGATCGAACTGCGTGCTGCTGAGGAAAATGGCTTCATGTTGAATTTGGAGAATCTCGTTGAATTGCAATTACTGGAGTGGATCTTCCGAACAATAAGTTTAAAAGAGGAGAATGCTTTGGACTAGGTTCGTTGGTCGCATTGCCTAGGGTTGTCAGTATTCTATTTTTACATTTTGGACTCGTCCGCATTATCTTCAAGGTAGTAATTATATGAAAATGGATTCCACATGAGCCAGCGTGGCCAGTGAGCTGACCATAAAGTAACTTTTGTGAAACATGTGGTTTGGGAAGAAAAACATTGTAAAATTTGACTAGTCGGCAGAAAGTTCCAATTTGAATGTCTTGAAAAAAAATAAATCTTGGAAATGATTATAAAGATAATTAACTATTCAAATCAAACAAAATATGAAATAAACAGAGAAGCCGGTTTCCTAATTGAAAAAAAAAGGGAGTATATTAAACAAAATAAAGACAAAACAGCAGAATAGGCTTGTGATCATTTATTAACTCCAGATGTCATGAATGAATGCGATATTACCTTTGACTATCATCTTGGCGGTGAAGTTCACAGAAGCAGCGCTGTTGGCGGCCACGCATGTGTAGTTGCCCATATGGTGACGCTCTACGTTGTTAATAATCAGAGATGACACAAAGTCGGTAATGGAAACTATCTGGATATCCGGGGACATCTCGTGAATTGGGCGATCGTCTTTGAACCAACTAAATTTGACCGGGGAGTCGCCGGCAATAACGGTGCAGACTGCAGAGCTCCTCATTCCTTCTTCAAGATTATCGGCGAACATAAAAGGACTTATAACAGGAGCGGCTGAAAAAGATTAAAATAGATTCCATAAAAATTGTAAATGTTGAAATTTCTATCGCTTAGAAATGCAATCAGATCTTTAAAAAAAAACATGGTGTTGCCTACTATCGCTCAGATTGATCGCCAATTAGCATTCTTGCGATTAGCTTTTGAGTAAATTCTTCTGAACAGTGAAGTACATCTGCAAAAGTAAAGAAAACAAAAGAGGGAAAAAAAACTGAAAGTTTCTTATACGCTCACATATGAAACTTCTAAATGTTTTTTTCTCGCAGGGGCAGCCTTTGCAATATTACAAAAAACGTCGAGCTAATATTGACTCTCGCAGCAGGAGGGATCTCGAGTGGAAGAGATGGCCGGGAAATTATTAAAACCAATGACTGACGAATGGGATTGAAAGTATATAAAAAAGAGAAAGTTGGAGAAAAATCTGCGGACGTCAGTTGCTACAGTGAGGAAATAAATGTCCAAAGAGGAAGACATATTAGGTGAGGCAGGAAATTAAGAACCTAATAGATCTGTCGTCGCTGGAAGGACAGAATGTAATCCGTTACCGCAATTCGCAGTTGTCTCTGCCATTTTCTTTTATGAAAGGAAGATAAAAGTGGTAAGGATACTTAGCGGGATCACGAAATATAAGTGCCTGGGGCATCGGAGAAACTCTGAACACGATCGATGAGCGAAAAAAGTATTTCTAATGATTTGCGGTCCTTCGATTGCTAGGGTGGGGTAGCGTTGTTCGTGGTGCGAAGACCGTAGTGGTACTGGTCGTTTCATTTAGGATCCTTCAGTCCTGCTCTTAATTTTTTATTACACAGCTTATAGTCGCTTAAATTTTCTCTCGTTTGGTTTAGAAATTTCTTAATTTTCAACTTTATTTAGGTCTTTGCTCCTTACCAGTTCAGTTCCGTCTTTTTTTGCTGTCCTGAGGGCCTTTTTTGGATCAATAAAAGTGCTTTGAGAGTTTGGAATTAAAATTGAATCCTATGGATGATGCCAGAAGCGCACGGTCTTATCTTGTGCCTAAATAGCTGGTTAAAGGATTGGATTAATAATGGTCCAAGTCACTGATGCGCCCAAAACTCAATAACAACCAACAACCACGCGTCACTATTTCAATGGCTGCTTTGTCATTTCAAAAAATGGTAAAACTTTCAACATAGTCACTGTGGATCTTATATTGTTGCTCAAGGTAAAGAATCGCTTCCCTGGAACAATTTCTTCAGCGAATGAGGCAAGGTATTTATTGTTTTTTTAAATATCTATGATTCTTGTAAAGACCAGATATTTCTTTCTTTTAATAAAGGAACATCATGGGCTGATCTAGGCTCACTAAAACTGTTTTTATTTCTTGTATCTTGGAGGTAGGTGTTACTATTAAATCAGCAGTTTACAAAGGCTTTTCTCATTGTTATTAAAACTATGAAAGCTTTGATAAGCACATTACCCATGCATTATATATCCTTCATAAAGGTGCTCACCGATAATCGATGTCACTAAATGGGACAACTGTATCTCATCCACTAGAAGAGGGAAATAGATGAAGCCACGTTCTAACGATTTAAAAATAAATACATCATAAGAAATACATTTTAACCATGGATTTTTAATCATAAGGATTCATTTTTATCAATGGATTTTAAATCATAAGAATTCATTTTAACCATGGATTTTAAATCATAAGAATATGAATTCCTATGTCCTGCGAAACTGATATTTTTTAATGATCCCGCGCTTTCAAATGATGCAAAGTCGAAAGGTGATGCTGTTTGAAAATACTTCAAATACCAACATTCGCCATATAAAGTTTTAACTTTTAAATTAATTTTCTTTCTTTTCCACTGAATTCCTTCATCTCTTAGTATAATCACATTTTGACTCAAACTTTACCCCTCTTTATTAAACGAAATTACTCCTGCCTTCGTTTCCTCCTGATGTTCATTTCTCACCACTATATCTTACGAATAAAGGATTTAAAATAAATCTTTCCCAGGGACAAAATGATCGAATAACCAATCACCCCTAAAATGCTTTACTTGAATGATTACTCCATTTGGTGGGAATGATCTTTTAAACAAATGGGCAAAGTGCTTATATCTTAATCTACAAATTCCATTCTTTGAGGGGGGAGGTTAATATTGCTGCTGCTCAGTCGCTTTCGCTGTGCAAGATGGATCGTGTTTGCAGTAATGAAGAAACAGGGCGATTAACCTCGTTCTACGTATCAAACTTATAGATTTAGTCGACTACTGAGTTCTGTAGCAGAGCATGAATCATACGCTTATCAGTATAGTGAGATGGATGGCATTATAAATATTAATTAAAGCCGCTATTTTACTACTTCTGGGCGAAACTAATGGCGACCACGTCGTATCTACAAGGATTCGCAGGAGCGTTAACGATACATGCTCATAAAACTGCGTGAGATATGGTAGGTTAGAGAAGACACGCGATACGTAAGCTATTAATTTTCCGTCAAGAGTCATCAGAGACCTATAAACTGTTCAGGCAGCAATGGAATACTTACTGGAGGTGTGTGTAGTTTTGGTAGCTAAATGAGCGCAGGCAGAAGAGTTGAAAAGGAGACTTTGTGAATCAAATGCGATTTGTAGCGGGTGGAGGTGGAAAGCTGTTGAGAGTCAAGGTGTTGTTTTAATGTGTCTGCAGGCAGCACGCCAGTTGGAGCCCATTTCGAGACGGGACGAAGAGAATGCGATAGTGAAGGTGATTGTGATAAGATGGATTTATGCAGCTGTTACCGGCACCTACACACAAATCATGAGCGAGTAATAGGAAACTTGAATAGGACCAGGTTTTACGACCTAAAATTGTGAGTTTCAATGGATTTTTGTTGTTTGATATTTAATTAGGGAATGTTAATGCATGGGTTTAAAAATCCAATAGTGGAGCAACCTGATGAGCACTGGATTGGTCGTGCTCTGATATGTGACATACAGGGTATGCAAATACAATACATATAGGGAGTAAACAAAATAATGGAAACACTTGCGAGCAGAGTTACAAGTCTGCACAAATATGTGTTGGGCCATCCTTTGATTTTAAAACAGCTTGTATTCTAAGTGGAATGGAGTAAAATAAATCGTTAACTGTCTTAAGAGAATATGGAGATACGTTTCAAGTTCCCTGAGTGACGAAGGTGGTAAAAATCTATTTCTCACTCTCCTCTCCAAATATGCTCACAGTGGAGCAATAGCGTTTAAGTCTTGTGATTGTGAAGGGCATAGGAGATGCTTAGCCTCAGTTGCATGCTCCTTAAACCAATTTTGGACACATCTAGCTGTGTGCATTGGAGCATTATCATCTTGAAACATGGCATCGTTTATGGGAAATAATGCTTGCACTATGGGCTAAACCTGGTCACTTAGAATATCAGAGTAATTAGTAGCAGCAATTTGGCCGTAGGGTGATGCCCAAACCATTGTTGATCCTCCTCCATGTTCGAAGGTTGGCACTAGAGAGGATGATGCGCTTCCTTCAGCATTTACCGTACAAACTCGCTGTGGTGCTAGAAAAAGCGTGAATGATGATTCTTCTGAAAATATGACATGTTTCTAATCAAACCGTATTCAGTTTTCGAGCTGCTCACATCCTTGCATCTCCTTTCTAGCATTAGCTTCAGTAACGAGCAATCAACAGCAGCTCTTCCATAAATGTAAGCTTTATGAAGTTCGTGCACTCTTTTGCTATAAATTAGATTGCTGAGACTCGAATTTAGTTCTGCAGTTATTTCTGAGGCAGATATTTTATATTTTCAAGCTACAATCGTTTTCAGTTTTTGATTTTCTGCCAGCATTTCTTCCTATTACATTTTGTTTTTCCATACTTGTGGGATGCAGACATCACTTTCGATACAGTTGCTCTGAATACATTAAATAAATCAGTAGGATGCCCCTGCTGAACGTGCACCAGCAATTTGATCGCTTTGGAATTAAGACAGGTTGGTCATTTCCTTCGTGTACCTTTTTATATCAACTCTAAATAAACATCATCTTTTATCGCCTTTCCTTTACAGTACTACCTGTAAGGAAAAAATCATCATTGCGTGTTCATAAATGCGTCATGCAGCTATTATAGAAACTACTACTTTGATATCAGGTGCTTCTATTATTTTATCCACCCCTTGTCTGTATATATATTGCAAAAACAGCCAAACCAAATAGAAATTAACATTGCAGATGTTTCAATCAATTCCAAATGTATATGCTCACAAAGACCTAGGAGTTGTTTTTGACAAAAAATCTTTCCTTTAATTCTCATTTCGTTACCCTAGAGTATTGGGTCCTTAGATGGCTGAATACTAAACTTCATTTTTCGCATACAATATCCAGGCAACAGTTAATATTCGAATATGTTGTCAAATGACAACATATTTGCTTGGTATCAGTTTGTTTCCGATGGCAACATTATCTTTCTTTCATGGCCTACATTAACTCTTGCCTTGTTTCTGGTTTATCACAGTGCAATCTAAATTTCGTTCAGTTCCAGAGGAAGAAATCAAACGGGTTAAGTCCGGTGAATGGACGTTGCCACTGGACCACGTTAACATTAATATTCCTTGATGTTTTTTTCTGAAGGATTCTGTAACATTTCTGGAGAAATCTGTTATTTGGTATCCATATTTCTCCTAACGTTGTAAGAGACAAGATGAGGAGGAATGTGCATACTTGAGCGAGTGAACACTTGCTCTACGAATGCTGCCAAGAGGATACTGATCTACATCCGTAAACAGAATTTTCTTGATTGGTACAACCACTAGTCCCCTGGAAGTGGATTTATGTTCACGGCACTCATTCCACTTATTTAATTTAAAACAATTTTAATCTGCCATGGTGATAACTTAAAAATCACACTCCCATTTCGAAATACAATGAGATAACACTTAAAACTGTATTTCTTGGAATATTAAAAACAAATCTGTGCTCACGATGTTCTCTTTGAAACACATGCCATCCATCCTTCGATAGATTTATTGATAATAAATTGATTTGCTGATATTCTTGTAGAAATGAAGCCACCGGTACTATTTGTTTCATCACTGCCTAGCTTAACTACAAAATGCCTTCGTTGTTATTGCTTCGATATTAGAGAGCACCCTTCTCGCGTTCTACCATCGTTAAACGATGTAGCTGTCAGCAGTTCAGGGAGTCCCGCGGTTTTAATAAATCGCTACCTACATTGGACCAGTCAGTTACTTCGAATACTTACCATACCTGCCACTTTTTAGACTGAGTCCCTTCAGGTTAAAACTTAATTCTGAAGTCGTTCAACCGTTCACACGTACGTCACCCTTTCGTCTCTACAGTCATCAAGATAATGCGAACATCAGTGTTTCTGCCAGTAGGAAAAGGTTGTAACGTCGCCATCTCAGAGTTTTGCTTTGGCAACGGGAGTTAATTCAAGGTTGCGTTTCTTAAAGAACATCGGAGCAATTCCTTTGACTAATCCTAAAGAAATTCAAGATTTTTAACAGTCATTTGGACTCGCAGTTAACTGTTAAGAGACTTAATAAGCCTTATCCCTCATACATATTTTTTTAAACATAGAATTCTTCTGTTTCCTATAGCATGGAGGAGCATAATTCTCTGAGAAGGGGGGGGGGTTAAAAAAAGGTTCCTATTCACCCAGAAGTAGTTATGATAGAGTAAGTTTTTTTGGTTCAATACCTACCTTGAAATCTCTATAGAAACCACACAAATTTTAGTTATGATCTGACAATATTGTTTACACCGCTGAATGAAGTGAAGTGTCACAATGGATAAAGTGGAATACAGATTAGTGATTAGGTTCCTCTTTCTTCAAGGGAAACACCCAAAACAATCCACGAAGAAATGGTCGCTGTTTATGGAGAAGACTGCCCAGGTTACAGCGTTATTGCTCATTGGTATCAACAATTCAAATATGGAAGAATCACAGTACGTGATGAAGAAAACTCCAGATGCCCAGAAACTGCAGGGTTTTCATCTTGGTTGGAACAGCTGATCTTCAACCTCCCAAAGACATATTATATGTCTGATTACTGATTTATCTTTTGATAGTTGTTCAGTCCTATACGTGAAGTAGATATTCGTGCGCTTAGCATCCTAAGCAACCAGTCTTCTTAAGGTGACACCCGAGATGGTCGTGGAATCTGAACTTTGGATAAAACACCACTCCAAATCTGTGTGTTTTTGGACAACTGGAATAACAACACCCACGGTCGGATTTTGAGACATGTCAAGGCCCTAAGCCAAAGCATGTGAAAATACATGATGGACTTAATAAGTGGACAGCACTTATGATGGACTTCATGATCCACTGGATTTCAACTGATTGCACATTAATGTTTGTTATTATTTGATGGGAAAAACAGTTCCATCGTTGAGTGCTAAACTCAACCGCGCATGCGTTGTAGATGGAAGCGCGCGCACCTTGATGTTTTTTACTATAAGGTGAGGATACTTACTGACAACATGGAGCGTCAACGGCCTTTCTGCTCTCTCCCCTCGGCTGTTTATCGCCGTACATCGGTACATTCCCTGGTCGTCTTTCCGCGCGCTGTGAATTTTCACTCCACCACGCGGTTCCGACGTCTGCCTGTCTCCGTACGGTAATCTTTTGCCTCCTGCAACGAAAGCAAACAGAAGAAAGAGACTTAAATGAAGTTTTTATTTAAAGAAAACCTGCACCGAAGTCAAATGAAAACGCCTTGACCCATAAAAGGTGGTTGTAACGGATGTTTTAAATGTCTGATCTGCTGATTATCGATGTTACTTGTCTTATGGGAGATGTGTAAAAAGGGCCGGAGATGGGCAACATGCCAGAGTTGGATAGACAATGTCCGATCACCAAGTAATGGCGTGTCTGAATGGCCTTCAGATGCTCATTCTTTTTTCTTGATGACTCTCTCTCTATGTGTTTTTAACTGATAGTTGCGCTGTAAAACAACATTGGTTAAATGGAACAGCATAGCTTCATAATGTCAAGGGTTCGTCTGGAGAAAAAATTCGCTGAAAATTTTACGTCCATCTTACGAATTAAGATCGTAATCTTTAAAAGTGCAAACGGAACACGATAGAAACAAGTCAATAGAATAAAATAAGATATAAAATTAAGAAAATGGTGTCTGGAATGTACCCATTATGATAGGTTGTATAGAAGAAAGTAACATTTTTTTCCAACTGAGTTGGCAAAACTATAGCATTGGGGATTCGGGATATTTTGCGATATATGGGTGGAGTCCGCAAGAAATTGATATGGCAGGTTATGCTAGTTATTTTGTTATCTTAATTAATTAGTTATATTTGAAGAGTTAGCGCATTTTATCCTTCAGTAATAATTAAAAATTCGTCAAGTTAAAACTTTCTAAAAGTAACTTTAGTTTTAATTTTACAGTAATTATGGAACAGTCTATAATAAGCTTTCCTACCTAACTTAATATAACCAATCGGTGGCCTCTGGACTTCGATAAATCACAAGGATTCCATCTGGTCACCGATGCTACGATTACATTATATTTCCAATGTCAGAATCTTCACTTCACTTCATAATTATGGAACAGTTTGTAGCAAGTTTTCCTTCTAACCTAATATAACCAATCAGTGGCCTCTGGACTTCGATAAATCACAAGGATTTCACCTGGTTCCCGATACTACAATTGTGTTCTATTTACTATGTCAAAATCATGAGGATTCCACCTGGTCCCTGATACTATAGTTATGTTCTATTTCCTCAGTCGGAATCTTCACTGAGGATCGAATTCCCCTGTGTATCATCAAACGAGTTATTTTATACCACTTCTCCAAACATTTCCTTTTTAATGATTTAAATAAAACTGCAATATTTTTGAAAGTAAAATTCCTGTTTGATCGAGCCAGCTCATTATAAGAGGAGCCTCATTGCAATGACCTTCATTTAATATAAACTGGAAATTAAAAACTTCAGCAAACCCAAATTCCATAGATGATTAATACTTTGACTAATGCGTCATTAGTAGTAAATACCGCAAAGATCCTTGGATTTCGGTCCAAAGTTTTCTTTTTACAAATCCAAAAACTATTTTCCTTTTTTTAAATTTATTAGACTCTGTAACATTCTTAAGTTGGTCCAGTTACACATAATCACATCTATCAGCACACACATTTTCCGTGTTTCTTGTTTGAAATCCGATATTTTAATACCCACTATTACAAGAAAAAAAAAAGACAACGTCCCTAAACTCAACTTTGTTTTAATGTCTTTAGAATGCTTCCTATCATTACATGGGGGAGCGTCCAATATTCTTAATAGAAGATTTAACGTGACTTTGAATCCCTCGGTAACATACCAAACTTCCCCGCTGAGCATCGACCAAACGGTCGTTATTTTAATGGGGAGTTACGTGCCGTCAAATAGCAACGTCAGGCCAGGAGACTTGTGTGCACACTGGCTTCTTTTTACGATACAAGAAACGCGGAAGACAGCGAGCAAGAAACGAAGAGGGCAGCCTGCGTTCTGATAGCTCTTTCCACATTCTTTTGCACGTAGGCAGAGAAGACTTTATAGGCGTTGGCTATGGAATAACCGACAGCCTCGATGTATTACTTAATCATGTACGCGCCTGGGAATAGAGGAACTTTGTCGCGTTCGTAAACTTTTTTAAAAGACCGGGCATTTGAGATCATTTGGATTTGATTCAGTGGAAGAATATTTACTTTATTTTTTGAGGAAACGTATATTTTAAGTGGCATTAAATAAATTCTTAGGTCACACCAATTGATATTTTATCTATTGCGTAATTTTCTATTTAAAAATATAGAATTAAAAGAGCAGATCAGGAACTGCAGAAAACCGCACAGCCTCGCGAATGAGCAGAAACAATGAAGAGTATCATCATGAGAATCATCTAGGCTTGTCAAGACAATCCTAATCTCCTCAACTGTATCCGCACTGGAAATCAATGCTGGACAATTCAGTAAAAACCATAGACCAAGTCATTTCATGCATTTCACTTCAAAATCATCAAGGCCCAAAAAAGTTTCGTTTACAGAAGTCCAGGATCAAGAGACGGGATGCTGATCATGCTTTTCAATAAACAGGGTGTAATACATAAGCAATGAATGTCTTCAAGGGCAAAGAGTCAATGTCAATACTGCATTCTGCGTACAGGTGCCTTCAAAGACTATTGAAGTGCATTTCCCGGGTGAGACCGCAATTTCGAGAGAAAGGCAACTGGTTCTTGTTGCATCATAATTCCCCTTCCTATTCCGCTCTTGTTGAGAATACATCTGACGAAGCATGGCATTGTATAGATTTAACCATCCGCCATACTCTTCCGAAGTATCACTAGTGGACTTCTTCCTCATTACCAAGGTGAAAGCTGCCTTCAAAGGAAAGAGATTTCAGGATGTTGAGGGCAGAAAGAAAAACGTACCAGCGAACTGCATAATCTCCTTCGCTGACTCTTTTCAGAAAATTATTTTGGAGTTAAAAGTACTGGTGCAGTTTGTGCTGACCTCCAGTCTTTGTAGTTAGCAATGTTCTTCTACATCGTATGAAAAAAAAACTGAGATTCGAGTCCTGTCTAGCTTTAACCTCTATGGACCTTTTTCACATTGAATCCGAGTCTGTTGGTCTTGGGCAGTGGTTGCATGGTTTTTCATCCTAAAAAAAGCAAACCAAAGGCTACTTGAAATTTACAGATACAAAATACGCCTAACAGCCTTAGTGGTTTAGGCGAGAAATCTGAATAAAAATCTCATCCTCTCTATTGGATTAATATAGACTTCGAAAACATTCCAGATGTTTGAAACAGTTCCACATTTAAATTACGATAGTGCCATTGCAACAGTATCATGTTTGAATTATTCAATAGCATCATGGAATAACTGTTGCACTGTGCATAGATTTAAGCGTCAATAAATTCCTCACACCATCTATAGATTTCAGAAGAATAGCATGGATAAGCACAGAATTCATTGTATAAGTTGCAAAGCGAATTTTTTCAACCATATAAGAGAATGGCTACTCAGAAACCTCACTATTTCTTGAAGGCAATCACAGTGAAATTGCTTACCATTTCGTCTAGTATTCTAACTGCACGTTGGATTCGTGGAGGTTAAATTTCAACCTGTCTAAGAAAAAAGCATTTACGTTGATTGACTGGACAATTGACATGTTCTTTACCTAGAACCAATGGCTTTATCCTGTAAAAAGCCGTTTTATAGAAAAAGAGACTTTCAATTTCATGCGAGAGGATTGTTAGTGAATGCTTTGAATCCTTACAGACAGCTCACCAGTATACTCGCTAGTACACTGGTGAAAATATAAAGAAAGGACAGATCGAGCGTCACGAGAGACTGACATGTTGAACTGTTAAGTCACACTGTGGGATAATAAATTCAGCACAGCTGCTGTTTCTTTCTGTGATAATCTGAGAGCGATTTCCGAGCACGTATTAGGATTTTTTGGCGTTAATGTGCTGGCTGAAAACTTCTACAACACGCAGACCTCTGTGATTATCCGCATGCAGTTTTAATGGTCGCTTTCCTCTCGTGTACTGGGCTTTTGTGTTTATCTAATTATTTTGTTCTTTCCATATGCGGCAAACATTTGAGATTTAATTTTGGCTCTTCATGCTTATTCACGAAAACCCCAGAGTGGGAGTTGCTTAGGAGTGCGTGCAATAAGTCATGAAACTGTTGCGTGCGTTTTCGGAGGTAATCCATTATTCTTTACTGGATCCTTCCGGATGCCCGCTGTTGTGGAGACTTAATTTTATTTGTTTCGAGTGTTAAAACGAGCACATACTTTCCCGTGAAGATGGTGCCTGTTCTGGATGGGGAGTATGTGAAGACATCGCCATTTTATTTGCGAAAAAATGCGCATAAGCAAGTTAGCCTGCGTGCCAAAAGAAATCTGACACCTCCTAACTACTTACTTCAAATGTGGTACTGTATATGTGAGGTGATCTTGCAGTGATGGAATTCTATAACCTGATTGTGTGTTCGCGGATAGCCAGTTGAGAATTTTTGTGCATCAAATCGCTATCACTACACTGCGTAAAGTCGGTGGATACCTGCAGTTATTTGTAAAACCCTGCCAGCGATGACCCATCATGATGTCCCAAACTGATGACCCATGTAGGTCATCGGTTTGTTTATTCTATGGTTGTGTATTCTGTGGTCGGGTTATCTGTTTTGTTGGTTGAAACGTGATATAACTTGCCAATTTAGAGCAGAATATTCACAAGCTCCAATTAATAAAAGTCTCACTTCAGATTAGTACAATGATTTCAGGATCAGTCGAGAAGATTGGGGGCTCAAAAGAAAGACCCCCAGCAATGATAAACCGTGCAAAGTTCCTACCTGTTATCACCTATGGAGCCTGTGTATGGTTCACCCTCTCGGTTATAGTAAGCATACACACAGATTTTCTGGGAATAGCCCTTGACACAGCCAATACCATCAAGGCAATCATCACCATCAAGAAAAAGAATAGCCACAAGGCTCCATGAGCTCTGGCAAACAAATTGGGAGCAGGAAACCAGAGGGTTCCTGCTCCCAATTTGTTTTCCGAAAGGTTTCTGCCATGGGCGGCAATGGTTAGCCCAAAGCCACGTAAGTGGTATTCCCCTAGACTTTTTACAACATATATAATGACATGTCACGACTCCCTAAAGGCGAAACTAACCTCATTCGGGCTGATTGATGACCCAAACTGCACCTGTAACGAGAGTGAAGACTGGGCATACATTCTATATGAATGTATAATTTATGACATATCCAGAACATAGTTAATAGCACAGATTGGCCCCCTTCCCAGGGAAGAAACACATCTATTCATCACAGAAGAGAAAAATTATAAAGCCTTTACCCACTTTCACACAGAAAGTATTCGAAATGTGCGGAAATATCCAAAGAAGAGCAATTCAGCCCCCCCCAGCAATTCATCATAATAAATAGTTAAAATTGCCCACGTTTCCCACCACGTGCAGACGATGACTTAAAAACTATAAGGATAGCAGCATTCTGCGCCCTTACAGAAATCTCACATGACAAAACCGGATTGACCTGCCCCCCCCCCCCACCAAATAAGTAATCATGTGGGGGTTGTTGTTGTTGTTGTTATTTTGGATTTTAGGAGCATTAGCAACTAAGGCCATATTGCTCTGGGAATATGCGGTGGTCATTCCCTGACCTTTCCGCATCCTCCGTATTTGGTGGTGACGGGCTCGAACCCCGGTCTAATCAAGAAGAGTGTGCTACGCACTGCTGCTCCTTCCCACCTGGCTACGGAGGCGGCCTCGTGGGGGTGGGAGATGTACAGGGAAGCAGATTAGCTGAAAAATATTAGTAAGCTAGTAGCAAGGGGATGGAACGTAGAATGAAAAATGAGAATGAAAGAGAGACTGAATGGGCTGGCCAATGAGTGAATTAGAAATTATGGTAAAATGGAATAAATGTGTGGGCCCCCCACACCAAATAAATAAACATGTGGGGAGGAAGATGTACAGGTGATGTCGGTTTTGGTGAAAGAGTGATCCAGCATGAGAGAAAGAGAGTGAATGAGTGTTATGGTGAATGGGGATGAGTGGAAGAGCAAAGGTAATTGGCCGAAAGAGTACAAAGTTAATAATTTACATTACTTTATATAGTGGCGGGCAAAAAAACTGCATCACCTTAAAAAAAATTAACATTTGTAATGAAACGTATAAGATAATTTTTGATTACAGTTATTTTGTTTGTAGCAAAGCAAAGGTATTGCGTCAGATAACGCTTCTGTTGCATCAGACAGTAATTGCAAGGAATTGCATCAGCCGTTTCTATAAATACGACGTTGGAAGGGTATACACGCTCATTAGTATCCTGTTTTGCGGGGGTCTGCGCATTGCTCCATATGTTCAGTTGACACCAAGAAAAAAAAAAGTGGAGCTGTTGCGCTGCCCCAGGAAGGACTTTCTACGCTGATAAAATAGGCTGCCACCAGTCAACTGTATCCCGGGTGTTGAAATTAAAGCGTGAAACCGGTAATGTGAAGAGAAGACCTGGACCAGGCAATAAGAGAGTGACAACGCCTTCCCAAGATCGGTATTTGAAACGGCTATGCCTTCGTAATCGCCATGCTAGTGCTCATGAACTAAAACTGGACTTTAAGATGACCTCTGATATTGCAACAAGTTCACGAAGACCCAAGAAGAACAATCCTTTGTTGACCCAACAAATGACGAAGAAGCGACTTACTTGGGCTAAAACGCATGTTTCATGGACAAAAGAACGTATGGAACACCGTCATCTTTTCTGGCGATCAAAATTCAACCTGCATGGTTCGCTTGGATGGGAAGCGATATGTCAGAAGACGAAAATCGGAGGCATGCAATACTGACTGCATAACACCGACTGTAAAGTTCCCTCCGGTCAGTTGGTCTGGGGATGAATAACAAGCAAAGGGGTGGGGCGAATTAAGTTTATTAACGAAACGGTGAATGCAGAAATCTACACTTGCTACTTTGGAGGAGTGCCTGAAACACGTTATTAGATGTCCAAAACTGAATTTTTCAACAA
The DNA here is from genome assembly GCF_048544385.1 of Mastigoproctus giganteus. Lineage (NCBI taxonomy): Eukaryota > Metazoa > Arthropoda > Arachnida > Uropygi > Thelyphonidae > Mastigoproctus > Mastigoproctus giganteus. The sequence continues at coordinate 68,513,502 of NC_143580.1, forward strand.
GACTCAGCACTTGCACACAGCAAAATTGGTAATTTTTATGCTATTTAGATTTAATGATGAGTTTGTCTTCTTGTCTCGCAAGGTTTAAAACGTACTTACACCAATCTTTTCCCTCGTTTTATTCCATTAAGATAGGGTCATATCCCTCAGCAATGTTGGCATTACTGCGTTGGGCTAGCCCGGCAACAAATCAGATTTGAACCCTATTGAAACTGCTGGTACATAATGCCATCTAAAATTGTTCAGAAGAATCCAACAAGTAAGATTCAGCTGCAGGAGAGCATTGGGCAACCGCATATTGAGAAGTTGATTAACTCTATGCCAGATCGTTGCAAGGCTATAATTGCTTCTGAGTTTGAGCTATTTAATGTTAAGGAAGAAAAATCAATGTGTGGTAGAATTAATATAAATAAAACACCAGGAATTTACTTGGTAGATAAGAGCTGTATTAAAAAAAATTGTTGAGATTTTTCCAGATATATTGGTAAATATGTCTAAAACGAATGTATTATTGAGACAACTTTTCCGGGGTTCTGGAAGGTTGCCTTGCTTAAGTTAATTCAAAAACCTGGTAAATTGATGACATATCCACGTGCCTATAGACCAATTTCATTATTGTCTAATCTAGGAAAAATATTTGAGCGCCTGATATTAATAAGATTGGAAAAATTGTTTAATGAATCATTTAAGTTGAATTTTGATTATCAGTATGGTTAAAAAAATCTTCTACAGAAGTGCAATAAATGATTTGATTAACTCTAGTCAGGATTCCAATGAAAGTATATAATGGCCCTATTTATAGATTTCGAAGGGGCCTTTGATACTGTGTGGTATCAAAGTGCCCTTTCAGCTTTAAGGACTCTGTCATGCCCGAACCTGATATACAAAATTATTAGGAGCTACCTTACAAGTATGAGAATCGTAAGATCACAGCGTTTAATTTATAGTAGAGATGTTTATAGAGGCTGTCCACAAGGTTCAGTCTTAGGACCAATATTCTGGAATTTGGTATTAAACGAGTGATTGCAAAAAGAGTATCCCCTTTGTCATAAAGTGCTTATGCTGATGGTGTGGTCTTATGTGTGTCCGGTGAATCTGGGATGGTGATTGAGGCCAGATATTCCACTCCTTTAAATCTCTAGCCTTCACAGAGTTCTGTGCCACGTACACAGAATACAACGCGGAGATGGAGGGATCCTCTGGAGCCGTCAGACAACTAATAACTTCCCACATGACAAAGTAATTTCAGATCAGTACCTATGAAGCAGTGAACAATTGGCCAAATAAGTACTAACCAGTGAATTAACTCTTCTTAAGAAATTCTGTTGAAATAGAAAATATTTTTATTTATACAACTTCCAGAAAACATCGCATTATCTGGAAGTTGTACACAGACGAGATCCTGGTGTTAGTTTTCAAATATTATTGCTAAACAAAGTATTTTTCTCGATCTTTTTGTGAAGGTCATTCGTAAAGAAGATTTCCTCTACATTTTCTATTAATAAACCGCTCACATAAGCTCAGTGGTACTTACTACGTACTAAAACATTCCTTGGAAACACTGGCAGGAGTAGGAGATACAATTCATGACATAAAGAGGGGGATTTAGCCTAAAAGGTACGCTGACTGTTTATTATCATAACATCCAACAATATGATGGTTACTGTACCATTTCAACGTGGGAAAAGAAAAACCTGTTGTTAGAGATGAAAGCTAATTCAAGATGTTTACGTAAAGAATTTTTTGGCCATTATATTTTCTACAATTATGCAAATATCCTTAGAGAAATCTAAATATGTTTTATGTGAAATATCTTAAAGAATACGTAAACATATTTATATAGCAAATGTACATGCTTACTGAAAATGAAATGCTATAATGGTGAAAACCACTAGTTGGTTTCAAAAATGAAGGCAGTTTATACGAACTGAATATTTTAACTTATTCCTGAAGAACGCAAGTTTCAAGATGCTGGTGAAGGAAATACGATTCTGAAAGTCCACAGATTACGGGGATCGATTGCTATTCTGGTATTTGTCCTTCGATTTTTGTTATGTGGTAATAATTAACACGCCTAACATGTACTCTGATTAAAATTGCTTTCAAATGACTTCGAAACGTAAGTGCTTTTTAAAAAAATCGTATTATTTCAATTTATCTCATTTAACCAGTAAATTAATCTTATTTCTGCTATTATAATAGTTAATTTCAAGGATAATAAGGTGAGGTTGTTGTAAGAAGAAAATTATAAACTATATTTTAGCTTAATTAACTTAATGGAGTTCGATCTATAGATTAGTGTGGAAATGAAGTAACTCTGGTGGGAGAATAGTAAATTGCTGCTTATCCAGAGAATGGACTCTGGACTTGTTTTATAAGAATGCCATAATAGACTTAGGACTTTCTTTGAGCCCTATTTGTCCAAAGAAGGCAATTTATAGTGAACACCCTGACCATTGGTGACCTGTCTGCACTTTGGTCGTCTCTTTATGGACTCAACTTGCCCAAGTCGCAAGTTTTGTGGAACAAAGGAGTTCTCGAAGAAAGAAAGAAAAGAAAAAAAAAATCGACGGAGGACTTGAGACTGAATGGAAACTCACTAGCTCCCGTCGCACGTGGCACGGCCTATTATCCTGCAGCGTGTATGTGGCGCTACTTTTTTTTTCCCCCTCTTCACTCCTCTTTTCTCGTCTATGCCTTTAATGCTTTAAAAATCACCCCGAACCAAGAAAGTCCCTGCTGGTAGTTATAAAGAAAGCGAATTCGCACCTTTGGTTATTTTTCTTCTCTGCGAGGAAATCTTTTCTTCGAGTTTTCTTACTTTATTTCTTTTTTTTTACCCCTGCGCTATTTCCAAAGGAGTTGATTCATTTCCGGTCTCATTCTAGTTGTTCAGATTCAACTTTAAAGAGTCGATGTTGGAGAAACAAATCGGGAAAAAATATCTGAAATTCCTGTCGCCTCACTTACACGTTCTAACAAAGACTATTCTGCTCCAAGTCGGCAAAGATTTATTGGGTCACATAAAAGGCTAGAAAGCCGACATTTTCGATTTATTTGGAAGTAGATAGAAAGAGTGAGAGAGAGAGATGTGGGATCACAAATCACAGAACATTCATCCGTACCTTTCTGGTTACTGCACGCAGCGGTTTAGGTAGACAGGATGTGATTAAGATTCTCTTTAGAGAAATTGTTCAGAGGAATGTATACAAATAAAAAAAAAATGTGTTTATTCTCTCACTTTAAAGGTCTTCCCGTGACAACTGGATTGTGACCTCCACTTATTTGTCATTATCTGTGTGCAGAAATGCCTGAGAGCCTTGTAATATTTCAGTGCAAACATTTAAAGCATTTTGGTATTCATTGACATACCAATTGTTAGATAATACAAATCGCTGCTCACTTCAGTACGCTGATTAATCTGTTTTTGACGAATAATCGTTAGCCTGACGATGCAAAAATGGCCACTGTGCTGACGCAACAGTGATTTTCACGCAACAATGACTAGCTTGACGACGCAACAATCGTCACTGCGTTGACGCAACAATGGTCAGTGTCTACGCAACAATGGTTTTTACCTTGATTACAAAATTCTTTAATCAACATACTCATAAAACGAATTTAAAAAGCTGACTCAAATTTTGCCTTTTAGTTTAGATTTTAGAATTTTTTGTTTGCTAATAACCTGAGTATAAAATCTCAATTTAAAAAATCCGTCGACGTGTTCCCGACCGTATTAGTGGCCATTACGTTAAGCAAAGCAGTGTAGCTTTTATCTCATTCGATGTTCATAGAAATTTTTGCCTTACTTTGTGCCTAATCGCTCTTGACTGAGTCCATTAATTCTGTCCATCTTATGAATAGTGTACGAGTCAGTGAGTTGTTCCTTCATAATGGAATGTTTATGACTTGATACTAAAGTCTGGAGCTCAGCAAAACTTCTTTCTCTGGTATTTTTCTCCAAGTTTAGGAACTTTTATAAACTATCTTCTAGCTGCGTGGATGCAGGCAGGTAAGCTATTAACGACCTGGCTATTTATAGTAGTTACATGTCCTCAGCATAAAGACTTCAAGATACGCAGCTGTTACCAACCTAATGAATTATGGGAGGGAAAATAGCTTATCGATTTCGTAATTAATCACCGCAACTTTCGCTCGAATATCATTAATTTGGCTAAATCGTGAACAATCGGTGGCAGTGTGCAAAAAATAAAATGAAATTTCTTTGTCCCCAAAGACAGCCCAACAAACAGGAGTACAACAGTTAGTTTGACACTTGGCCGGGTTTTTTTTCCCCACACCAGGATCGTTTTTCTCCTTATCAACGGAGATGAAGTTTTACTAAAAGCATCGAAGTTTTTCAAAAAGCCCATTTAAATAGGAGACGCGCTGTTTTAAAGTTTCATTCCTCACGCCCTTTGGGAGGAACATCGGGGCGTCGTTTGTTATTGCAGTCTCCGTTCTTCGACATTCTTCGTTCTCTGAGCACAATGGTCAGTGGCATCTCCTTAGTCTTAATGAAATTGCCATTAAACTCTTAAAAGTAACGTCAACAAATTCATGAACACACTCTTTGCTTTGTCGAACTCTCTTTTCCTTCTAATTCTGTTGTTAATATTTTCCATGTTACTTTCATAATATCTTATTGGAATTTTTCCTTTATATTCAGAGCTTTCTTCCTCCGAGACAGTGCAGTGGTTTTGTTACTTGTCACTCGTTTGGAAAGGCCCACGTTCGAGTCTACTTCGATGACTGGATGAATTTCTAATTGCTACTTCAATTGGAACTATGCTTAGTCGAACTCGGGCTAATGGAGTAGAGTCCCTCTTGACTTATTCCGTGTTTTTCAACTTGTCCAACATGAAATCAGCCGGGAACCATGCAAGGCACAATTACGCAATATTATTTGAATCGCTGATGCCCCTTAAAACCACCATGGCTACCAACAACAATAGAGCTTTTTAAGAATTATTTTCAGGATATTCCTCATGCCACTCCTTCCAACGTCTTAGTTTGCTTTGTCTTCCCCATTATGAGGATTTTCACTCCGGGTAACTTGAGTTTTTCATCAGTTAAATGCGACCACAGAACTTATGAAATTTACTGACATTATAAACGGACGCCTCGTAGTCGTAGCTGCCTTGGTACTTATTTTAAGCAACCACCAGTGCTTAGAACTTCTAGTATTCCTTAAAGAAATTTCCAAATGCGCATTTTAAAAGAAATTAATCTAAACTAGCAAAGGTAATGTAGTGTTACAATATCTGCACGTAATTTTAGAACATCCCTCTTTCAAGATTATTTAAAAAAAAAAAAAAGACACGGGCAACATAACTCTCCACTTCAAAGAATAAAAAAATATGTTACGCAATTGACGCTGGATAGGTATTTTCGTTTTGTTTCTGTTTTATGCAAGGGCAGATCAATTTGCTCCATGTCATTAGGAAGAAAGGTGTTGTCTTTCATTTTATGTACATCAGAAGGGAAAAGCTTCTCATCGGAAGAAACCTCAGTACACTTACAGTATTTACCACTTTTCTTTTGCTACATAAAATGCACAGAAAAGTTTGTGAGATAGGACCCATTGGTCTGGAACTTACTGTATACAGAATTGTGTATAAAATTGTGAAAAGCACTTAGGTTGATGAGAAAGGTACTGCTGGGATTATCTCCTTTACTATAATTAATAGAATTTTGTTGTTTTTCTATGGATACGTAAGCGAAAAACCAAGAATTCTTCGACAGTGAAACATAAGGTGACAGCTTAGCGGCCATGTTGAATCTAGTCGGATATTGAATATCGGATCCTGTTGTACAGAAATGATTTTAAAATACTGTAGTCCTTTTATCGATCATCTTGTAATATGATCTAATCATCCCCCGCTGTCTTTGTTTCAATGAACACTTCTGGAGTTTCCATCTGGTGCAGCCACCGATTAAAAATACTCCTAAGATTAGGAAAGTCAACACTATTTGGATTTATTGCATTTCTGAATAGATATTTCAAATGGAAAGAGAGCAAGGTCATAATGAGCTGTCGAAAAATTTGTGCAAGCTCCTCCTCCCACGTAGAACGAGTCATCAAACTGTGGGGTGATAAAAGATATACAGTAGACTATCTTAATGAAATGTCTAAGATCAATAGCCGATTGGCTGATAAGAAAAGACACAGCAATCAGTTAAATGCTTCTCCATTAATGAGAAGACAAAACAAAAGTCTGGAGATACGATCGACAGCAGCGACTAACGACAAAAGATCAGATATCGAAATGGGTCTGAAATTATAACTGATAGGGAAAGAGGAAAACTGACTTATATGAAGGTGGCCTCATGAGTAATGGAGCAAAGGATGTAATTCGAGTCTAGTAACGTTTCTAATGGCTCACTGCAAATGTTCGTTGCTACGGTTACCACTAGGAAAGATATTTTCTTCGACCATTTCGAGATGCGACGTTTCTGATGAATATTACAATAATTGCTTTTGAAAACAAGCGGATCTTTGCAGAATAACCCAAGTGTACTTTGATAAACAAACTTCAACGGCCAAAATAAGTTTTAGTAAAAGGACTACTATTAAAATAGAATTCTTAATGTAGTATTGATGCTGTTATTATTAGAAAGAATGCGCAAAATGGAACAGAATGATATCTAGAGGTACACAGCCTTACCATTAATGTCCGGACATACGCATATCTACAAATAACCTTTAATATAGGAAAACTAATACAGTGTGAGCTGAGCTCTTTAGCCTTTACGACCCTCACTAGTCTTTGTGGAGCACTCTACCAACCTTTCTTATAATATCCAGAGATATTTTCCACAGTTCGGCCTTCAGAGGAGGGATCACTTTAAGCAGAATCTTATGCAGTGTCTTCTCACACGAACTTGATGATCCAGTTCATCCCAGTAGTTTTCTGTGGGACGAGGTCAGCACTCTGAGCTGACCAGTCCATCTTTTCGAATTTCTAGGACCTGTAGATAGCCCTCCGCAGTCACGATTTTGTCTAAAAAAAACGAATGGTCTCAGGCCAAATATGAAAAGCAGACCCAGTCCATCACGCTGCCTCCTCCAAGCTTCATTTTCAGGTGAAGATAGAGTCCGGCAGCTAGCTTTCTTCTGGAATCCACCAAACCAGGACACTATTGTGGGACTGGTAGGCCATGTACCGTGACTCCCACTCCTTTCCAAATTGGTCTTTTCCACAGACAATGGAAAAGCACAACAAAGGAAAGTTGTGGACAGCTGCACAACCGTGGTAACCCATATCATGTAGCGTTTTGCGCGCTGTATTAGCGCTGGTGTGTTCTGGTTGTGTCACTAAGGACCTGTTTGTGTGTGCTGCTACAACGCCGACCTGCGTTCTAAGCGGACAATTGCAGGCCTTTCCTGTCACGTTCTGTCAGCTTCGGGAGTTTTTATGGCCATTTCGTGACTGTTCCAGCACCAGTTCGCTTCCATTTTCAGATCAATCACCAATCGTCGAATCTTCAGTGCCGTTGAAATTTCACTTGCAGACCGATTGTTTATGTGGCAGCCTAGTATCATCCATTAAGTCTGTTAACTCCATTGGTCGCAGCATGATGAATTTACAACACGTGGTGCTTGGTGACGAACTATCAACTGGGTGGTAACTTTGAGTTTTCTGGAGAACTTTATTGCTTTCAGAATATTTCAGCATTTTTCTGTGATTTAATAATAGTATCCATGATTCTACTCAGTTTTTAAATTGTCTGGGAATATTTCTTGGGTACCATAACCCTCATGTGCCCTCAAAGGAAGAAATCAAGTCGTGGGATACATTGCAGCCGCAGTGGCCAGACTTGTAATTCGACAAATTAATCTGAATTACTATAACTGATGCATTAAGATAAATAAAAATATTTTATTGTAAGATATTACAGTAATTAATAATAGTATTTTAAGACATCTTTAAATTTCCAGAGATGTATATCAAAATAAGACGGTAATAACATTTTAATGATGATTTTAATGATCATCTTGTATGATAACATGACTTGCAATCTCATGAGATATTCAAAGTAGTGCTAATAATTCTTTGCCAGTGTAATTTACTTCTGATCTTTCCCTGAAAGAAAAAAAGAAATGCATCTCTTTAGCATCCTGACTTTTCATCACAGCATCTGATACATGAGAGAAAGCGATTAAAACCTCATTAGGTGTTTTATGGGCTGCAAATGGCGCGATGTTTTTGTATCAGACATTTTCCAGCACTTAAAACGATACATCAACTGAGTAAATAAATGTTTCTTTCCCTCTGATATTTACCAACCTGCTAATGTCGACTGTCTTCACTTCTCTAAACCCAAGTGAATGGAATCCCATCCATACTCATTATCGGAACAAATGTAAACTGCCGCAGACCCGAAACATCTCGGTCTCGCCAGAGAAATGGCTGCCTCTAAGGAGGCAGCCATTTCTGCCATGACATCCAACCCCCGAGAGGATGGACTTTAATACCAGATAAGCATAGAAGCTCCGAAAAGGAGACAGCCCCATAAACTAACAAATCCTTAAGGAATTCTCGAGTAAGTAACAGATTAACTAGCAAAAGTCGTTCGTAATGAGAGTCAAGTTCTGTATTTTCTAATTCTTTCTTATGAGTTTTCCATTGCTACGTTTGTAATGACTAATGAAGGAATACGAAGAAGGAGTTACCTGAATGATGTCAGAAAATAGACAGTTGTTGCTTTGTGTGACTTTTCTCACTTATGACTTCGGTTGCTGAAGAAGGATTTGGAAATCCAGTCCGAAACGTTTGCGAAACGTGTCCTTTCACGTTCAGAAGGGTGGTTGGGCACTGCGTCCTGCTTATGGGCCAGAGACGCTAGAAAGCTTTTCCTTATCACTCAAACAATATGGAACAACCATTCCAAATTTGTGATAATTATGGATTTTATCGATTCCTAATCCACATTTAACTGACTTTCTAGCATTCTCACAGTTAGTAGGTAGTCACGTTCTAGAAAATCCCAACTTTTTCCTGTAGTTCGGGCTGCTGACCGTTTCCGGTAGTCCACTTCGAGTGTCGTCAGTTACATCTCCTCTGCCCTCTTTAAAACGCTTACGCCATCGAAATGTTTGTGTTTGGGACAGAGCCTCATTCGCTAAGTCGTTCGTAACATATCGTCTCTTTCAGTGGGACTTTCCCCCGAGATTTACACAGCTTTTTGTTGTTCTTTTCTTTTGTTTCTAACGGTAAAGTTAAATAATTCATAATTTCAATGTCATGTTATCTTCAGGGGTCAACTATTCAAATCACAAGAAAGACAGCAATAAATGGGCCTCTGTTTCAGACACGAAATATACGCTCAGAGGTGGTGGATGCATGGAAATTTTAAATTGGCGGTTAAAAGACATTAGGCCTAAAGATACACATATATATTTAAAAATTCAATCTCATTACTTTTTTTTGCCGCGCTATTTATATGCTAATAATCAAGAGTGGCTTATTTGATAACTGGGGTTAATAAGAAAAACGGTGTGTCTGCTCAGGTGGCTTGTGATTAGAAAATGAACATAATTTTACTTAATTACTTGTAGGGTTCCTAGTTTTTAAGATAGCTCATTATTGTTAACAATGGCTTCTTATTCTTTAGAAGATAGCCTCTTACGATTCTTAAGCCTTGAGTTGTGTGAGGGTTAGCGGATAAATGGGATAACAGAAAAGAAAAGCGGAGACAAAAAGTAAGTAAAAACCTAAGAAAAATAATGGAAGTTTTGCCTTTGTCTCGAACACAATGCAACTCTATAACCATTTAGAAATGAAAGAATTTAATGAATCGTTCTTATACTCATTGAAGTACCGTACTTTTTCATTTTCTAGAGCGACTGGCAAGCTTTAATAGCATAAGACAGAGAAGTTGAATAGTTATTGATGTACAATTATCATTGTGCAATTATTTAAGGTGGACAGCTTAGCATTGTTTCAAGGAAACGAAGTGTGGCTTTAGGGTGGTATGTGTGTCTGAAATTAAAGATGATTTAAAACAAAGAACGCTCTGTTGTGTGGTATTTGAGGGGGTGGTAAACGTTTTTTCCCTCTTCAAGATGTATTTTCCACTAATCAGTACCATTCCTCCAATTTTTATTGTTCCTGTCGTGCATTGAGTCGATTGGAAACAGTAAAATGTCTTTTGGTCCATTTCCATTGTTTACGCAACAGTGGATTATTCGCTTACGTAATTTTTTTCGCTTTTGCAATGGTTAGTTCACTGACCGTCCGCTAGGCGGTACTTTTTTTTAATCAATTGGAGTAAGTTCCTTAAAACTGCGCTTATCAAAATGAAATTCTGTGGTTTTGTCTTCTTCAACCAGAGCATGTTGTTGACCGATTATAAAAATGAACGTATAGATTGTGTTCATCTAAGAAAATAGGAAAAACACAAGTGGAAAAAGGAAGATAAAAAGGCTAATCCACAGTGCATCATATGATCAACCATATAAAAATCATTTCGGTGTAAATAAGCAGTAGAGAAAATCGATGTGTTTTGCTATTACGGTTGAACGAAATCGGGGGTTAAAAACCCTACGAAAATACCAAAATGGAGAAAAAGTGATGAGCGAATTGCAACGAGACAAGCTTTTTCGCTACTCCATTTATCGAACGGGAAAGAATAAGGGGATGGAGGGTACGTGGGGGGGTTTAATGATAAAAAATGATAATAGCTTAGAAAAAGGCACATCGTATATTTAACACGCATTCTTGAACATACATTGCCATTATCGGAAGAGGGATTCGCAGGAGCAATTAGAGGTAGCAGAAAAAAGTGGCCAAAATAATAATGACGCGCCATACACCATTGCCACCTCGATTGCCAAAGTGGCAGATTATTATAAATGTCATTATCACTTTTTAACAACTTATGAATTCGGTAGTTGGGGGGGGGGGGTGAACGAAAGGTAGATGGTTTATTACCAACTTATTTTCGTTCGCGATGTGCAAGCAGATATTACTTTTGTTTGAACGATTTTTATTTTTTACTTAACACTGCCTTTTTCAGGCTAATTTAACAGTAATCGTAAATGCAACTTAAATGTTCACTTTCAAGGGCCATTAATGATAGGAGAAAGAGATTTGTTTTATTTCCTGGTATGGAAAAAGTATAAATTACAATGGAGTCGGTTTCTCCTATTGGAGTGAGAATTGATGAACTCAGTTCCGTCTCTCCACTGCCTCCTCTTTCGACCCTCCGCTGTGTTTCCCCCCTCTGAACTCGCGGATACGATCTTCGCCAATGCACAAAGAAACAAAACTCCTGTTTGCGAACCCCAGGATGTCAGTGGTAGTTATGCGATATGATTTAAAGTCCATTTTCTTCATTTCTGTCCTTTATAAGTCTTTTGTATGGCTAAGCATCCCTTTATCGTGCCACGACAAGCTCAGCGTGTACCACAAAGATTAAACTCGTATAATTTCTTTGTATATTCATTTTCTAGTTCTCAGCTTACTACAATAAAACCTCTGACCTCGACTGGGAATGAAACTAATTTGTTTAAGAGTGGAAAGAACGCGAAGAATTCAAGAACTCGTATATCTGGCTGTTGTGTGACGACAATGTCCCCAGCTCTCCATAAATCCCTGTACAGCCGGGTACATTTATTTTTGTTAGATTCTTGACTGGACTAACGTATGTTGCCACAGGCTTAGCCCGATAAAACTAGTGGAGCTGACAATTGGCAATGCGCCAAAATACAGAGGAGCACCACAAGACACTTATCACTGTTCAAAGTCGCACGAGCCCTAAACGGTTCTATGACGACATTGGGCCTCCTCTCTCTCTCTCTCTCTCTCTCTCTCTCTGTTGATGGATCGCTCAGAGGGCTTCTTTAACAAATTCGGTGGTATATGAATGAATGTCTGCAGAGGGAAGAAAGGAATCTGGCTTACGATTGTTAATGTCTTGGCATCTTTTAACGAATGGAGAAAATCCCCGTTTTTCTTCCTGCCAAAATTCTGTATCCTATAAACATATCCAGCGAATATTTTAAAGTTTTTACTCAATTTGATTGATGATGTATATATTGCATAAAAGTTTATAATGAATGTTTTTTTTTTTCTTTTTTCATTAGTAAGCGTAGATATAGAGGTTTTAATAACCACAAGTCAGCGCAAATGGTAGAGCTGGTCCTCCCGAGCACACGCATGTTACGCAGTTTCCATCAAGCACCATTCTTCCACGCCTTGGTTGGAATCTTGTGGATGCTTCGAATTCTTTCTAGTTTTTCTCACAACGCAGCTGAGTCAGTCGGTCTTGACGAGGGCAGCAAGGTTTTTCATCCAGAAAAATAGGCAAATCCGACCTGAGAACATAAATACAGATCTCAAGCATTGATGAGAAAAATAGGCATTTTTCTCAGAGGGAAACTTTCCTCTGAGAAATTCGAGTTACCACCCTCGCTTAAGACCAAATAAATCGGTCACAATATGAAATAGGAGTCCAATAAAAATTCTATCCGTCTACAGACGACTAGGAACTGGACCTTTTCCACATGTGGAAGGACAAAGATCCTAAAAATTGTATTAAGAGAGGACCACTGAATTCCGATCGCAAGTACAGAAAGTGTTTCCTGTGATTTATTCGAATTTTCATCCCAGTCAAGGTGCAAATTAGCTTGTGAACATCGTTGCACAAACACTGGTGATCAAAAGCAAGCATGTGAAACGGGAAACATGGTGGAAGTGCTGGGTACGCTGAAGGAACCATGAAAACCAGACTTACTTCTAGCTTAATTTTTGAGTTAAGCTTCTGTTCTTAAAAGCACACTCTGCAGTGAACTTTTCCCGCATTGGTTCGTGTTCTGTCGAAGATGGCTAGAACTTTTCCGATTTTTCATCCAACAAAACGGACAACTGAACCACACCGACAGTTCATTCACGCAACTTTTTCTTTAGCAAATATATAAATCACCCAGACTTTAGAGGGATAGACTGTCATTGTATTAAGGGATTCGGCAAATTTCATAAAGAATTAGAGATATCTCTCAGTACACCAACAAATGTAGGTATATAACCATGCTACTGCCATTAGAAATAACGAAGTAAAACTACTATTTTTACTTTCTAAACGGAAGGATCTCAAAATGCACTTCTAACGATGTTTGCCATTTAAAGCACGTTATGTGCGAGCTCTCATTCCCCAGGGAATTCACCGCTCCAGTAAAGAGAACACTTTTAAATGGAATTATGAAATAAAACTCTATCTCTACTCGGGCCTCAAATATTCTCTTGTGTGGATAGACTGCCTCCCCTAGTTTACAACTGAAGATAAAAATTTCACTTATCCCCATCAGTCTTGCGTTAATTAGTTTTTAGTTTTCATTTCTCTGTCATTTGGAGCGGAATTTTCAGAGATTTGCAAGTTTATGAGTATCATAATTTTGGGCAAAATGACTTTATTATTTAATTACGCCTTTCCCCACGCGATAACTTAGCTTACTCATTCCGTTTAATGAAGTCGTATTGAAAGTTATGCATTCACAACTGGGGTGCTTTATTAAGGTGTTTAGCAGTAATGGAAGCTAACAAATTCGTTACGAAGAGAATTATTGTGTTTTTCAGTTGAAAGTGGGACTCTGATTTCCTTTCACTCGGAAATTGTGCCATTTAGTAGCAGCGTTGTAAGATAAAAGTAAAGTCGAAGATGACTTGAGGCATAAAACTATTTATGTTATATCCTAAAATAAATTATATTTAATTTAACGGAATATTTTATAATTTACAGGGTGTTTGTAATGTCTTTTATTTAATTTGTATATTGTTTTTGGAGATGTAGATGATAACGCATTGGCATGGGTAGTTAAATAGGTTTTTAAGAACTTATCATAATTTTTATTTAAGACATCTAATCGTACATTTGAACTCCTTAGAAACATTTCAGCCAGTTTTTCTGGAAAGTTATTTTTTAGAGTTTTAAAAACTTTCAAATTTATAAAGAAATTTATCCTTTTTAAGGTAAGAGATTTACCTTAAAAGATTTAAGAATGAATTTTAATTCATCTTTTAAGATTTAAGAATGAATTTTAATTCATCTTTTAAGATTTAAAATCTTAATTTGAAAGAAATGTCATTATTTTAAATTAAAACGATGCAGGTTGAGATAATCGAAATGTGTAATCACCACTGGCTCTGAGTACAGTAATTGGTAATAATCGGATTAAATTGGATGAAAAATGGATGAAATTAACTAATTTAATTGGAATTACCATTGGAGTTTCGTTTTGTAGATTGGAGAACTGTCTGTTAGGTCACTATTTGCCTTAAACCTGTTTGCCCTAGTACAATGCGATAATCGGAAATCGATTATGAAACATCCGCCTCTATTGGAAGTGAATTAACTGGAAACTGGCACGAGACTGCAGGTTTCACCTGATGCAGCGAAACGCAACGAAAATCGGCACGTGCCAGTCAAATGTACTCCAGCTATAAATTCTGTATCGAAGTATTCCTGATTGACAAGAATACTTCAGAAAACTCTAATAAGGAAACCAAAATGAAAAGTTTTTAAGCAAACTCTCTTGTATCCCCCCCCCTGTTGCTACGCAACGCGAAACCTTCCCATAATAATCTTCAATTGTACAGCGACACTGGGCCAGAGAGGGAACGTGTGCCACACCTTTCCATTTGTATCTTGAATTATTAACCACATCTTATCTGATTTCGGAGGAACATTTTAGGTCCATTACGGTCTTTTCTTATGTGTCTGCGATATCAGCTGATCCTGCCTTAATGAAATTACAGTGTTTTTACCAGAAGACAGGTGTTTCAAGTGAAGAAAGAAAGGAAGAAATCGCTAACGTGTCAGATGTTTAAAATACTTCGATTTAAGGACTGTTCTGTAATCCATTCTTAGAATTCAAGCAGTTTCAGTAACTTTAAATTTCTTCTTGAATGTAATTAATTCGGCGGTGGCGTTTGAATTTCCTTAGGACCCTTATCTTCTCTTACGCTGCGTTAAGTGGTGTTTTCTAGGAGTCCATCTTAATTAGTTCAGAACGTCTTTAATTCGCTTGGTTTATGATGGTCGTTAACAAGAGTGTTGGAACTTTAAGTGTGTTTCTATTGGACTACTATAATCTGGATTTAGAATCTTACTGTTAATAATACAATAAATTACAAGTGGGAAAAATATTTAGTGTATACTATATACCCAAAAGTTGTGTATGTAGTACAGACTTAAATGGAGGATGTCTGAAAAAAAGGCCAATTCTGTTTTTAAAACAATATAATGAGGAAATTAACTGTCTATATTAAAACTAAGGATGTTTGATAACATCTACAAAAAAATAAAGAAAAAGGGAACGAATTATTTAAATGGTAATTTATGCGTATTATTAAAATGTTAATTAAGAAAATGACTACGTGTTCATTAAGAAAACCTTCTAAAAGCATATATTTGATAAATATAGTTTCAACTGTTGTGTCGGTTGTGTATAGAGAAAAAGAACACAAGAAAAATACGAGTTGGGTTTTGAAATTACAATCTGCAGTCCTCCCTATTAAATCCTCCACTAAATGTTTAGGAGTGGAGTGATTTATAAAATTGACTTAAGGAACAATGTTTCTGTTGTTGATCCTTCTTATCAGTTATGATAAGGATTTGCAACAGAGACGTTGGCTTGAAGTAATGCATATTTATAGCAATAAATAATCAATCAACAGAAACTGGAGAACTTGTATTCATCCCATCTTTGAATCTATGATGCATTATGCGACAAAGCCAAGGGTAAGCAATTGTGCCAAGAGGATTCAACTGACCAATCGGAAAATGATGCGGTTGTTGACGAAGTGTGTTCGCATGAATAAGCATGAACAGTCTATACGACAGGTATCTATTAGTAAGCCGGAAATCTATATATTTTTACTCTCTAGTATTCTAATTGCAAAATATTATATTCTATTTTATTTATATCAGTTTTAATTATGTTACAAATGTGTCACCGCAGTTTGATTTGAAGCTCCTCAACACGAAGAAAATGAGACATTGCTTTTTGTACTCAATGTCATTTAAATTTTATAGTAATCCTATTCCAAAAAAAGAGATAGAATTCTACGAATTGCATATTTTCTTGACGTCTTAGATTTTATGTTGGTAACTTAATTTTTGGAGACATCAGTGTATATCTATTACTGCATGGATTCCGTTTATAAGCATTGCATGGGAATCTGATATCCTGGAAAGTGTCGACGAGGTTCCTTTTTCAATAAAGGACTCAGATTACTATTGCTGAACAAAATTATTCCAAGAGAAGTTTAATACTCTACACATAAACAATTTTTGACTTATAAAGTTCAGTACGACACGAAACTCTACATCGAAACGTAAATGGAATTTTGAGAGATTGAAAAAAAACTACTCGATACCAAGAATAAATTTAGAAGTTAAAAGAAAGTTATCCTCGATATATGTGTTAAGAAAGAGACTTTTATCTTTAAAAAGAAACTTACAGTAATCCCTAAATATTGAGCCTCGCTGGAGAAGGCGTCTTGAATTTCGATTTAAGTTTCTGTCCATGTTCGAAATATTTTTTTTAGCCTACTATATACAGGACACGCGCAAGCTGAAATACTTAGAGTAATGAAGAAAGATGATAGCTTTGTGATCTTGGATACTGACAGATTAATTTTGTCTCGAGCGAAATGTAATGAACGTAGCACCGGAAACTAACGCTGCCATATCCTACACTAAATCCCTGGATGAAATGCGGCGCCATTTTTGCAGTCTAAAGTTTCACGTTTCTCTAAGAAAAGATTAAGAATTTTGTTATCTTGGTACGTATCTGAGCACGCCAATTTATAAAGGAATAAGTAAATTTCAAACAGCCAATGAAAACTTACTATCTGGATGCATGGGGTATGCAATAAGTAGGCATGTAAAAATCCCAAGATAATTCGCCGGAGATTTTGTGTTTCATCAAGAGCCTTGAGACCTGAGTGACTGCAATTTGTTAATCGATTCCCCATAACAACATTCCTTTTTAAAAATATTTCTTTTTTCGAAGACAAGTATATTTATTTCCATGATGGATAACAATTAACTTTGCTCCAACTTCGATAATGCGAATTGAACACAGAAGACCATGCGCCGCCTTCTCACGAACCTTATCGATGTGATCAAAGCTTACACGCAAACGCGGATAAATTCGAGTGACGCATTAATTAAGATGGCTTAGTGCTTTTGTAGCTCTCTATAGATAGACAGATAGATATAATGGAAGAAAACTCGAACTGAATAATCGAGAACTGCCTTTAAATCACACCAAGTACGGACGAAACTGGCGCTGGTTCAAAAGATGATTTCTCTGAATATTAAGGTCAAGGTAGATGCAATCGTATAAATTAGCTGTTCGCTGTAATTTAAGGAGAGGATAGGGGATGCAGTAGGGGGTCGAAAAAGTAATTTATTAAAGTGCTTCGATGTCATTAACAGAGGACTATTTTCCCATTCTTCAGACTAGCGAAAGGAGAAACAGCCCAAGCCATTTGAATGCACCAAGAAGTAATTTTTCCTTACTCCAAGCATAAAGCAGAAAAAGAACAGAAATAGGAAGGGATTGTGAACAAATTGAAAGCGAATCACTGATGACATAAGTGGTTCTTCGGTACCCGTTTTATTTTATATCTAAACGAACCTATTACACAAATGGTGGCTGGTTGAAGTAATCTTGAAGGGAGCGTTCCGTCCTGTTCGCCGCTCCAAGCATTAATATAATTTGACGAATACATTTTCTTTATTTAAATACTTCTCATTTGTTACCCACCCATAGACGGTAACCAATCTATTTGGTTTGAAAAAGCATTGTTCAGTAACACAATGGGCAAAACCATCCATCCCTTAGTTTAGCCTGTAATGTCGAAGTTGGGCGATGCTATAAAAACAGCATGAAAATTAAACTACAAAGGAAATTATTTAATCTTTCTGCATAGTGTCCTCCTGTGAGGTTACAATAGTTAAAATTCAATCGCCTAGGAGACAAATACACTACCCTTTGAAGAATATATGGACACCCGTGACTTCATAATGCGTTGGACCTCAGTCAGCTCGTGGTATGACGAGTTGATTGATTTTGAGATGCGTTATTGTCGGATGTCACATTGCTGACTTGTTGATTCGTGCAATTAATGCCAGCTTACACAATTCAGAGTCGACCGTCGGTGATGTTTCATGAAACGGCAGAGTGAGGGTGCCACCACGAAGGCTCACTCCACGTGACGCGAGAGTACTCGGAAGGGCAGTTCTCCATTCTCTTCAGATATCCCTGCAAAACATCTTTTGGACTTAAAGGCCTCAGCAGAGGTTGAGGTCTGAACAAGCACAGTCCGTATGAAACTCCACAGCCTGGAATTTCATGGAAGAGCGGCAGCGCATAAAGCCAAAGAAACCAATTGCAATCAATAACCTCGAATTACACAATTCAACAAACGCTTATTTGGCAAACAGAGCAGTGGAAATCGGTTCTATGGAGTGATGAATATCATTACATCTTATATCGATTAGATGGACGGGTGGGGTGGATACCTGGAGAACATCTGCAGGAGGAGTGCATTGTACTATCAGTGAAGTTCTATGATACCACTACGAGGTATCATAAATGATACTTCGTAGGTATGGAATGGCAAAAAGAAATAAATGGGCAATGAATCAGCACCCGCCATAATGTAAATTCATTATTCTAATCAGCGCTTGGCAACAAACATAATATCGAGTACTCCAACTACAATATACAGTATGTGGGTAGAGTATGTTGGTCAGGGTTCGAAAAATCGTACTAGAAGAGCTAAATACAAAATTTTAACAAAATCGTCCACTGAGAATTGTGTTATTGCATGCGGATGGACAAAAAATTATAATTTCCAGATTTCTATCCGTCCAATCTTAATGAAATTTAGGAATGCTCGATAAATCTTTCTAACAGACTGAAATGTAAAATATGAAAGTCTATGATGGGTATAATTATTACATGCGGATGGGCAAACGGACATTATGAAGACAATAAGTATTTTCTGCATATTTAATAACACGCCTAATAATTCTATGCCAAAAATAATCTTTAAAGTATAACAGCAGTAATTCAGTAATAATTAAATGCGCTGACAGCATTTAAAATGAAAACTTCTGATTTTGCACCAACCGTTTTCAAAATCCACTAATTACATCAGCAGAGGACCTTTCTAAACACAGAACGACTTCGAGTATCGGCCAACCATCTCGGACAACAGCATCTTGGTGTTGATATAGCGTTAGGAAATACTGTTTCCGAAGAAGTACTGCTTTCCCGGAAGAGTTCTCTTCTGCGTAATAGAATCAGTGCCTTGTTTACAAAACGTGTACATTGTCCGTCCTCCATTAGGAGTATGATGACAGTTTAATTGCATTATAATGATTCTGAGAATGACCAGAGGATGCGAAGGCACACTTAATGGGCACAGAGAGAGAGAGAGAAGGAAAGTGAAATGAGAGAGGGAAATCGATAAGAAAAGAATTTGCTCCCTCGATAAAGCAGGGCCGGAGAGAACCAGGAGGAAAGTATAAAAGTTAATAAAGGCTATGGAGTAGTTCTGAGAGAAAACTCCGAAAAAACACGCAGAAGTAAAATCAAAATGTCACACTATATCTTAAGTCGATTGTAGTTTAAAAGCATTCGATTTAAGCCCAAAATAGCCACCTGGCACTTGCGTATTTCTCCATGTTTTCATTCAGACGAGACACTGTAATATGGTAAACACCGAAATGACAAAGGTAACTGTTTTAACAGAAATACAGTGAACTGACAGGCTTGGAGAGTGGAGAATTCGTATTGCAATGAGATATATGAAACTGCGTACACCTTTGATGAATGTTCTCTTCTAATGATTAAAGGCTTTCATAATCAAAGGGAAGGTCGTTGCGAAACTCCGACTAAATCGCATCAAATGATTCTGTGTTACTTTGGTTAGGAAGATGTTGCTCGTAAAATTTGATTACCACCATTGTCAAACGTTGCTGAGTAAACTAAATATCTCGCCTATTTATTGGATAGCGGCTTTAATTCGAGTATCTCATTTAGATTTTGTGACTTCAATTAGTGAGCAAATTCTCTCTCGATAAGCAGGTAATTAAGTTATGAAATTAATCAGACATTGGCGGTTTACGTAACGACCCTTGTATACACTTCGGCGAGTGTGGAAAGAGGAGCTTATTCATACCGTATATATACCTACTGAGGGCGCCTTTAGTGACCAGCTTTTAGGAATGCTAATGAGAATCGATAAATAACAAAAACAGGATTACGATGGAGATAATCAGGATGGAATGGATGAGTTCATCTTTCTCTGAAAAGGGTGCGAATGGGAGAGTTTATCAAGGCATCTGGATCAATGCGAATAGAAATGCAGTTCGTAAATCAACAGATTCTCTTTGGCACGACTTGGGGTTGTCTGAACTGCTTGCGCTTGGCGCATAACTCCAAGCGATAGCACACACGAACGTAAAAATAAACTGCGATATTGGATTCGACCTCGAGATCTACCACGTGCCACAACCAGATACGATACGCGTGGTATATATATTTTCTTATCACCTTCCCGTTTATATTGCTTTGTCTTCTCATCCTCTGATAGGTTCTTGAAAAGTTTCGACATGTTTGCCTCAAAAATCTATCTCAGCTAGCCACTTCGATCTATGGGGAGTCCCTTCTCGTGTTCGCGCTTCGCTACACACACACACACGCACGCGCACACTCACTGATATACACTGAAACTCATCTCTACTTACCCTTATCGATCAGAATTCGGTCGATGGGGTATCCCGATACCGGGCATCTGATAATAATAGTCCTCCCTGCCATGACGGTGATATTCTTTATCGGACGAATAAACGGAGCACCGAAGACGTCGATCCTGGCGAAGTGACTGACAACTCCAACATCGTTCCTAGCCTGACACCCGTAGAGTCCCCCGTCAGGAACGGTGAGATCGGAGATATTGACATAACTTACGACCGAGCCATCTTCGTGGACGTAATCTCCATACTTGACTCGGCGACTTTCGGGCACGGGCAAGCCATCAAGTGTCCATAGGATTTGTGGGAGCGGTGATCCGGTGGCGGCGCACTGTAGTGACATTACTTGACCTGGCATATGAATCTGTTCGGGAAATATGCGAATGAAGGCCGGAAGTTCTTCTGTGGCAAGAGAGAAAAAAAATAAATTAATGGAATTAATAATTTTGAGATGTGAAATAAGTGGCTTTGTGAGTAAGTTGAACATTGATCGGTTACCCTGGAAATCTTTTTTTGAATCTGATAACAATTGGTAATAATGTCAGTGAGCGATGATTGGAAGGTCATTCTCATCAGCTCGAAGGACGATTATTTGCAGTATTTGGTGATTTGTACATTGGGTTGTCACTGATCGGTTACCCATGAAACCATTTTCTTAAAATATGACAATATTTGGAAAAAGATGGATGGTCATCCTCATCGAGAGAGATGAATGGCTTCCAAATCGGCAAATCATCAGATATTTGCAAAATATTATGGTTTGTTGACTGAGGAGTCATTATCGAGAAAATATTTTCGTGGACTTGGACAACGTTTTGTAAAATTGACGAATGATGATTTGAAAATTATTCTCATCAGCTGAAAGATGATCATTTGCGTTATTTGTAGATTAATAAACCATTTTTTTAATATAAAACCTTTTGGGTGCGTAGAATTCTATGGTAAATTAAGGGAAGATTCGCAACCTTTTTTTTAATCCACGATGTTTTTATACAAATTGCCCTTATTCTAATTTTAATATAAGACTGATAACGTAATGCAATACAAAGTACTCATTAAAACACACGCCTGTGCTGAATAGGAATATTATGTGTTAAGAATAAACATCGTGAAATTCTGTATTTAAATATAATCATCCTTAATCTGTTTACCCAATATATCCACATGATTTATTCATCACGGCTCAGGGGTGCAAATAATATCCTTACATTTTTATTATATTAATTAAGCAGGATCCATCATTCTTAGCCATACCTCTGGTGCCCATTCATTTTTTCCCTTTTATAAAACCCTTCTGAGCAACAATCTCATTTTGGTATAATTGTGAAGGGTGGTTGATAATAGTGCTGAACGTTGTTTGACTATGCAAGTTTGCTGTCTGGCCGCCGTAATTTAAATGCATATTTTGGGAATTTAATTAAGGAAAATGCAATGAAAACAAAGATTAAGAAAACTATGCAAATTAATGTATTAGGGGGTAGCGTGAATAAGAGATAGAGGAAGTTTTCTTAATGCTACACTGAGCTCCCATTTAGTACACTCTTGTATGCTAATAGACACGCAACTGCTTAATTGCTATGGAATGTTATAATTTTCTACCTATTTTCTGAAGTAACTACTGATATTTTATCGAATCTCCAGAAATTCGCCAGGTGTCGCTTATGCGTTATTGCCAACAATGTAATACGGTTGGATTTTATTAGCAAAAATATACTGGATATTAAGCATTGCGTAATGGACATCATTCTTTCTGTTTAATGAGAGATATTTGGAGTTTTTTTAAAGCTCGAAATGAAACAATTTCTAGTCTGTAAAGGTATAATAGCAGAACCGAATTTTGTTAATTTGGAAGTGTGTGAACCACCGGACTTTTGAATGCATGCAGATAAAGGCGGGGATGGATGAGTGTGGCTGCGTGGGACATGTAGCTTCCAGTTTTCATCTTACAAGTTGTATAGACTTTCTGGGGTTATATACATAAGCTGGAGACACACAATTAGCGTCTGTCTCTGATGTGTTAAATTCTACCCATGCTTTGTTGTTTCTTTACGCTTCCTTCAGCTGCTATTTGCAAAGTCGATTCTCATTGGAGGGTGGTCTCTATTGTACTAAATTTTTATTGCACTCCAGTTAGAGTTCTATTGTTTGAACCATCAACTGCAGTTGAGTTCTTGTCACATGGACGTCTAACTGACAATTGAGGTACGATTACACCACCTTTCGGCAAAATCACGAACTGTTTCGGGGTGCATTGCTGCACTTAGGTCGCAATATCTTGTATTTGGAGTAAATTCTTCATTCTTTTATGGATTTGTTTCGATTCAGGAAAACTTTCTGAGTATAATTTAAATAGTTTTACTTTTTCTCGATATTTTATCCAGTGGGTGTTGGTTATAGGATAAGTTAAAGTGCGTGTTAGAATGTGTAGTGCTGGATTCAGAGTTGGGGGTGCTACTAAATGAATAAAAAAGGAAAACTTTGAATGTCTCATTAATTAAAGGTATTTAATAATTGTTGCAGGTAGAGAGATCGGAATGCCGAACTTCAAGAGAAGGTAAAACAAAAGGGGTTTCTGGGGTGAAGGATCTACGAAAAACACATTATATAATGTTTTGGATTTCACTCATATCTAACAGCATTATGTAATCCTCCTACAGGCAGAAACTCTGAGGGAAATGATGATAGGCTTAAAAATAAATGGAATGAAGAAATATGAAAGATTTGTTCGCCACTGCCTGAAACTAGCAATAAACGAAAATAGAAGAAGAAAAGCTCGAACATCGAAATTCTCACTTACAGTTCGTACAAAAAGAAACAACAAAAGAGATCTAATTTTTAAAGGAAATGGTACTAAACGTGAAAAATATCCGCAAATCTTGAAAGCCACTTTGCATCCAATGAAGCAAGTACAAGCTTCATTAGATGTACAGAAGCCGAAGTAGGTTCACTGCCTGCTCTGAATCCCCAGCAGTTACAGCAAATGACATAGAGCGCAACATTTGTGGACAAACATTTGCAGCCAGTTGAATCCAGTTCTGCACTTACAAATTCTGAGCGCCTGAAAGTGTGCTGATGCTCTACTAGAAGATCTTTATTATCATTGTGGTTCCTGGATTGGCAAAAGAAAGATTTAAAATAAACAAATTTGTGATGACCAATGGCCGAGGCTATTCTCTATGCTTTGCCAATCACTAAAAACTACTCTTATTATTCTGTCCTTCAACATCAATTTACTTTAATCTGTGTTTGGTTAATTTTTCAATTTGAGTTTGTCATATTGTGGGGCTACATGATTTCTGTGCACCTCTTTAATAAATGTGTTTTCTGAGGAATAATAGTATTTTCATAAGCGTCCGAGCCTACCCATTTCTTCCTTACCGAAATGATAACAACCGAAATTCTGCGTGGCTTGGATTCAAATATGTGTGAACTGGTTTCCTTGCTGATATTATTCCTTTGATCATCTTTTGAGAATGATTTCTGGATCCGTCAAAAAGTTGATAGGCGAGGTCTATATTATGTATATCGTTCCAGATGATTCGCAATCTGCCAATGATGTTTGTGTCTGGAAACTGCACGTGCCATAGCAACATATCGCTACTGCTGGAACCAGTATACCACAACAATAAAACAGCGCAAAAGGCGCTCATGGGAAGCCCTGGTAAGCACTGAAGGGAACGCCGATCCCTGGGGGATTGTGTACAAAGTGACCACTAACAAGCTTCCCAGAGGCGAGGTCGTATCAACCACAAAATTACCGAACGGACTGTATACAAGATCGTGGCAAGATACTATCAATAATATTTTAGACGCTACATTTCAGCAGCCTGCTGACCCACACACACCGGAACAGCTACAGCTCTGCATGGAAAATGAAACATATCACACAACTGCAATTGAAGAACCCTTCACCACAACCGAGCTCAACTTAGCTGCATCTAGAATCAGAAACAAGAAGGCTCCGGGCAGAGACATGCTCGATCCAGAAATCGTCCAGAAGGCCATTGAACTTATTCCCACTACAATACTCAACCTGTTAAACCACTGTCTCCACCAAGGATTCTTCCCCACACAATGGAGGAACTGCAATCCTTAGACTTATATTGAAGAATGCAACCAAACCACATGATCTGCCACAATCTTACCGGCCCATTGCACTGCTGCCAGTCTTCAGCAAACTTCTCGAAAGGATGATCTCCCATAGAATAGAAGCCCACTACAATGACGCTGGTCTCTCCTCACCTAAGCAGTACGGTTTTCGGAAAGGACGCTCCACGATTGATGCACTGGAAACAATCATTGAAGCTGCTACCAACTGCAACTCCAAATACTTTCTACTAATCTCCTTTGACTTTGCTGGTGCCTTCGATTCCCTCTGGTGGCCCAGCGTCCTGGGCAGACTCCGAAGAGCGCATGTCCCAGAAAACTTATATAGATGCATCAAGACCTATCTCCAGGACCGGCGAGTTGTCGTGTCTGCTCCCCACTGCAGTGTCTCCAGACCAGTCTTCAGGGGATGCCCTCAGGGATCTGTCCTGGGGCCTCTCCTCTGGAATCTGGTGCTGGATGATTTCCTGAACACCAAACTCAACAATGTACAAACCCAGGCCTATGCAGATGACCTAGTCATGCTCTTTTCTGCCAATAACAGAACCCAACTAGAAGCAACTGCCAACCAGGCCATCTCCACCCTTCAAGCTTGGGCAGAGCATAACAACCTAAAGATCTCCCCAGAGAAAACCAATTCGATCCTACTAAAAGGCACCCTTGATTTGAGAAGACCACCCCAAATCAAGGTCAATGGTGTTACAGTAAAACTAAAAACAGAGCTTAAATATCTAGGTTTGATCTTAGACAAAAACCTTTCCTTCACTCCTCATCTAGACCAACTCAGGATTAAGATCAGGAAGTATGCTGCCCAAGTCTCAAGAGTTGCCCGGAAGGACTGGGGCTTAAAGAACAGAACGCTGTCACTCTTCTATAAGGCAGTTTTCATCCCGGTTATCACCTATGCTTCTGGAGTCTGGTACAAGAAGGCCAATACCGTAGTAAACAGATCGCGCCTAGGAACTATCCAGCGCTCTCTTCTCCTTCTGTCCTCGCGTGCTTGTCGCACTGTCAG
Organism: Mastigoproctus giganteus; assembly: GCF_048544385.1. Taxonomy (NCBI): domain Eukaryota; kingdom Metazoa; phylum Arthropoda; class Arachnida; order Uropygi; family Thelyphonidae; genus Mastigoproctus; species Mastigoproctus giganteus. The sequence goes on from NC_143580.1 coordinate 68,539,402, forward strand.
CACCCATGCGCTACAGGTCCTCACTGGATCTCTTCCACTGGACCTGGAGATTGTTCGTCATGGGTTGCTCTACCAAATAGCCAAAGGAAGAGCAGTTACTTGTGCAGGTTTCACCACTGACCCAGCAAATAATAGAAACGCTGAAAAGATGAGACTTAATGAACATCTAACAGACACCTGGCAAGAAAGATGGCAGACATCAACTAAAGGCGCTGTCACCAAAAGATTCCTCCCTGATGTCAGGGCCTTCTACCCCCTCACACCTGTCTGGTTTTCACCAGGACTCTATGCTACCTACCTCCTCACTGGACATGGCTCCTTCCAGAAAAAACTACATGACTTCAGAATTTCAGACTCACCCCGCTGCCACTGTGGAGAGGATCAGACGTGGGAGCACCTTGCCCACAGCTGTGAAATCTACGAGGACTTCAGGAGGATCCTAATAACAAAACTACGCTTCAACTACCAAAATCAAGAACACCTCACCCTACAGAATGAAGAAACTTACCGAGCTCTGACTCAATTTGCAATGGACTTATTTACCAGGCAGAAAGCACTACCACCACCTTAGTATCCGAATCAATAGGTCATAACAACCATGACTGCCAATTGTTGCTATTCATCATTGAGCCATGAATGCTAATGCCTTGGACCAACTTGCACAAGACTTGACCAGCAGTGCAATCAAAGACAGGGTCCACACATACTTTGACAAATTCCTCATCATTGATTCCTGGACAAACTTTTCTCGACCAGACGTGACACATCTCATCAAGAAGAGGCCTAGCATCGATCCCTGGACTTGACCATTAATCTTGGACTCCCGGTTTTGACCACCCCCACTGTTCGTTGTGATGGACTACTGGACCAGCCTTCAGTCTGGATGCGACAAAGACTCACCAAATGGAGTCCCAATGACGGCACCTGAACTAGACCTTACTGAACATGACCCATCCACCATAGCAGCACTCACACTGCTGGATTTCCAGCAAGTTGTCGGCTGCAACTGACTGGCCGTGCTAGCTGTACCTACCCTGAACTTGCGGGGTATATCTCTCTCTCATTTTTTTTTTTTTTTTTTTTTTCCGGCTTTCTTCTGTTTCCTGCCATCCGTTCTTTACTCCCCCCCCCCTATTTTTCTCTTACAGAATGATTTTTTTTTTTTTTTTATTTATTATTATTATTTTTTATTTTTATTTATTTTTTTTTTTTGTGGGGAGGTGGTTTTCGTCCACCCGCCACCCCACTCTTCTCTCTGGTGAGGCGTTGGGCATGCCACACTGTCATCAGGGGCCATCTTCTCTATTGGCCCCTTTCTTCTGTTTCCTACCCTCCAGTCTTTGCCTTCCTCCCTTACTTTTCTCTTGCACAACGTTTTTTTTTTTTTTTTTTTTTTTAGTTTATATATATATATATATTTGTGTGTGGGTGTGTGTGTATATATATTTTTATATACACACACACTCATGCCCCCACAGGTCTAAATCTAAAAACATCAAAATTACTGCCCGACCTATTTGGCCCTAGAACAAGTTATCAGCGAACAACCCTACGCTCTGTTAAAATTACAACCGTTGCTCAAGAAACAGCGATCATCTCATTCTTAAATCTGGTCCTAGCCACTGAAATCCCAGGAAAGTAGGTGGCAGGACCCGCCAGAGTACTCTAGCTACAGTGGTACACCCGGTCAGCCTCCCCGTGGCATGGTGTGGTAACGTCGGGTCCCACTAGGGGCTCGGCGGCTAATAGACCGGAGGAACAAAGGGCACCACACAATACACAGCACATGACCCCCACACACTTCAAATCTCTGGCCCCGATACAATGTACACCCGCGGAGATGGGAGAAATCCCAGGAGCCGTTAGACACTAACATACCTTATACCTTATACCGCTACTGCTCTGCGTACATTCCAGCACAAATTGTGCTCTGTTGGTTGCGATATTGTTACTCTTGAACGGTTCTTTGCCGTCAGAGAAAAGGCCAGCATAATGGAGTGAATCTGGTCTACAAGAATGTTCAGAGAACTTCCCAGAAATGAAAGGGTCCTCCAGAATAACGATATAATCTTTGCAGTACCGCGAATGCACCAATACCAGCGGACTGCACAGGATGCATTCTGGATCTGTTTATTTATGTGACATTTTCCACCCCCCCATGCGTCTGCCAGTACTAAACAGTGTGAACCGTGGTTCATCTGATCGCATTACAAGTGCCGTCGCTTTCTCTCTTTCAGCCACGGAACGTGAAAATTGGTCCTTGCATGCAGTTATATAGATCGACTCCTGAACTTAGTGAGTGCTGTAATTGGACGAAAAAGATCCTAATTTCAGGTATAGATGGATTTGGTGATGGTATGTAATGTTTTCTTTGGAGTATGTGGCAAGAAGGTGAATCACTTGCAATTCTAGTAGTGGAATACTTCTTTCATCCGCAGTTCTCACTGCTGTTTTTGTCCCATAGCATCCACTAATTAAAGACCAGGGACACTGCCTGCGTCTATGTACGATGATATATCATCATTCATCTCTTGGGGTTACTGATCTCCCGGCTTTTTTGATGGTACATCTTTTATGTATCCACTATGGCACTGCAACTCTTCTTATAGAGGTTCGTATAACTTGACCCAGCGTGTCAAGCATCAGCAGCAGGAGGCGTGCCACGGAATACTGAATTCTCTAATAAATTTGCAGAGTGGTGTGTACTCCAATCAGCTGTGCTTCTAATTCTTTTGAAGTGGAAACAGATATAGTCTTCGTGATATCTTGAATACTATTAGCCTTAGTATTCTCTGCAGGCTTCGTCTCTTGTCCCGTTGCACTTAATTATTAGATAAAATTAACCATGGCATCATAATCATCATTGAGATTAACCTAGGGGATAAAGGAATAGCCGCCAATTTTTTCTTCCTAAAACAATCTCCATTGCCTCGGAGACGTTTCATTTGCAAGTTTTCAACGTTCTAATAATTTCTAAAGTATAAAAAACAGTTTATGAAACTAAATATTCACGTTGGCTAACTTATTTTTAGCCTTCCTTCTTGAATGGCATCAACAGCTGTCATAATTCACTATTGTTAGCCGAGATGACCCGACCACTCCCATCTGTCAAATTTTCTTGACCTTTCCCGTCTTTCTCTGCTTGCCTGTTTTGTCGCTGCAGTTGATAAGTTGATGGAGAGAGTAAGCCATCGATCAATCATTACGTGACAGCACAATTTCCCAAAGAAACGCAGTCAGTGGTCCATTCTCTTCGTACAACAACTTCGAATAGCAATTCAGTTACCGATATGTTAAAGAAAATTTGCCAAAGTTGTAGGATTTCTTATAGTTAATTATAATAAAAGTTTCATTTTGTGGAATGTTGCCTATAGGACATTCAAGACTGAAATATGCGGGTATATTTGGAATTCTGTTCCTAACAAAAAAGATTTAAAATATATCCAAAAAAAATTACCGGAGAACATGATACCTTGCAGGTTTAACTGCACATTGGCTTGTACAGATTCCTTATCGTTGTAGACGTAGCACTGGTAGATGCCACTGTCTTCTCTCTGGAAAGATGTGATATGCAAATGAGTTGAGCTTGGTCGTTTGATTCGAGCACTTCCTACGATATGGCGTTGGTCCTTCAGCCAAACGACCGAATTTACCGGACTCCCAGCGATGCTACAGTTCAATATCACCTCTTCTCCTGATCGTACTGTGCGGCGGGAAGAGGTAATTTCCGCTTTCAGGGGTGCTGTCAAAGAAAGAAAGGATGTTTAGACCATATGGTATCGATTGCAGCAGAGTCTTGAAAGAGGTTTTTCTAACATTCAGAATTTTAACTGACATTTTGCGCGACTACACACTAAAATCATTTCAAAATTATGTCTGTTGATTTTACTATACATTTACAATTGAATATATATTACAATTTATTAAATGTTATAACATTGCAGTTACTGTTTATAGTTAGTGAATAAAATAAAAAAAAAATTCCAATAATGCTTGACTTTTTAATTCAGTTACCACGAGGCGAACAACTCGCTTTTAATAGACCAGGACATTGAATCGATTAATCGCACAGGGGGGGAAGCATCTGGCAGTATCCAATGGTATCTAACATAGCGAGGTTCTTACGATTAGCACAGTGATTTTAATGAAGCTGAGTGATCAGACGTGATTCTAATAGTACATGCGTTTGAGTTCACGTGTCCCACTAATTATGATATTCCTGTCCCATAACCAGTTGTGGATTCCTGAAAGATTGTAAACAACGTTTTCAGGCCTGAGGACACAAGCGATCAGTGCTGGATTGCAACAGAATGCATATATGAGTTGGCTGTGGTTCCAGATCACGTGACTGCCATATACGTTTGTGATTATGTTTAGTCAAAATGCTTATTTGTAAGCTCTTTTGACTTATGTGGCCGTGCTAGAGTACACTGAGTGGGCCCGGATAAGGGCAGTCACTAGTTCTCGAAAGCGTTCCACAGGCATTTCCATCCATGCTTGCTGCCCCGCTGTCCATAATTCCGTCGCATTCCTGGGTGGAGGATCCAAAGCTCGAATGGACCTCCCCACAGCATTCCAAAGATGCTCCATACGGTTCATGTCCAGCGAATGGGAACACCATTTCACAGTGATAAAATCTGCGGAATGCTCTTCGAACAGTGTTATACTCACCATGTCTCTGTGGGGAGGCGCATCGTCCTGTTGGAAGAGACCATTGCCCTGTGGGTGCACGATGACCATAAAGGAAAGAAGATGATCATCAAGGATGGACACGTAACCTCGACCGTTTAGAGAAAGCATCATTTATAATCTTGAAAATTTCTTCCTCATTCATTTCACTGATGCCTCTCAGAGCTTTAAACACCTCAATCAAATCTCCTCTAAGGTGTCTAGTTTCCAAACTCTGCAACCCACATATTCGAAGTCTTTCTTCATAAGGACGCCCTTTTGCCGATCTCACCAGGCGAGTTACCCTTCTTTGCACCCTTTCAAGAAGCTCGATGTCTTTCTTTAGGTGCGGTCTCCATACTTGAACACAGTATTCCAAGTGTGGTCTAACATAAGCCTTATATAATGGGATTATCACGTCCCTATCTCTACTTGCAAAAGTTCGATAGATCATCGATAGGACACCATGGGCCTTCCTTGCAACCTGTTTACAATGCTCAGAGAATTTCATGTCTGACCGTATCGTAACACCAAAGTCCCTTTCCTCCAGTACTGGGTTTAGTTGAACTCCACCAAGTGAATGAGTTATTTTGGGATTACTGTTTCCCAGGTGTAATACCTTACACTTTGTTGGATTAAAGCACAGCTGCCATTTTTCTGACCATTCTTGAAGTCTATCTAAGTCTCTCTGAAGAAGCTCAGCTTGACAGTGATCATTAACTACTCTACCAATTTTAACGTCATCTGCAAATTTAGACATCACGCCCTCTATCCCTTCATCAATGTCGTTTATGAAAATTAAAAACAACAGTGGTCCTAATACTGATCCTTGGGGAACTCCACTTCTTACATCAACCCAATCTGAGGAATAGCCATTTATGACAACCCTCTGCCTCCTGCCCTGAAGCCATCCTTCTATCCATCTAAGGATTTTCCCAGTGATTCCAACCTGTTCCAGCTTATAAAGCAACCGCTCATGTGGGACTGAGTCAAAAGCTTTGCTGAAATCTAAATAAACAATGTCGAAATTATTCCCTAAATCCAGCTCCTGAGTGACCCTTTCGAAATAGCGAACCAGATTTGTTAAACATGATTTTCCCTTTACAAAACCATGCTGAGTATCCTTGAGAATTTCAATTCGATCCAAATGATCCTGAATTCCACCCTTGATCATTGCCTCCATGATTTTCCCTACTACTGAAGTCAGACTGACAGGTCGATAATTTCCAACTTCACGTTTAGAGCCACCCTTATGTATGGGAGATACATTGGCACTTTTCCAATCCAAGGGAATCTCCCCAGAGTCTAGTGATGCTCGCATAATTAGCCTCAATGGTTCAATGCACTCGCTTGCCGCCTCTCTTAAGATTATAGGGTATATTCCATCAACTCCAGGAGCCTTACTGGTCTGTAGGCTCGAAAGTTTTTTCATTAAATAATCTTGCGAAATTTCAATATCATTAATTACATATTTTTTAACTTCGCTCCCATAATTTCCCATTGCCACAAAAGGCTTTTCATTTGTAAATGTCGATGCAAAATAACTGTTGAGTTCATCTGCAACGGCAGCTGGTGTATTTATTACTATCCCCTTTCCCTTACGTAAAGGTCCGATCTGGTTTGTCCTGCTCTTCTTGGCATTTATATATGTGAAGAATTCTTTATCCCCCCTCTTTGCTCTGTTTGCTAGTGATTTCTCATAAACTGCCTTTGCCTGTCGAACCTTTTCTGTGGCTCTATTACACATCACCTTGTAGCTGTTATAGGCTTCAGTACTTTTTATTGCTCTGTAAACTTTCCATGCCACCTTTTTCTGCTCAAGTAATGTGGCAACTTCACTATTCATCCAACTTGGAACCCTTCTGGTGGAGTATTTTTTTAATGGTATATACGCATTCAAGGCATCTGTGATTAATGTTTTAAAAGCGTACCACAGTTCAATTGTATTCATTCTCTGCGCGATATCTACCCAGTTAATAGAGGCCATGTAGTACCTTAAGGCATCGTAATTTCCTTTTCTGAAATTAAAACCCATTCCTTTGCCTTTTACTTCTGCTACCTCTCTCGTCATCATCCACCGTAGAACTCCGTGATCACTTCCTGCTACTGGTTCCTCTACTGTCAGCCCTGTTATGTCATCTGATAATTCATGGGTGATGATGAGGTCTAGGATATTCTTTTCTCTAGTACTTTCCCTGACATGTTGATACAAATAACAGTCATCTAGTTGATTTAAAAATTTTGTTCCCCATGTCGAGTTTCCTTCCCATTTACTCCAATCAATTAGAGGCAAATTGAAATCACCCATAATAAGGCATTGACGCTTACTTGCCCATTCCATTTGCCTGTAGAGGCTTTTGTCATAATCTTCACAATCACCTGGTCTGTAGATTACTCCTACTCGCATTATACCTTTGTTTCCAACTATCTCACACCATACAGACTCTATACTAGCATGTGAAATGTCTGAATCCGGGAAAGCTATCGTCGCACTCAGGCTGCTTCTGATAAGAAGCATTACCCCACTACCCCTTCTATCTACCCTATCCTTCCTAAATACATTATACAAGCCGTACTGAAACTCATCATCCCCAATCTCCGGGTGGCACCACGTCTCTGTAAGCCCTATTATGTCCGCGTTACTTGTTTTAACCAGCAGTTCGAATTCGCTCATTTTATTGACGACACTTCTAACATTACTGTATAAACAATTAAGATTTACTGTTCTTGTATATTTTACAATCCTAACACAACCCTTGAAGGTTTTTAGGCTCTCTTCCCTGATATTAGCTACCCGCTCACGTGAAACGTCTTTGCCCCCAGAACATCTAGATAATACGTCCAGTTGGGGTAACAGATAAGAACTCTTAAGGTATGTGCAAGAGTTACATTGACCAATATTATCAGATAAACGCGTGTCAGTATTACCCACATCCCCCCTAACTAGCAGTTACCCTGAACCTTTAAGGTATCCTCAATAATACTGGCAAAAACGTTTGCACCACCTTTGTTTAAGTGTATCCCATCTCTAGGAGACCCGTCTCCAATCATCGAAGGTCCAGGGCCGAGGTTCTTTCTCCCAGTTGGGGCGTAGAGTCCTGTGTCGTGGTGTTAGCAATGGGTCTCTGGTGGGTTGGCGGCTCCCGTAACCTATTGAGGCTAACGATCGCCTGATGGTCATGGTGGAGACGTTTGTGGCACCTCCCGCGTTGCAGTTGGCAGTGATTTGTGTCACTGTCGCTCTTCTCCGGTTGGCTGAAACAATGCGAGACAGACGTCGACTGCCACGGTCATCCACCACCTTTCTCCGACCATAGCACTATCCACTCTGAAATGTTATTCCGGAAATGGCGTGTTCCCGATACACTATTGATACTGTGGAACGGGGATAATGCAATTTTTGTACCACCTCCGTGATAGTGTGACTCATGCGTCGGGCACCCACTATCACCCCTTTCTCAAAGTCGGTTAACTCACGACGTTTATCCATACTGCCATCGAATTACCGTCTACGTGAATGCAGTGTACCTATATATCTGCCAAGCGGTGGGTTCGTCACTGGTAAGAGGGATGGCAGCGTAGGGTTGCCCAGGAACCAGGCATCCCATGAATTCTGTCCTTTCAGTGTACATGCGTTTTAGTCCACGTGTCCTACTAATTATGATATGCTTGTCCCAGAACCAGTTATGAAATCGTGTAAGATTATAAACATTTTCAGGTCTGACGTATTCACGCGATTAGTGCTGGATTGCAATAGAATTTATATATGAGTTGGCTATGGTTCGAGCTCACGTGACTGCCAAATACGTTAGTGATTATGTTCCCGTCAAAAATGATCAGTTGTAAGCTCCTTTGACTTATGTCGCCGTAATAGAGTATAACCAAAATATTATATTGGCCTTCACATCGTTTTTGTTTTTCCTTCCCAAACTCTGGTGTGTTATTGCTTGCTATCTAGCGAAACCGGCAAATAAATTGACCGCAGGATTTATGCAATTTTCAGACCAGATATATCTGCTCTTCACGGAGACTTAGCTGCCTTGTTGAAGAAAATTCAAATCAGCCAGTCAGCCAGAATTGTGTGGTTTTCTCCTGGAAACTCGGGTTTTTCTTGTCCAGTAAACAAAAAATCGACCACAAAACACACGTCATTTACAATATGGCCTTGGTCGCTGATGCTCTTAAAAGCCTATTACAACAACATTAATCATTCTACTCCAAAGAAATGCTCACACAATATGCATCGGAAAGTATTGCAGTAAAATAGAATTAGTGGTCAAAATACGGATTTATGTACCTGCTGACGTAATCGTACCTTTCATGATAATTGAACTAAGAGCTATTTTTGAAAAAAAAATTGTCGTCTTTATTTAGCTGTCAACATGGCATTGTTCAGCATCTCAGTTGAGTGAATCGAACTTGCATATTAAAAGAGGGAACAAAAGAGAGCAACCGTTTGCTTTTTTATGGTCTGATTGAAACTCTTTGTGACAGGCATGAATTCCCAACTACCAGCATAAAAGAGGTGTATGTGTGTGTGCTCACTTCTTGACGGTTGATAACAATACTGGTCAGTTAACACTTATTTCTAAGGAATTAAAAGAAGAACCCAGAACGTTTCCATGGAAACATACTGCATTTCAAATTTGTGCTCATTTACCAGTCCCTCGGCAAGCAGAGATAATATTTTATTTTAAATTTTATCGTATGAGAGTTTTTAATTAGGAATAACAGAAAGAAGGGGAGGGTGAATTTAGCGATTTCATTAAAAGATCCTCAGAAATATTCTCGACATTTTAAGAAATAAAAGAAATCAAATAATCCACGGAGAAAGAGGGAGGTCGTGTTTAACGATATTAAAGTGGTCTACATGATCTTTGAACAGCAAAGTGACAAAAAATTAGGGATGCATAGTCTTTTAACTGGCTTTGCTATTCTTATTTCAGATCTATTCTGAAATAAGAATAGAGTTTTTTTTCTAGTCAAAAAAGTAAATAAATATAAAATATACAATATTGTACATCCCCGAGGAAGATTAATTATTGTTTTTCATGTCTTAATGAATCGAGTTCAAATGAACCCAACTAAGTAATCCAATTACCGTACACAATTTTAAAATAATCACCTTTTTCCGCATTCTACTCTTCCATGCGAATACCATTAATGGGAAAAATATAACTTCATTAACAGATCTTACCTCAGAAAAAATTTAATGTACTTCCATAAATATTTTTCGCATTCTTGTTTAAGTAATTATCCTCATTTTTTATTATTTATCATTAACTTTAAGAATACGATTTTTATATTAAATATCCCAAGAAGAAAGTGTAAATTTTAGCTCTTATTAAAAAGACTTTATTCATATATTCGAAGATGGTAAACTGTGGCTTTTGTTGTGAATTGTGAATGTTCGAATGGCCATGAGCAATATTTCATTAATAATTAAACGTAATAAGAAAGATTTGCTATACCGCATTATATATTTGATGATCTATGTGATCATCAAATGTATGATGCAGTATAAACTTTTCTTATCACGCGGTATATCAATAGAGAAGAAGAGACGTCGATCCAATAATTCAGCAATAATTTTATGTGATGATCATCCCGGAAAAACCGATAATAAGTCATGGAAACCAAATTTATATTCCGTGCGTGTTTTCCTTTCTTAGCTATATTTTCTACGTTTATTCGTCAGGTGTGCCAAAATTCCACTCTTTTCGATATTGGATAGATATTTTATCTTCTCTCTCTCTCCCTTCTCCGTTGGTGGCACTTTCTTTTCTCTATGCAAATAACGAATCCCGCTCGGAGAGTGATTGTTACCGTGGCTTTCAGAATCCATGACTAACACCTGAGTGCACTTTTATTTTTAGAAAAGAAAGTTAAAGAATTCGGAGTAAAAGTTCTGGAGTGTATCTGGCTTCGTTGGACAAAACCCTTTTAAAACACAAGAAGCTACCCAATTTTGTCGCAAAAGTTATACAGTTTACAGAGTGGCCGTTACCATAGAGATGATGTCACGTTCGCTGTCACCCATGGAGATAGATGGTGAAGCGGGAAGAAATAGAAAGCAGCGAAAATCTCTTGTTATTTGTCTAGACAGTGTTCCGAAAGGAGAAATACGATGTCATCAGTGGTCGGCCTTACCTTTGCAGGGCTATTCGGCTGGAATGGTTAGCGGATGTTCCTCTTCTTTGTTTGTTTAATGCCGATAGAATTACGGATTATCTACGCTGTGCCTAGAATGGAGCAGGCAGTGGAAGATCAGGAAACAGGAGGCATTTGTTTTGTATAAATGAAAAAGGAAAGTTTGTAACAAATTAGGAGGGATATTGGAGTCTTAAGAACCCGCCTAGATAAATTGGATTCTTTTGATCTCTTGGGGATGAGTTATACGGCAACGAAATTTGCTGGAAAAACACTTTACAGGTGGAAGTTTAATTGGAGAAACTGTGCCTAACGGTGGAGTTATTTTTGCCTTGCAATACTCTGAAGAGTGGCAGGAAAAGCACCTTTACAGGGGACATAGAATATATTGGGAACTACAATCGATTCCTTTTAAAAAAAGCTATTCCAGGAAAATCTTATGTTTTCAGTGAGTTGTAATTGTCAGTAATCTGTCTTGATTTTCACACATATAAATATTAAAATTTCTGCATAAAGAGCTGATGTTATCTTATTATTTTCCATCCAGATAACTTTTGCGCTTAATACATTATATTCAATATTTTTTATAAGTCTACACTTTTTAGTGCAAATGTAGTTTCGAACATACATGATGCCACAAAATAAATAAAATTCTTTAAAAAAGTGCGGCCACTTATTTACAGGTGAGTCGTTCATTGTGACATAATTTCATGTTACTATCAACAGGCGAAAAAAAAAAAAAAAGAAATTCCATAATTTCTATTATGCTTTTACTAAGAATTAGGAATTTTAAATGTATCTGCTGTATATATATATATATATATATATATATATATATATATATATATATATATATATATAAACTTACATCGTACAATTAAATCCAGATCTATTCGCTCTTCTCCTAAGCTGTTATTAGCAACACAGTAATATTTCCCTGCATCAGCAATGTGCACTTTTTGGATGACGAGTGTTCCATCCATCACTTTAGAATTTCTTTGTAGATCCACGGGGAGGGGCTGTCCATCCAGATCTCTGTACCACGTGTAGGTTGGTGGTGGATTGGAATGGGCTACGCATGGCAGTCTTGCAATTTTTCCTTCCCTAACTTCCCACGTGATTCCTTCTTGGATGACTTTCGGAGGGGTTCTTCCTACTGGATCTGTAATGAAATATACATGGTGTTTTAGAAGGAAGGTTTTATTAGATGCGTATTATATAGACAACATCGTCTTTCTTTAAGATCTAACTGAATTGAATAGAATAGGAAATGTTGATAGAGTAATTTGATGTTAAATTCAATATATAGTAGAGTGAAAATTTCAGTACTTTTGAAATATTCGCAGAGGAAAGAGGAATTCAATGCCTGAAGGTATCATCATATCTGCGCTGGCGGGAATATGTACAGATATACGTAGTATGTGGCTAATATGAAAGGGTTGTCCTCTGCTGAAGTTTAATTAGTTATACAAAAACTGAGTAAGAAATAGCGGACAGGCGTGGTTAATCTGAAAAGAAAGACATCTTAGACAATTAACTACCATAGCGATGAGAAGTCTTTGAGTGATATTTAGGGTAATAATTTCTTGGATTATATAATTTATCAAAACCAGTCAATAACTATAAGTGCGGTAACGATTCTCTATGATTAAATTTCTTGTGTTTCTTAAATGTGACTGCCAAGATTGTGTAAGTAGACGTTCGGAAAAGGCACTTTTTCAATCATAAAGAATTGATTTAAAGTCCTGGTGAACATTTTTGATAGAACCAGATCTACAGCGATAAGAAATATGATTTACAATTTTCCAAACTACATCCAGTCTTTGAGATTCTACAAAACGATAAAATATTCGTGGCACGTGCACCTACTGCATTGCTTGGATGGGAGCCAAGATTTTATTCGTGAAATAGGGCAGCTGGAAGTCTCCATGAGAATCTGCGATCTTATAGCCAACAGAATGTGAGCGTAGCCATGAGAACGTCTTCATACACAGTGCAATATAGCGTAGGACTGTTAACATAACGAACACCTGTCATATGAATTAAGAATGTTCTTTTCTGTTTCTCACGCTCTAAACGTTGACCTTTTTACTTGAAGAATGTCAGTTTCTTTCTGTGTTTGTAAGAAGAAATTATTAACTTGAATTTATCACTGCCCTTTTAATATCTTTAACGATTAGATAGATGGTCATTTAATATGATTCACTTAGACTCCACAAAAGAGTAGGCAATATGTAGTGAGCGTTGACGTCTCTTGTCTTTCTGTGGTAGCACAAGTAGTTCTTGTAATGCAAGAACTATTTTTGCTAACTGAGGGAAAAAGTTTATGGTAACGATGGCATTGAAGGCCTTTCTCTTCGTCTTCCTGATAGAAGGAATAATACTGATTAAAATATAAAAATGGTTAAAGAGGATAATATGAACCGTTTAAGGAAGAAAAGGAACTGTGAGGTCAGGCGTATATTCTGTAAATGTGCAACAGGTATGACTTAAAGTTGAAGGGTCTTACCGATTAGAAAACCATTTGATCCCTCTCACCGATAATCTTCGTTTCCTAGGCTTAATATTGGACACCGAACTTAACGTTGTTTCACATATTACATATCTCCGAACTGTTTGTCTAAAGAAACTTAATATACTTAAATCCATTTCTGCTGTGACATGGGGAGCTGACAGATACACTCTATTACATTTGTATCGTGCTATTATCAGGTCTCGTTTAAACTTTGGTGCTATTGTATATGATTCAGCTAGGAAAAGTGAATTAATCAGACTTAACATCATCCAACACAGTGCCCTTCGTACTGCACTCGGCGCATTTAGAACATCCCCTGTTCAGAGTCTGTATGTAGAGGCACACGAACCTCCACTTCACCTTAGAAGGAAAATGCTGCTTCTAAATTATGCAGCTAAAATTCAAAGCCTTCCAGTCCATCCTGTTCGACCGTTGCTTTCCAACCCTGAATGGACAGCTTTCTATAACAGTAAACCTATTGAAAATAGACCACCTGGCATTAGACTAAAAGATTTTCTTCACATCTGGAATATTGATTTTGATAACATACTTCAAGAGAGCGATGTTCCTGATCCACTCTGGTCTTGTAAATCTCCCTCACTGTGATACCCACTTTCAGCAATGGGGAAAGAAATCCCTAGAAGACGAAAATATCAAACAACTACATAAAGAGCATGCCTTCAACAATATACAAAGCTGCCAAATATATACAGATGGCTCAAAAACAGGTTCTGCCATCGGTGCCGTAGCTGTCTTTTCTTCTTTTACAGCCTTCAACAATCATGGTTGAATGTAGCAGTTATTCTGCAGAATGAATTATATGCAATCAAACTAGCCTTAGAGAATATCAACGCTTTCCACTATGCTAGCAGTGTAATATACACTGATTCATTGAGTGCAGTGTCTGCTCTGGGCAATCAATTTTCAATATCACAACCAATCAAAAAACAAATAATTTGCTCTTTAAACCATCTACGAAGTAGGAATCATTCAGTGAAATTCTGATGGATTCAGGGCATTCTGGTATCTTAGGCAATGAGAGAGCAGATTAGGCAGCCAAAAAACCAAACAGTACAACACCAGCAAATTACCAAGTACCATATAGAGATTATTTGAAGCAATATAAAAAAAGTCTGCATATTTCAGTGGTCAGAATGTGTTCAATATGGAAGGCACAAAGTAATAACAAGTTGCCCCAAATCAAAGAAGAACCAGCATTACGGATTTCCAGCTTCAGACAAAATATACAGGAAGAAGTTGTTACTAGAAAGACTAAGGACGCACCTAACCCATATGTTTCTACTCATTGGGGATGACCCACCTCGATGCACGCATAGTACACTACTACTTATAATCAAGCATATACTTTTAGATTGTCCTCACTATTCCCATTTCAGTAGAAGTACTTTCCACTCTCAATCACAACTGCAAGAACCATTATCGCCTACCCACATGATTGGAAATAGTGATAACCTAGCTAAACTCTATACCTTTCTGAAGCAAATACATATACAGAGTGGCTCAAAAATATTGGTACAAACGTTTAGGGGAGGTAGGTAACATCTAAAGGAATGTGAATCGCGAAGGAACCCATAACCGGAAACTTCACGGGAAAGTAGTAGCAGAGGCACAAGAAGCAGAAATGACACAAGACAGTAATTAGTGGCAAATATTTATTTGACATAATATTAACAATGGAGTACGAGGTGAATGCATTTCATGATGTTACAACAGATGCTCGAAGATTCCACCATGAGACGCGATGCATGCGTGACAACGACCCAGCATGTATTGGCGGACACGGTCGAACACACCTGTAGTTTCTTTGACAGTAGCAGCAGCGCAGACGAGTCTCGCCACGAGATCCATTTCCGTTTCCACAGGCGATTCATACACGATAGATTTGAGGGCCCCCCACAGGAAGAAATCAAGGCTCGATAAATCAGGTGAGCGTGGGGGCCAGGCAACGGATCCACCACGTCCGATCCATCGACCCCTAAAACGCTTGTTCAAATGGTCACGAACACACCTTCCATAATGAGCAGGCACCCCGTCATGTTGAAACCAAATGTTGCGTCTCACATTTGCTGGAACGTCGTCAAGTAACCCTGGTAGAACTTGTTCAAGAAAGATCCGATATTTAGCGGGATTCATGCGGGATGGTAACAGGTATGGGCCGACTAAGCAGTCACCGACCATACCTGCCCACTCATTTATTGCGAAGCGATGTTGTGCCGCATAGGGGCGCACACCGTGTGGGTTGTCGTGAGCCCACACACGAGCATTGTGCTGATTGAATAAGCCTTCCCGAGTGAAATAAGCCTCATCCGTGAACAAAACATAGGCTGGAAAATTCAAGTCTTGTTGAACACTTTCTTGGAGAAACCACTGCGCAAAAGCCACACGTGCAAGATGATCTTGGGGGAGCAGTAACTGAACCCTTTGGAGATGAAAGAGGTGTAAGGAATCGTCGTGCCAGACACGCTTTACACTGCAAGGAGACACTCCTAAGGCAGAGGCAATGGCACGTGTGCTAGTAGTAGGATTATTCTGGACGGCATTCAACACACTTTCTTCCATGGCGGGAGTTCGCGTCGAAGGTGGTCTACTCGCACTACTCCTGTTACCTCTAAATGACCCATAATCGCACAAAGTTTGATGCACACGCGCAAACAAACGGTGGTCCGGTACATGTCTATCTGGGAAGCGTTCTTCATAAATTTGTTGAGCGGCTCGTCCATTGCCCTCTGCTAATCCATACACTAGGTGCACGTCTGCCAGCTCACAGTTCGTATATCGATACATGCTCTTCGTACGGCGACTACTACTTGAATGAGTAAACCAGAAATTTTCCCTCTCGCGAACTGAGGAACAGCGCCGTGTACCGACTTACGGTGACGTTTCCGGTTATGGGTTCCTATGCGATTCACATTCCTTTAGATGTTACCTACGTCCCCTAAACGTTTGTACCAATATTTTTGAGACACCCTGTATACGAATTCCTCTGATGCCAAAATGGAACAGATTATATTACTTTAGGATAATAATATAGGACCTGGCACATCTTGGCCTCAGCTGCCCTTGTGCCCTCTAATACCAATACCAATACTTGTTTCGTAAAGGGATCTTCATTCTTTGCATCCAGCGTCATTGCATTTTAGATTGGCCATTGTGAGAGATCTTTAAGTAATGATGATAAAACTTTTTTATTTCTAGAATCTTCAGGTCTTCGCAGCTGGCACATTGGCTACAACCATAAGTCCTCTTTTTATGGATATCATTTTCTATTTCGGGAGAGAGAGAGAGCTGCATGGCTCTCTCTCTCTCTCTCTCTCTCTCTCTCGGAAATAACCACAAGAGTCTTCCATAACGGTGTACTGGGTTTGCCATTTGTCACTGTTTGTACAGGCTAAATCCCATTGAAGGCCGGGATCATTTCGGATAGAACGAGATATACAAATAAGAAATATGACTTACAATGTTGCCGTCTTTGAAAATGAACAGAGCCTCTTCATTAAAGGCTCTAGTTAGGACGACGAGGAACTAGCTTTCCTCTTCACTGCCAATTTTGGGGTTTTTAATCGCGCAATACCTTCAGACCGACATGGAAACATAATACATGATTAAGACCACATGTAAAAGGTTCCCATTTCTAGAAAGCATATTTCCCTAATAAATTTGTCAGATGCCTTGTCTTCCAAATTATTTAGACAAATGTGAAAGCTCTCTTTCATGTTTATATATTTTACGATTTGTTTTGATTAACCAGTACGGTATATATGTATTAGTATAAATATGGCTGTTGAAGGGCCTCGGTAGCCGAGTGGTCATGAGCGGAAGTGCAGTTGCATACGCTCTTTGTGTAGCCCGGGGTTCAAGCCCCTGACTGCTAAATTCGGTCGATCTGCCAACCCACACTGGGTCAGTGTGGCAGATTATAGTCCATTTCCCTCAACATGAATTGTTGAGGAGTCTTCCATCCTGCAATGAGTTGATAATGGCTGCAATTTACTTTTTATGGCTGTTGAGGCCCTATGGAGATTGCAGTGTAACTCTCCATAAAAAGAAAAAAAATCACGTTGGTCTTCGCTGGTCAAGCGTTTAAATTTATTTATAACGGGAGGGGAGCTTATTGGTGGAACATTGTTGAGATGGCTAAGACCCATCCTGGGTTATAACGCTAGAAGAAGAAGAACCAAGTATTGAGTTCGTTTTAAGTGGAAGTAATGGCATCTTTATCCCGAAATACAGAAAAACGCGATTTTAGAAATTTTAGAAAACATCCCGTTTACAAATAAGGATTATTAAAGTTCCGTTCAGCACTTAAATGCTCAACCCAGGATCTGCAGACTCTTGCACAAACACAGAGAGAATGATTAATATATAAAGAAATCTTTTTCTTTACCTTACAACTTTCAAACTACAGAAAACAAAATGAAATCTGACGGTTTACCAGACATCCAGAGAAAAAGAAACAGCTATCCTAGCATCACATTCACAACTATCGACTATATCTAGACAGGTATGGCAGGTAACAGTAGTCCCCCTGCTGTGGTACAAGCAACTCGTTTCCTCCGAAGCGCTGTAATCAGTTACCTACACTTATAACATGTCTGCCTGTTTTAATCTTACCGATCGAAAATCTAATTAAGGAAATAATTCTCTTCTAACGCTAGCATAATTTTCCAGCTCAAATTGTCCCTTTTAATCACAAATATTTTGATGGTTTTGTCTGGTGCTCTGCGTTTTCTTTCTGGTCCGTTGAAGCTAATGGGAACTCTTATTTAGACAGTTCCATCGAAGAATAAATATCTAGGAATACTGGGATAAATGGATGGGCATCATCCAATTACTTTCTTTTTCTTATTTTAAAGGCTCCGCGGGTTTTTTCAGTAACGTTCTGCGCCGAATATCATTAACTATGAAGACATAATTTGAAGTTTTCTTTCATCTCACCGATGCCTGTAAAATTTCTCGAGGTTTCTGAATGAAAATAACTACGAGGAAAGTTATTAAATTTTTCGTAAGAGTATTTTTATTAGACAGTGTAAGGTTATACCTAGGTCTCGATGTTGGTAGTCATTATATTAATTGAAAATAGTGCTTTGTAATCGTCTGTACTCAAGAGATTTTCTACAATTATTTTTTGTTGCTCTGCAAATGGACAAGTTCGTGATGAAATGCTTTGGCAAGAGTGAATTTAGTATTTATATTATCATAGCTATTTATAAGGGTCATTTTCATGTGAAAGCAATTAGGATTTTAAATGATAAATCAAGATAGCAAATTATAAAATCTTGATAATAAATCCAAAACTTAAATCATAACTCAAATCCAGTCCAAATCTTAAATCATAACTCAAATACAGTCGTCCAAAACTTAAATCATAACTCAAATCCAGTCCAAAACTCAAGAAACTAATCTTAAGGTCAGGTGAAGCGAATGAAGACGTTTATGTCAATAGAAAATAATTTATTACAGTTCATTTTTAATAATTATGCAGTTTTAAGTTGTTCTTTTAACTTTTATTAAGCTTACTCTTGAAGATACATGATCCCTACGTTTTTTTTGGCATTCTTCCGAAAAGTAGAGCCAAACGACACAGAAATATGGAAATAATGTGGAGGAAAAACAAAGATTGGATTGTCTGTTCGTTTTCTTGTTAGTCATTAAGTGTAAAAATTGAAGCATAGTAAAGAAGACATCATAGTTGTATGAACTGCATCGCACTAATTCATCTTTAATAATAGAGGAAAAACACTTAATATTAAACACTGTCATGGATAACTTCTTTTTTCCTCTGGTGAAATTTTATGTTATCCGTTTGTGGATGTAAATCGCAAATTGGTAGCTCCACTGAAAGAAACTCCTTAATAAAATTTGTAGCGATGAAGTCTTACAACAGAACTCTGAGAGCTAACGTTAAAGGTGCTCAGAAACAAAATATATGGAAATCCGTTAGCTGCGATGGAAAGAGCGATCTGTTTGTTAATTAGAAAGGACAATAACTGAGCCTTGATGACTGCGTGTTAGGAAGAATAATTTTTTTTTTGTTCTCCTTTCAGAATGAGATAAATCTATCTTCCTTTAAATATTAAAGACAACTAAAGTATATCACAGTTAACTGATATGGTGTTCCCGCCTATAATCGTCCTCCATAAATTACTAGTCGTCTAGCGGATATACCAAGGGAGTGATATGGATTCATCCATCTCATTAAGTTGCTAACATAAAGACAAAGGGCCTGTTGTAAAGCGCAGAGGCGCAAAAATATCCCACGCTCTCTACAAATGTCTTCTTCATCTCCCAAAGGCTTTGACTGTGTGCGTTTGGTGATGAACGCTCGCATTATAAAAGGAAAAAGGAAATTAGCATTAGTTTAGGCAAAGTGTAATTAATTACATGGCTTTCGCCTTGTTCATGGCGATTTGTAGAGATCGTCACAGAGGTGAAAATGGTTGATTTAGATCCTCGCGGAAATACTACGAACAATCTCTGTTTAACATTAGACAGAGGATGACGAGAGGAGATTTATTTACTATCATTTCTTAACTACACGTTGGTGATTATGGATGGAAACATTTTCTCCATTGAAGAAAGGAAGACTTGGGAGCTTGCGCACGATTGAAAAATTCACTTGAGAGAAAGATGGAGACATAATAGGAAAATACGGAAGCCTGTAAGGGAAGAAAGAGTATAAGATGGGATGGTGCAGACAAAGCTAGGGAATGCAGATGGAAAAAATGTGAATTAGAATAGATGGTCTTCTGTAGTCATGACAACCGCGCCAAAGGTACCTGCGTCATTGTTGATAGCTGCTTGTCCATTTCGCAGAGCGATGGAAACTCTCATGTACATGCGAGATTCACCATGCCAATGACTAGAAGTTTTTTACATAATTACCTTAATTAAGTTATGCTTGACGAACGTGTGAAATTTTTATTGTATCAGCATTAATCATGCATGAGTCTGAAATGAGAAATTGCCTTAGCGATAGAGCACACAAAGAGATCATAATAACTTTGAGTTCCGTCAAGCGAGAGATTTTCTTTAGGGAGATGTACAAAAAATGCGAATGGGAAAACATGCTTAAGGAGGTAATTGCAGTTTCATCAGGTTGATGTTAACTTATGCATGATTTTCTTTTTGGTTATGTTGGCTCTCAATTTGCATAATTATGATAAAATATATACTGGGCGAGTTTTAAAGTATTTGGTACAGATTCAAACTGTTATTGAATAACCAAATGTCTTACTATTCATTAGTAGTTAAAAGTAGCAGACACTTATAATAATTAACGTAAATGGAAGAGAGAAGCATACTTTATTAAATCTATAAGAAAACTTTTTTTTTTATTTGAGGTTTCTTTTCGAGTACTTCGGCCTTCTTCTTAAAGAGAAGGTGAACATGGAGAACAATTTAAGAGAAACAAATCATAGGATGTAAAGACTATTAAGTAATCTTTATTAAGGGTTAGTTTCGTGTTGTTCATCTTGTGGTACCAAGTAAAGCAGACATCATGTTTATATTTCCACTAAATGTTTATAGCTAGTTTATACAACGTAACTGAGAGCAATTGCAAACCTTAGGGGGTGCAACGATGCATATGGTGTTGTCCCTGTACTGCGGAGAAAGCCAGCTGATGTGCACGTTTTATTTCGACTTCTGCATTATCCATTGGAAGATCTCTAGAGTCCCATAACCTTTAGCTTGCAATATACGCGTGTGCAGAAACTGACACTGGCGTTAGTAACTTCCTAAGGCTTATTTAAGAGATGGGGAAGAAAGAGGCCATACCTTTCCATTAGTGTTGGCCTTACACTTGCTTTGCTTGAATGTGCATCTTAATTATTGGGTTATCTAGACATGATTGGAATTGTACGCATCTCTTAGCAGTCGATGAACTCAAAGTTCGCGATGTACGTCGTTTAAAATAGAATTCAAGAATAATTTAAGAAATTATTTGACACTTTCCTCCTAAATTAGCCCCCAAAGAGATGATATTTTTAATATTAGTAGGTTTTTATTGAGTAAGCGGCCTTAATTACTTGAGGCTTACATCTTGAGAAGAGTGAATGGTATTTAATTGCTACAGCTTAGGGAAATAAGAATTTAAACTTCACAACAGAGTTACTGTAGATGGGATTTTAAACTCTCGTAAATTTGAAACATAAAGGATAATTAAGGATCTAATTGTCTGCATGGTTTTAAAATCCACAGTTTTAGCTTTTGTCACATGTTTTAATATTATATTTTAAGAGAACAAAAACCTTCTTATATTTTCTCCTAAAATTACATAACCAAAAGTTCTTCCACTCTACGCGAAGAAAGGCAAGAATTCTCTTAGGTAATATCTGTCACTTTTGGGTGTAGACTTTCTGAGGCATCTGAAACAGACATTATCAAACTGAGTGATGGTGATTGCTTTGGATGATCCATTTGATGCTATCGGATGCCATCATTTTGAAGCCAATCGATTAAAGTTCCCCACACGATGCACGAGGGGGTATTATCGGAAAGAAAGACACCATCGAATTGAGGATAGAAATCTTCACCATGCACTATAAGCCATAGTCATTCTAAACTACATGTCCTCTCTTCTGAACTTTGCCCATAGCCGCTTATAACAATCCCAAAAATCACAGAGATTATTGCTTTTAGGTCTTAGCGATATTTGAAGTTTTTGCTGAAACTTTTATAAATACAAATAACTTACTTCATCAAAGGTCGGGCTTTCTTCGTTTAGTTTGTCTAAGTACTACTTTTAGCAGTTACTTCATATCATTAAACCAGCGGATGATTTTTCTTTTACCAAAGCGCTTGGAATTCGGAAAGTAAAAGTCGATATACCGCTCTGGTCTTGGAACAGCTAATTGTACTTTAATGGTCCTGCCTCAACCATGTTAATTTTTATCTTCATTTATTATTTATCCACAGAACGCCTCGTGACTATTATTGAGAATTGTAGGTGGCGCAGCTATCTTCGACTTCGCGAATCTAAGAACCTGGCTAAGTGGTGGGCGTTCAATGTCCACGAAGTTTCTAACGCTTTAGTCCTAATTTATACCCTAAGGAAATAATGGTCCTCGTGCCAAGGGAATAATCTCTATTCAAACACCATCTTCACAATATGAACGTGCAGAAGACCAAAGTTTTAAGGTAATACATTCTGAAGGACATGGATATCCAATTAAACCATTCTCGTCTTTAAAGAATGGAAGAGTCTTTAGAAGAGCATAATAGGCAGGTTAAGTCATTTAAGACTTTAACTCACCGATGGCAATCTTCAGTTACCATAACTCTCCAATTATTTCCCGCGTATTGCTCATTTTCTCATCGTGCTCCTTGGTCAATTAAAGTCGCTGTACTTTGCTGCGTATGGCTGTCTTCATTAAGCGTGGTTAACAATATGAGAAAGATGGCCGGACCACAATCGTATTTCAATTAACACCATTCCTATTATGATGCCATTGAAGAATAGCCAATACACGTCTCTAGAATCAAAGAGGTTCTGCCTATTTACATGGAAATTATTGGAACGTCTTCCTATTATATCCCAGCCTGTCTCATTAAATACGGTAAACTATTTAGAGGGACATGGTAAACGACAAGATTAAATTACAACCTCGGTGGAATCTCTCTCTCTCTCTGTATTGTCATTTCTAACAAACGCAATGCCAGACGGAGGAGCAAGCATTCCAAAACACAACACCTTGTTCTTCCCAGGAGCTATTGTAAACGACGACCGCCTGTCGAAGTATACCTTTGTAATTATCTTCCATAATACCTAATCTCAAGAGGGGGCTGGATGCGTGTGAGCTGCATCAGAAACCACTGGCGTTTCCTCGAGTTCACTGCACGTAACTGGAACTGTAGCAGGTCACGCGATAAACAATCAACCTCCGTCTCTGTTCAGCACTGTGTTTTCGCTAACCCCGCCGTGGCCCAGGCAGGCACGAGCTGTATTTTAAATGATGATTTACGCTAGATAAGGCGTGAACGTTAAATAAGAGAAAGATCATTATTTGTTTTTGTCCTTGCTACGAGAAAGTTTGATATAACTTTGTTTCTCCACTGCCTTTTTAAAGTGTGGAATTGTGTGTAAATCTAGACAACAAAACTTTCAAAATGTCTAACACTAGGCACCTCTTATCAGCCCTTTTTTGAACCATCTTCTTCTTACTCTCAGTTAGGAAATAGCTGTTTATATTTGACATATTTTTATTTTAATGGATAGTCTTTGCTTGGTGAAATACCATTTATCAGGTGTCTCTTTAGTTTTTGTTAAAAACTGAGTATTAACTAGTGGTGATTTACATAAATAGAGAGTTATGCTAGCTTTCTTTTATTCTGGTTTGAATCAAACCAGAAATATAAACTTTAAAATATTCATCTCATATAGTTATCTCAAATCTTATCTTTCTCCAGTCTAAAACTAAATAGATGATTTTGTGCACATCTAAAACTTTATCTGATCAAATACATTGAGCATTAATTATAGCTAAAAGTGTATTTGCTCAGTTAATTCTGTTAATTTAAACATTGAAAACGTAATTATATTTTGCTATGGAAATTCAAGAATGATGCTTTTAGAGATCAGTTGGGGGAATATGGTAAACCATAAGATTAAATTATATATTTAGGGGGATAATTACATATTTAAGGGTTGCTAAACAACTCAGTGGACTAAGTTATGAAATTTTAATCTAGAATCTAAATAAGGAATTTAAAAATTTCTGATTTCTCCTTAGGAAAAACTACTATCCAGTGCTATTGCTAAATATGGAAAGAGAACAAAGTGAAATTTTGTATAATAAATTACACTTAGTAGCCATTTTATTAAGTACACCTGCTTCACAGCCAATGGGACTTCCTTTAATCCTCAAAACAGTCTGGATTAGTCATGGCAAGAACAAAACGAAGTACAGAAAGCATGCCTAGCGGATGCTGCTAGATTTCATTCCACCTCATCCTACAGGTGTTCAGCTGGATTGAGATATGTGATCGGGGAGGCCACCGCAGTAGACTAATTTCAATGCCAATGTTACTGGTACTAGTTCTGTATAATTCTGGCCTTTTGACATGACACATTGTCCCTTTTGAAGAGCCCATTCACAGATAGATACAGCGCAGACTTGGAGGGATGCACCCGTTCAGAAATAATTTACCGATAATCCATAGCATCCAAATATTACTCCACTAGTATTAATGCGTCCAATGTGTACCACGAAACACCCCTCACACCGTTAAACCACTACCTACCTGCAACGTTAACGCCTGGCAGGATGGATCCATGGACTAATGCTGTTTTCACCACATTCTGATTTTCCCACGAGCGTGGAACAGCTGGTTGGTGTTCATGAATCCACTGCACCCGTATCTTCTGTCTTCGGCTGCGATACTCCATCCGTGAAAATATTCGGAAAATTGTGCGTTCACAAATACCTCTTTGGTTACCACTGTTGTACTGGGTTGTTACTCTCGGTACAGCCAAGATACTCATAAGGATGAGTATGGTGTCGACTACCATCTGCATTGATTTCTTTCGTCTTGCTCATTCTCGTCCTGACTTTCACACTACAGCATCCCTACAAATCTTCTCACCTGTCTTATAACATATGGTATGAACACGTGATGCTGTTACTAAAGGGGTGCTCCATTTCATGAAATGAGTAGTTATACCTTGGAAGTAAGAAACTTTAGAGGTTTTGATCGTGAAATTTTGATTCTGACTGGATTGGAGATAATTAATTACTATAATGGAATTTTCACCAATTATTTTTCTTTCCTTTTGCATTAATTCCATTTTTTATCTTTCTTTCTATTTTATTTTATTTCTATCTTTCTGTTCTATTACTAAACACGGAGAATTTCTTTATTAATTTTTAAAATATTTATTTACTTACTTCAAAAGATCTTTTGTAATTTACTCGTTTTCATTATTAAAATTCAGTAGTATCACAATAGTTTTCTGCCTATCTTAAAGAAGGGATGTTGTTTTCTCTTCTTATCTGAGGACATTTTAAAAAGATTATGAACTTGGACACTATTTTGATGTGTTCTTGTCTGTTTAGTGAGAAAAAAAACAGTCGTATTTCCTGTACCGATATTAGTATACGTGATATCGATCCTCCATCAAAAAAAGTGGCACTAGAGATTCCAGTATTGTCATTCCTCAAAGGATCATACACTCTCCTAACTTAGATGTAATTTTAATCTGGGCTAATTGTCTGCTTTCATTATACTACAGTTTACTTTTGTGGAATCTTGAGTAGCAGTGAAGTATACCGGACGATTTAAGTTCAAAGATAAATCTTGAGTCAAAGATTTATGCGTTGTTTACTGGAGTTGTTGTTATTTTGATTCCAGTGGACCGAAGTAAGTTCTCTGAACATTGTCGTCTCTAGTGATCAACGAAAGCGTATATTTTTGGTCTTTCCACTAATCCCGATAGATGGCGCTTTTCCAGTAATTGTCGGAATGAATTACAGAAGGCGTCTGCTACGTTGAAGAGGATACTAGAAGATGATGCGGGAATTATAGTGGAAAAAAGTGCAGAAGAGAAATGGAACAGATGGTAAAGAAGTGCAAAAAAATTGAGGTGAATGAAATGGTGGGTTGCTTGATATAGATAAACAAAGCATCTCAAAAAAACAAGAAAAAAATCCAGAGGATAATTTAAGACTTAAGAAAATCAAAGAAAGAAGGAAATAGTTTTAAAGAACTTCCCCGGGATGATTGCAGATCACCTGTAACAATCCCAAAACCACTTCACGATCCTTTTTTTCATAACCTGGAAAACTGTATGAAAGCGTTCAACCGAAGTTTCTTTTTTACTTTTTTTTTATTTTCAGGAGCAGCCCCTTACTCCCCCTCGGTTTCCTCCTTCCTTAAACATCACATCTACCGTCAGTTAATGGAGAAAGTTGTCGATTTCTTCGTCATTCATTACAATTACGATGGGAAGTTCGACACTTTCTGGACCGTGGGCTGTTAGGAAAATTGATGTGTGAATGAGGGCCCCCGGCGAAATATGTAATTAACAACGATTCCTTTCCTTACATTTTAACGGTGGCTGTGATGAGTGTGTGTCTTTGCATAAAAACGGCTATTTGCTCTAGAAAAATGAGGTCTGCTATGAAATCCAGGCATAATTAATGAAGCTAGAGAAGAAAATTACGAGAGAGAGAAAGAAAAAGGGATGGAGGGAGAGAAGGACAAGAGCTCGAATCGCAGATTAGCCTTGTAGCGTTTCAATTTTTTGTTAGAGTAAACGATCCGAGAAAAGATGCACCAAGGAGAAAAAAAAAGAGGAATTTATAATCCCAGAGTGTCTTGAAAAGAATGTCCTCACATGGGAGCTGTTTATGAAATTATATTTCAGCCAAGGTAGTATTATATTAGCGATACTGAGGCTCGAGATGAAGTGTTAATCCGGGAGTGGCAAACAGAGCAGCATTTTTCATTATCATAAGGAGAAAAAGCATTTCAAGACTCCTTAGCGTTGTAGAAGATCTAATGTATTCGGAGAGCTCCTGCCTAAGGATTTAATCTTCCATTTTTAAAGTTACTGCTTTGCTTATTTTGAAGGCTACTTGATTAATTTTGCACAAAGGCAGCCTCCGACATGTTACCCGTTTTGTATCGTGTGTACGTAAATTGCGCGCGTACTAAAGATCGGTTTGTTTATCTTGCAGTAGAAGCGGATGAAAAATACAAATTTTCCGTCTCAAGATATGAGAAAAGTAAAAAATTCTACGACTTTGAAGATATAGATACCCCCTTCTTTTGATAAGAAACGTGGTTGGATTAGTATCATACATGGCTGTTTGGGATGCTCAATTGTTTTTCTTAATTTGGTTTATTAGTAATAAGGGGGAAATAGTTCTTTGGGAACTAACCCTACCATCACCAAATTGACTATTCTAATATCAAGAGAAACAGAATTATTCGGAACTAAAGTTCCCTGCATGTGAATTTTTTTTAAACTATTATTGGAATTATTACCTAGAACCTCATCTTTTATTCTGAATCATTGCTGAACTAGATACTGAACTTCCACGTTCATTTATATCTCAATGTATGAAATTGCGCCTGGTTTACAGAGAATTCTTTCAGCATCC
Organism: Mastigoproctus giganteus; assembly: GCF_048544385.1. Classification (NCBI taxonomy): domain Eukaryota; kingdom Metazoa; phylum Arthropoda; class Arachnida; order Uropygi; family Thelyphonidae; genus Mastigoproctus; species Mastigoproctus giganteus. The sequence continues at coordinate 68,566,858 of NC_143580.1, forward strand.
ATAAGGGACAAAGAATCTCCTTATCATCCTGGCCTTTTGCAAAGATGGGAGTTAATTTATTAGAGGCTGGTGAATAACCAGCAATTCATAAATGTTGAATCAATAATGATTATGCGATTTTAATGGAAACAACCGACATTGACAACTTCATTACCAAGGTCCCGCAGAATATAAATTACCAACTCACAAATTAGAGTCGCTATTTTTAGGGTCATGTCTTTTAATATTGTAAATGGACAAGCATAGCGCGATGTAGAATTTATAATAGGGGGCGAAAATACGGTTCACATCTTCGAAGTCCATTAGCAAATTATGATGAACAACATATAAAGCTCGGGGATCTTGTAACAGCTCGTGCAATGTTTCGTTTCCCAGGAGGGGGAGGACAAGACTGGTAGGGAGATTCTTCACTTTATTTACTATTCATCAGATTCTGAAGATTAATGGAATGTGTTTGGGATTCTTTGATATACATTAAGTGACTTTATTTCTTCATTTTGTTTTGTTAAAGCGGTAGGAAAGGTACGCTACATCATTTTCTGTTCGACTTTCGTTAATGGAAGCCTCGAAGGATTTGTTTAGACAACTTCAAAATAAGGTAATACATAAATAGCTGTGCAAGGCTGAAGAATTATTTCTGATACTTAATGCTAATATAAATCCGCGTGCTTGAATGGAAACATTCGGCTGTGCTTAACTGTTTGAGATTGCCTCGTAGGTAGGAAGTAAAAGGTAAACGATTTAATTGAGTTCAATACACATATTTGAGCATTAATCCATCTTGATGATTTTCAGAATGTATTTAGATGCTTTGGAAAATTCTTGGTTGACGAATAGTTGATATTCGTGAGCGGAAATGTATGAAATATATTAAATAAATTCTGTCTTATATCTTGATATTAGGATGATAGTACAAAAGATGGCTCCAATCATCGGGAGCATCATAAGTACAATTGGCTAAGTTGACTAGATTAAATTTAAAAAGACGAGCATTGAGGGATCCATGTCCGAGAAGTATGTGAGACGTTTGTAGACCTCGATAAAATTTGTTGGGTAGTTTATGAGACTGTAAAGTTAATGTCCGTAGTGGAATTCTTAGTAACAGATCAGCCTAGGATGATGTTCACTTACCAACTTTTTTTTTATGTTTATTTTAAAATTACGGATAATCAATCCTGCGCATTGGAATGTCTTCCTCTAAGCAGAAGGCCAAAACTACTTCAAGCACATCAAGAAATATGTGTAAACGGAAACATTATTGAGCTACTGGCAGCCTCAACTAGGCCCTCTTGTGTGGCCCAGGTGGTATAATCACCGTCCTTCCCAGTCCGGGTAGAAAAGACCTCAGTTCGAATCCCGCCCTTGACGCGAGGAATTTTTATGGGTCTTTTTCATAACGTGGCTGAATTAGTCGGTCTCAGGTGGAGGTAGCATGGTTCCTCCCTTCCGGAAACTTGGATATTTCGCCCAGTAAACAGCAAATCGACCACAGAATACATGCAATTTACAAACATTATATATGGCCTCAGTTGTTGATGCCCCTAAAACTCTACAATCAGCCAGCCTCAACTAGATGCTTAACTTGGGTTGACATGGAATGATGGACTCAAAAAAAGACATCATCTGAACAATACAAATGGGACTAAGCATGTGAAATAATAAGCGCAACGCCAAATGATTAAAGCGATTTCCCTTATCCTTGTGCCTCTGTGAAAGCGAAATTTCTTCATCTGTGCTACTCAGTCAGTAAAAGAAATTCATATGGATAGAGCATTGGATGCTCAGATCTGAAACAGGTAACAGAGCACTCATTTACTATCTCTAAGACCATTCTTCAAGACACATCGGGCATAACTCCATGAGGCATACCATAAGGTCAAAAATATACCCACTGTTTCCAAGCTGATTACTGAAAAGATGGATGCAACTGAAATAAATGATAATTGAAAGACTGACAGCTGGGAATAGAATTCGAACAATACGCTGAGTTGAGATCGAGAAATCTTAGCTACGTGAATGATAGCTGAGAGTCCGCTTAGTTTCTCCAACGCCCTAGGAAATTATCCGGTGACTTGCGCTGAAGATAAAGTATACAGAAAACGGACATTGGAAAACACCCTTCGGGCTTATCGATCTGTAATGTACACTGTTTCAAAGGCTAGTGCCGTCGAATGCTGAAGAGGGAGGTACAATACTTTTACGGATACTTTTTATTATTTTTTTACCGATGTAGCATAATTATTCATGTAACAGACAAATGAGTGAAGGCAAATCAGGACTTTTCTTAAGTTGATGTTAACACCTACTGATATATAAACTATACCAACAATAATACAGTAAATAACAGAGGATATATTATAGAGGATGAAATAAAACGGCATATGTTGAATACTTGGTGAAGAGAAACTGAGCAATAAGTTCATTAACCAGTGTCAAGTTCCATATTCTGTTACTTGATACACTGGCGCAGTTGGTGTCAACAGATAGTTAAACGTACGGCAGTATACAAATGTAAATTATCACAGATTTGTTGGTATCAGAGTAGGCTCTCAGGGACTTTTTGGTTGAACAGGTCATGAGGAAGACAGATGATCTTTCCGATTTTTAGAAAGTTGTTTTCATTGGAGCACGTTCATCAGGAGCCATAATTGAGAAAACAAAGGAAATCACTGGTGTGTCGAAAGCAACCGTCTCAAAAATATACAGTTAGTGGAAGAAGGATGCAACTCTAAAAGGAAGAAATGCAGCATGAAGTCGGTACTCCAAGAACTAGACTGCTGGAATTAAAAGCGAATAGTGCCTCAGAATGTAAGGTGAAGTGTGTAGAAAATGACAGAAATATCAATTCAGGCAAAGAACGATACATTTCCAGCCGAACTATGGATTTGATGGTCATGTTCCTATAGAAAAGCCACTTAGTTTTGTTAAAAATCGAAAATTGGACCGGGGTTGTGCTGTTAATGCCAAGACTGGACTATGATATAGTGGAAAAAGATCATGCGGGCTGATGAGTCTCGATTTACACTCTGAGCCAATAGTACAGTTAAAGTGTAGGGCTGAATCTCATGAAGCCATGCATCCAGACAGTCCCATGTCGACAATTCAAGCTTCTAGAGGTAGTATCATGTAATTAGGTATGTTCTGGTAGTAGTACGCTGAGTCCGCTCTTACCATCGTGGTTCCCCCAACGAATACCTTTCTGTCGTATCGGAACAACTTCACTCTGCAATGCTTAATATTTTTCCTGATTGGTATGGATTATTTCAAGACGACAACACAACTATCCACAGAGTAAAAATAATATATGAATTGCTCGAGGATCACTTTCAAGATTTCCAATATCTAACCTGGTCATCTATTTCTCTGGATTTGAATCCAACTTAAAATGTCTCAAAGTGATATTAGGCTTCGTAGTTCAAAATGATATTAGGCTTCAAATCTAGAGCTAGTTTTATTGAGAGCGGCTAAAAATAGTCAGATCTGGAGCTAGTCATCTCAGACCCATGTCACGACATGCATAGGTTGTAATTTGGGCACAAGGTGCCCTACTTGTTATGGACTAAAGGTTTTTATTTTTGGCCAGTGGTGTATTACTTAATGTCTTATCAACATGGTAGAATATAACATTCTCAATGATGAATTGTTAATAAAATCGAATATTTTTAAGACAGGGAACAGCTGACTACCATCTTTCTGAAGGTTCCCTTTCAAGGGTAGAAGCAATTCTTAATGTATTTTTGGGGGCGAGAAGAGGAACATAATTACACGGTCTCAGGTGGAAAGTGGAGAGTATCTCTCTCTCGAAAACTTTTGATTTTCCACTCATCTGGATGCAGACGAGCTTGCACACGTCACATATACCTCCTAGCCATTGTTTCCTCGGAGTTTATTGCTAACATCCCAACCTCAATTAGCGTTTGGGTAACCTGAGAACTTGTTTTCGCAGTTAACGTTTTTTTGTAAAGTTTCGTAAATAACACTTCAAGCGTAATATTTCCTTCCACTGACACTAGACACTCTTAAAACCTCTTTACTGCGAACTTGTAGCGAGACATTAGTTACATACACGAGACTTTAGCCAACGTTGCCAAATAAACCTCTAAATTTGATCATATTCGATCCAAAAAGTCATTTGAGGAGTCGCATTGTTCTCTTGCCAATTGTTTGTGGTAGTTCTAATGGGTTTATTGTTACCAAAAAAACATTATCAGCAAACAAAAAACTCCGCCCCCATTACCCCAACGCACAATTATCGTTAGAAACATGATACCTACAGATGTAAGTAATCTTTTTTCTATTTTTTTCCTCTAAAATACCAGATCGAACATAAAAACCATCATTTTCTGATCGTGTAGAATATCCAGCTTCGGAAACATGAGTACTTAAAGCCACAATGATGGACAGTGATCATCATTAGGTCCGGACTGGCACACAGATATAATGGATACACCGATTTCTGGCAATTGCAAAATAATAACCCGAAGTGCCACATGCGCGCTGAATGGGTGTTACAAGATACAAAAACGGTACTTATGAACGTAGTCTAAATGGAACGCAGCTTTCCGTCTTAAGGATGTTAAACGGACTCAATACTTTATTGGGCCTCATGGAATCTGGAGATGTGCTCGATAAAAAAAAAAAAGTGTTTAAAAATCGCTCTGAGATTAAGACTTTAATTAAGAAAATGACTTTATGATGATAATATCTGTTATTATCACTTCAAAAATGCATAATGAGTTTTCAAATTAAAATAAAATATTGCAGCTTAAATAAACTTAGCAGAAAAGAATTCAAAACTGCAGTTCAGCTTTGTTGAAAAAATTACAATCGACTGTTTTAAAATTGAAAATCAATTTGATTTAAAAAAAAAACAAAATTACAAACAAACTTTGTAAAAAAATTAAATAAAAATAGGACTTCGCTAAAAATGAAAACTTAATAAAATAAAAAAATAGTCATTTTTTTCGAAGTCAAAATCATGTTCGAACTTAAAAAAAACTACAATAGAGCTAAAAATAAACAAAAAAACTACAATAGAGCTAAAAATAAACAAAAAACTACAATAGAGCTAAAAAATAAACAAAAAAACTACAATAGAGCTAAAAAATAAACAAAAAATTACAATAGAGCTAAAAAAATAAACAAAAAACTACAATTGAGCTAAAAAAATAAAAAAAATACAACCGAACTTTAAAAAAGCAAAACTTTTATCGAAAAAAGTCAAAATAATGGTCAAACTTGAAAAAATAAAAAACTCAAAACATTTTTTATCAAATTTTGACTAAAAAAATCAAAACTTTTTGAAAAATCAAAATCATAGTCGAACTTTAAAAAGTCAGAAAGAAATTGAATTTTGGCAAAATGAAAAATACAACATTCTGTTTTTCGAAAAAAAAGTAAAAATCACAGTCTAACTTCAAAAAAATCTAACTTACAATCGAGCTTTGTCAGAAAAATCCAGAGTTACGATCAAACTTTGTCAGTAAAATTCAAACTAGAAGAGAATTTTACCAAAGCAATTTTTTGTAAATGATATAACAATATTTCATTTTCAATTATTTTTCAAGAACTAATAAAAATATCTCACGAAAGATTTAACAAAATCGAGATCGGCTACAGAATTTTCCATGGAGGAGCCAATGGCTGTTGCGATGCAAATTTAACTGAAAAATGCGAGTTACATGGAAGTTTGCGAGAACCACAAAGTTATGAGGGCAATAATTCGTTCTTCTACCAACGCGTGAAAGCGGTAATGACCATTTATTACAAGCATCTTTTCCCTTGTTTAAAGCCTGATTGCAACTTACTTCGAAATGAACAAAACTACGTAATAATTGAGAGAGAGGCGCATGTATCCCGTACCATGTGTCACACCGAGATGGTGTATTAATGGCATTCTTACGTGTTCAACAAAGGAAGCTGTTGAAAACGCCATGACAGATGAGCTTTAAAATAGAAGCTGTCGTCTACAATCCCTGTAGCAATAGTTTTAATGACCACTGATGGATATGGAGAAGAGAAGGATTAATTTGTGGTTTCGCACGGTGAGGGAAGTTTGTCGGATATTCTTAAAACTCATTTTCCACGTACCGTCTTGAAGCTACTAGAAGAAATTGTTAACCGTGGCCTAAGCAGTGTTAATATACGCTAAAGCTAATTAATGAATATTAGGATTACTACGAGGTCATTTTCTAGACAACTTCCATCACTGATGTTGAATTTTTTTTGAGAGATAGAGTCTTTTAAAAATGCCATACCAGACAACTTGTCGATCTCTCATGGAGTACAAGGAATCTATTGGCTATTCGATTTATGATTTCCTTTGGTTGTTAGATCTTGAGAAATATTAACGACATTTATTCATCTGTAAAAAAAACTTCCTGCGTGATTAGTAACACAAGTAAAGAAAAATGCTTTTGGGTGATCAACGGCTAATAAATCAGTGAAGTCATATGATTAAACTCTGTAAATGGAAGAATTTTTCTGATGGTAGAAGTAAAGATTATCATGAGGATACAATTAAAAGTTTTAATTCCGTAGTAAATCTTAAGGGTTCTCATTATATAAAAGGAGTATCATTAAAGTATCTTCATTGTTTTGGAAGAAATAAGAAAACATCTTTATTCCTTTAACATCAGACATGCCATCTACAACAATTGTATTCTTTTTGGAAGTCAATGAAATAAAATTTTCCCTTCCTTCTTTCTTTATTTTTGCCAAAGAAATGGTTGAAGCACTAATTTAAATTGCTATTCCACGAAATTAAAATTAGCTGGAACCAATAAAACGAAGAAATCGTTTCCGAATTTGCTGTTTATTTCAGGAAGAATTTTTTTTTGCCTGTCAGTGATGGAACAAAAAAAAAAAAAAATTAAATGCCAATTTATCCATTACTTGTGGTAGAATTTACTAGGAGAGATCAAAAATATTTACCCACATCTAGAGAGGTTTGAATTAGGGATTTGAAACTTTGCTGGCAATTTCATATTTCCTATGTAGCTATGTATATTCTAGAGCATCTAACAAATAACATCTTTCCCATCTACAGATAAGCTCTTCCAGGCCTCTTGAATAGATTCACTTTCAACAGAAAACCAGGCTTCCACTTCATTAATTACTTCTTCATAAACCTGAAACCTGCTATCCCGTAATGGTTTCTTCTTTTTAGGAAAGAGGAAGAAGTCTGAAGGTGAGATGTTAGGAGAATAAAGTGAGCGCTGCAGATTTTCGAAGCGAAACCTGATTGCAAGGTCCGCTGTAAGAGCAGCTTTGTGGTTGTTAGACAGGTGGAAGATACCTTTAGATAGCTTTCTGCGTCAATTTAACTCATTAACCACTTTTAACTCTCCCAGGAGGTTTTGTTTTGCACTTCTCAACAAAATTAACAGAACAAAATATTCTTGAAAAACATTGCGCGCTTCTATAACCAGATAGATCAATTTTTATTGGACAATCGGAATTTGCATGCCAGGATGCCAATTATATCAAATATCGAGTATTAGAAATCGATCTACCAGGTTGCAGAGGCGTGCATTATGCCAATTATTCATGCTTATAAAATCACGGGTTGCAACCACATCGCTTCATTCCATTTTTAGCTTGCCCAGTGGGACAGACACATCTCTAATAATCAGGATGGCAAGCCATAGTTGTTTAGATGATTCTTTGAGATGGCTGGCTGTTGAACGACTGTAAGCCAGGCAGACGGATGTGGCACGTTGGCTTAATGTGTCATGCAGTGTCGTCTCGGCACTATGAAAGCAAGTTCAGGATAGGAACCATCACAAGAAGGGTTGGCCAAAGTCGCCCGAGGGCTACGTCAACATAATAGACCGCTATCTGGCGCTAACAGCAAGACGGAACCCTACGATGTTCTGTCATCAACTGTCTCTTCAGGTTGCTCTGGCCACAGATGAAAATATTCCCAACCAGACTATATAAATAAGGCTCAATTCAATTGGACTTTACGCAAAGGGATACAAGCCACTTTACGCAAAGTGGTTTGTATCCCTTTAACCCCAAACCACCACCTCGTCGAAACTGGCGCAATGAACATGTCAGGACTTTGAGCCCTGAAAAATGGGGTACAATTTTGTTCTCTGATGAGTTCCGTTTTAGCCTACAAACAGATTCTAGACAATATTTCATCTAGCGACAACAGGGAATGCAGTACCACCCCTCCAACATCAGAGAAAGTGACACTTATGGTGGAGGTGGTGTTGTCGTGTGGAGCTGAATAATGATCAGCAGCCTCATCCCTTTTCATGTTTTTTATAGGATATGCTAACTGAGCAGAAGTATGGAGAACAGATCCTCGAACCTCGGGGTGTGACTTTTAGGGGTGCGTTTGGACCAGATATTCTTTTCATGCACGGCAACGACACTGCACATAGAGCTCACGTGGCGGAACAATATATTGAAACTGAAAATATCCAACGACCGCCATGGCCAGCACGATCACCAAGCTTAAATCAGATCGAACAACGCTATGCCCAAAGGCGTCGCGTTGCACGCTGACAGCCAACCCCTCGGTCACATGGTAAGCTAAAATCTGGGCTGGTAGAAGAATAGGAGCATGGTTCACCGCTGTCAGACCTGTTTAGCCGTTTTAGGGTATCATACGCCGTACTTTCACGTGACCATAATGTCGAGCATCTTATATTGATTTCTGTAATGTGACCCTCTTGATAATTCTTATACAGCCCCTTAAATAGCCCTTATGCATGTCCGAAGTTGCTCGCTGTCTCCTCATTTCATCGTTATTCTATGGTGCACCACCACACTAAATTTTGTCTTCATTTGAAGATGCACGAGTTACATCATGTTTTCTACGTGTTAACTTTCTCGAGTATTGTACTTAGCAGTGATGCTGTTGTTCTTTGCCAGGTAATTTTTACCTTTAGAGTCTTAAAAGATTGAAAATGTGACCTTGTTTGGCAGACAATTGAACCTTGGCTTTTTTGAGTTGGTGTAGATGTATTTTCATTTTTGCTCACCTTGTTTATTTCTGGTCACGGTGCTTTACGCAAAACTCATCCACTGCCACAATTCGGACAAAAAATCAACACTCTCTCTACAAAGCTCCAACAATTGTGAGGAATACTCTTTGCTGTGGAGCTTTTGAGGAGATGTCAACAATCTCGGAACCCATCGGACTGTCACTTTAGACATGTGCATTATGGTTAAATCGCCTGAATTTGAATTCCGTCAACAACGAGAGAAATTTTTTTGGTCTTTATTCACAACGTTGTTGTTTGTTGGTCTCAGGCGAAGGTAGAATGGTTTTTCTTCCAGCAAAGACAGACAAATCGACCAAAGAACGCACACTGTTATAGAGGCATATTATATACGGAGCAATATGGTCTAAGTCGCTGATGTGCCTAAAATTCTTTTCGCAACAGTCATTTGCTATAAACTCTTTGGTCACCATATACCCACACGACTGTCTTCAGGAATTAGCTGTTCCACTTTAGCCACAATGGCAATGTTTGTGGCTGAGATGGATCTTCCTTCTCTTGAATCATTGTACACAATGCTTCGGCCACACCAGAACTGCCTTTACTAAATTTTCATAGTGTCATATAATAGGCAAACCTCCCTATATACAACTTTCACACCCCAGGGATTTGGTTTGCTGCTTTGCCTTGCGAACGAGGAAATTTTATAACGATCGGACCTCAGCCTTCTACAGCATACCACGTTTTGCTGTAATCACGGCTGTAGTTTATTTGTTTTAGCAAACCGACTTTACAGTACACACAATTACAGACAACAGTGACGCCTTGGCGCTTAACAATAATATTATGAATATTTGTAAAATATTTGTACCTTCAGTTGGATGGTAACGTCTATAATCTACATATACGTTATAGACATTAACATTAAAAAGTCCAATTCCTATTCATTAATTTTTGTTTAAAAAATTATAAATACTGTCTGCCATTATTCAGTCACTTATGCTCGATGATAAATCCCACATTGAATGTTTCTATTACGTTAATAGCGTCGCCCGTTTATAATTTAAATTCCTTCAGTAAGGGCATCGAATAGCTGATACATTTGAATTAGGGTGGCAGGCATATCAGTCAAAAATAACTGCACCAGACGTTAATTTTCGCGGGAACAATGGACACGCCAGCGTACGTGTAATGAGTTCAGAGTGCGAAACTTGTAACAAGGTTTCGACACGTCAGATAGAAAGCGGCTACTGTCAAAGTGAAACAGGACGTATTTTTGGTTGTTGCGTTAAAATTACATCAACTGAGTTAATCCTGTAATATCTAAGTTAACGCTTGTACGACACCAGATTGGAACAAGTGTGTTCGCCGATTTAATAACCCCATTCCGCTTGCTTCAGAAACTTGAGTTTCAAATCTAATGCGCCGTAATTTCTTCTCCGTTTATTGCAACATGTGAAAAGATGGAGGGAGGGGAAAAAAAGGCTTTCTTCTGGATAAAAAAAAAAAAGGAACCGGTAATAACAGTGACCTGTGGTTAGACGTGCAGTCATGTCTGGATGTCAGATATCAACCCCAGCTGACGTTGTTTCTGCGGCGACTCCCTGTCAGACGGCTCACCTGACAATTACACATCTGTTTATGACAGGTGCGTGGTTCAACACGGACGGATGCTGCGAAAAAAACGTCTTCAAAAGCACAGGTGAACAGTGCATACCGCTAATAAAGGCATAAGTATTCATTGTACGCACTCTCTATTTAAATAAAAGAATACGTTTTCTTACCTGCCACTTTTAGCCTCCCCCAGCCCGAACTGACCACTTTTTCTCCTGTCAAGGTGTTCTCCACTTGACATCGGTAGCGTCTGTCACCATCGGATCGTTCGGCATACGATATGTGAAGACTCCCTGAACTAAAGGCTTGATATTTATTTCCACTGTAACCTGTAAATGTATAAAATAAAGTATCTCCAAGTCACTCTGTCTTTTGTTTAAAATTATTCCCTTAATAAATGTATTAATTAAATAAGTATCGCAATATTTTAATTCCACTAACGTTTCGAAGAATTCGTTAGCTACCTCATCTTCAGAATAATTGATATCAATGACGAATCAATCGCAGCCACTTTGACATACCAGCAGTTAAAATCGTAGTAGGCATTTGATCCTGATTTAATGTGACCTTTACGAGAACGAAGGTCAGATCAAAGCGCAACGAATTGACCTTACCTTTAGAATTGTCAGGTCAGATCAACGTTCAGATCACGACATTGTCTGACTTTACAGGAATGAAAGTCATATTAAGGCACAGTAATCCGACCTTCTCGAGAATGAAGGTCAAATCAAGGTTCACATCAGGACATTGCCTGACTATAGGAATAAAAGTCATATTAAAGCACACTGATCCGACCTTCTCGGAATGAAGGTCAGAACAAAGCTCGAATATAGGAGCCAGCATTACATAAGACTGTCTCCTACGTCATTTATATTATAATGTTCTTTTAATTGCTTAAGTGTCTCGGTTAAGACAATTAATCTAATTTCAGAACTACAAAGTTTTGTTAGTTCTAAGTAGTGGGTTTATTGCCAATCTTTTTAGTGCCTTCTTTCAAATTTAAATGTATTATCCAAACATATGATGTATGTACTGACCTACATATTGCTAAATATAACCACTTCCCCCATTCGTCCCTCCTCTCTGTGCAGTATATTAAATATGTTCTTTTCACCAGGGCGGCAACGATGCTTTATCAGCTTACTCCAGCAGATTTGGACCAAGACCAAGTTCAGAGTTGTGAATAATTGAGGATATTTTGAGACACTCGGATGCTCGTTAATACTTCGTTTTTCAAGTGGAGGGTTTAGATGGCAGGTCATATATCTGTCCTGACCATTCTATTCCATTCTGTACCTATGCAGTACTTAACTCGTGCAATCCAGCTAAAAATTGAATTGAAATTGAATTGAAATTTTGAGCATCAGATTGCCACATTCTCAGATGCAACAATTTCTATAAGATGAATTGAAACTAGTCCCTTCCCGGTTTTACATATTTTTTAATATTTACTCTGTACTAAACATATTTTCAATTTATATTTTAATATTTTATTATTATTTCAAGTTACTTAAAAGTAATTTAAGTACGTTATCAAAGACTTGATTCGCGATCTGTTATAAAATTCCATTTTCTTCGAAAGAAAGAAGAGCGGGTTGGATTTGTCTACACTTTCTGTACTTGTAATGAAACAAAAGAATAAGAGAAGTTTAATTTTCAGTATCTTCTAATAAACATTCACAAAACCCAAAAGCCATCATAAAAATCAATACCGCTTTGCTATTAAGACAAAGAAACTTAAAAGAAATTATAAAAGTTAATCCAGAAGATTGCAAAAGAAAAAAGCTATTATGAAAATTCAAATGGAAAACGGCATTAATTTCTTGAAACAGGAAGAGACTAATCAAAAGCAAGCCATGTCTGAGTTATTCTCTGTAACACGATAGAAAATTTGTCAGTTTAATTTACTGAAACGAGGGAGGGAATAATAAACCCATCCCCACAAGAACTGGAGATAAACCTTCTGTGCGTAGCAGATGAAAAATGGTAAAAGCCATGGCTTCTTCATATTGTAATATCCGCGAGTATTTTATACAAAAAAAGCTAACCATAAAGGTGATGAATGATGTAGAAATATGAAAACAGATATCAGATGGGAATTGTGTAGATTATTTTTGAGGAAAAAACACAAAGCACATTTTAATTAATAAAGTAATATTTTATTTGAAACTCTCGATCTAATTGAAGTGATGATTGTTTATAACAAAGTAAACAAAGACAATTTTTTTATGTACGCCATTTATGCTGCTTAAATATATGTTTTAAACCATTTATTATTTTAAATACAACAATTTCAATGTTTATTCCCTTCAAAGTACTCTCATGCAGCGCTACATCAGTTTACTGTTCTTATGAGACAAAAAGTTTTTGTCTCATAAGAACAGAAAAACTGATGCCAGAAGCTTAGCCAAATTGAAGAAAATTCGCAGCAAGTTTAGCAGTAAAGCTTTCAGATTGGAAATTGATTTGATCTGACCTTTACGAGAATGGAGGTCAAATCAATGCATAATGATCTGAACTTCAGGATGAAATTCAGATCAAGACGTTGTCTCATTTTCATGAGAGTAAAGGTGAAATCAATGCACAATGAGTTCATCTTCTCGAGAATGAAGGTCAAATTAAAGCACATGGCCTGACCTCGAAAATGAAGGTCAGATCAAAGCCACGAATATATGAGAATTACATCAGACATATCTCGTATACGTTTTAATGCAAAATAATGGATTTTCTCAAAGATAAAATTAACGGTATAATGTATTTTACTAATACACATTGCAGCTAGATATTTCAGCTATATAACTCGGCTAGTATTATTATTTTGATCGCTGAATATAGCATTTTAATTTGAAAATTGAGGTTATGATTCATTGATTAAATAGATTCTGCATTTTTTTAACTTAAAGATAAAACAACTTACAAACTATTTACTGACAACTACATATTATCAGATTCTCTTTGCTACACCGTATATTAAATCAAATAATAAATAACTGATTACATTGTATACCGTTCAATGACTATCATAAGAGAATACTGCAATATATGAATGGAAGTGCTTTTCAAGGGACTGGCCATTTGAAGCGCTAATATTTAACGATAGCGTATCATAATTATTGCACGATATGTTCTTCATTACTTCTAACTGGAATTTAAAAATGATTCCAGGCCCACGAAGCAATAAGTCCAAACGGATTTTCTAGGAGTAAGCTGAATTTTTCTATTTTCAGCTTGTGGAATATATTTGTTGGCTATATTTCGGAGTACATATTTCCAACATATCTGGTATAAGCGTGCAATATTTATTTATGTTATGTAAACCATAAACGGGAAATGCATTATTAACAACATTGGACGAATTTCTATAAAATGTTCATTTCGTAATTCAAAATAAGATAAAAATTTTTGGGGCGATCGTAATGTTTGCTTAAAGTTTAATATAGAAGTCGTATTCAAGGGCAGATGAAATTTGTAAAAGATATCCACGTGCGTTTGGAATACCGGAGGAAGAAATCCAGCTACTCACCTCGGGGGTGTAGCGCTCATCCAACCAAAGAAAGCATATTCCTTTGAACGGGGAGAGCGGAACACCACGCGCCAGCATTCCCGTTCCACTTTCTAAACCAGACTGAGGAAATTGAAGTTTTTTTTTTCTCCTGCTGGAAGAGAATTCGTATAGGAAACTTTTGGGCTTACTTTATTTTTTTTTACTACTTTCTTTCCCTTGCAATTCCTCTCACGTTTATGTAAACATCAGATGGCGAAGTAAGGTTTGAAGATGAAGAATTTCCGGAAAGTATTAGAAATTTTCTCAAACGCTGTTTGCCCACTGTCAAACAATAGTTTAGCTTAAATCAATTTTAGGGTTATGGATCGTTAAAAACACCCTCAGGGAAGAACTGGCGAAGAAATAAATTCACGTTAAAAAACCAGTTTTGAGAAGATGTAGGCAGGTTCAAGCTTTCAATTGAAGTGGCTTATCCTCTAGGATGCCTCCCAATCCCTGAGGGGAAATATATCGAATGAAAAACTTCGAGGATTTCTGCATAACTTGAAATTGTTGATAGATTATCTTGGGATAGCTAGGTAGACTTTGTTACATGCTGTTTCTTCACCTGTTGTTGATTCCATAGCCCAACTATTCCTTTATGTTTTTAGATTTTCTTTGAATGTTTGCTCTCCTACAATGTTTCGCGTCACAACTGATGTAAAATTGACTAACAACCAGCTGGAACTGTTTTAGGGAAGTTATGCAGTCATAAAAAAGGCGGTTTGGCTGGGGGGATAGTAGGATGAAGTATTTTATCCTAACGAGCTCTTACCGCTCCGAGACGTGCATCCACTGATTATCAGTTAATAGATAGAGCAATTAAAATATCTCAGTTGCTTTAAATAATTAAAAACTTTAAAATTATTACAGTAAATAAAAAAATAATGATTAGATGGAATTTTTTCCCTTCCTTCTTCGTCAATTCATTATCGGTTTTTTTATTTCTTCACCAACTTCAAGGAGTTTCTTTAAGATAATTAATAAACAGTGTCTATCATTGTTTCAACCCGCGAACAGATCGTCCTCCACGTGCATCTTCTTGTTCATTTTCATGCCTGAGTAGGCACTGTATTTTCATGGTTTCTGCTTTTTTTTTTTCTTGATGCTCGCAAAACACCTTACCCCATTACGGTTACGTTGAAGAAACCTGTCAGTCTGCTCATGCTGGGGTGTTGGTGAAAGGTATTATAATTAACAGTTCTCTTCCTCGTCCGCTTTTAATAAAGTTTCATGGTGAAGACAGGCTAGATCTTCCCCGAAGGCGAGTGGGTGTCTTCAACTTTCTGTTGAATTAGTTGTCAATTCCAGGTGCGCTTGTATTTGTAAGAGGTCGAATTCTCTTAAAAACCTCACCCAACGATGATTTATGAGTGTTTTTCACTTTTTATTTATCCCACTCCAGAAAACTTCGTTAACTCAAAGTATTTCAAGTGAATGATGCATTTTTTTAAATTCTTTTCTCTTCCTTTTAGTCTTGGCATGCTGCTACGTATATTTATTTGGTGAGTGGAACCAATTCATTCAAAATTTCAAACACTGGAGCGAGTTGTCATTCCTTAACTAGAAATCTCTCTATCTCTTCTTCCCTCCTTTAAAAGGTTTCTAAAGTTCACTGTAGAGTTTTAACATCCATACAAGAAAACAGTCTTGGCGCACAGGCAATTTAAAGAGAATCAGAACCATGAGGTTTTGACATGAAAGTTAACAAAACTCCACATATATTACTACAGACTATATTTAAGATAAAACTCCTAGGGGAGCAAATAAATATTACGTTACACAATTTTTATGTGCCTCCCCACATTTCGCAACGCAGTTTAATAATGGGCAAGAGGGCCAACCTTGAAGTGTTGCAGGTGATGTTTAAATATTTTAAAGAATTCAATATGCAATTTGAAAAAATAATCACCTTTAGCAACAACGCGTGTAATAAGTTTTATGGTGTATGTGTTGTGTCTTAAGAGAAAAAGCATAATCTTCTTAGGAGAACAGGAGTAAGCCAGTTGTCTCATAGTTCTAAATTTTCAAGGAAAATTTAAAGCAGGTTTTAGCTGAAAATTTGAAGACCTATTTTAAATTGTTGACATTTTTTTTTCGAAAACTATGAAATCTTAAAAAGTAAGATTGTATTGTTTCACAAAGGTTAATTGAAAGCTAAATTTCAAAGATTTGGAAAGCTAAAATTTTCAAAGGTTTGGAAAGCTAAAATTTTCAAAGGTTTGGAAAGCTAAATTTCTAAGGTTTGTAAAGCTAAAATTTTCAAAGGTTTGGAAAGCTAAATTTACTTAAATTCAAGTTTAATTTTAAAACTAAATTTTGTGAAATTTCTGGATTTATTTATTTTAAAATTTTCACTTTAAATGAAATTCTTGAAACAAAACTTTCTAAATATGATTTTCAACGTCAATCATGACAATTTGAACTTTAAATAATCTTTTAGATAAATTATTTATACCAAAAGCATTTAATTAATTAATGACTTGTGAACTATATTTTAAATTCCTTTTATTGCTAACCTTAAAAGCATTATAATACAAATACATTTATTGCGAATTAATTAACTTAAATAAATAATTAAAAAATATTTCTTTTCGATTTTACAATATTTCTTTTGATAGGTCTCAGCTACCGGAATTACTTTGTTGAATCTTAAAAGATAAACACTGAAAATATATTTTTTTTCGTGAAAAGCCAATTCCTTTAAAGCAATCTTCTCGTCAGTGGACAAAAAAGTGATAGAACCAAGTGAGTACACCATCCTGGCTGTGTGAGATAGCCCCTTCATCTTCTGCCCATGTAAATATCCATTAGGTCCTGTGTTTGTCTCCGCGGATCGCAATCAATCAATCACTTTGAATAGAAAGGGGGAAAAAAACTCACAACGTTCGTATTTATTTAACGATTTCCAAACGAGATTTTTTTCCCTTTTGTAGCTTAACTCAGTTGGGCTTTTCCAGATAGCGTCCGTCATTGTGATTTATGAGAGTTGAGATACTTTTACAGACTTCAGTTTCTTCGTGAAGCGTCCATCGTTTTTTGTTCGGCTCTGAAACACCTTGTTTATCTATAAACTGTTGATCGAGGGGCTTAAACAGTGCCTAGCCTACGCGATCTGCTTTTTTTACGGTCATTGCCAATTTTAATTGTTTGCATTTCGGCAGTTTTCTTGGAAAAATTCCTAATGACTTGTAAACAGTTCCAGCCTTACACAAAAGCCTCTAATATGAAAAGCCTCGATGTTGTAAACAATTTACGACACTGTAAGTCTTATTCGCCTAGAGAATAACGATGACGCATTAGAAATTAAAGACAAAGATTGTCTTTAAGAAAATATGAGCCTATATAATCTAATGCAGCGTATGGTTATAGCCTCTTCGGACACATTGGGTTCTATAATATATTTTTATATCACATCTTCTAGCTTCTTTGTTCTGCCTTTGAGTAGTTGAATCGACGGGTGGGCAGACAAGCGTTATAGTAAAAGGGGAGGACGGTGCTCGCTGAGAACTTGCGCCTTTAACGAACCCACTTAATTATTCAGAGCACGAAGGGTATTATGTTATTCTGTGCTCATTTCTCATTACGTTGCGTGATGAGTAGAATCGTAGAGTGATTATGTCTTTCTTTTCTTTTTTCTCTCTTTTTCCCTCTATCTGCGCATCCGCCCAGAGCAGCTATATCATTATGCACTTCAAGCTTTATCGTAATTACAGCTATCAGTTTGTGGGAGAATGTTTGTTTTGTTACTTTGAGAAAGGGTGAGGAATCTAAATTTGCAGAGAAAAGTGGAAGGTTGTTAAAGTTCTCTCTCTTCAAAAAAAAAAAAAAAAAAAAGGCTAAGTACTTATGAAGAAAGGAGAGAGAGAGAAAAAACTCTTAAAGAACTTCGGCACTAGTGAAAAAATGATCAGAAACTCAATTGTAGTCGAAGCTGTATACATCATTTTTAATGCAATGGTTTGGAAAAGGGGATTAAGAAAAGAGAAAAAAATAAGGTGTTCGGACGAAGAAGCAGTGTTCTTTTTTGAACTTGGTATTAATTTAATATCTCCTTGTATGGTAACAGAAGCAATAAACGCTGTGTCCATCATTGAGTCCTGAGTATAATCATTTCTCTTTAACTTGGATTAAAATTTCCCAAAGCGCATATTTCTTTTATTTATTTCGTATCTGATGTATAAAATATTTCATCCGTTTTTCATGAATATAAATCAACGTATTTAGAGAAACTCCACCCCAATTTGGTATCATTTAAATTGCCTATCGCGGTGTATCAGCGATGTAGTTCATAAAAGGAAATGAAAACGTATATATTTACATGTATTAATATGTTATTCGAATATGAAACTGAAAATATTCATTGGCACTTTGTAGGAAGCTGCATTGTGTGGTAACGAGACACTCCATTATAATACTTTATTATATTAGATTACGGTGGTGTACGTGGTTGCAAAATTAAGGGCCTATTTGACAATCATCATGTTCATAACTAGTGAAATTTATAAGTAACTTGTTCAGGAAAGAATTATAACCAAGTAGCTCAAAACCTTGGTTTGGCATAGGAGAATCTTAAAATAAGGTGGGAAGATATGCCTCATTGTGCTCTCTAATTCTAAGCTCATACTCTAGAGAACAGTACTGAATATCTATTATGGACAGGACATCAAGCCAACGTCTGAGACTTATTTTAATTATCGTGTTATCAAAGAGTATCTTCTCATGCTTGAGAGATATGCTGGCGAAGTTTTGGCTCTCGTGGGTAGCACAGTTGGTAGAATCACTGCCTCCCCACACCAGGTGAAAAACACCTGAGTTCGGGTATTTTTGATGAGAGGAATTTTTATGAGCCTTTTTCGCAACGTGGCTGAGTTAGCAGGCATCAGGCGAGGGTGGCATGTTTTTTTATCTCCGGAAACCCTGGTTTTTCGTCCAGAAAACAGAAAATCGACCACATACCACACGCAATTTACAGTCAATACACGTTGAAAAATGTGACTGACCTTTTTCTTTGATGCTCCTAAAAAACCCTATTACAACGATATTACAAAAAAATAATGGGAAAATATTTTGCACTTATTTCTGAGGCTTCCATAGAAAATAATTTAATTACAAACGCTGTCAATGATTACAATAATTTATGTGAAGCTGGATTGCAACTAAGCAATCAACTTGTTAAAGCAGTTGTCATAAAAGGTTCAAAATATGTGAATAATATTATTCTCTGAGAAAAGGGATAAACAATTTCAGTAATGAGCATCTAAAATATGCTAAAATAATAAACAAAAGCCAATTATCAGGGGAAATAAAGCCTTGAATAGAACCTCCAATTCATTTGAAGATTAACTTGTTTCTACTGTTGACTCAGACTGCGATCTTAATAATTGGAAAGGATTCTTTATTGAATTTCTCTACGGCAAGAATGAGCCCAACTTCCATGAGGTATAGTGCAGCGTAATGAATACAACGGAAGCATGAAATGTGTGGTTTTCGCTATTAATATTAACGAAATTACTCAATGAGCGGTATTATGTAGCACAGGCACCTGTTCAGCCACTATATTTACCTTCTTCTTTCAAGTATTTCTCCGGAACCTTTCTGAATTTAAGTAAACTTACAACCCCTAAAAGAGTGGGTGGAAATTTATTCAAACACACTGTCACTCTGAATGAAATCAAATTTTCACTCATTTACAATTATCCCCGCTCAATTTAAACGTATTTCACGTGACTGAATCCAAAGATGGCTTCAGAGTTCATTTTACTTTTACCCTTTCAAGACATTTAACACTTTAGTTGAGTCACTTAAAAATGCCTGGCTTCAAGACACTAAGTTAGTGAGCACAGGTGATTCTTTCTCTTTCAATAAAAATACCCCATTTTACCCATAATCAAATGGCTCTTCTGAGAACTTTTTCCAAGAGTTCAGCATCGTTTCTAAAATCAGTCCAAGTCTGTACGGAATACTCAAGGTGTGGTCTATCCTGAGGCAATTTTGTGCTGGACCACAACGTATTGCCCACTATCGTATCATCAGCAAAAATAAATCTCTTTCCTTTGTTTTCCCTTAGTAAATGAATCAGCAAACAGAATGATTTAATGTGCAATATTTAGCAAGTTTGTTTTAAAATACGAATTATTCGTAAATGAAAGTGGACTCCACAGAATTCAAAAATAAAGTTTCCGCATTGTCTGCATTTTACTCTCAATGGATGCATTGCCCATCGAAAGGATTCGAACATTATATAAGAACATATATAATGGGATTTCTGAACTTCGGAAAATATACAGAATGTCTCATAAAGTGTGGTCAGTAATTTCAAGATCGATTCAGGATATAAAAACAATGAAATAAATTTATAAAAACATATTGGACTCTGAATGGTTTCTATGGCATTATTAGCTATGGGATTTCCGGTGGTAAAAAATAAGCAAACATGAAGCTAGTATGAATAAATATTTTACTGAATATCTGGCTGATTACTCTTATTTATTATATTAACCACTGAAAGTTCTATAGTGATTTTTTTAAACCTGAAACAGCTCTATAAGCGTTCGGAATCGGACATGGTTTACGTATTTTTTTCCGTTGTTTCAGGTCTTGAAACCAATTAATTGGGCTTTAAAATGCGGCTCGCATGTTATTAAACGCCCTGTATACATTTCTTGGCCAAAAAGACCTGTGTTGTTGAAGGAATTAGCGTATTTTGTCATCGAGGATCCCATTTGATCGAGATAAAATCATGCGATCCTCGCATCCTCCTTTAAATTCTTTAAAAAATGTCTTCCGCGGCTGCCTTCTATCTGGAAGACGTATCCAGAGCTCTTCCTTTTCCTTGCTGGAAACAAGAAGAAGCCCTTTCCAAAAAAGAAGTTGATCTGCTTTGGCCATTGCCGTCCATTTGCAAACAGACCTCGGACAGTTACTTTCTGCTCCAGTTTAACCCAGTACGCTTAGATTTGAGGAATGCACATGCATTTTTTAAGGCCAGAGTGCATATTCGTAACTGGTCGATGTTTACAATTCAAATTGAGCGTCTGACGTTAATTCTTTAGTCTTAGACTGCAGAAAAATCTATCCTATTTGTCATATGGTCCTTAAATGTGGAGATTTTCAATCCAGGCCATGAACTTTAATAACTTGTAAGTTTCTGTCGTAATTTTCATGGGTCGTATACGAAACTTCAGATCTGCAAGTGTTCGTTCGTGTCCATAAGGAATTTGAGTGGCAATTCGAAAACAAAGTTAATTCAGCAGCAGGCGCACACTTCCATGAACGCTTTCCAATATATTTTCTAATACAACTAAAATCAATTTCTTAATTAAAAATACCTCTCGAATTTTGTAGCATTTTTTTTTTAAATACAAACAAATTCATCATCACTTGAAGGATGGATTCTATAAAAAACGTTGAATATTACCTAAAGGGAATCTATTAGATTGGCACAACAGAAGCTCTATTAATCAAACAACAACAGTCGATGTTTGATAAACACGAAGCAACTTCCATAGCCCCTTTCTGCGTTCTGTTTTCTCACCAAACAAAAACATCTTTTAAATAACTAGACACAAAGCTTCTAAGAATAAACAAGCTACGTTCTTACCATGGTTTTCGTCAGCCAGTATAGTCAAGCCATCGTCGGTGAGCCAAGCGGATACCTTGATGTAATCCTTCATAACCATGGGAACATGACACCTGATAACGGCCGTGTTGCCGGTTGCTACGATTCCATCGAAGACACCCACTTCATAAGACTCACGGACAACTAGAAAAGAGGAGGGAAAAAAAAGTCACCATGAAATTTGATAAGCAAGCAACGCTAGGCGATTCTTTTTACTACCAGCCAATGTGTCTGCTACAGATAGTCTTTAAGAGGTTCCTGGTATAATCCGTATCTTTCCCTAGCAAAGGAAGTTTTTATCTTGTCTCTTTGCCTCTACTTTCGGTACACAGATCGAGTTTACGTAAACTTATAGCGAAGGAAAATGATTCATGAGAGGGACCTCGTTCAAATATCATACTTTGGCATGATGCCCGCCGCGAACTGACTTTTTTTTTTCTTTGTCGTTTGTATACGACTGTGAGTCGTCTTATTTGTTATTCTTATCAGCAGTCTTCGGCCTTGCCAGCGGTTCTATTTCTAAAATATTGGAATAGTCGGGGATGCTACTGCAATCCGAACGCGCACCGGGAGTTATGAAAAGAGTCGCACACAGATATTTACTGAGAGGCTGGCGAAGAGAAAATGGCATCTCCATGGAAATGAAAAGATCCGATTCTCCAGCGAGTCGGAGGAGGAGATGGCCACGTGCTCCTAACCCATCCAGCTCCCCCCCCCACCAAACCTCCCAGTTCCATCTGTGTGGAGGGCACTACGGAGCGTTTTGTAAACCTGCTATTCCCTGCCGGTCCTGCCAACTGAGAGGACAGAATAAGGTGACTGCATAACTTGCAGCGTTGTCCGCCTCTGCTACAGCCTATTGAGTGGAGCGTCTGCGTTACCGAGATAGGAAAAGGAAAAAATTGCATTGGCAAGTAAACTCATATTAAATTTTTTTTCTTCTTCTTCTTAAACCTCTGACGACAGAAGATTCTGTTGCGCGGAAGAAATGACATTTGAGATTTGGAATAAAACAATCGATTCAGAGACCCAGGCAGTGTGTTTTTGCAGGTGTATGCCCTTTTTCGGGTCAGAAAGGTCTATAATACAATCTAATTTAATTTCTT
Organism: Mastigoproctus giganteus; assembly: GCF_048544385.1. Lineage (NCBI taxonomy): Eukaryota > Metazoa > Arthropoda > Arachnida > Uropygi > Thelyphonidae > Mastigoproctus > Mastigoproctus giganteus. The sequence goes on from NC_143580.1 coordinate 68,589,700, forward strand.
GTAAGGTGCATCTTGTCAGCAAAAAATAGGAAGACAGCAGAGCGTTTGTAATGCATTCTTTTTTCCCCTTCCCCCCATCCCGTAGAATGTGTAGAAAAGAAAAATAAAAGATGGGAAACTTCAACCTCTCTTTGTATTCATTTCTATTACAGAGATGCTCCTATGTTGAAAGTGGGAGGATGTGGAGACAGTGATGCGATTGGAGTAACATCTAAACATACACAGAAAGGCGATGGTATCTGGCAAAGGGAGAGGATAGATCTCTGTTAAAAGCAAGGTATTTTTTCATTGAAGAGAGCGTCCTGTGGCATCTTCTGGGAGATGAGAACATTAAGAATTGATTAGTTTACTTGAATTTCAAGGGATAATCGGGAGGGAGGTTGCATAAAAGATTGCTTTTTTCAGGTGGGGCGTAAACTTTTTCTTTCGAAAAAGTAAAAAAAAAATAGAAGAAAACGAAGAAAAGAAAAAAAATGAGCGTTGTTAAAAATTCATGATAGCTAGATGAAGTTGAATTAATCAGGAAAAAAGAGATGGAAAGTTCTTTGAAAGTGCAGCTTGTGTACACAAGTCTATGTTTGGGATTGCGTTTGCCCTTCTTTGTAATGTTTTAGTAATTTTATAGAGTATACAGTAGTGTTTATAATTATTCTGAGTGGAGGAACCCCTTTTGCTTTCTCCTTCATCAAAGAATCACAATATACAGAAAAATCTGATTTCATCTCGAAGTTCTCTAAATTTTCATATAGCAGCACCAGATTTTGATTTTTTCGTGCTCCAAGTCTTTTTGAAAGGATATGGAATTCTCAATAGAATAGGAGGTGCTGATGATTCAATCCTTTGATAGTGATTTCCTTATGGACCTTTAACTCTAGTTTAATATTTGTTTTAGTCTGGCATTTTTATAGCCTGATTATAATCGAAGCAGCAATAAATAAATAAAACAAATATTAGGCTCCAGATTTACACAAAAAATAAACAAAACGTGGCAAAATATTATTATATGGTGTTGAAAAGGAAAAAATGAAATGATGCATGTGTTATTTCAGTGTTATTTTTTAAACTTCTGGAATAAAGAAAAAAAGTCGCTTGGGGCCAAATTTGGGCTATAGAGAGGATAAGAAACAAGTTCAAATCCCAGCGAAGAAATTCGTGCCCCATGTTCCATAGCTGCAGTAAAGTTGTGCGTTGCTAAAGCAACATTGTGAGGCCGGCCCTCCTGGTTTGGTTATTTTTTATTTTGTCTAATGTTTCACTGTGCTGGAGTGAATAGATTGTGGTGGCTCCTTTCCAAAAAATTCGGTGTGATAAACATCCACAGAGTCCTAAGAAAACGACATCATTTTGTCGGCTAATGCTTGGACTTTGAAAATTTTGGATATGGTGGTGTTTAATGACGAAATCCCTTGGTATTTCTCTTGTTTTACCTGGATAATAGTGGCGAAGGCGAGATTCATCTCTCACAATGACATTTGGTAGTCAAACTCAGTAACTGCGTACATTGTTGTTTGAACAGCCGTTCAAAAAGGTTTTTTTTTGGACTGGAAACTTTTGGCTTCTTGAGGAATCAAGATGGAACTAGTTGAGCCACTTAACGCTGTGGTTATGAACTGAAGTAATTACTTTCCGTCAGCTTTCGTATATAAATAACTAAATTGGTTCTGATGGCACATTGTATATCAACGCAGTTTCTTTCTCTCTTAGGTATAACTTCATTTTTTCTCGTTCTTCGCTATAAAGAAAATAAAATAATAAGCGACTTCTTTAATTCTGAAAAAGATGACTCTGACGTTGCATGATGATTAGTTTCAGTGATTTTTCAAAGGTCTACTGCACTACTGTAGACGGTGTGTGGCTAGCAACCCGCGTTATAAGTTTTTTGAGTTTGTATTAAATCCTTAACCCTCCATTCATATGAACGAAGTTCTACGTGGACGTAGGGGGGATCGAGAAGTGAATTTCACCTCTGGTGTAACTTGCTTTCTGAAGATACCGTTTCTCAGTCTTTTTAAGGTCATGAGAAGTTAATGTATGTCATAATCTTACGTCCAGCATTAATATAAATCTTTCAGACATTTTCAAATATAGTAGAGCTTGTCTTTAGCTGCTTTTAGGATCAGAAATGATTGGTCACTAGAGGAGGGGATCACTGTAATTTGTTCCTTGAAGATATTAACAATTTATCCGCACTGGTATTCTCAAAAAATTTAAACCCGCTGTATATAATTTTACTATAGTGCAGATAAATTCTGTTGGTGATTGAAAATAATTTGTTAGCTGTCCTCTTCTGTCTCATTTCGTATACTTTAGTCAGACAGTTGTCTATGTCACGTTTTAAAGCTCATAAACTTTCCAATTACATATGGTGGTAACTTATCACCACTACAGCTAATAAAATAGCAACGATTTTTCTCTTTAGACCGTTTCCCAATTTTATCTTTTGCCTTTGTTGTTAATATTTTATCGGGCATAATAGGAAACAAGAGTCCTTACTCATATTCATTAAAATATCTTCTAGAAAATCAAAATCATTCAACTTCAGATTAATTTGGAAGTGCTCTTTCAGCCAGCGAATTGTTGATTGCCAGACCAAGAACCCAGTTTTGCCTCCTGCAGGTAGTTTATATTTGCTATAACATATGTATTTACAAGCCAACAAAAGAAATTTATTGGCTTTCCAACTTACACCCCATCAGTTATGAAGCAGTAAGATGCTTGAGACTTGGGCAGCATCTAGATGCCAGAAGTTATCCAAAAATTGCTTCTGACCAGGCGCATCCCTTCATGGCTATCCTACTGGAAAATACATCATGTCATAAGGATGGAGTTGTAGAGAACTGGTTCCAGGAGCAGGACAGTGAATTCAGCCTAATATGGTAGGATCTTCTCATTCACCTGGTCTCAATCAAATTGAGCAGCTGCGGAGAAACGAACTCTCCAGAGTAGCAATTCCGCAACAATCTAATTTGGGAAGCAATTGAGTAAACATCGTTCAGCATTTCTGTGGCATTCTTTCAACACCTTGTTGAGTTCATGCCAAGATGAATCAAACTGTTATATGGACTAGAGGGGATCTTATAGCTGATAGGTGTACTTAATAATGTGAGCATTCAGCGTTTACGAAACCGTACTACGTAATATTTCCTATTACACTCCCTCCTAAACTTTTGGAATCACAGTGTATGACAACAGATTTCGTTATTTATTTATTTTATTGAAATTAGCTGTGGCAATTTAAGATTTAACATAAAAAAACAACAAACTACAAAGTATTTTAAGATTTTTTATTAAGCAGGGAAAAAGTTACAGCAAAAAAATGAAACGATTAATATTAACAGTTATACTAATTTTTTGATAAAATATCCTCCACGAGATTTTCTCATTGCCTTACACAGACATGGCAATTTTATAATAGTGGCTTGACTAACATTATTCGAAGAGATCTGCAAGGTTCCCATAAATTTAGTGAAGATAGGTAGACTTAACGGTCTAGATGAGCCCGAAAAGGCTCTGTTGGGTTTAGCTACTAGAAAGTTTCTGCACAGCATAGAGCTGTACTTCGGGTCATTGTCTTGTAATGCAACATTTCTTCCACAAAGTCAAAGTACAGCGGATATTGCATTATGTTCAAAATATTTCGTAGCCTTCCATTCTTAAAATTCCTTCAATTTTGATAATGTCACCAACTTCAGAAAACCAGAGACAACCCCAAATCATGATGGAACTACCACCGTACTTGACTATAGCCGCTAAACAATAATGGGACACCAGATTTTTTTCAGTTGATCGTCTCACACAAACTCTAAGCTTGGATCCAAAAATTGCAAATTTGTATTGATCAGTTTACAGTGCATTTTTCCACTCCCAATTTTCCAATGTTGATGGCTCTTAGTCCAAACCAACCGTTTCTTTCGATTTTCCTGTTTTAATAAGAGTTTTCAGACCGCTGCATCACTACGAAGTCTTGTTTGTATATGTTTTACAGTGGATGTACACAGGAGGAGGTTCTTTGTTCCTATTGAACTCCGCTCAGATTTCAGGTGCAGTAAGTCGTTTAGAAACCAATCTTATAGCCTTATCCTGTGCTTGACATAGCCCCTGAGCGACCTTGGCCAGCTCTTCTTGTAATGATTCTTATCTCCTGAAACTGCTTCCATAGTGCCGAGACGAAACTGTGACAAGTTAACCAACGTACCATCTGCGACTGCCCGGCTTCAATTCGTCCAAAGGTTCGCCCATCTCAAAGAATCATCTAAGCGACGACGATGACTTGCCATTCTGAGTATTGGAGATGTGGCTTTTCCGCTAAGCAAGTAAAAAAATGGGAATGAAGTGATGTGGTCGCAAACCGTGTTTTTATAGACATAATGGTTTGCATAATATGCGGTTTTGCAAGATGGTAGATCGATTTTTAGTGCATATTCGGAATTTTCGTGCCAGGATTCCAAATATATCAGATATTCGCCTTCGATGACGCTGTCTGTTCACAATAAAATATTTTCAGGAAAAACATACTGTTCTGTTAATTTTGTCGAGCAGTGTATTAAAGGACCAAAGCTTTAAGCAAGAAAAGGTCAAATTTAGGGGCACGAAACTGTAGACTGTCTATAAGCCAATCTAACCATATTTTCAGATTTATCATCCTGCAAGGATGAAAAATTCGAAATAGCCATGACAATTCCTGTAAAGACTTCTCATTATAACTAAATGCCAACGTCCCTGTTTGTATGAGAGGAAATGTGCTCTGACGCTATTTTTTTTTTTTTAATTCAGCAGCTGTGATAACTCACTAAAGAAAAGTCCTAGATTCTCGTGCTTCAAGGTTGGTAAATAACTACAGAACGTGAACTTGAAAGAAAAAATAAATGAATCAAACTCGCAAGAGAGGTTTAGAAATAATGACCATAAACACAGCTACATTCTGTTCATGTAGTATTAAAGAGAGCTCCGTCCATCTCCTCTTAATATTGGATGAGGAGAAGGAGAGTATTAAAGAGATCTGTGTACACCACCATTATCTTCACTGATTGCATCGCCCGGTTTTCTACGCAATTATCATTTCCCGGGACTCTCGCTTCCAGATATTTCAGTTAACACCATCTGTATACAATTATTGAACACCTGTTGGCTTGATGAGGATAAAGCGGAAGACGCCATTGTTGCCTTCAAGGTCCGGATGGAAGCAGGCAAGAGCATCGATAATAATTCGTGCAAAGCTAGATGTCTGCTAAGAAAATTTCTGCAAGATTATTCATTCACTTTGTGGCACTGCTATTTCGCAAGCACCTTTTCAGCTCTAATGCTGCAGCATCCTGCATCTCCTAGCGATACTCATAAGTTAGTTCTCAGTATCGGTTCGTGCTGCTATTCAAGTACAATGCCTCTGCCTTGTTTTGTTGTTCTCTTTCCTGGAACTACTTCGCTCTTTGATCCTAGGGGGTATAAAACTTCTTTTGGAGAAGATGCTGTAATCTTCTTATTCTTGTGATGCTCAGGTTTCTTACGACTTCCGCGCAGTACCATGCTAAAAGGTAAGACAGACAGCGTACTCTGGAAATAAAAAGAAACCCAGCAGAAATAAGAAGATTAAGGAAGATAGAGGAATTCTATTTTCAAGCCTAAGACGTCGAGTAAGCGCACACAGATTACAACTTCATTTTCGATCTTGAAACTATTTCTATTTAATTCGGGGATTTGGGTGTGTTCAATGTTAATGGATTTACTGGTATAAGCTTGTGAATTCAATGGAAACAGATTACTGCACACGTCGCTGGCTTTTAAGGAGCGTTGTAAGAAATGAAAAGAAGTGTTGTTTTGGGGTAATATTAATAATTTGAAATTTTCTAACCGGACTATAGCAATTTTAAGTGTAGGAAGAGATATAGATCACGCCTTTAGGTGATCTGTATCATGGTCTATATCCTCTACAGTATCCCGAGCCACAAATCATATTTGGAAATATGAGTTGAGTTTTTTTTTTTTTCTTTTTGTATCTGAGGGTAATTCTTCGAAAAGATATTTTCCTTTGTGGATGAGATATCATAAGGAATATCAAGAGATTTAGGGTCATACGCATGAAATTCAAAGTGTAGCCTGATATATATCAGTTCTTAATATTCGCGCTCCAAAATCTCCTGAAATTTGCATCTTTTTTGTATGTATAAAAGGAGAAATAGTTTTGGAATTGTGTATTGGCGGTTATTGTATAAAATGTTCGCATTAATAACACATCCATTGAGATTGTGGTGCTTATACTACATACATATTCTCTGGTCGAATGTTATTACCAGTTCTCTATGAGATTTGATAATTGGGATGTCATCTAGACCATCGTCATCGGGTTTCAAGGTTATCGGTGAGGTTTCAAGGAGTAGTTCATTATTACAGTCTCTGTGGATTTGAAGCCAGGTCAGATTTCTCTAAGTGCATAAAGAACTGCCGAAGCTAGAGATTTATCTACTCATATAATGCATTATTGGTTAATAACGGTTGGATGGTTGTTAATATATTTGTCTGTTTCGTATGTTGGATAAAATTTCATGCTGTATTGAACAATGTGTTGTTCTTAGAACGGGGAACGCGGAATGGTCAACACAGAAAAAACTAAGCAAACATGAATTTATCTTCGAACTTGAAGAAATAAATCATGCAAGCTATCCGATGAATACAGTGGCAGACAAAAAAACTGCACCACTTGTGAATTTTGCAAATAATGTGTTTTGCGCTGCATTGTTGAGTGCAGAAATGTTCGAAAAGCATTTGTTAGATGGGATATATATCTCTGTGAATGAAATCTAATAAAAAGCCTCCACCTGATATACCTAATTGTCATAAATATCTTCCCAAAGGGTAAAATGCGTAATGAAGATAAATATGAGAAATCACGAAGATGGCAATCATGACAACCAAACATACATATTATTACAATCCTTCCCCATCTCTTCCATCATGCAGTATGATTGATGACTTTTGAGGTTATGATGGACATCATGGCGAGATCCAGTCTTCCTTACATATCCAGGGTACAGCTCTAAAACGGTGTTCGGAGGTCGGCCGCTAGTTAGTACAGCGGACCGAACCTGTTGTTAACTCTTTAGGAGGCTTCCGGATCAGCTAGTGTATAATCTTGCTACCTCTACTCTGCCAAATAGTGACTGGAGGGAATCCGAGTAGTATGTATGCGGGAGGCATTGCCGATCCCACGTTATGTCAAAGGTCTGGGTATATTCTTACCATGTGTAAGCCATATCCAAAATTTTCATTACTTCATACATGCTGTATGAATACATCATGAATTGTCAAACTAATGGAGTTAGCTTATCTGCGAAAAGATATAAACCTCCCAAACACTTCCTAATTCATTTCACAAATATACGTGGTCTCAATTCTAATCTCAACGATGTCCATTTCCACTTGCAGTCTGCCAAACCCCATGTACTTTTTCTGACAGAATCTCAGTTATCGGTTGATTCAACTACTGTTCATCTCAGATGCCCAAATTATTCGCTGTATGATTCCTTTCACCTCAAAGGTGGTACTTGTGCATATGTCCGTTCTGATATTCCCTGTCAGAGACTTGGTAATTTGGAGTCTCCTCTTTTCGATCTTCTCTAGCTTAAAATCTCTCTGCCTCATTGTGTCAAATTCAGCTGTTGTCTATAACTTTCTCCCAACTCCACTAATCACTTGAAGTTCTTCGACTTCCTCTCTTTGCAACTTAACGTTCTCCAGTCCAACTTTCCTAACAGTGAGGTAATTTTCCTTAGTGATTTTAATGTTCAAAACTCCAGCTGGCTTCCATTTTCTAATGCACACCGACCCATCTGGTCGAGATGCTGAGGCTTTTACAATTACTAATGACCTTGCACAGATTGTTTATTTACCTAGAAGAATACCGGACAGTCCTAACCAAACAGCCAACACGCGCGATATTTTTCTCACAAACAACCCTTCTAAGTACACGGTCGAAGTGAGTGCATCTTTAGGCACCTCAGATCATAACTTGGTGACTGTCTCTTCTCCAGTGGAGCCTTTATCTCATGGCTATTCCCAATCTAGTGTTATTTGGCATTACAAAAATCAAAATGGGACGACTTGCGAGATTTCATTTCCTTGGTCGGATTACTGTTTCAAACCTTCTGATGTCAACGTTTCCTCAGATCGTGTCAGTGAAATTATTCTTGTAGGAATGGAATCCTTTATCCCACACTCCGCTTTAAAATCTCTCTAAATATTGGTTTTCCAATAAATGTGATAAGGCCGTTCAGGAGAAGAATGTTGCATATCGTAATTGGCTTGTTTCCAACTCTTCAGTTTCATTTTCTTCCTAAACCAAAGTTCGCAACAATTGCAAAGCAGTTATTAATCAGTACAAATTAGATTTTGAACAGGCTAAGAGTAAAAAATTTGCTTCTTGCCCTAATGGTAGCAGAGCATTCTAGTCTCTTTCCAAAGCTATTGGCCGCAACTTTTGCCCATCTCTGCTCCGACTTCTGTCAAAACCAGTTGGTTCTGTTGTCACTTCAGCCAAGGCTAAAGCTTGACCTGCTAGCATCCCATTTTTCTTCCAACTCATGATTTTATGATCTTGGTAAAATACCTCCCACCATTCCAAACACGCTCCATTCAATGCCTCCTGTGGTCTTCCGTCAAAAGGATGTCAGAAGGATTTTGCGAATTTTGATGGTAAGACAGCTCCAGGTCATGATTGTATTTCTCCGCTTGCTCTCAAAACTTGCGCTCCTGAACTTACTTTTTTTTATGTAAACCCCAAACACGAGATGTATTAGAACCAATAGTACTTAATATAGTGCTTGGGTTTGAGGTTGAGAAGACGAAAGAAGATACTTGTTGACATTGGACTTGAACTTCTGTAGATTGTAATTTTCAGGAAATACGTATGAAGGAAGGTTGTTCCAGAAAACAGCAGTTCAATGAATAAACGAGGAGATGAAAATTTGGTTCTGTGAGTTTGAAGTTGGACAGTAAATGGATGTTGGCTGGTGGCGGCACGTGTTCGGACTATTTTCAAAGAGAAAGCGGGAATTGTAGAAGCCAATTCGGAAGAACAGTGCTCATGGAAGTATCTGTAGAAGAGGCATGCAGCAGAAACAGTACGTCTATGAGACAGCAAGTGGAGAGACTCTGTTAGCGATGAATCATTAATTAACCTAACTGCCCTCTTCTGAATTGAATCTAGAAGCCTGAGAGAGTTTGGGGACACCGCCCCAGATGTGGGAACAATATTCCATGGCAGGGCGAATTTGCGATTTATACAGAGTGAGCAGCTGTTTGGAAGAAAGGTAACGACGAGAGCGAAAGAGAAAACCAAGTTTTTTAGATGCAGAGGAAGCAATATTTGTAATGTGTTTGTGCCAAGAGAGATTAGAAGTCAGGGTAATCCCCAAAAGAGATATATCACTTTGCCTAGAAATCGGAGTGTCACTAAAGATAAGCATAGGAGCAGAAAAATCCTTTTTGCGAGATAAAAGACAAGACCAAGTTTTAGAAGGGTTGAAATCAACTAAGTTGTCTTTCCCCCACTGGAGAATTACCTGAAGATCGGCATATAAGGAATTGGGAGCAGATTTTCGAGAAGTTGAAGCTGATTGAGCAGGACAAGGTTTCTCAAAATGAAAAGTTGAATGCAATGTGCTATCATCAGCAAAACTATGGATAGGATTTCCAGTCAATGGAAGAAGGTCGTTAATATACAAGAGGAAAAGAGTGGGGGAAAGAACTGGACCTTGGGGTACACCAGTATTAATGGAGAAGTTAGAAGACAGAGAGCCATCTACCATCACCCTCAGTGAGCGATCTGAGAGAAAACTGGATAACCAATTACTAAAAATAGATGGCAAACCATAAGATGGAAGCTTGTTTAGAAGACCTTTATGCCAAACACGATCGAAAGCCTTTGAAATGTCAAGAGAAACTAATTGTGTTTCACCGAAACTTTCCATTGAATTAGTCCATAAATGGGTAAAATAAGCCAGAATATCACCAGTGGATCCACACTGACGGAATCCATACTGGTGTTCGTTGATCAGACGGAAGGTTTCTAGCTAGTTTAAGAGTTGGCAGTTAATTGATTTCTCCATTACTTGAGAAAGAGTAGAAGTAATTGCAAGGGGGCGATAATTGGATGGGAGGGATTTATCACCCTTTTTAGGAACTGGCTGGATATGAGCAAATTTCCAAGCAGAAGGATAAACACCTTTCGAATAAGAAAGTGAAAAAAGGCAACAAAGAATAGGAGTAAGTTGAGGAGCACAGGTTTTGAGAACAGTGGGGAAATACAATCGGGACCTGGAGCTTTCTTGGCATCAAGATTCGTCAAAATCCTTCTGACATCCTTTTGACGGAAGACCACAGGAGGCATTGAATGGAACATGTGGAGAATGGTGGGAGGTGTTCTACCAAGATCATTAATACATGAGTTGGAAGAAAAATGGGATGCTAGCAGGTCAGCTTTATCCTTGGCTGAAGAGACAACAGAACCATCTGGTTTGGACAGAGGTGGGAGCAGAGATTGGCAAAAGTTGCGGCCAATAGCTTTGGTTAGAGACCAGAATGCTCGGCTACCATTAAGATAAGAAGCAAGTTTTCTACTCTTAGCCTGTTCGAACTCTAGTTTGGACTGATTAATAACTTCTTTACAATTGTTGCGAGCTTTGGTGTAGGCAGAAAATGAAACTGAAGAATTAGAAAAAGCCAATTACGATATGCAACATTCTTCTCTTGAACAGCCTTAGCACATGTATTGGAAAACCAAGGTTTAGATAAAGGAAGAGATTTTAAAGTGGAGTGTGGGATAAAGGATTCCATTCCTGCGAGAATAATTTCACTGACACGATCTGAGCAAACGTTGACATCGGAAGTTTTGAAACAGTAATCCGACGAAGGAAAAGAAGAAAAGAAATCTCGCAAGTCATCCCATTTTGCATTCTTGTAATGCCAAACAACACAGAGGTTGGGAATAGTCATGAGATAAAGGCTCCATTGGAGAAGAGCCTATCACCAAGTTGTGATCTGAAGTGCCCAAAGGACCTCACTTCGACCGTGTACTTAGAAGGGTTGTTTGTGAGAAAAAGATCAAGCGTATTGGCTGTATGATTAGGATTGTCCGGTATTCTTGTAGGTAACTGAACAATCTGTGTAAGGTCATTAGTAATTGCAAAAACCCCAGCATCTCGACCAGCTGGGTCGGTGTGACTAGAAAACGGACGCCACCTGGAGTTGTGAACATTAAAATCACGAAGGAAAATTACCTCACTGTTAGGAAAGTTGGAATGGAGAAGGTCAAGTTGCAAAGAGAGGAAGTCAAAGAGCTCCAAGTGATTAGTGGAGTTGGGAGAATGGGAAAGAAAACAGGAACTTGACACAATGAGGCAGAGAGATTTTAAGCTAGAGAAGATCAAAGAGAGCAGATTCCAAATTGCCAAGTCTCTGACAGGGAATATCAGAACAGAGATATGCACAAGTACTACCTTTGAGGCGAAAGGAATCATACAGCGAATAAAGAGCTGTAGCCTCGAAATGTAAGGAATATTGGATCTTGGCACGATGTTCATCATAACCTCAAAAGTCATCAGTCATACTGCATGTTCTTCGCCCAGGAGAAAACAATAAAACAGTATTTCTTAACCTGAATTTTAACTCACAAAAAATACACTGCCTAAATAAGAACGACAAGTGTGCACGTCATTTTGTTTCTTGCAGTTGGTAAAAATAAAAACTGAAATCTGCCCGCTTATCCGAAGTGTCTGTAAATCCGTACTTGTTCATTTATCAAAACTGACAATCTCCACCATGTCAAACAGCGAACCGGATAATGAGGAAAGAACATTAACTGTCCCCCTAACAAGAACCCGGGGCATCTCTGCACTAAATGAATCTGTGGATGATCAAGAAGAAAATAGGCCTGACCTTGCCTGCAAGAAACGCAACAGGTAAACTGCAGCCAAAGCGGATGGCGTTCCCACGATGCCATTAGAGCATAGCGTTTCCACAGATATGATAGCCATATCAAATACAGATCAAAATTACCAATACAATCGTGAATCTGAACATTTGTATGCAGAAACTGTAACTGACGAAGTCTTTTCCCTTAGATCCGGCTTGGAAGCTCTCATGGCCAAGCCAACAAATCGGATTACGTCTGCGACTCGCGGAGATATAATAAAGATATGGAGCCAGATGGAACGCATCCTTTTTGACCTTCACGTCAACAACGAGCGGCTCAAAGCCAAAGTAGAAATCTATCAGGAAGAGCGTGGAAATGAAATGCTACAGCGCACCCGCTCTTTTGCAGATGCGCTGAGGAATCCTTCAAAAAAGATTACTGAAGCACACAAGCCAACCCAGATAAAGAAAACGATTCTAAAGGAGCAACATCTGGTTGTATTAAAACCAACAGAAGACAGCCCCATGGAATCGAGCGAAGCCGTCAAGACGGCCGTTGTACAAAAATTAGCAAGCGACTTAAAGAACACCCGTATCAAATCAATAAGAAAAACCAGGAACATCGGAGTAATAATTGAGACTGCAACGCGACACGAAGCCCAGACAATACTGGACAACCCAAAAATTTCCACCATGGGACTCACAGCTGAGACACCCAAAAAGAAAGGCCCAGCAGTTATTGTTTTCGGCATCAATAAAAACCTCAAACCGGAACAAGTGGCTGAAGAAATCTATTGTAGAAACCTTCAAGGTGAAAGCGAATTTACCAGCATAGAAGATGCAATACAACCAAAGTATCAGATCAAAGGAAAATCCTCCCAAAATGTAAACTGGGTCATTTACCTCTCGGCACAAGCTTGGCAAGTAATTAAACAGCAGGACAGGGTGTACCTCGAGTGGACCTGCCATAGGTTCAAAGAACACATAGTCGTCCCAAAGTGCTTTCGCTGTTGCAGGTTCGGCCATACTACACACACATGTACACAGGTCGATTCCACGTGTGGGCACTGTGCCCAGAAAGGGCATAACTTTAACACCTGCCCTAACAAAACTGAAGAACCGGTTTGCGCCAACTGTAAACTAGCAAAAATGGATTACAAGCATTCGATAAGGGATAACAAGTGCCCGGTTTATCTGAAAGCAAGAAGCACACAACAACAAAGAATCAACTATGGCCCCATATAAGACATATAACTGTAACATCATGGAATTTATGCAGCTAAATGCCCAGCGAGCGCGTGCAGTCGTGGACCAAATAAGAATAAAGGCTGACGAAGACAATACAGACGTCATGTTCATCCAAGAGCCCTACACAAATGCAAGAAAAGTCAGGGGATATCCGCTTACGTACAAAATTATACAATCAGAAGAAGACACTCCGTGGGCGGTTATCCTTGTTCGGAACCCGCACATAACTGCCACCAAAATCCACACCCTCTGTACCCCATGGGCGGTGTGCGCCCAGCTTATAGGACCTATGGGATCGTTCCACGTCATCTCATTGTATTGTCGTCCAGGCGAAGATATAGCCCCTGCTATCAGGTATCTGCAAGCAGTCCAAGCCCTCCTCCCAAATGGGAAGATTATTCTCTGTGCCGACGTTAATTGCCGTTCTGCAATGTGGCACAGCAACTCGGAAGATCGCCCGGGCAATCACAACGGCCGGCAACTCGAGAACTTTCTCGCTACTTCCTCTCTTGTAATCCTTAACAAGCCTAACAACATGCCTACCTTCAGTAATACCCTATGGGAGTCCACAATAGACATCTCAGCAGCCACGAGATCTATTGCCACTAAGATCACTGACTGGAAAGTCCGCGAGGCTTGGACAACTTCCGACCATAGGGCGATTACTTTTACCCTTCAACGCTCAATAGAATTAGCACCTCCGCCTAGAAACAATATCATCCGTTATGCAATTAACAAAGCAGACTGGAACCTCTTTAATTTAACGGTCCAAGCTTCCCTTCAAATTCCTGGACACACCAATCTCACCGACCTCAACCACAACCAGCATCAGAGGAAAATAACATCAATCATAACCAATGTCTGTGACAAAACAATCAAGAAGAAACACCCTTTCCCGAGTGCTGTCCCATGGTGGTGCAACCAACTGGATCATCTCCGCCATCAGGTTCATACAGCACGGAAATCATTTCAACGTGCTCGCCGTACCTGGCCCCTTCATGAAGTTGATGCCCTACGCAATAACTATCGTCGGCTAAGAAATGATTACACTAGTTTAATTAGAGCCAAGAAGAAACAGTCTTGGGAGCACCTGGTCTCCACGACTGGAAACAGCACCCCCTGGGGAGTTGTGTATCGCATTGTTACGAACAAGCTCCCCAGGGGTGAGGTCATCTCCTCTACAGTCACCCCGCAGGGCACCACAACCCTCACATGGGAAGAGTCAGTAAACAACATCTTGGACACCCTGTTCCCGCTAAACACAGATCCTCAATCCAGCCAGCAACAAGAAATCTGTACTGAAAACGCATCCTACAGCACCACTTCTATAGAACCGCCTTTCAACTTAGATGAATTGAAACTTTCCATTGGCAAAACAAAAAACAAAAAAAGCCCAGGGTTAGACTTCATTGAAGCAGAAGTAATTAAGAAGCTTGCAGAGACGCAATCAAATCTCCTTCTCAGCCTGTACAACCATTGTCTGGAAGTTGGACTCTTCCCAGATGACTGGAAAGAGGCCAATCTACGCCTCATTTTGAAGAACCCAAGTAAACCACCAGAGCAGCCAAGGTCATACAGACCCATTTTAAGCAAAATATTTGAACGTCTTCTCTTATCCAGATTGGAAAAACACTATAAAAATGCAAATCTCCAGTCTCCAAACCAGTTTGGCTTTCGGGCAGGCCGTTCAGCAGAAGATGCTCTTCGGCAGCTCACGGATTCCGTCAAAAATTCAGCCACCAAATACTTCTTAGTAATATCAGTGGATTTCGCTGGGGCCTTTGACTTGCTCTGGTGGCCAAGTATACTACGAAGACTCAGAGAAGCTAGCGTTCCAGCAAATCTTTACAGCTGCATACAGGACTATCTTCACAACAGAAGTGTTACAGTCAGAAATGCCTATCGACAAGTCTCCAGAAATGTCTACAGAGGATGCCCCCAGGGCTCTGTCCTTGGTCCTTTCCTATGGAATGTGGTCATGGACGAGTTCCTGAACCTAGACCTGGGAGATGTTTCCACCCAAGCCTTCGCAGACGACTTGATACTGACAGTCACTGGAAACTCCAGAGCTTCCCTGGAAACAACAGCCAACGGAGCCCTTACAAAGCTAGAAAAATGGGCCAGCCTCCATAAACTCCATATATCCACTGAGAAAACTACTTCAATTCTACTCAGAGGAACCCTTCAAATAAGCAGGCCGCCGCAGATTAAAATTGCTGGTAGAACTATCAAACTGACAACTGAGATGAAGTACCTTGGGGTAATTCTCGACCCCAAGCTCACGTTTTACCCGCATATAGACTACCTTCATCGCAAAGTCAGGAACTACACGGCAATGGTAGTGAGGATCAGCAGGTCTGACTGGGGCCTGAATCGCCGCTCGTTGCACATGCTATACAAAGCTGTATTCATTCCCACTATAACCTACTGTGCAGGTGTCTGGTTTCATCGTGCACTCATTGTTCGTAACCAAAGGAAGCTCACCTCCATCCAGCGTAATATCCTTCTCACTATCACTCGTGCCTGCTGCACAGTAAGCAACCCAGCGCTCCAAGTCTTGGCAGGAGTTCTCCCTCTGGACCTGCAGATAATTCACAAAGGTGTGCACTACCGGCTCGCAAAGGGACTCCCTACCACCGTCCTGGATTTCACTACAAACCCAGCAAACACCATCAAAGAAGAAAAAAAACGCCTTGCAGTCTACCTTCTTAACGCCTGGCAAAACAGATGGAATACCACCCCCAAAGGTTCCATTACTAAAAAATTCTTACCTGAAATAGCCCAGATCTACCCTAAAGCTCCATCATGGTACAGTCCAGGGTTATATACCACTTTCCTGATTACAGGCCATGGATCTATAAATTACAAACTTGCCTCTATGAACATCGTGGATGATCCTCGCTGTCTTTGTGGTGAAAACGAAGACTGGGATCACCTATTCTATGTTTGCCTGCTCTACGAGGACCTGCGAACGTTGCTCATATCAAAAATACATGCCCTGCCTCGAGGAAATGAACATTTTCTGATCAATGAGGAAGACCAGTACCACGCTTTTTCTGCCTTCGCCCATGATCTCTTCACCAGAAGAAGATCACTGGTACAACGTCCTGGAACTGATGCACATTGATGAACACTCTTTCTCATATACTGAGCATCTTCACCTAGATTGTGACCACTTCTAGCTACTGGACTTGACACTCAGGTCGCTTGAATTGTTTCATCCGTGTCTCTCTTGATACGTGATTGCCTTCCCACCCTCTCGAGGGGCCTCTTCTTCCACTTCCGCTTAGGTGAGAGAATTCCCACCCAACCTGTGGAGGATGCCTTCCCTTACATCCTCCGTCGCTCTGTCTATACCTCCTTTCCTTTACCCTCTCCAGTACATCCTGTACTCCCTGTACCCTATTATTTTATTTTATATATATATGTATATATATATATATATATTTTTTTTTTTTTTTTTTTTTTACTTGGTCTCTTTCCAGGAAGCTCAGGTGACCTGGAGGAGACTAGCCAGAGAATTATGGGCAGCCTGGCTACCTCCTAGTGGTGTGTGCGGGCAACGTGGGGTCCCATCAGGGGCCCTGCGGCCAAAAGCCAGGACACCCAACAGAACCCAGCACAATACTTCATTTACAACACAAAAATTTTTTTCTGGCTTTCACAGTGATACTGTTTGTCTCCACAGAGTATATATGGCGCAGATGTGGGAAACCACCGGAGGCGCCTTTCCCCCAAAACTATGCACACACTATGCATGATGGAAGAGATAGGGAAGGGTTGACCGGAACTTAGCTCTGGAGACTAAATATGAGTTAACAACTTCAAGCCTCCAATGAGCAAGGTGGTGGTATTGCACCGGTTGGTGAGAGTCATCTACCACCTAGTACTGCCTGGTAACATAGAGGGTCGGCATTCCTCCATGTGGTGTGGACGCCACACCTCAACCTCTGCTTACTTTGGTTCACACCTGGATGGTCACCCAACAAATGAACTTGTGAATGGACGTTATACCCAGGTTTACTAACAGTCCCACCATCGTGAATGTGCAAACAGAGGATTTGACTGTCACAGACCGTCCGGACTTCGCCGAAATTGGGTGCACTTAACTTGAGTGTCACCCGAATATCAATTCCATCAGCGTTTTTGATACTTGTTGAAGTACAGCTTGTCTGTCATATTTGAGAGAATGTCTGTGACAATTTCAAGTGCTCCTTTCTTTGCCGCCTTTTTTCACTTTCTTATTCCAAAGGTGTTTCTCCTTCTGTTTGGAAATTTGCTCATATCCAGCCAGTTCCTAAAAAGGGTGACAAATCCCTCCCATCCAATTATGGTCCCATTGCAATTACTTCTACTCTTTCTAAAGTAATGGAGAAATCAATTAACCGCCAACTCTTAAACTACCTAGAAACCTTCCATCTGATCAAAGAACACCAGTATGGATTCCGTCAGTGTCGATCCACTGGTGATATTCTGGCTTATTTTACCCATTTATGGACTAATTCAATGGAAAGGTTCGGTGAAACACAACTAGTTGCTCTTGACATCTCAAAGGCTTTCCATCGTGTTTGGCATAAAGGTCTTCTAAACAAGCTTCCATCTTATGGTTTGCCAACTGTTTTTTGTAATTGGTTATCCAGTTTTCTTCCTGATCGCTCAGTGAGGATTATCGTAGATGGTACCCTGTCTTCTAACTTCTCCACTAATACTGGTGTCCCCCAAGGTTCAGTACTTTCCCCCACTCTTTTGCTCTTGTATATTAATGACCTTCTTCCATTGACTGGAATCCAATCCATAGTTTTGTCGATGATAGCACATTGTATTCCACTTTCCATTTTGAGAAACCTTGCCCTGCTCAGTCACCTTCAGTTTCTCGAATATCCGCTACCAATTCCTTAAGTGACGATCTTCAGGTAATTCTCGAGTGGAGCAAGTCCGATTTCTAGGCAAGTTTATATATCTCTTTTGAGGATTACCCTGACTTCTGATCTCTCTTGGCACAAGTACATTACAAATATTGCTTCCTCTGCATAAAAAAAAAACTTGGTTTTCTCTTTCGCTCTCGGCGTTACTTTTCTTCCAGACAGCTGTTCCCTCTGTACAAATCGTAAATCTGCCCTGCCTTCCCACATCTGGGGTGATGCCCCTAAAACCTCTCTCAGGCTTCTTGATTCCATTCAGAAGAGGGCAGTTAGGTTAATTAATGATTCATCTCTAACAGAGTCTCTCCACTCTTTGTCTCCTAGACATACTGTTTCTGCTGCATGCCTCTTCTACAGATACTTCCATGGGCACTGTTCTTCTGAATTGGCTTCTATAATTCCCGCTCTCTCTTTCAAAACAGTCCGAACACGTGCCGCCACCAGCCAACATCCATTTACTGTCCAACTTCAAACTCACAGAACCAACTTTTCATCTTCCTCATTTATTCATTCAACTGCCGTTTTCTGGAACAACCTTCCTTCTTACGTATTTCCTGAAAATTACAGTCTACAGAAGTTCAAGTCTAATGTCAACAAATATCTTCTTTCGTCTTTTCAATCTCTAACCCGGTACTAAGTACTATCGGTTCTAATACCTCTCGTGTTTGGGATTTTCATAAAAAAAACTGTGTACACAAAGTGAAATGACAAGTTAACTTAAGAGAACATGTACTGTAAATCAGCAAAATAAGTACTCAATGATTTTTTGTTCCTTATCGAGCTGCAATTACAGCCTTGCAACGATCGGGTATAGAGTTAATCAATTTATGGATATACGGTTGTCCAATTTCGTGGTACAACACCCTTACAATGCTCTCCTGCAGCTGAATCTTACTTGTTCGCTTCTTTTGAGCAGTTTTAGACGACATTATGTACCAGCAATTTTCAGTAGGGTTCAAATCTGACTGTTGCTGGGCCAGCATTTCTGAGGTATGACTGCACCTTAAGGGAGAAAAACGATAAAGATTGGTGTGAGTATGTTTTAAGCCTTGTGAGAGAAGAAGATAAACTCCTCATTAAATCTAGATTGCATAAAACTACCAGTTTTGCTGTCTGGCAAGTGCTGAATCCTGTTGGAAAAAAAAATTCAGTTTTGGACGTCTGTGTGGTTATCTCTAATAACGGATTTCAGGCACTCTTCCAAGATAGCAGCGTTGGTTTCTGCATTCACCGTTCCGTTAATAAACTGAATACTCTCCACCCCTTTGCTTGGTATGCATCCCCACACCATCATACCGGCGGGGAACTTTACAATCGGTTTTATACAGTCAGGATGGTATGCCTCCGATTTTTGTCTTCTGACCTATGCGAGCCATGCAGGGTGAATTTCGATTCGTCAGAAAAGATGAGGGCGTCTCATTGCTCTTTTGTCCATGAAACATACGTTTTAGCCCAAGCAAGTCGCTTCTTCCTCACTTGTTGGGTCAACAAAGGATTCTTCTTCTTGGGCCGATAGGCATGCAGACCCAGACCACATTCGGAAAGCCGTCTTTGGATATTTGGTATTGATATTTATTACTTAAAGCGGTCCCAGCCAACCCATGGCAACCCCGCTGTCAGTTACACATAATTTAGCAGTACTCTTATATACTCCCTCTCTTGTTTTCCCAAGTACAGGGAGGGAAAAAACATGCCATGACCAAAAAAGATTGATATGAACAAATTGAAAAATAATCAAATTACATAAAAAATAAAATATATATATAATTAAATTTCAGACAAAGTCCAAACTTCATTGGAAAGATCTGCATCTGTTCACAGTCTGTTGGAAAGCCAGCAGAGCTAGGAGCTGCCGAGAAGAGAAATACCAGCGCCAGGAGCTGCCGTGAGCCGAAATTCCAGCACAAGGAGCTGGAGTTGCAGTGGATATAGCAGACTCAAGCCTCCACGATTTCACAGAATTCTAGGCAATTCGGCATTGGATAGTTCGTTCACTTATTTCAACACCAGAGGCCAACTCAAAGTCCAGTGTTAGATCAAGAGCACTAGCATGGCGATTACGAAGGCATAGCCGTTTAAAATATCGATCTTGGGAACGCGTAGTCACTCTCTTATGGACTGATCCAGGTCTTCTCTTCACATCACCGGTTTCACGCTTTAATTTTAGCATACTGTTGACCAGGTGGCAGCCTATTTTATCAGCGATAGCTCGCGTAGAAAGCCCTTCCTGGGACAGAGCAACAGTTACGTTTTTTTCTTGGTGTCAACTGAACATATGGAGCCATGATTACACCTCCGCAAAACAGGATACTAATGAGCGTGTATACTCTTCCAACGCGGTATTTATAGAAACGGCTGATGCAATACCTTGCAATAACTGTCTGATGCAATAGAAGCTTTATCTGACGCAAAACCTTTGCTTTGCGACAAACATAATGACTGTAATCAAAAATTATCTTATACGTTTCACTACAAATGTTACTTTTTTAGGGTGACGTTTTTTTGTTCGCCACTGTATATGAATAAATGCAGTTGGAAGATACTTAAATTTTATGATTGCCGAATAGTTGTTAAAAAGAATGTTTGTTTTTGGTTAGCGGCTGTGTCATACAAATGCTAAGATGTTGGAGGCGATCAAAAGAAAAAAGAAGTGAATGGCGGTTATCAAGTCCTTATTGATTCAAAATCTAATATAAAATCGCCAATCTGAAATCTTCTGTTTCTATTAATGATACGTATTTAAATAAAACTACTAAGAATGCTCGAAATAATACTTGTCACTTATTTAAGACGTGTGAAAATCTCGCGCTTCTCTTCACCATGCCTGCTAATATCCGCTTTCCTCCAGAGGACCCAATGCGACGTCCGGGAGAAGTTTAGCAGTGAAACGAGTCGGATGGTAACTTTCGCGGAGTGTAGACGTGATTTATGTGGCCATAAACGCGCGAGGGTTTAGCAGGCTAAGAACACGTTAGAATTAATCTATGTTTCAGCGAAAAAGGAGAAACAGAAATCTGGGTTCTTGCGCAAACCATGAATGTGACAATTTTGTTTGCATTTTTCAGTTGTTTCGAGCGTCAGGATTATTATAAAAATTAGCTAAAGTGAAGTAATTGCCTTCATATCCCTTAACGATGGTAGCAAAAAACAATACAATCATATTCTTCCAAATATCTTTAAATGTATAAATTAATAAACAAAATTAATTTTTTTAATCACAAAAAGCCATTAACTGCTATGAATTATTCAGTACAAATTACGTAAATGATGAATGTCAGTGAAATTTTGATTTTTGCTCTTTTAGGATGCCCAGCTAAACTCAGAAATCTTTCCACTCTGTAAACATCGTTGTTTTGATTTATGCCGGACATAACTTGCAAAAGCACTTGAGATGGTCTTCGGTGTCCACTCTTTTCGCTTAAACCAAAACTGGGTGTCATTTTACGAGGTGCTGGAGTATACTCAAGTTTTACCACGTGATCTGGTATATCATCCAGTACGGTGAAAATGCTGAAGAAGAATTTCTTAGTTTTTAAAATGCAGACTATCAATTTCATTATGGCATCGCTGCTTCCTTTTTCGAGCTGAATACTTTCGGGAGGCCTCCAGAAAAATTACCAGTTTCCTTGCCTCGTGCATGAAAATAAAATTAGTTTTGAAATTCTTTTTTTTTTTAAGTCTGTGAAAGTTAATAGATTGTGGCTGGATGGATTCAAACCTTCCCAAAACAGTTTCAGTCCACTTCAGGAAAAAATATCTCCAAATATGAGTTGGAGACTTGGAAAGCGTTCTAAAACTCTTAAACTCTAACCATAAGAGACTAAAGGGGTTAATACGTAATCCCGCTCTTACAAGCTCACTCCACTCCCCAAAGAGACACTCAGCTTCTGATACATCAGCTTTCTGCATATATTTTCTCTAGTACTTTTATTCTGAATTATCATCTCTAATTCTACCTCATTCTTCCAAACTGTTCCGAGAAACCTAAACGAATATTTCGTTATTGTCTCTGATTACCCAATGCAACTACTTATGTTGCCACTTATGCAACCACTTGCTGCATGCCTTTTCCAGAGATACTTCCATGGATGGAGTTTTTTGAATTGGCTTCTGTAATTTCTTCAATCTCCTCCAAACAACTGCAAACAGGTGCCGAAACCAGCCAACATACACCTACCGTCCAACTTCTCTTCTTCCTCGTGAATCTTTTCAACTTCTGTTTTCTGGAATGACCTTCCTTCGCAGATATTTCCGATAAATTGTAATCTACAGAAATTCCAGTTTAATGTCAACAAATATCTTCTCAACATTCAACTCATGTAGGGTACTGAGTACTATATGTTCTAATACCCTCTGCGTTTGAGGTTTTCATAAAAAAAATGTATTTTCAGAAAATTATAACTCAAGTCCAATCTCAACAAGTTTATTCTTGTTCCCCAGTCCACAGTTGCGGAGAATCGCCATGAAAAGATCGCCCAAGTTTTCTATAATTCAACACTGCTCACTCTACATTTCTTTTCAACCAAATTACTTTTCCTTATGGTTTAATACCATTACTGTAAGACAATAATGTTTATTCTACCAAGCATAAAACGAGGGTGGTTTGAAACACAGTTCGTAGTCCCCCAGCAAATTAATTCCAGGATTTTAATTAAGAAATGATATTTAAATTTTCTCGGCGCCAGAATATTCCAGCTTTAATCATCACCCAGGGACCAGCTAAGATCATCGGGCTGACAGTGCTGGAACCGTTATAAGGAAGCGATCGTGGAGGTGTAAATTGTGTGACGAGAAGAGAGGAACATGAATTGTTAAAGGCAGAGGAATTGATTTTAATTTCTGAGGAGGAGGCTATGTGAGCTTAATGCTACATGGTACATATCAAATCGGAGATAGCGCACGGAGGGCGAATAAATAAGAATTATGGAATACTTTTAAAGAAATAGTTAAAGAAGCCATGGATGCGTATATAAGAAATTTAACTGAGTAGAAAAGATGGCAATGAAAAGTACTGCAACCCATAAGAGCTAACTGCTCATCTGTAATATAACATAATTTTTACCTTGATCATTTTCCACTAATTATTACTATTAGTGGATGCGAGGAAGCACGCTTATACAGCATCATCGAAGAACACCTTCGGAATTTTTATGGGCCGTTTTCATAACGTGGTTGAATTAGTTGGTTTCAGGTTTTTCTCACGATAACTCGAGATTAGCATTAGGATTTCAGATAATAAGCATTCCAAACTTTTCCTTTTGTTAGGTTTCTGGAAATTTAGAGATATTTACTCCTTTAAATGAAAAGAGATAATTATTTACTGCTTTTCAATGTCATTTGCAATTGAAGTCTGTGTACAGGGTTCTTCACGTATCTTTTTATTGCAAATACAAGAGAATCTAAGAAAAATTTCTGCACCCTTGTATTTATTCAAACACTGTGAACAAATGTAAGCTTTGAATGATGATGGCACACTGTCGTGTGCTAGAACACTTGCATGTCAGTCATATAGGGACATTTATATTCAGCTGTCTGTTATACGTATTAGTACAACAGCATCTGTAACTTGGCACCATCTTGATAATAGCAGTTCAAATGGCTAATGAACTGGTCATATGAAGAGGGATCTGTAGCGAGGTTCTAGGGGGCAAGTGCCAACAACAAAAGGAAATTCTGCCGAATTCTTTCATCATGATAATGCTCTGCTCAGTAATGGTTTGAACACAACATTGTGATGGTACCACAACTTCCTTCTTCTCCTGGATTTTCTTCATTTCTAAGCTGAAAACTAAACTTGAATAAAATTTGGCAACAAGAAGGATGTTGGGTAAAAATCGTTTTGGTAACCCTATAGTCTCAAAACTTTTTACTACACAAGTTGTCTGTCCAACATATCAAGAAGAATGTTATCGAAACCATGATAAAAATACTGGTACTATTCGAAAGAGAAGTTCAGACATGCTTCAGTAAATATTAGCATCGGTGGGATAAAGCTATTCAGTCACATGGACACTACTTTGAAGTGAACATTTCAGTAGAGTATTTTCGTTGGGTTTTAGGCACACTAGCAACTTAGACTGTATTGCACAGTATTAGGTCTGTAAATTGTGTTCTGTGGTCGATTTGTTTGTTAGCTGGATGAAAAACCGAGTTTCTAGAGAAAGAGTGCCATCCATGAGAGACATAGTGTGTAGGGATAATTATATTTGTGTGTTAATCAGTAGTAGCTATAAATTCGACATTGGAGGGCCAAACTGATTTTATTTATGAAAGCATGTGCACATAATGGCATTTTAAAAGGTTCATTATGTCCACCGTTTTGATCTGTAAGAAGACAGGACATGAAATAAGAGATGGCATATACCTTGCATTGAGTGCAAATAAATGAACGACTGACATCATGCAGTGAGAGATTTTAGAAAATGCAAAGAAGCAGGGTCGTCTCTAAAAATGAATCCTTAAGTCTGCGTGGGGATAGTAGGTCTGGCGAACGAAGAGGTGAGGAACTGGAACAATTCCTGGCGATTATCTTCTACTCTATGAATGTCATACATAGCATATTTGGACACTAATGACATTTTGATTGTTTCATAGTAGAGGCGAACTAATAACGGTTTGTCTTGTGGAAACATCCATGTTATCGTCGAAGTGGCAATATCTGCAATATGGCAGAAACATTCTCTTTGTACATTACACATTGCTGATGTGAAAACCACAATGTTCAATGGGATGGTTTTCGATTATTAATTTTTAATTATCAGTGATATCAAATCACGCTGTTTTTCAAAATTTCTCCCATCCTGCAGTGATCCAAATGCAGGCATTTTCCACACGATATGTAAGAATGACGATTGTATCCACTATGTCATTCGCGAGGGTTTAAGGAGAAAGACACAAGTAACTGGGAAAAGATTATAGATAAAAGATATATCAGTACAGATTAAAATGAGGATATTTAACTCGCCTCTCATATCTAGGACGATCTGATGGATGTGTTACTGTAAGTTATTTTGCACAACAAAGCCGGGATTAAAACTGTCGGTAATGAGTGTTTGATTATAACAAATTTCAGCCATGTCAGTAGAAATCAATGAACGACGGTCATCATGTAGTGGGATTGTCAAGCTGTTATGTGGAAGTTACGGAAAAGTATTTGATGGTATTAAAAGGTTCTTTTACAACTTTTTCACAAAGTCAACTTTCATCCACTCTACACCATCATCCTCCATCTTAGGCTTAATTGCCGACAATGGGTATCACGCATCTTTTATTGGACTATTTCAGATTGCCCACTCACTGTGGACAGCCAGAAATGAATCTGTAGGGATTGGCCCAGCATGGAGTTGAAATCGGTTTCAAAATAACACTTGCTGGAATCGGTTTCAAAATGACAACAATTATTTTTGTTGTTATTTTGAAACCGATTTCAGCAAGAGTCATAAGGGTCATACGTCAGTCAAGAGTCATAATTATCCCTTATATTTTGAGTCTATCTCTGCAAACACTCAGTTATTTGTTATCAACCGAAAGGGACATATAAAAGAATCTTCTTTCTTCTTTGCTTAAATGCTACTTAGAAACACAGTCTGCCTATGTGTTAGAGAAACAGCCTTCTTAAATAAGCAGCTGGCGAGAATAAAACCAAAATAAAAACTCTTTCCATTGTCGGTAAGCGACAGCCTTGAAAAAGCTCCAACTGTTAATGTCCACACATCTATTGTTCTTTTTTTTTCATTAAAAAGGATAAAAAAGACCCGTTGGTTTCAGCTCTTCTCTTTCAAAGTTGCTGGAATCGCATTTCATCTAGAATATGCTATCAGGTTTACAGATAGTAATCGATAGCAAATTGTCAAAAGATCTTCCACGTTAGTAATTTGAATATCAACGGGAGATCCATTTTTCCTCTCTTGGATTAAAAATAAGAATTATAAATGCCTCATCGATTTTAAATTGCGTCCATCTCCATAAATCTCGAGACTATTGATCATGACAGATGCCTTGAGAAGAGGATAAAAAAAAGTAGAATATTTGGTTACCCAACAAAAAAAGATGAAATTTAAAATGGATTTGGATGAGATTAGGACGCAATAAAGAGAGTTTATTTCCGAAATGACTGATGTCAAATATCAGCTTTAATAAAGAACGTTATTAGGCTTATAAAATCAAAATAAAAAAGAAAGTTATTGCAAGTGGTAGCAATTGAATGGACTGGTGATTATTCCTGTTTGGAAATCGTACCATTTGGATTTAAAAACTATTGGTGGCTTGTAGATTTTTTTATTAGTTCTTAATAAAAACTTAAACATGAAGAACCCAATTTAAAAACCGCTGTCCTAGGATATCCTAACGGGAGGTGTCTGCATTTCGATTGGATTCTTTTAAAATGAATATTGGACCATTTTATAGTTGATACAAACCAAACTGAGAGTATATAGGAAGATCTAATGATAATTTGATTTCTTTTTTTTTAATCTGCTTTCAAAGAAAGTGGCGTTAAAATATACGCAGGTTACCCTGGATGTATTGATACGTCATGGATTGAGTTTCCTTTTTTGCTTCTCCAAAATGCTATGAGGAAATTAATAAGAATTGATGGTTTCGCCAGCGAGGAGGCTGTGATTAACGTCAACTAATTCTTTAATAAAAAATAAATAATAGTAACTCAGCCAACTGTAATGTTTATATGTCCAGAATAAAGGACAATCCAACATGGGTCCGCTGTTTACTACGCATCAATCCACTCTTTTCCCACACAGTATTAGAGCTCCTAGAACAGTAGTAAACAGGGCAGCGCTGATGAGTGAAAGAAAAACAAAAATAAGGCAGAGAAAATATTGACTTCTTGCTAATACGACACAGAAGAAATAAAAGAGAGTGTGTAGCAGGTGCATTTAGTAAGGACCACCCACAGAGACTGATACCAAAGCAGTCAGTAATTTTCTGGCGGATTAAGGACATACACGAAGAGGAAAAGAAACAAAGAAAACTTGCTAGAATCAACAGCAGCTGTAATACTGAAGGAAGCGAGCTATGAAGAACTATAACTGACATAGATCAGCTCCGTTCCTTAATCTTGCTACTTTTCTAAGTAGGAAACTGAACACGTATAAAAACAACAGTACAAGATTGTTGCTGTGGCAACAGTGGAAGATGCTGTGGATGTCTTTTCTGTTCTTAGTTTTAATGTAATTTATCATCATTGAAATATTAACACTAGAATTAGTCGCTTTACCATCTAAATACAGTATATATTGGGGTATAATATTTGGCGGTAAACAGATTAACTATTTTTCAAATATAATAATTTAGAATGGAAAAATGTGACTTATTCTCACACCTCTCCTTTCTCTACCAAAAGCTGGAATCCAGTCAATTATTTAAGCCATACTTTACACACTCTTTGAATTTTTTTTTTTCAACCGAATTAGATACGTCAACTCACGAGATTTGCAGTCATAATTTATGTGAATCTACGTTTCGTGTTTGAAAACCTACATTGTTTTCAATATATACATCAACCTGCGTGCAGAGACATTGCTTAGCTCGATGCACGCATTCTCGCTTTCAACATTGTTTGACTTCACGTGTGTTTTCCTTTTCACTAAAATAAGAAACATGGAATTGTTTTCTCTTACACATTAAGAATTCATTCTCTCGCTTTTTTTTGCCTCAAATAGCAAAGACAAAACGGAATAATGCTCTTAAATATTCTCCTACACGCAACATTTGCGCCGTTAATCTGAACTAAATCCTATTATAATAGTAAAAGTCTTCAATGAGATTAGAATTAATTCTGAACACGTTAGTATCCTAGAATTAATTATTTACTTATTTTAAGGGAAAATAAAATTGGTGACAGTCGACAAAGAGGATGAATAAGATTATAAAGGATTAAATGGTCCTTCTAAAGAAAGATGTGTTACATGGTGAGCTGTTGTGCGAATCTCTGTGTGCCAGGGAGTGAAAGGAGGTGGGGGATATTGGCAACTAATTGTGTTATGAATTAGACAAAAGCTAAAAATGATATCAAAAATTCTGCCATGACCAAAAGCCTGGAGTTTATCAATTTTTTAGAGACTGCCCATGGATTTCATAGAGTCAATCGCGTGTCGTGGTCCTATGAACATTCTGTACACATATTTCATCGAGTGCAATTACATATAAAAAAAAAATTGATCGCCTTTTCTATGGAACAAGGCCTCGGAGAACTTATTTATGGGTTATTTCGAAGATGGCCTTCCCTCACAATAAAAATAGCATTTTATCACGCAACCCTCTGTAAAACCGAGAAAATGTATTGCATTTCGATGAGTTCTGTAGCAAATTGCAGAATACAGAGTTGATCTGCAAGAATAAAGATGGAAAACGGAAGGGATTCGTTGCTATAGTAACCGGCGTTAGCTATTCATTGGTCGCATGAATTTACAGATATAAATGAGTAGTTTAAACCGGCATTTTCACAGTAAGTTCTGTTATTTGCTTCATAAAATATATATTTTTTGGACTTCCACGCTGAGTACTTTGATAGAAAGCTATTAACATTTATAAATTGATAGCGCGAGTGATTTTATTTTTCATTATATACTCTGAATAAGAAATATAATACTAATATATAGCTTATCTTTTACTTTTCGCAATCGCATGCAACGTTGGCTCAATTCAGTCTACAGTTTGTATTCTGCTATTAATATATTTTTTTATTGAAAATAAGGAATTTAATAAATGTCAAACAGGCTAAAATAAAGTGATAAACGTATGACTCTAATATTTTCGCACTAATATATTGCGTATATGAAGTAAGTTAAGTGAAACTTCAGTTGCAATAGTTCCAGTTATATGAATGACATTGAATTTTCCTGCTGATGTCTTCATTTTAGGATCTTTCAACATATAAATAACAAAATATAGCTAAATCGTTTAGCAGTATGTTGACAAAAAAAACTTTTTGTGAAGCGTATATGATTTATTGACAATCATCGTCAGAAAAATGCGAATAATCAACTCTCCTAAAGCCTAATTAGGCTAAAATATAGCCGATAAGCCCAGTTAGGCTTAATTCTCATTAAGCCTAACTAGGCTTATCAGCTATATTAAGGCTTAGTTAAACCTTAATTCACATTAAGCCTAACTAGGCTTAATGTGAATTAAGGTTTACCTGAACCTAATTAGGCTTATATAATCCGTATTCATTATGGTCCACATTGCTCAGGTGCGTGAGATTCCAGACCGGGGAAAGATTGTAGGGTAGTTTTACGTTTATGAGGTTGAGTTTGGAGTGACGGCGAAACCATTCTATGATGAGGGCTTCGTACTGAAAAATTTTATAACTGGATTTTAATTCAATGATGATAGTGATGGCTGAATCGATTAGGGGGGTTGTGATTATTGGAATGTACGTGTTGTGTAAGTTCGGTACTTGATTGTTCTGTCCTAAAACTATTGTAATGATAATATGCTCGCGTATTAGGTGTTTTTGTGGAACCGTATTTGGTGGTGGTACTTCCGATATAACAGGTATTGCAATTTTGTTGACATTTTATTAGGTATATGATGTTATTCATGTCATTAATTTGATATTTATATGTTTCTTTGTATGAGTTGAACATAGAGCTAAGTTTGTTAAAAGCAGAAAATGTGAGTGTGATGTCTGTACCTGCAAACACCCGGCGGAACTGTCTGGCCAGGTGGCTGTGGTAAGGGAGAACAATACGTGTGTTGCTATTTGCGTTATGTTTAGGTGAACTATTGATATTATTTTTGGCGGTAGAAATGGTATGTTGAATTAACTGAAATGGGTATTTTCTGGCCATAAACTTTTCTGTAAGGTATTGAAGTTCAGTAGATAGGTCATCTTGTGTGGCGTTATAAACCTGATTATAAAGAACGGGTTTTTTTGTACTAAGTGGTTGGTGTGAGTCAAAATGCAGGTATTTCCCTGTATATGTGTTTTTTCTGAAGATTCTGGTTCCAAGTTTGGTGTCCGTTTTGTATATGGTGAGATTAAGAAAATTTATCTGTCCGTTTTCTTCTGTTTGAAGTGTATATTTTAATCTGTCATGTATTGAATTAAATTTAGTGAAAAGGATATCGATTATGGTTCTATTGCCTATTTTTAGTATGTGGTCTGCATAACGTATGTATAATTTAATTTCTTGGGGGTAATAGAATTGAATTCTATTCTGAGAATAGAATTGGTTTGATGTATGATGCGCCATTTATCGGGGTGGTTTGCAAGTTTAGTCTGTAGTTCTATAATACATTCTTTAGTGTGATAGTTGTGGTCCCTTATGGCGAAATTGAAACCATATTCGAGTCCAGCGAGTTTGGTGGTGATGGAAGATTGTGACGAAATCTTTACGGTGGAGGTTTGTGGGGTTGTATGTGTTTTTTGTATAAGGGAGTTCCATTTTTTGATACGTCTTAGTTCAACTTCTTTGGTGGCGGCGTTAATACGTGTGTCATTAAATGTAGTAAAGTCTGTCCAAGTTTGATGAGTCATATCTCTTTTAAGGGTGAATTTTAAATGATGTATTTGTTTTAATAAATGGTGTTTTTTGTTGTATCTCTTTTGTAATTCTTTTCGTGTGATGGCAATGGAAGTTTGGTGTATTATGTGAGGATATCTCTTACAGGTACTTTTGGGAAAAATGCGGGCAAAAATTGGGAATATGTTATGAATGAGACATTTCTTTAGAAATTAAATATGGAGTTTGTTGGTGAAATATTTTACAAGTATTTTTGAACAGTCAGTTTTATTATCTAACATGTTCAGAGGCATCTGGGATCGAAGAATGGATAGGCGGTGCAATACTTGTTATATCGGAAGTACCACCACCAAATACGGTTCCACAAAAACATCTAATAAACGAGCATATCATCATTACAATAGTTTTCGAACAGGACAATCAAGTACCGAACTTACACAACACGTACATTCCAATAATCACAACCCCCTAATCGACTCAACCATTACTATCATTAAATTAAGATCCATTATATTTTAATTCCGATTTTCAATTCATTACCCCAACCTCAATTTGTTTAATTTCCTATCCCAAGCATCAATTGCAGATCATACTAAGGTGAATACCGCAAAATTAAACATTGCTATTAAATTTGAGTCAAATCAATTCGGTACCTTAAGAAATTTCTATAATTATTTGATAATTAAACTTTCTGTGAATGTAAACAATAAATGTTAAGAAGAATAGATAATTTTTAGTGATAAACGAAAGTTAGAATGCCAAGCATGGTTCAACAACATAATCTTATGGGAGATGAGCGATCTGTAGTTAATTATATTTGCCTTGACTGCTTAGGCTGCTCTTGAATACAAGTGCGGTGTCACAGAAATAATCGATGTCATTTTAATAGGAAATGCAGCTAATGTCCGATTCTTACCTAAGTAACTTAACCTCACGGTACGTGCTGTCTAATTTAAATAGATGGCCGGTCCTTAGTTCTGCACTTAGACTCCCAGTTCATTCACTCTATCAGCTGGGGAACACACGTTGCACGTTCTTTATGAGGAACATCTTCCAATGGTTTAATGAAATGAGAGATTTCATGAATTCTAACTCCAACATTCTCGCTCTGTGAGTCTGGATGCCTTGAAAATCAGATACGCTCATTTTTTATTCACCATTTTTATGCTCGTGGTTGGTGTTGATATCCGGGTCATTGTTTTGGCACGCGTTCTAAAGTCATTTGTTACGGACATGAAAACGGGGCGTTCATTTCCAGAGGAAAATGCGCATAAAAAGGCGTTCTCATAAAGAACTCCCATCGTAAAGTTGATCAATGAGAACTCGGCGTATTTTAAAAAGTTCGCATTTGATTTAGTTCGTGAGACATTCGTTTCCCGGTAGTACCATGTAATAAATTGCACCCTCGATGTACATTACACGGGCCAAATGGTTGATGTGTTGTTGAAAGTTCACTTTTAATCCTTCTAGTGAAAAATTAGAAAAAACTGCAAATCGGCAATTCTTCTGCAACAGTTTATTAGATGTTAAATGGTATTATAACCAGGATATAACTAAGTCTGTGAGGCGTCACTGTGTTAGTGTCTGTATACGTGTATATGTAGTCGGTGGTGCGCTTATTTTCATGGATGCAAAAAGATTTGTATTCACTCAGAAGTAGCTGCCATAAAAGGTTGAAATAAACAGCATGCATTACATTTTTTCAACATAGAGACGCATTATTGCCACCTCTCAATACACTTCCACAGGCCAGTTTTATAGCAATCCTCTGACGGTCCTTCAAACCACTATTCGGCAGCATGGCCTTAGTCGCCCATTCGCCATAAAAACCAAAACCAAACGAAAACTACTTGGCCGCAGAAATCAGCTCATCCATCGGCAGCAATGCGTTTTCCATTAAGAAAAGATTTCAGGGCAGGAAAGAGGAAGAAATCCGATGGTGCAATGTAGGGGGAATAAGCAGGATTCGGCAATATTTCAAACCCACATTCGTGGACACACCACACTGCAGAATGCGAGGAATTTTCAGGGCATTATCGTGGACATGTATTGTGTCTTATGTAGGGCACCACCTGAATTTCAGTTCAACTCCACCTTGGTATACTGTGATGATTACAGAACTCTGTAAAAGGCCAGAAATGTGTGTAGTGTTATGTTTGTGCAGTGTGTGTTGTTTAGCTGTTTCTAACCACTTTGTCACCTGTAAAACCTGCCCAGCGTCCGTCTACACCACGGGGAGGTGTGTCACAACTAAGTGTGAATCGTTATGGGCCCTAACAGTCCCGTACCGAATGCCCAAAGCAATTTTGCGATCATTCAAAAAATAATAATAATAAAATTAAATAATTTAATTTAAATGCAATATTTAATAAAATAAAAAAAATCCCGTATTCACAGATGAAATGCAAGACTGTGGATACCAACTATTTCACAACCCAGGAAACCCAAACCTAAGCAGAACCTCAAGAAATAAAGTAAAATAAAATAGAGGACAGCAAAAATAAAAAAAAATCCATTGATGGAGTGCGTGACAAGTGGATGGCAGTCCCATGTCCAGGAGTTCCGACCCGAGCACCAGTAAATCCGCCTTTGGTACAAGGCCAGGAATGAAGAGGAATAGAGAAAGAAAAATAATAAAAGGGAAAAAGAGAATGGTTGGATGGAAAATGTACCTGTCAGTATCATCATTATCTGCAAACTAGGATTGGTGAAGTTCCCTGGATAGGCTGATCCATGAGATGGAATCCAGCTGTAGTTGGATCAACAGTGGTCAGTAGATGGTTGTCTAGATGCAAGCAGTTGTTTTCGGCGAAGGAAAGCCTTGGTAGCAAAGTCCTGAAGAAGTAGAAAGTTCTCCTTGGAGCTTAGCAGAGTTTCTTCCTGACTAGGAGCAAGTGAAGGCAAAAGGTGTGTCATAAGCAGCCGTAAATCCGCATACAGGTGACAAGGGAAAAGGATGTTTCCAATTTTCAGTATCGCCGCAAGTGCACAGATGTGAAGCTGTAAGATGGAATTCAGCCAATTTGGCGTTTAGTGACCCATGCCCAGAAATGAGAAATAATGTATATAAGTTTGGAGTAACCCAGCGAGAATTATTTTCCCCAGATGCAAAAAAAAGGAAATGTGGAATTAATTTGTAAGCAACCCGTCCTTAGGGGATTTATTCCAGTTATCT
Source organism: Mastigoproctus giganteus (assembly GCF_048544385.1). Lineage (NCBI taxonomy): Eukaryota > Metazoa > Arthropoda > Arachnida > Uropygi > Thelyphonidae > Mastigoproctus > Mastigoproctus giganteus. Next base: position 68,623,434 of record NC_143580.1, read on the forward strand.
TGTCACTGCTGAATCAAAATCTCCCAGCAACGTGACTTTTGAACATGGGGATTAGTGGCAATGTTACCTGTAAAACCCAAAAATTTAGTAGAAGTCCCACGTCTTATATAAAAACTAATACCATGAATAACTTGGAATACTGTGTTCAGATATGGAGACTGCACCTGAAGAAAGACATTATTCTTCTTGAAAGGGTCCAAAGAAGGGTAAGTCGCCTGGTAAGATCGGCAAAAAGGCGTCCATATGAAGAAAGACTTCGAATATGTCGGTTACAGAGCTTGGAAAGTAGACACTTTAGAGGAGACTTGATTGAGGTGTTTAAGGCTCTGAGAGGTATAAGCAAAATGAACAAGGACGAAAGTTGTACGGTTATAAACGATTCTAGAACTAGGGGCCATAATTTCAAGTTACGGGGGGAGATGTTTAGACTGGATTGCTGGAAGTTTTATTTGAGCCAGCGAGTTATAAATTACTGGAATAAGTTACCCATGGGCGGTAGAGGCCGACAGTTTGGGGAAATTCAAAGGTCAGATGGATAATTACCTACGGTAGGAAGGAATTGCTTAGGTTGTCTGTTATTTTATTTTTTTGGCTGGTGCAGCATAAGCCATAGGCTTCCTTGCACCATGTGGCCATTGCTAATACTAATAATAAGCAGTAAATCGAGGGGAAAACAACCATTAAGGACCAGCAGGGCTGGGGTTGATACAGTTCTTCAGGCCCGACACATTGTCATAAGCATAGACTGCTGGATGAATGACAGCTTATTCTGCACATTGACTTTAAGTGCATGCGACAACCAGGAGCCAGTGCCATAGGTACCATTGGAGACGATTGGAGCTTTATTTTTGAAGGTCCTTGCTAGCATTTGGTTGCACCTTTGCCTTTTTTTGGGGATGGTGATGCTGAATGCTTCCATTGTTCTGATATTTGTTTAGTTTAGGGATCACAGTGATGGATCAAAATTTCATCCGCAGTGACTAGCCTTGAAAAAAGTCCTCTTACCTTTTCTGGTATATCGATAATATTTCTGCTGGATGGAACCCGTCTGGCAGACACTTTACTTATATGCAACTGTTAATGGATGATGTTCTCCACAAACCCTACACTAATTTGAAGCTCTGCAACTAGTTCTTTGACGCGAATATGGCATTCTTCCAGGATTAATGCCTCAAATCTTGCAAAAAAAAATCTCATCTCTTACAGCAGTTGCTAAGGTGTCCTGCGATTTCTTCATCATGCACTGAGGTTCTTCCACATTTGAATCATTTATACTGATGCGCAACAACACTGTAACTTGGGCAGTCTTAAACAGCGACCATTTATTCGTGGATAATTTGGGTGTTTTTCATTGCAGAAAGAGGAACCGAAACAAATCTTTTTTTAACTCCCCCTCGTATTAAAATTTATGCAACTAAACTCTGCTTGCTTCTATGATAGACCATCACAAGAAACAAAGAATATGCTTACAGATATATTTCATAATTCATGCGTGATGTCGAAAAAACAATAACGTCCAATTGAGGTTTTCTTTTTGTTCTACAATATTCTCATTTTAAGAAGGTTGCAAAAACTTCCATTTCTCTCTCCTCCTCATCTGTGTTTTGTTATTTCTACGGTATGCTATTCTTCTATGCCCATCACTTGAAAATACTTAATTACACGCATGTCTGGGACTTTACATTTCTTAACCACGACACTTGCGGTTTTTTCTTTCACCTTTTTGATATGCTAATGTCATTATTTAGCCAGTCTGTGGTAGTATTTTCTATCCTTTTTTCAGGCAATGCTGTTTTTTTTCATAGACTTCTTAAACCTCTAGTGGACAGGAGAAAATTACTAGTGAAGTTTATACACTGAGAGAAAAAATGCATTATATACGAAAAATATTTGTAAAACTGAAAAATAAGCGGAGTTCTTTTTTAAGAAATGTATATTAAAATGGGGATTTAAACTTCCATCTATATTTAATATACTTGATGAATTGTAGGAGATGTTATATAAGTTAAATATCATCATAGGTATGGCAACTCTTCTCTAAAATTAAAATTCCAAGGTTAAACAGTGATTTCGGTGGTTGGATGCTTTCCTTCCACCTCCACATAAATACATATTTTTGCTTAGGATAGCTGGAAGAATCTTACACCAAACCACCCATGCGCCCCATCTTATCAATTTCTTCTATCTGTCTGCAGAAACCTCATTTGCAGCACATGTGATTGCCAGTTACTATCAGATTATAGGGCAATGCTTTGCTCGTTTATTACCGAATGCCAAAGGTCACGATGACGTCACTACCATGTTACTGATATCGTGTTAATAAGATATGACTCCTGATCCAGAATTAGCTAAGTAAGACGAAACTTAGAGTATGTATGTTGTCATGGGATCCTGTTATCAGATATCCGGCACTTAACAATGTTTAAAATTAAACAAATCTCCCCCAAAAAGAAGCCACGTCGCTTATACTTCTACCGAATTAAAACTGGAAGGATTTATAGAATAGCGAGTTGCCTTAGTATAAAGAAATCATGACTATCGCTTTCTCTGCATCCAAAAATAAAACGTCTCTTAAAAGCAATGACAAAAACAGTCAAACTATGGTCACGATTTCATTATCTTACTCCACTCCCTATTAGATTCAGTTCTAATTCTATATGGGCGACAATTGTAAAAAGCTTACCATCCCCCGTCTTTCCAAACAAGGTGGAAAAACACAAAGGTTCGGATCACTTCAAGACAGGGAGAATTTTTACGGGCTTTCTTCACAAAGTGGCACGTTTAGTGGTGTGAGGGTTCCAAGGTATTTGTCTTTCGGAAACTAAGCCTGTTGAAAGAAACCAAGGTGTTTCATCCAACAGCAGAACGATCGTAGTACATACAATTTACGCACAATGCACGGAGATCTCATGGTCTTAGTTGCCTTGATGAAAAATCGGTCAACAACCAGCCTACTTTAATTTCTTGAAAATTACAACCAACTTAAATCCAGTATCAGAAAGTTTCTTCTTACTGATGTTGAATACGTGCGAGAAATATTCCTCACGAATTAGTGTCTTAGATTAAAGGACACCTACAATCTTTGATCCATTTATGGGTCTTTTCACAAAGTCGCTGAGGTAATCGGTCTCAAGCTAGGGTTTCCTAGTATTTGCTTCCGGTAACCGGGTTTTTCGTCCAGCAAATCGAACACAAAACACGAGCAATTTACAGACATACACTGTGCTGCCACTTTATTAGGTACACCTACCTAGTAGCGTGTTGAGCCTCCTTTAGCCTTAAAAACAGCCCAAATTCGTCTAGGCATGGATTGAAAAAGATACCAAAAACGTTGTGTAGGAATGGAGTACCATGAAGACATGAGTGTATCGCGCAGTTCCTTGAGTTTCGACGGAGGTGTAGACCTGCAGCCAACAGCCCTTTCCAGCTCATCCCAAAGATGTTCAATAGGATTGAGATCGACGGACTGAGCGGGCCACTGCAGCAAAGAAAATTCATTGTCATGTTCCTGGAACTATTCCATAGTGATTCGGGCTTTGTGCACCGGCGCATTATCCTGCTGGAAGTAACCATCTGACTGATGATAAACTGTCAACATGAACGGATGCACTTGGACAGCAACAATATTTAGGTACGATGTGGCATTCAGACATGAATCTGTGGGTATCAATGGATCCAACGTGTGTCAAGAAAACATTCACCACATTGCACAGTAGTCGTCAGACATGACGTGTCTGACGACTACAACATTCACGTTGTTTTCGCCAAATTCTGACACTTCCATCAACATGATGCACCAGGAACTTTGACTAGTCAGACCAAGCAACTCTTTTCCAATCCTCGATAGTCCAATGTTAGTGTTGCTGTGCCCTCAGGAGGCGTGCTCTCTTTTTCTTCATTGACAACAAAGGTACGCGATGTGGCCGTCGGCTGTTGTAGCCCATTCACGACAAAGTGCGATTAGTGGTCCGTTGCGGTATTTTGTTCTGCGCACCAAGGTTGTATTCTGACGTGATATGCGACATTGTGGCCCGTCTGTTTGCTTGCACAATTCTAGCCATACTCCTCTGACCTCTCTCATCAGCAAGCGATTTTCTTCTGCAGGAATGCCGTTGAGAGGATGTTTTCTGCTCGTTGCACCATTCTTTATACATCCTTGAAACTGTGGTGCGTGAAAAGTTCAGGAGAACTGCCGTTCCAGAGATGCTTTGTCCAGCACGTCTTGTACCTACTACCATGCCACGTTTGAAGTCCGTTAGATCACTCCACTTCCCCATTATTGCTACGGTTTGTATGCTTAACTGATACTAGAAAATCTGTTCTGCTCCATTTATATCCACAACTGAATTCATGTGACTTGCAACGTTGTAGGACTAACCATTTGTGTGGCAGCACAGTGTATATACGGCGCAATGTGGACTAAGTTGCTGATGCGCCTGAAACCCTACAACAGTCAACAAACCATCCATCCATTTCTTGATTATTGACACTCTCAGAAACAGTTAATAGAACTCTTGTAAACAGATTATGATGAAAATATTATGATGCATCTCTTGTTACAAAGGTCATCCACTAAGCTCACACCGCTCGATAGTGAGGGTACGTTAGGTCTACTTGATTACCTTGAACTTCCTATTGTTTTTCTCCTTGCTGTTGTCGTTTCTCCCTACACTGCTAAATATTGAGAGACGTATCTAAAATTCTAAATCCACGCTATAATCCGTACCTTTTTTCTTTGGCCCATTGAAGAATAATTTTCAGGTCATTATCTGTGTCACAACTAAGTAAAGGGATGGTCCATTGTCTTTGTTTTATGAATAAAATGTTCCTTCATAATAAATTGTGCTTTGTTTAACTCTAATATGACTGTTCCTATCGTGGTACCCAGAAATTCTCTTCTTCCCCTCTTCTAGTATAAATTTGTACTATCCGCGAGATACATGTCCTCACGGATAGTACAAGTTCATGTAATCACCGTCCTACCTACACCGGGTGGGTGGCAAAGACCTGAGTTTGAATTTCGTCAATGAAGTCTGGACAGTTGTTGAATAGATGGGTGAAAATTTGCCTTTAGCCAGCAGGTTGTTAATTGCTGGAACAAACTTCCATCTGTCGTTGTTGAAGTTGAAAGCTTAAATATTGTCTTCCATCTGTCGTTGTTCAAGGCTGAACTAGACAAACCTTTGGAGTGACTGGATGGGTGAAACGGGAAGGTTTTTTCTTTTGGCTGACTCTACTTCTTTCTTGTATATTTCCTTCTTAAATATAGCTCTTTGACCTGATGTTTTGATTATTTCTTGCCTTCATCCTTACCTTTTTTATGATGGTGAAAATTGAAAAATGGGAACCATCTGCACCTTATGTTGTACGACCCGAAATTTCCCTGCTGAGCTAATAGAATAGTAAAAGAGGTCAAGAATAAAATGTACGAGTTGAAAGTCTAACTGCTCACAGAAGATATTACGAAATTGTTTATACACTGCCTTACATTATTACGAAAACAGGTACAAAGTAATCAGCTCTAATGGACTTGGCGGAACTTAAAACAGTGATAGCGAGGTTAATTTTCATCTTGGCTACGGAAATCATTTCTTAGAAACAAGAACACCAGCCACTTCTCGGTAATTACAAAGGTTGATGTAGGCATGGTAAGTTTTCATAGTCGCCAATGGGGGCAGCACTTTCTGAGGGAGGAGGGAGAGCTATAATAATTAGATTTAGCTACTTGCAAGCCTATGGCAATATTCAAACCAGGACAGGATGATGTTCTTAATCTCAAATTTAGAATGAATGTGTCTAGGATCTCTAGAAACGTAAAACATGAGAAGGCTGGTGTATTCTGGATCTCGAAGGAAGCAATTAAAGACTGAACATAATGAAATTATTGCTTTATGATCGTCTGCCCTTTCTTAAAGAAGATCTTTAGTTCTTGGAGGTCTTAAAACTTCCTATTTCGTTGACTTTGCGTGACTTTGGGCTTCTTTAAAGATCTCCTTACTCAACGATAACTTTAAATAGTTCCAATGCATCTAACTACCCTGAAGCGTATTTTCATAGTTTCTATTAACGTTTCTTCAAACTCCTTCTCACGGGATGTTTTGAGATTTATCTTTTACCTATCTATTCTTCGAAAAGACTTCTGATAAGGAGCCTTTTAGGATACCTTGTTAGTTCAATAAAGAACTGTTCTGTCTACTGAGATGTCGGTTGGTTGTTCTCTAATTCCCTCTTCGGATATTAATTCTTCGACTCGCGATTATCTTGGGGTTTCTCTTAACGATAGACATTTCCTTGAGTACTTCTGGGCGTAGCATCTTGATGTTGCTGTGGCTTCCAATGTAGACTTGCATCGCATTCAAAGTTGCCTTTAGGGTCAAAATATGTGGATCGTTTCCATTCGATCATCCGTCGTTTTTTGTTATTAAAAAATAAATTTGTTCAAAAAGCCAGACTGAACAAAAAGCCATTTACCATTGAATGATTGTTGGTACTGGAATGGAAGAGTGACATGAGTCAGATTACTGTAAAATAAAGTGTCATGGTAATATCTGAGAGGACTATCAGAAAAGCCACTGCGGATGAGGAAAAGTAATATTTCAGTGGTGGATGATATACATTGAGGTATATAAGGCCTTGAATGGGTTGAGCACGCTGAATTCTGATGGGATCCTTCCACTTGTTCAGATTACGAACCGAAGGGGGCATAAATTCAAATTACGAAAGGACAGATGTAGAATAGATGTGCGAAAATTTGCCTTTAGCCAGCGGGTGGTTAATTGCTGGAACAAACTTCCATCTGTCGTTGTGAAAGTTGATAGGTTGAATAAATTTAAGGAGGAACTGGACAGGCATTTGGAGGGAATGGTGTGATTTTTTTTTTTTTTTTTTTTTTTTTGGCTGATGCTGCATAAGCTCATACACTTGCTTTCTTGCATCACATGCTACTACTACTACTACATCCTCGTTATACTAAACAAAGATCCAATAGATGTAAATGTATTGGCCTGTTGATGAGATCATTATTAGGACGTTTCCCCATGACTGAAGAAGCGCTAGTCTCTCTCCAACACATACACGAGATGTGAAAGACTTTATGGGCAACTGTCGTCCACCGGTGAGTTTGGATATTATCATGAAATCTGTAGTTAAGGGTGCGATACACATTCACCTCAGTAAGAATGGTATCCTTAATGGATCCAGCAGGATTAAGGGAAGGGGAAGACTTTCTTCACCAATCTTGTTAGTTTTTGTGATGAATTCTTAAAACAGCGATGGAAGAAACAATTACAGCATTATTTACTTTGAACTCAATAAAGTTTTTGATAGATTTACTATTAAAGGTTATTTTATAAACTGGAGAAAATTGGGATTATTATGATCCTTTGTGACCAGGGGCTCTCTAAAATATAGAACAGTAACTTTATTTTGCTCTTCCTCCTCGGCGTAGAACAGCAGCAACCAGGATTCATTCCAGGCAACGTTTTTGCAGTCCTCCACTGTTCAGTGCTGGTGTTCCTGAGCCTACCATAACCACGCCCCCCCCTGTTTTTTGCTGACAGGAGTGGAACTCGGTTCTGTTGTCTGCTGCAATATACCTCCTTGGTAAAGTACGACGACTTCTAATTTCTAAAATGGCCCTTGATTACCACTGTTAACTGTTTTGTTACTCCCCACGAGTCTTGAGAGCATCTGTTGACCTCTCTTATCAACGTAGTTTCCAACCATAGGATTGCTGCTATTTGGTTATTCGAAACGTTCTTCATACATCCTAGACACAGCTGTACGTAAAAACCTCAGCCGGATTGCAGTTATTGAGATAATCATGTCGCAACATCTGGCACCAACTACCATACCACCTTGAAAATCATTTGCATCTTTTATCTTGACCATTTTTACTCTGATTTGCATACCTGCCGCATCCCTACGTATCCACCCACCTGCTTTATGAAGAGGCTTTCCATTTCACGGAAAAGGAGGGTGTACCTAAGAGTAGTCACTCATTGTGAAAAGGACATGGTTTCAATGCCATCAGCCAAAATTTAAGTACCTCGAGTCAGGATAGTATGAAATTTTATGAGCTATTTTCATGCCTTTCCGAGTTACTCTCCCGCTAGTGTTATATGGAATTTTCTTGAGAAAACTGGGATTTTCATCCCTCAAATCAAACCCACCCTTTAATGCATGCAAATTACAGACATGATACACCAACAGTCCGCGTTGTTGGTATATGATAAACTCTGATTTTATTCTTTAGATGCTTTGGTGCAAATTATAAACGACCCAACTGATCAAACAGATTACCAACTTAGAATATTACTTGCAAGTATATAATCAATTCGAATATGGTGAAGTTTTTGTTTCATTTTTCTTTTTGGTTACGATCCATAAAGCAAAGTTTTCTGATATGTTCTAGAATTGAAGACATCTGAAACTGAAAAGGCTCAAATGTGAATAAATATCTGAGGTTCTTTTTTATGTAATTTTCAGTTATTTAAAATCCGACTTTCGCACAAGTGACCTTTCTTTCTTCTCTCAACTCAAACAGCCATAGCGGCGAAGTGATATCTGTCAAAATGCAATTTCTGATCAATGAACCCTTATTGCAATTTCTAAGAGACGAGTGATATATTGGAAAATGGATCCGTAAGATACCCAATCTTATAGAAAATGGAGAATTTTTTTTCCCTTTTGCGGAATGGCGTAATAGAAGTAAGGCTAAACCATTTCTATTTTATTATCTCTGAGAGGTTATCAAATTTCGCCAAAGAAGTTTTTTCTTGTGACTATTCGAATTTTCAGGAAAAAAAAGTGTTCGCTGTTTCATCTCAAGAAATTGTTTCTTCATTAGAGATTATAAAAATTGCTTTTAGGAGATGCATTAGTGGATTTAAGGGCTTTATAAAAACTGGAAGGTATTACATTTCTGTTTAAATAAGTAAGAGTAAAGTGAAATGCAATATTTGTTAATAAAGCTTGCAATATTATGTAGTTCGTAATTCAAAGTGAATGTCTCTTTTAATTATTTCTAATCGAATTTAAATTTAATTGGTTGTACGTGTACTTAAGGAATTTTACTTTTAATTAAAGGGGAAACGAATTTTTTTCGTATAAAAATTGTGATAAAACTTTTTTGAAAATTTTCTCTCTCGAAAAAAGAACAAAGTACTTGATAATCAAAACTAATATAATATCTAAAGGTAAATTTAGTTAATTTGGATTGATGTACATTAACGATGAAATTTTAATAAACCATCAAACAAGATATCTTCATTTTAAAATATTTGTTATTGATTAACTGAATGCACTTATCTTTTTTCATTAACAGGGTTGTTTTATAGATGAGTGCACTTGTTAAAGATCTGTCTTACCATTTTTATTTGAATTTTAAGATTCTTTTTATTCTTATTACTACGAGTGCTGTTCAGAAAGTAGTGGCAATACTTCACGCGCTAGCGAGCAGACGTCACTGACGTAGGTCACATATAAAAGGAACATGATCATTACCGATTAATTTACCTAATTTCAGTCAGGAATAGGACAATTATACTGCAGAAATTGTTTCTTAAGAGCATGTGAATTTGGAATTTTTTTGCTGCTCCCGGAAATGTGCGCGTGTAAGTGTCATGAAGTGTGTTCACAAAGCAAGATCAGCGTTTTTAGAAAAAAAGATTGTTGTTGTAGGGGACAGAAAAGACCACTCGTTCATTGAGAAGCATTTGTGTCCAGTAGTACAAAACGAAAGCGCCGCCATATTCTGAAGACAGCGCCAGTCATCTTACAGGACATTGCAAGGCGTCATGTGGCTGATGCTGTGAAGGCATTGCATTATTATGCAGCAGTATCAGTGGAAATCCTTCAATTCTCCCATTCTGAAGACATGAAAGGGTCACGAAGTCATGGCCTTTGGACAAGAAATACTGTGAACAGCAGCTCGTGCGCACTTCACTCTTAAATAAAATGAATGCTCATTGTATCAGTCAATTCTCTCATATATGGGGCCGTGTTATAAAGCTATTTTTTTTGTTTATGTGCTAGTATGTTTCGAAAAACAAAATTAAATAGGGAAAAAAGTTTCATAAGCGTAACGTATTTAACAATGGGACAAACTGATTGCTGAGTGTAACGTATTTAACAATGGGACAAACTGATTGCTGAGTGTAACGTATTTAACAATGGGACAAACTGATTGCTGAGTGTAACGTATTTAACAATGGGACAAACTGATTGCTGAGTGTAACGTATTTAACAATGGGACAAACTGATTGCTGAGCGTAACGTATTTAACAATGGGACAAACTGATTGCTGAGTGTAACGTATTTAACAATGGGACAAACTGATTGCTGAGCGTAACATATTTAACAATGGGGCAAACTGATTGCTGAGTGTAACGTATTTAACAATAGCAGTTCGCCATAACAGTTCTCAATAGTTCTAAATAGATTCTAGGGGGATCTCTATAGAATTCGCTATAGCAGTTCTCAATCAGATCGCCACCTTACTTCTCCAAGGTTATCTTAGAAAATAGGAAAGGTCTCGATGTACCAGAATGAATTAAAAGCACAAAAAATAGTCACAAACGAAGGAGTGAATTAAGTTTGATGTGGCTGAAGGGGATTGGGAATTTTTTCACTTAAAGGTTTTATTGAACTTTAAATGCATTCCTATTGTCGGTTGCTAAGATGAAACTGATTTTCAAGTACATTGTTTTCGCTATTCCAAATAAAATGAAAGTCTCTTCAACATTATTTAGGATTGCATAATATTCTTTATGGATTTTTCATTACTAAACCGTCTTGAAGATTTCCCTGAAAATCTTAACGAATACAAAAAAAGTTGAATATTTTTTTTTTTGGAAAATGTTCTTGAAGAAATATTTCCATTTTTTTAAAAAATTAATTCTTTTCTAAATTATAAAAAAGAGTTTTTCTTCATTTCTTAGTGAAAAGATATTTAAATGCTTTAAATTATCTAAGATATTTTAGTCTTTAAATATCTTTAAGATATATAATGATTATTCTTTAAAATTTTATTGAATAACTCGTTTCTGATTTTGAAAACTGTTTTGAAAAAATAAAAATCACCAAGAAGAAGAAATAAACTTCTATAATACTTCCATAATATTTTTATGGGTCTAAAAAATATTTGACAAATGTTTCTTTCCAAATTTGATTACATATAAAAAAAAAATCGCTCACCTGCTCTAACATGCACGTCTCTACTCCCCAGTGTGCCAGCTGCGTTGGATGCAATACATCTGTACACCGCACTGTGAACATCCTTTCTATACTCCTGAGCTCCGAAAGGTGGGAAATCGAGCGCGCCATCCCATCTTACATGCCTAAGTCCGGGGATATTGGTTACTGAGGTCCCATCCTCTTTTCTCCATGTCACCGTAGGATTAGGATTGCCACTAGCCGTACATGGTATAACGGCACCGTAATTGTTCAAGAAGATTACTTGTCCCTGCGGCTCTGTCACGAAGACTGGTCCACGTATATCCCTGCCTCCTGAAGTAGCTGCAAGAGACGGAAGGGGGTGATAATTAATAGCTGTTTAAACCTCCATCTTTGCGCCTGCTAGGGCTATATTTCATATTGATACATGCGTGGATTAAATCTCACTTTTACCTAGTTTCTGAAGAAAGCCAGGCATTTACTTAGAAAAAGAAGCCTGTGGGCTTTGCATTTTCCATCATCTTGATCTCATTTCCCTGTTAGATTTAGTTTGGGAGAGCCCACTTAACTCTTTTTCTTAAATAAAATGTTCAGGTGTATTTTAAAAACAATACATATAATAATATATTAGAGTTAATAATAGCAACATTTTAACAACAGCAATATTTTTAAATATTCTTTGAGTAATCTGGTTTTTCCAAAATTTACATTCCTTAAGTTCTCACACAAATATGTTAGCTTTTATCCGCAACTCAATTAAAAATAAAAACATCGCTGGCCTGGTTCCAAATTTTATTATGGGATTTTCTTAACTTTGATATCATTTTAAGGTTTTTTTTTCCTAATATGAACATTATTTTTTTTTTTTGAAAGCATTACAAATTCCCTAAAGAACGAGCTTGACCATATATATTGACCAACTCATGAGGAAAATAAAATTAATGTCTTTGATGATAATAAAAGAAAACTTCTCCGGCTTTGAATAATTAGAAAAATATGGTAAATAATTACAAGAATCACATTTGTCATGCAAGACTTGGCGACGTAAAATAAAGTAGCTCTATGCACAAGACACAGTTCATGCATGCAATCCTATAAGCTCTACTTGGTGAGCGGATTCAGCCAGACACTATTATGACAGCGTAATTATTATTGATCGATAGCGTAACTAGCCATCCGAGTAGTTAAGAGAGGTACAAAATCCAGGCAAGTGAAAGAAAATTGTTGTGTGTCGACTAGCTGAGTCTTCTCTGAAATCATTTGCATACCAAACACGTAAAAGTCATGCATGTGTGTACTATCAGTGGATGCCTCTATCGCACGCAACTATTTCAGTAATGTATTCAGGATATTTTCTGCTTTGCTCTGCCCTTGTGTGCTGCGATTTTGGAGTGCCATCAAACATAAGTTACGCCTCTCCTGATGTACGTTTCTCTAGTTCCATGGGGTAGATGTGTATTGCAGTGTTCTCTATAGAAACTTCGCCATTGTACGTCAGTTTGCCGATTGCCCTACTTTCTAGATTAATGGTTGAATCTACTTGTTTCTTTTACAGTGAATACTTTTTTGTGCATTTTTTCCCGCTCTACAAAGAGTAGTTGTAGAATCCTTAATAGATTTTATGTTTGTATGCTCGCTATTTAAACGTTCTATGTGCGCGTACGTACCATTGGCGAGCTTTAAAAACTAACAGCATACCCACCGAAACGCTTGAAGGAAACTTTGTAGACATATCTTTCATTCATTATTATAATTATAACTTCGTTTTGATTTAAAAAAAAAAAACAAAATGAATTTCATTTTTAACTTCATCAGTAGGGATTTTAAGTAGATGATTATATAGAGAAAATGTAAATTATTTTTATAATTTCACAGCTAAATAAAAAAAAAATATTTATTTATTAAATATATTACGCGCAGAAAGCTGTTTGTCGAATTGTTAATGGGACAAACAATTTCTGCACGTAAAACCAGTTTGTCTCATTGTTAAATACGTTAGGCGCAGAAAGCAGTTTGTTCCATTGTTAATGGGACAAATAATTTCTGCACGTAAAATCAGTTTATTCGATTGTTAATGGGACAAACAGTTTCTGCACCTAAAATCAGTTTGTTCGGTTGTTAATGGGACAAACAGTTTCTGCACGTAAAATCAGTTTGTTCGGTTGTTAATGGGACAAACAGTTTCTGCACGTAAAACCAGTTTGTCACATTGTTGATGTGTTACTTTGCAACTCAACACGTGCATCTCGATCATTTAACTTCTCATAAAACTTTCTGAGTTTTCTAAACAATGGAATAAACAATTTTTCTTTATCTCATTCAATTTTAATTTTAATTTGTCGGTGAAGTTGTAAAGATAATTTTTGTTTTTGCTGAAAAACAGTCATATCTTTGAATTGTTCAATAACGAATTTTAAGTCCCCTAACTGTTTTAAATCAACGCTTTTTTATGTAAGTTAAAATGTTTCTATTGTTGATTCGTATTTAGTTAGTTATCTTACTTCGATAAAATGAGTCTCCATTAAAATTAATGCAAGCGAGTTTTTACTTTTTAAACTTTGCGAATTAAAAAACATAAAAGCTCAGGCAAGAACATATTGTCGCATAAATTCTAAGATAATGTGTATGTCGATCCAATTTCTCTAACAAGTAGGAAGTATAAATTCTAGTAATGGTGTTAGCTGAGAGAGGATGTTTCCTGCTAACAGCTGCAGTAGATTTTCTAACTGGGCACATTGGGGGGAAACGAAGGGGAAGATTGGAATATATACAGACTTCTAATAAAACGGCGCCAAACAAAATGAAAACCTGCTAGGCTCGCGACATGTACCGTAAGATCCGCTCATTATCGGTCAGGTTTCGTCGCCTTCGCTGAGCCGAAAGCAAGTTTAATGACGTTGTAAAAAATATATAATAATAAAAAATGGAGACTTCATTGTACGTCATCTCGCAAAAATAAAATTATCAGAAAACGATCCCTTCAGGATGTAGCGAACCACTTCCGGCTGATAGGAAGTGTATTGTAATTTTTTTTTCTTCTTTCGGTAGTGAATAGCAAGATTCCAGAAAGGATTTTAATTGAAATATTTCTTACTCGACAAACAAATAGACTCGATTCATATGGGCAATCTAACGTTGTAAATGGGATAGAGTAAAACCGACTTTCTTTTTTATTTTTATTTCCAATATCGTATGATTTTTCTTTTCCACGTTTAAGGAGAGTTTCTTAGAGCGACGCGAACTAGTGTGTTCCCATAAAAGTTAATCCCACTCCATTTAGCCAGACAGTTTTTCTTTGTTGTCCATTAATATGGAGTTGGGTTTTTTTGGCTTTGATTACGAGTCGTTTCTTTTTTTAACCATACTTTGCAACTACACCTTTGGGAGTTCCTAGTTAAGAGTCTATTTTCTTGTCGTGGTCTTTGATGTTGACATTTCGGGACACTATGGTCGTCTTGATTGGATTGGGTTCTGGACGTACTTTGATGTCAACGATGCCTTCTTTGTCTAAAATGTCTCCAGTATACAACAAATCTACCAGTTTATAATTTTCTGCTTCTGTTTGCAGTCTTTCCAGCTCCTTTATTTTTTTTTCTTCTCTCTGTTATTAGTCTAAGATATAGGGATAAAAGACGACAACAAGAACAAGATAAGACAGATGATCGACAGCCTAAGCGAATCGGAACAACAAAGATAAATATGTGTAGTCCTATTTAACGGATGTAGTTCTATGAGGGACAACGGATTTGAATACAGAATGGATTGAAGCCAACATTTTCGGGCAGCATTCCTTTTTAAAATTTACTTCGTCATAGAGAAGCTTTTATCTGTGTCTCTAAAGCGGTAGATGAGATTAGGAAGATTCTGAGAGAATGCATCTAATAAGGATTCTTTCTTATATAACTGGAGTCTAATTAATAATGTATATAAAGCAAAAAATTCGCTTTAACCACCCCATTTATCAGTTATAATCGGATGACATTAATCTCTCCTTTTCTCTATCTCTCTCTGCCTCTCTATCTTTTTTCCCTCTAGCTAACGTCAAAATGACTTAGTGGCTTTTCTACTAATACATGTACATAATAGCATAGCTATTCATCTTTCTGTATGGCGTGTTTTTGCGTCTTCTCTTAGAAAATTAGCCTTATTTTCTTGTCTAGTAATAGCAATTTTACTTAGCGATCTAAAATATCATATTAATTAATGTTAGTTTCTTGACGTTTAGAATGTTTTCATTTTTTATTCATTAACAGTTAAAAAAAGGTTTTAATCAACAAGCAATCATATCTTCTAGAACTACTCCAAATGATAACTGAAATGTAAGGACGTTTCAGTTAAGTTATTAATAACATCTCTATAAATTATTTTTGATTATAAGGGAATATTTTATTTACAAAGTGCATTATAAATAGATAAGCTGCATGTTTATTGATAAATGAGAGTGAGTGGATTTTGTTTTGAAAATTTAAAGGCACTTTTGTTTTTCTTGAAGTGCTTTCTGTATATTGAATCATCCATTAGTCATAGCGGGTTCAATGTCCTTTTATGCATTTCATGGACCTTTTATCCTCTAGTACCAAACTAAGTGGTTTTATTCTTTAGTTTATCCATTATAAAAGTACTGTATCCATCATTTTGAAAATTCGTCGGATTTCTTGTTGGGATTTCTATAGGCACCTCGTGGGAAATAGTCAGTCGCACGAGAGTTGTATGTTTCTTTTTCTCTCCCAGAGATTTGAGGTTTTCATCCTGCAAGACAATCAAACCGATCTTAGCTTATATTTTTGTTTATTTATTTGTTTTTACCGAGTTAGATGTACATAGTTTCACGCCTGACAGAGAGTAATTTATCTTCAGGGACAAAACTGCCACAGAAGGACCACTGGAGAATTACCTCATCTACTCGTGTGTAATATGTCTATAAATTGCATGTATCCTCTGGTCAGTCTGCTTGTTTTGCTAGACGAAAAACAGTTTCTGGGAGAAAAAATGCTGCTGTCTTCGCCTGAGACCGACTACCTCAGCTACAGAGTGAAAACATATCACAAAAATTCCTCCAATTTTACGCTATCACACACGGTGTAGAAGAACAGACTTAAACACATCTGAAAAATATCAGGACTTAGCCGAACGATAAAAAAAAATGTTTCTAATGTAGAAAAAGAAGTTTTTCAATTCTTAAAATAGGCGAACAATTTACAGACTCAGTATCCTGACTCATCATAACCCTAGATCCTTCTGCATTTATCTGTACAACTAAACAAAAATTCTGTTGTAAGTACAGAAGGGCTTAATCCAAAAAAAATGAATATTTACTTTCTTAATATTCTTTAATATAATCTGTTTCTACAAGCATACACTTATTCCCTCAACCGATCAAAATATTTTTTGGAAGTTATCTTTTATGAAGGCTTTCGTTATGTTTGATTGGATTTCTAGGATCGACTCCAATCGTTTTCCTTTCATGTTCTGTTTTTATCTTGGGAATAGCCAAAAGTCTTCGCATAGAAGAAGACTTTTGGCTATTCCCAAAAGTCTTCTTCTAAGAGAGGAATAAGGTGGGTGCCAGAAATATCAGTTTTATCCGAGTTAATGCAGTGGTAACACAATTCTAACTACAAATAATATCGGCATGCAAAGCACGCACACGTGTTGGAAATTTTCCCCTGATAAATTAACACAAGAGAAGTAATGGGAGACATTTTAAATACCTGCTACTTAAATAGCACAAAGAAAAAAATCAGTATTAATGAACCACTTGGAAGATGCAGCTTTACCAGTTAACCACATTCTTAGAGAATCATAATGCCCACTGTTGCTGGAGAATTCAACGTGATTTGGATACCTAATACAATCAGACACATATATTTATAAAACTCTTTTATTAGCGATCACGGCTTCTCTATTACCACTAAATGGAGCTTTGAAATCACGAGTATATAACGAATGAAGATAAATCTCTAAATTCTCGCCTTTCTGGAGAAAAGCAACCTTTTAAGCTCGTGTGTAGAATAAATTTTTCTTTTGATTCCGAGAAGAAAAAAAATTATCAGATTTATTTTGATCCAAGCTTCCTGCAAAAACATAACGATGGAAATACGTTTCATAACTCGGTTATCGCGTGCAGTTCTTTTGTTCAAATTTCGCAATTTTTTTTCTCGATCTCCGTTTATATGTAAAAAGAACGCCTTACGTATTTAAAGAAATCCCCTTTAAAAAAAAAAAAAACACACACTTTTAGTGAAACGTGTTTACTTCTGAAATTTATAGACTATAAGGCAGATTTCGTTTTATTTTCAGAATAGCTCGAAGTGTGAAATATGGCATTACTGCTCCATCAGAGATTGTCTACTGAAAGAAATGAACTGTTCCGAAACATTTTAAAATTAAATTTATATACCGCTGTTTTTTATGTTTGATATAAGTTCGTTTTACCAGAATATTTTAGCATTTCAGTTAAAATGTGAAATGAATCATACTTCGGAGATTAAGGTAGTTAATCTTAACCTATCGATATCCATTGTGCCCTTACACTATGCAGATCAAATAGTGAAATTAATTTCTGGGATTTGGACTAATCGGCGCTTTGTTTATTGGGAGAACAAGAAAAATATTTAATCTTAAAAACGCTCATTTGCTAAAATCGTGTTTTAGCCACATACATTGCACTCTCTACAAAGAGATCACTGGGTACCAACTGTTTAAAATAAAGTTTTTACTGTATAATACAGAAATCAAAAGGCGTGTTTCTATAACAGCATGGAATTCCAGAGATTGCAATCTTTGCCTTCGTATTCGCTCTCTGCCTGAAAGGAACTTCATTAATATGTGAACTCTTCCACTGTCTTAATCACTCCTCTATCTTTTCCAAAGTATCTGTAAATTGGATATTTCTGGATAAGCGCCTTTTTCCGGTATCAAACCATAGGACAGTGTCTCTCACTCAACCAGAGTACATTCATTTTCACTCTGTATGATTGGCAGAACAACTTATGCCAAAAAACAAACTATTTAATTCTATTTTCATGAAATAGTTATTTTTTCTCCTCTAAATGTAATCCCAAATGAATACACGTTATTCCACCAAACTTACTGTAAATCAAAATCCTCTGATTTTAATGCACTCAGCCTCAAAGATAAAGCAATTTAGAAGTTTCAAAGGATTGCCAAACGTTAATTATATCAGCCTTTCTGGTTACTTAGCAGTAGTTAGAAAGAAATAAAACTTAGGATTCAAATCCATCAGACCTCTATCTGATCAAATTCAGAACGACTATTAACTAAATTTGTTGACTAATTCGACCATTTTTCTCTCATTTAAATTACGCTTTCTGGATTCCAATAAGAAAAAGTTCGCTGGAAACAATTTGGACCATTTCGGTGTTGATGCTACGACTTCGATTTTTCTTATCTGCGACCAAGACCGCCTCGGCAAAAGCAAATGTTATAACCCCGACTAGCGGAAATAACCGCTCTTGCAATAACCTTTTACTTGCATTCGATCCTTAATGTAGCAAACATCTCGAAGATATACCATCCACCAAAGCAGAAAATGTTTGATTTGATTAATCTCGTTTATTCTTTATGATTCTTTTGCTCATTATGTTTCCAACGGTCGAAGTTTCTCCCATAATTGCTACTGTAAATAATAAATGAGCATTCGCCTCTGCACAATAATTTTTAACGTTCCAAGAAGCTCGGGCCTTCCTCCACCTGTATTTATATTTTGTATTAGAAATTTCGGTTGATGTGAATAATTCATTCGCTTTATCCAAGAAACGCGAGACGGCGACACTAATTTCATTACACAAACACGAACCTACTTAAGTAAAAAAGCAGACTAAATAATACTCGATAAGCAACGTTGCACTCACATCTCCAAAACTACATCGAATTTGGAGAAAATCTGTTTAGAAAAAAAAAAGGGAAACCAATAAAGTCGAGTCATTTAACTTGTGGCTTTCAGCCAAAAGATTTAATCTAAAATAATTCATCAAAAAGCAAACATTATCGTTAGTTAAAAGTATAATTTTCTCTACGTAATTTCATGATTAACTACCTTACGGTTAAAACATTCCATCTATATTTTTTTATATAAATTTTAATATCCCAACATTCGAAATAATTATTCACTTTATATCCTTCGAAAGCAATTACATTTCGGGCTAATTCGGTTAGCTCTTGGGGACAATTATTATCTGTAGGCATTCTAAGCATGTGTTGCAGTAGAGACGCATTAATGGTTCTTGAACTGTTTATACTGATTATTATTATTCGCCCATTGCTTGAACTCTTCGCAATCAGATGCATTTAATGGTACAGTGAATATTCATTTAGAACCTCGCGATTTCAATTTCCAAAATTTCTGTAATTATTTTACGCCATTTTATTACGTAGGAAATTTTAAAGAATTTCGTATTATATGGATTTACGAGAGATAATTTAGCCTGTTAATGGAAAAGTAGTTCGCGGACGTTTTACCTGTTTTACAGTTATGTTCAGTAACTGATATTTTAATTGCGGTAGTTACATAAGCTGTTTGTATTTAATAGCTTGTTTTGAACTTTATAAAGACACATTATGTTTGCTCGATCGCGGTGGTTAATAACGCTATCATTTCTAGATATGTTAGTGCGGATAATATTCAAATACCATTGAAAGAGCACTTCCGTTTAACTGTTTAAGCTTTGTTTTCTTAATGGGGTAAATCACTGCTGAAGAATGCTGATGTATGGCCATATTATCGCGCATAATAAAATTTATGCATAAAATGTAAGAATAATAGAAAATACGTATCTAGCAGACCGAAAACCAGAGCTGGCATCTAACTTTGAATACATCTATTGTGCATTTAACAGAAACCGATTTTAACTTTTCAGAATGCTCAAGAGAAGCTGTCTTAACGTGAGAGTAGAAAATATTACATTTAGTTTAGTGCGTGTATAGTTGGGTCCGCCTCCTCGTGGCGTGAACGGGTACTGAGAAGCAGCCTTCCTGGTAGCAAAGCGACCAGAAACATCTAAACAATACACACTATGCAAACATAGCACTACACTCATTTCTGGCCACTGTACAGAGTTTTGTATATCATCACATAGAACCATGGCGGTGATGAATTAACGTTTAAGGGCCGCCTTACATAAGACACAACACGTGTCCACAGGAGAGTAGGAATCAGTTTGTATTTCTTTCGAATATTCCCGTTAAGGTATTTGGATTGCAGTTAAGTTTGGATGCAATTATGATGGCGGTTACGTTTGGATAGCAGTTATGTTTAGATGAAGTTTTAATTGCAGTTATGTTTGGATGAAATTATGATTGCAGCTATGTTGAATCTGTAGAAAATGTAACAGAAGCTGACATTCACTTTGAATTTATTCGGGTGCACTTTTAAAAGTAAACATCAAATTAATAGCGAAATACCGCGAAAAAGTTTATAATCCCTGTATAAGTGAAAACTCAAGTCTTGATTTCAATGACTATCCGTCAAAATTGAAAATTAATCCTTTTATTTCGTGGCATTGAATTTGCATTTTGTTTTTATATAAACGGTCCTTATTAAAAAGAACTATTTCAAAATTTCTCTTTTCCACTGAGCTTCGTGTTGCAGTCTTAGCTTTCAGTCTGCTTAGATCCATTGGTAATGTAGTTCCGGCAGCTTGAGGTTATAAATCATTTACAGTGACCGTACATGTATTGATTTTCTTTATTCCAACAGGTATGCAGAATAGCAGGGGCATCATTCAGCGTCTACAGCAGGATTCCGTTTCGTGCTCGCTATTTTTTACTCCCCGTCTTTGTTTTTGTCACGTCTTAGGTGGCATCTTATTGTCTTCCTATCTCTTTCTTATTAGGAAACAGCCCGAATAGACTAAAAACTACCACACAGTGGGAGGACGCTTTCAGAAATCTCGTAATTCTTGTTTACAGGGAACATGTGGAATGCACTCTAAATAAATTTTGAAAAAACAAGAGTTCTAACTTAGCAAAGATAAGTTAAAACTCTATTTCTCTTTCGTTTTTTCTCAGTTCACAATTGTATTCACTGTAACAAACTCGAACATTAATCATGGGTTGACATTACTTCGGAAACT
This sequence comes from Mastigoproctus giganteus, assembly GCF_048544385.1. Classification (NCBI taxonomy): domain Eukaryota; kingdom Metazoa; phylum Arthropoda; class Arachnida; order Uropygi; family Thelyphonidae; genus Mastigoproctus; species Mastigoproctus giganteus. The sequence goes on from NC_143580.1 coordinate 68,644,703, forward strand.
TTTAAATTGAAAGAAAAGATAATCAACGCATTAACTTACAAGACAGAGCACGTGGTTTGCGTGAGTTTTATCATCTTACCTTAAATATTGAATGGTTAAAGAAGCTGGAAACTGATTAGCTACCTACAGAATTCCTTACCAATTACATTGGTGCTAGAGGGAAATCATTTTTCTTTGACTGTACTTTCAACTTTAATGTAATAAGAAAAAGAACTTTGGTATTCCGAAGTACGTCAGAAAAAACGGTTACCGCGATATATTTTTAAGTTTTGCAAGTTTTCTGAGAAATATGTAGCAAAGCTTAAAAATTAAAGCCTCGTAGCATCGATGTTTTTCGACTATACTCTGCCCAATCAATTTTACATCGGCTGATGGTGGAGGTCTGGTTTCCAACTGACGTCAGAGTGCAATTCTTATAGGAATCTGCAGAACGGAAAATTATGAACAGATGGAAACGTACAAACCATCTAAATGGGAAAAATTCTTTGGATAGTTTTTTCCCTAACTGTTTTCCCAAAATCCAGAGGAAATTTCTTACACGAGGAACGCATTAGAAATCTTCAAAGAAGAAGTAACGCAACTTCTCGTGTTTCAACTGCTACTTAAGATCTTATTTGTAAGAAAAGTTAATAAATTCGCATTGGTAACACGTATTTTAATCATTTAGTTAAAACTTGATAATTTATAAATACTATAATTCATTATTTATACCGAAGGATGGTTGATGATTTAATGAAGTTAAACAGATGGTTAAATGAGAGAACGCGCAATGGAATATTACTTGGAAGAGCAGAGGCAAATGAAGTTCCCTTTGTTTCTATAATATTTAGTTTAAATAAGCATCCAAATGGTAGTTAACTCCTAAAAGCATCGACCCAGAGCATAAGGCATTATATAACTCACTGGGGAGAAAGAATTTAATCCATACGTGCATCTGCGATTCTTCTGCCTACGAAAGGAACACGAAGATTGACACAACACAATTGCAGACTGATATCGTCATCATCAAAGAGCTTTAGGAGATTTCGGGTCACGCCAGCTTCTCATGGTACCAGGAAGCTGCAACATATGAGAACATCTTTCTAGAAGGTAATCCAGGGTTGCCTTTCATCTGGTATAACATACGTCGAGATGCAGTAAAGATTATAATTACATACAAGGAAATATGATTATTAGGATGACCGTTTTCACGTGACAATCTTCAATATTTAAAGACATATTTATTGAAAATTCCTGTAATTATGTTCTTGATAATAGCTATTTATTTTTTATCATTATGGAATTATTTATATTTACGTTTCGCGTGATTTACCATATTTATTCAAAATTTAAAATGTCTTTGAATATGGCTGATCTTTCAGAAATATTTTATTGCCAAATTAGAGATCTGAACAATTATTCTTGAACAACGTTTGCGCTGTCGTAATACAATGAAGAGGTGGAACATGTTGGCATTAATAATAACATCTTAAACTCACGAGCATCTTACTGAGGTAGTCAATAAAAATGTTCAAATAATGATTGTTAACAGAAGGCTGCTACTGTAGATTAAGTTATTCCTCTTTTGTAAGGCAGTGTTCATGCTGCATCTTGGGTACCGCATGCAAAGCTGGACGCCTCGTTTTAGGAACGACGTTGATCCGTTAAAATAGATTCAGAAAAGAGCAACAAGATGAGTCAGTGGAATACAAAATGGTTCTATTCGGAAGATAGACTTCAGTTATGGGAATTGCAGTATCCGGATACCAAATACCTGCGAAGAGACCTCATGAAATGATTAAGGCTTTATAAATGGATTGCATCTAAACAGCGTCATTGAACCACTGACCACTGGATAAACGTTTAAAACTATACGGAAGATGGAATATAAGGCCAAAAACTGCGGAGAGGAATCATTCCGATGTCTTGATCCAACACGGAGCACATAGCGGCAGTGGTTTGTTAAGGGGAATCTCTTGCAGCCTTCATTATCTTTCTGAATAGTGCCCCTTGCCACGTTGTCAGTATTGTTCGAGAGTGGTTGTTCGCAGAACACGAAAGTAACTTCCAAATGCTACCTTAGCTGTCGAATATGAATCTCACGGAACCTCTCTAGCACTAGGTTGATCTATAAGTTCGGGGTTTGGATCCACCACCGACTGTCGCACATCTATGGGACACACTCCTGGTGACATGACACAACTTACCTCCTACAAGTTCAGAAACCTTATAAAATCCATGCATCGCCAATCGGCGAGGATTCTTTAAGGTGGCAAGATTAGGACATATCCACTATTACGTAGGTGACCATAATGTCTTCAGTGGGCATTGTAAATTGTAGAAATAAAAGTGAGAATTCTTATTTTGTATTCAGATCTTTTATAATTCTTTCAATTTTATTGTGAGAATCATTTTTTTTTGTAAGAATCAAATTGTCCACAGAACGCAATTTTCTCACAAAGTGATATGGGTGAAACAAATTTTAAAAAAGTAGATGTAAATGTGTAGGCATGATTATTTCATTGCAATTGTACATGATTTCATCGCAGATAATTAAAACGTTTCATAATCTCATGCCCCATTTCAAAATAATCCTCCCTCATTACCAAGTTCTTTCTTTTTACCGAGTTCCTCCCCGAACAGTTTGATGAATACTTCTTGAGTAAATTGATGTCTGCAATATATTAAGAGGATCAGACAGCAGAAACACAACCGTAAGACTACAAATTAAATCCTCTGTTAGCATCTGGATAGTGATTATAGAATGGTTCCACTTAAATATGAAAAATGGGCACACTCTGAATTTGAGGCTCGATACTCAAGCAGCATATCATTACCTCACACTTAGACAGTCCTGAATCAATCAGAAACAGTAGCCGCACATTGCTAATCGATGGAATATTATACGAAGGTAGTTCAACTGCTGAAATATGACACAGTCATGCTCTCTTGTGTGGTACAGTTTTATATTATTTTATGGTTCTGTTAAACGAAATCAAGTTATTGAATATTAAACTATCTTTAAACGCTTTATATATCCTATAAACTATTAAATAATCTTGTGGATTTTATCAGAACAGTGAATATCTGAGAAATTCCTCCACAAGCAAACTCCGAAAGCCACACAAATAAATATTCTGCACTCGAATTAGTTAAACCCTTCAATCAATCTCACTATTGTGCTTACGCCACAGCTTCCCATGTTGACTACGTAATTTCTTTGAGCAGAAATATTGATCATGTCTGATGAATACATCCCCATAATGAAACCACTTTTCTGGGTTCGCTAGTGCAGAAATTTTCCCGAAGAAATCGCATAGAAAAGTTCAAAGAAAACTTTTATAGTAGGATACGATACTTGTGGCGAACTACCTCGACGCGTGGAATCAATCAAATGTGTGACGTCTGTTTCTAACACTGCGTAGATTCCTATAAAGGAAGTGTGCAATGATCTTAAGGTGTCAGTCAAAACAGAATCTTTTTACGTATTGCATATCTTTGTTACTTAGAACTATTCATTGTTTTTCTACATTTTTCCACAACATCAGGAATTCGATTTGAACTTTCTTCAGATGAGGTTAATTGTGCCAAGGCTAAGAGCTTAAATGGTATATGTACAGATAACCAAAATGCTTTTAAATTATAGAAGACTTTCAGGAGCTTCAGTTGGGAAACCTATGGTTGAGAAAGAATCGCTTTATTTTGGGAGCTGGAACTCCACATCAGACAGAAACTCTTGGCGGATAATATTGTTGTTCATTCGATCAAAGATGGTTTGTGAAATTTTCCGTGGCCCACAGCCTAGAATTTTGTTATTCACTAGAGTAAGCTTCATCACCCAATCAACTAATGGAGATGATGTAGAAATAACTTTCTTCAACAAGTCCCACTAATCCGAAGGAGAAATGCACCAGGGAATCGTTAATAGTAGGCAATAACTCTAGAACTGGCTAAATTTTCTAAATATGTTTTGGACAATCACAATTCCAAAGATCATTTCTTTTTGATTTCTTTGGACTGGGTAGAATATTTTCGGATGAGAAAACATGTCATCGGAAGATGGGTGTTCCAGGCCGTTGTGCGTTTGGCACAGTGCCATCTACATGGAATTTGGACATGTGTCTTCTAATGATATGTTTTTATGGGGCTTCATGAACTTGAAAGATTCTTTTAAAAGTAGAGTTCCTCACTAGCAGAAGATGATTGAATTTCCCAGTTTTCATCGTTTAAAACTTGTCCGTAAGGGAGGCATTATTGCTATAACCCAAACACTGTTGGCTTTCTGTTATTGAAAATGGGTGGTGGTAAGTAAGTTTATGAAGCATTTTGTTTTAATTTTAAACAAAAATCGCCGTCCTCCCCACACTGTGTGGAAAAGACCTTGGTTTGAGTCCCATTGATGACGAGAGGAATATGTTAGTTGGTCTTGGGCGAGGGTAGCATGGGTTTTTTCTCCTGAAAACTCGAATTTTTCATCCAGCAAAATAGAAAACCGACTACAGAACACACGCAATTTACAAACAGTTTATACGGGGCAATATGGCCTTAGTCGCTAATACTCGTAAAGCCCAATAACAACTTGAAATACAAATATATAACATTTCCTTCTTAACTCAGAACTTTTAAATTCAGTTTCCATCTGTAATTTTTTTTTCAAAAACCTAAAGAAATGGAAGTCCACATCACACTTCTATACTTATTCTAGCTTTCAAAGGAATTTGAACATCGAGCAACAGCTCTGAAAGTAGTGAAACGCCTGTGGAGATCTTTGAAAGAACGAATATTTCTGCACAAAGCTTTGGAGTTCGTGTTATCTTCGATGTAGCCATCACTGATTAAACTTTTTGACATTATAAAAGTATCGGAAACGTACGCGACTATAGATCTCTTTCAAATACTTCAAGGCATTTTCCTCTCTTCGTATAGCTCAGTGGCAGATACAGTCACGTTCAGGCTGTTTAGTTGCTGGGGGCCACCGGCCAAAGTCTTGGGAGAGACAACATATGATCGTTGCACCATCAAATATGCACGGAATTTCTTATTTATAGATTTGCTTTTGCTTACTAGAAGAAAATGTAACATAGTACATTTTGTAAGCCTAAATAGAGTATTGTATTCGAAGAAAACAGCATTATATTCAAAATTTCGATGAATGTTTACGTTTTAGAAAAAAGTCCCAGCTAAGAATAATCTTGAAACAAGATAATCAATCCAACTTTAAAATTTTTCAGAGAACTCGGTTTTTTATCCCGCAAAACAAATTTGGCCATAGAAAACTCGAAATTGGCAGACTATATATTAACGCCTCTTGATCTTAGCTGTCTTGGCACTTAATTTTAAAACCCAAACGATATAGTGATCCTCATGGCCTTATTTAGCTCGCTTTTTACTGTAACCTAATCCAGTCTTTATTTATGTCACCTATCTGTGTACCAACTGTGGAAAACGTATAGAAACTGAAGCTGCTATCGATATTTCAATGGTCTCAAGAAGCTCCCATTTTATGATCTGCGTTTTAGCAGCGAAGACTTAAACTCCCAGTAGAGGTCTTCCTTTGTATGGTAAAACCATTATGACGTATTTCCAAGCTATTATAAGTGTCCATCAGTAATATTCACCATTAAAATGAAATAGAATTATAACAGCTCAGTTCCAGATGTCATTTATAGAAGTTCCATCTTCTCATTGAAGAAAGGCAACCACAGTCACCTCCAACCACTTATTTTTTTCTAGATGTTTTTCAGGAACCACAGATGGCATATTTGGGAAAAAAATTAAACAAACGATTTATATTTTATACAGAGGATATTAGCGCATTAATTTCGGTATTTATAAATGGCCTGTTTTTTACTGAATATTTTCAAAAAGGCCAACATTACCGAAGAGTTATCGATTTGGATAATTACGGTTCCATTAAAGTGTTGTCAGCGTATATATACGCACAAATAGCAGCAGCAGGTTTTATAAAGTAGATTTATGATGGAAGCTGGACAGAATTAGCAACTTGATGTGAATTCCATTACTCTAAATGATCGAGGGGCTCCCGCAGTCATCATAAACGTTTACGATTCAGCTGCGGCGAATATAAAAAATCTGAACATTTAATACGTTTGGGGTTCTTTGGACTGTAACACTTAATTTCGGTTCTTTAACATTCCCTGCGTTGCTGGCGATAACGAAAACAAAAGAAAAACGGGGAAAAAATCGCTCTTTTAGTTAAAAGCAGTAATCACTATGAAGTACAAGCGGAACTTGGTATTCGGAGCTCAGCTATTGAAAGCTGAGTTGGCGATTAGGAACGCCTTACTAGCGATAGGACACAGATGTCTCGAAATGTTATTAACAAACGGTTAGGAAATGTCGGTTTCCGTACGGCATGTCACGCGCGTTGCACGTTAATGAAGTAGGAATCGATCTTTCCCCCACCATCCCCCAACGCTCTACTCCCTCGACTATTGTGAAACTTGTACCGAACGAATATTAGCATTCCGTCTTTGCAGTGGAATGTTACACAGAAACCACTTAGAGCAATCTCGAACTCAGTCCTCCCCCCTCTTCATACTCTGTTGTATTACACTTGCAAATGCGTGTCCTCCGCAGGTCGAGTAAAATATTTGGCGAATTATTTGACAAAAGAAACGAACTTTTGCGACCATTCCTCATGACTTTAAAAGTTATATAATGAAATTTAGTTATGGTGATACTTCTGCGCTTTCTTCATATTTGAAATTGCAGAAGAGGCTGATTTCCAATTGTGACTCGCATCATATTTCAACTCACAAATTATCACAACTCGTAAAATTTGTATCGTGATAGTTATAAATCATTAAATAAGTGTCAGTCATAGAAACAATTTTCGCCTTTCTCATAGATTCTTCACATATAATCAATCATTTTCATACATCCTGCGATTTTTGTGGAATTCATGGATTTATCTATGGACTTTTATGGATTTCACGAATTTTTCATGGATTTATACATGGATATTTCTTGGATTTTTCATCGGTTCTTTAATAGATTTATCCATGGACGCACATTTCTTGGATTTTTAATAGATTATTTTGTGGATTTACCCATGCACTGCACTTTTTTTTGGAGTTTCATGGATTCTTTTCTCGATTTACCCATGCACTGCACTTTTCTTGGAGTTTCATGGATTCTTTTCTGGATTTACCCATGTACTTTTCTTGAATTCTTTCATGTATTTGCCCATGCACTTTTCTTGAATTATTTCATAGATTCATCCATGGATTTCAGTTTCTTGGATTCCCCATATGATGCACTTTTCTTGGATTTTTCATGGATTTATGAATTCACTGACTTTTCTTGGATTTTTTATAGATTCTTTCATGGATTTCACCCAGGTACTTTTCATGGATTATTTCTTGGATTTACCTATGCACTTTCTTGAATTATTTCATGGCTCCCTTGGTTTTTCACGATTTTTTTCAAGAATTTTTTTATAATTCCATTTTATGGATTTTTTTCCTTTCTCTTCCTTAGATCTTTAGAATTTATTTCATAGATTTTTCTCAGAATTTTACAGTCCTATATATATATTGGATGCTGTTTTCTTTTAATTTAATTTCATTTCCTGGATTTTATTTCCTCGTGTGTTTTCTTTCGACTTCCATGATCCTGTCATAAATTTTCTTTGATCGGTTTCATGGATATTTGGCACTGTCTTGAATTTTATTCTATTTCATTTCATTTTATTTAATTTTTATTTTTGATTTCGTTCAGTTATGGGATTTGATGGATTCTTTGATCTTGTTGCATCTTTTAATATTTGGATTTTATTCTGCAATTCTGGATAGTGCAGTTATCAATTTTGGGATGAACAGATTCATATGTGTGCGTATATTGTTCAATTAGGTGGTTCAGTTAGAGAAGCTTGCTTTCTAACTCGGTGTTTCTGACTAATTTGAATATTCTCGACGATTTAAAAATTCTTCTCCAAGTTTCGCTAACAGAACAAACTTTGTGCATCGTCTTTTGTTCATCTCACTCTGATGAAATCTGAGCTAGTTTCATAGACACTGCACTTCACTCCTCAGAGGAACGCAGCCTCGCAATAAATATGCGAATAATGGAAGAGAAAAAGGGACTCAGGAAACTAACAAATGAAACGAATTTTATTACCATACATTTCAGAATGCAGCTATTCGTCACTGATGTGTTATATAAGGGAATTCTACCCAAAATAGAGAAAAGGAGAGAAGCAGGATTCTTTGCAAAGAAAAATAAATTGATAACAGAGAAGATAGGAAATCGGAATACGAAGCTTTATAATAAAACTTTCGCGATTTTGGAGGAATTGCCCTGCCATAATATGTTTTTAAATAAAAAAAATATATAATTTTCTTCAAAACGTATTTAAAATTTTAATTTTCACAATTTTTCTAACGTTCACATATTTCTTTAGATTTTGAAAAATATTTTTTAGCGATTATCTGTTAAAATTGGGTTTGTCAGGCCGACTAACTCAATCTTTGCACAAAAAATCCCATGAAAGTTCTTCTGGGCCAGGGAACTCGAATCCTGGTCTTTTAATTAGATCAACATCTCAGGCCAAATTGTGCCAGTGCAATCCACATGTACAGTTGAGCCACCAATTGGGAGCATTATGCTAGCTGAAAAATTCATAATAACTCACAGGAGAAAGCCATATTCCATGCATCTGAAGTCGGCTAACTACAGGCCGATTGAAGACGCTTTTATTCATAGTTTTGTCCAAACAAACCAACAGTTTCAGGCCAAACCATGAAGAAGAGTCTTAGACCATCATGCTGCGTCCGCCAAACTTCATTTTTGGGATGGTACAGTCTGTCCATCTACCATAACTGAGGCAAGACCGTCACTCCAAAGTACAGCTTTCCACTGGTCTACTGTTCAAGAACGGCGGGACTTACACCACACTAGATGTCGTCCGCCATTAGTCCGGGTGTTTAGTAGCTTGTCGATGGTTGCATGACAATAAACATATCATTCAGCATCCTAAACTGTACTGAAATGTGTCCAATCGTCTGACTGAAGGCTTCCGTGTGCGTGCTGCAAAAATTTCGACTTATGTTTTGAGCGGACGATTCTTCAGGGCCCTTTTTTATGTTCCATCAGCTTCGGAGGTTTTCTGGATCTTTCCTTGGTGATTTAACATCAGTTCACTTTCATTTGCATATCGCATCACCAGTCATCAACCTAGAGATCTTCAGTGCCGTTGAAATATCACGTGCAGACCGATTGTTTATGTGGCATGCTATTATTATGCGCTAGAGGTCTGATAACTCAGTCGATCATGGCATCTTGCATTTACAATAATAGCCCTGTGTCCTTGAAGTCCTACGAGCATATTTATAGTTGTGTCTGATGCATCGTGCTTGGGCAGGACGTGATCAAGAGAGGTGTTCCCATATGGTAGGATAGTGTATAAATTTCCTGAGTAAAGCTGAAAACTCCATCTATATTTTATTTATGCGTGATGTATTAATAAATTTAACTGTATGATTTTATTTATTAAGAACCATGTTATTCAGTTTCAGTGCTGGGTTGACTCCATGGGTGTCACGTTTGGCTTCACTCTAGAAAATAAGCTTTTCCATTGAGACCTAATATCTGAAAAGATTTATCGGCACAATGAGGCTGTCTGGAGACAGGGTCAGTTAAAACAAACAGGTTAGGCCATTGGGAAATGGGAGGATAGTCACATTCAAAACTAACAATGAATTTAATCTAATGCCAGAATGCTGTTTGAAAAGTTAATTATATTCAGTTGAAAGTTGAGTAGCACGAATTGGAGTGTAAAACTGTTGTGCGGGGTTTAACGGGGGGAAGGCAGAAAGAAGACAGTATTAGTCATTGGTGGGAACTTGTGTGAAGATTTGTAATGCCATGATCCTCTATCGAATACCTGGTTTATCCAGCTGCAATTAATTAATCCATTAATTCATTACGGTCTAGACATCCCTGTTTAGCGATAAAGACTTTAGTAGGCGAACAGCGTTCTTAAAATCAAGAAACTTGTGGGCGAGATTTCAGCACCACGGCAAATGCTAGATCTCTGATTCTCAGTTATAATTCCTTGATCTGAAAAACTCGAAATCTAACTGCTTTAATTAAAGAGGGAAATACTTCTAAAAGTCGAAAATTTTAATTAAAAATTAAGAAATTCGGATTTATTTGATAATTGAATATTACTGGACAAAATCACGGTGTCTAGATTTAAATATATTCACGTAAGATAGTCTGATTTCTCTCCTAATAATCCTCAGCGCGTGCTGATGAAATTGTTATTATTTTAAAATGAAAACAGACGACTTCAATATCTCTCTAAGCATTGTTGGTAAAACTGTACCGTTGTTCTGTACCAAAGAGTATCGATTGTTTGTTTATTCAAGTTCTGCCAAACGAATAAAAACGTGGAAATTTATCTTTTGCTATAAATTTCTGCGGCAACTGCTCGTTTCTTGGTAGGATACTTTTGTGAGGCACAGTGCTGCGCCTGCGCTCTCTGGAATTATACGAATTTTATTAAACACGGGTTTGACAAAAAATACATTTTCAAAGTTCGTAAAAAAGCGTTTTTAGATCGTCTCATTCACCGATGCTCCTCTCCTTCAAAACTACTTTATTTCGGCCCATATTATTTATTATTTCTTGTCACTGTATACGAATATATTTGAATAAATAAGATATATACGTTTTTATATAGAAAGAAGCGAACTGAGAATAAATATTGAAGAAGTCCGGGCTCCTACCATATTTCTAGACTGCCACGAAAGAGTGAAAATTGCAAAAATGGATTGATAGCTTTTTCTCTCTTTTTTGTTTACAAATTACTGAGTTTGTTTTGAGTTAGCCAAATGCAATAATAATATTCCATAATATCCGAATTTATGCATCATTAAGCTATTTTTATATATACTCGAATTCCATTGAAGCCTTTCCAATGTCTGGTAATAGTGTTCCAAATTTAGGTAAACATCGCGTTCTTATCATAACTCATTCTATTAATGTTTCGTATACGATGTCTCCATACTCCTGGAAAGCCCTAAAATAATAAAACCAGCTGTTTAGATTCTGTTCTACAGAAAACTCAACGTATACCTGAATATAAACAAACTATTTTTACCATGCTCCTTTTATCTCAGAGTAGTCAATTGTGTTCAATATTGAATTCTGTAGTTTCTTGGGCTGCATCGTATTGGAATTATGACTGACGTGGAGGTTATAAATGTTAAATTGTTTCCATAAATATTTGCTTGGGGTATTTCGGATAGGGAGGTTCCTTTCTTGATTCTCGGTACTGGAAAGGTAAGGTTATTAGGGTGGCGTCTCTATCACTTTTATCTTCTCCCACAGAGGTCAAGAAAAGCTCATCCGATTAGTTCTACAGAGCAGATGTCCTTGTAACTAGCCCGGTGGCAAAGACCACTGTTCTTGACCTAGGTTTGAATTCCATCAAAAATGGGACTTTATTCAGTTCTTATCACTTTTTTTTCAACTCAGATACTCGAATTTTCATCCCGAAAACTGGAAAGCCGATTAAATTTCACGCAATTTAGAGATGCAATTACACTCTTTTACAAAAAAATTAGAAACCTTTATTCAGTATCTAGTAGGGCCACCGTTTGCCTGAATTACAGTAACTCAAGATCCAAATTTGACTGTTCTTGAATACTGTCATTTGTCATCTGTTATATTGTGGTCGTTAGAGAATTACAAAGGCTAACTGCCGTTTAAAGCGTGCCCCAGACATTCTCAACTCGATTCAGTTCTAAGAATTCGGCTGCCAGGCTGGACAGAATCTTGGGAATGCGCCTCGAACAATTCGGATACATTTTTGCATGGTGAATATTTGCGTTTTCTTCTTGAGAGAATTCCTCGCAATCCGGGTGAAAACGAACCACCTTGTCAGGGTGAAGCTGGTCAATACGACAGCGCAAATACAAAGATATTCATAGTGTGCATGATGCGCATAGTGTTTCGGTCAGGCGCCACCAGTGGTTCCTACATCTGCGCCATAAGTACTATTGTGAATTCATACTGTACCACTGTAAAAGCCAAAAAGTGTTTTGTGTGTAGTATTGTTCTGGATTCTGTTGTTCTGTTCCGGCTTTAGCCATAGGGCCCTGGTGGGACCCTACATTGCCCGCACACACTGCTAGAAGGTAGCCAGCTTGTCGTTATTCTCTGTCTGGTCTCCGCCATTGTCGCGTGAGCTTCCTGGACGGAGGCCAAAAAAAATAAATAAAAATAATAAAAAATAAATTAAAAACAAACAAAAATAATAAAAAAAGTGTGAGAGGGGTGGATAGAGCAGGAATGGGAGGAAGCTAGAAGGACGTGGCAGGAAGGTTCCTTCAGGTAAAAGAGGCAGGAGGGAGAAGAGGTAGAAACCCCCAACCCTGGGAGCCCACCCTGGGCCATTAAAAGATGAAAGTATTGCTGAGCTAGAGTACCACCAAAGTAGAGTCGTCAGTTGGCACGTAACAACATCACGTTGATTGATGTTCATTTGGTAATTTCTTCCATTGAGCTATTATGGTCGGCGAAGCTGTAGTTGGTAGGTCTTTCGGATGTTAAATGCAGCCTGGGCAAATACAGTCAATTGTTTGTAGTGTTCCTCTTCAATGAGAAAGAGGAATTGTTCATCGTCTGGGAGTGTCAGTAGTTGTGTGATCACTTCTGGGTGGATGATAAAGGTGACATTCGTAGAGAACATGTTCCCAATTTTCTTCGGCTTCGCAGTGTGAAGAGGGTTGTCAGATGTACCTAGTTCAGTGAGCTTAGCATTGAAGGACCCATACAAAGATATTCAGTGGAGGTAACACAACTATCTAGCGGTATGAGCGGTCCTAGTCCGTATGAATACAACGTGTCCCATACCATAATAATACCACCTCCAGCCGCTTGATTGGTAGACTCGAGACAGTCTGGATTCGAGCCATATATTCACCCTATCAATGGTGTAAATGTGTAACTCGAGCCTTTCCAGACCACAAGATTTCCATTGTTCCGCAGTCTAGTGTTGGAGTTGACGACATCATTCCAAACTTCTTTTTGTGAAAAATCTCTCGATATTTCAAAGAAAGAAGTGGGCCAGTTCATGCTGGCATATTCTGTTGTAAATGGGTCTTTCTTTGCCTAAAGTGAATTTTTCAGCCCATATTTGTGGCTCCTACTAAATGTGCTCCAACAATAACACCTTTGTGAAAATCGGAAAGGTCACTTGTCTTCCCCAAGACCCAATCGAATAAGACCCTGGAGATCATCCAGTGTTTATTTGATGCCAAGGAACTTGTAATAATATCATGTGACAACTGATTTGAATACCGAACGCTTAATTATCTGTTCATGCCAATTGCAAAAGAAATAAGGTTTTTTGGCCAATTAGGGTACAATAAATGCAATTTCTAAAACAAACAAAGAAAAACATTATTTACAACTTCCAAGCTGAGAAACTCGACATTGGTAAACAAAGTGGGAAAACCCAAGGATTTTTTTGAACATAGCGTATATAACTTCAATTGAATCACTTGATGGCTAGATCTCAAGAATACGTTGGTGAAAAAATTACAGAAGATCGTAATTAACCCATGGTATCCGGCTGAAAACAGACCACAGACCACACGCAGATACTAGAATCGTGAGATAAATACATATATAAAAAATAAGTGCCTGAGCTCAGCTTACTAGCTGGTGTATTTATCAAGACCAGAATGAATGCAACATCTTTCCGGATAACATCTTGACCAGAAGATTTATCTGTAATAGGTCGATAGGTTATCAGTCAACAAGAAGAGTCCCTCATTGTGAACCACATTTTACTCATGGCAGGTTTAGCTACATTGACTGCTGATCCAAGACTAAAGATTTTTAGTGATTCATAATCTTTTAAAATATGCGCCAAAATTAGTCTGATTTTAAATAACTCTCTGTTAATTATTCTTATCTATAAATCATGTTACAGAATTATAGATTTTATGGTTATTTTTTAATATTGTTGTCTGCATCATTGCAGGCGACAATCTGTAGCCAACAATTGCTACATATTGTCGTCTGTAATCATTAATAATCATATATTATAGTCGTCAGCTTTATTTATAAAAAAATCATATATTATAGTCGTCTGCGTTATTTATGTATAGTCGTCTGCTTTATTTATATATAGTCGTCTGCTTCATTTATAATTATAGAATACATGATTTTTAACGATATTTACCAAATAATTTCTCACAAATAATGTACTGTCAGTAAAAAAAGTTAGCGTTAGCTTTTGGTTTTCTTTTCTCATTTTATCTAATTAATTTTTCACTGTATAATTTATGGATTTGTCTGTCATCTGATTGTTTTCGTATAAGAGATTGCACATCGTAATTCTAATTATTCTATTCCAGTTGAACGCTGTTGGTTAAATTATACTTCGATCGTTAACTTATAGTCAAGTCCATTATCTCCAGCCCATAGGGAACTGTGTTTGCAACTGGTGATGTTATGAAGTCCCTCAACAGACATATCGGATCGCATCGATTTATGACGTTCAGCTCTATTAAGTTCGTATTGGCCAAGTAAACGAAGAAACGAAAAAACCTAAGATAGAATTCCAGTAGACGAGCATTTATATAGTTAGAAAATCCAATATTTCCAATAAAAGGAAGTAAAATATGAGAAATTTGCCATAGCCCTTGAATGTATTCTATAAAGATCAATGTAACCATCTGGATGTACAATACATATCATCCGAGACTGGAATGATTTTACGAATGCGCCTTCCTGATACTATTGTATGAATCCTGGGATATTTCTGATTTAAATACGTGTGCAGTTATTGATCAGTCTTCCCTGGTGAATAGCAGAAATCAAACAACGAACAGAATAAACTTACCGACAAATGCACGTGTTTGCCGATTGGACGAGGAGTATGCAAATGCGTCTGTGGAATACTGAAGTTGAGGAGAACTTGTTTGAAACTATTTGTTGACAATACAAAGAAAATGTGTTAAAAGTCCAAAAGCTCTGTATTTGCTCACTTAAAAAGGCACGCGGTAATTTTACTTTTTTAACTAGTAATTGTTTGTTTACCACTTTTCGCCGTACATACGAACGCGGAAAACGGGTTGTTTGCACTCTTTTATAGGATTAAATAGTTGAATTAATGGGATATTGTAATAAAAGACAAAAGTAATCCGTGAAAGTGGTCGAAGATGTTTCCGAAATTGCGTTAGGCAAATAAAATGCGTCAAAATAAGTATCTTTTAATCCTTTGGTTACTATGGCAACGTGTGTGGACAGCCGGTTGCTCGTGTGTAATGTGTAACCTTGGTACAAAAAAAATTTGATAGTTATCCGTCACCTACGAAGACCACGTTTTTAGAACAATGTGAATTGTGGCAGACGATAAGTGCACCCAACAATGGCTACAAATTGTTATCGTTTTCACTTATAATCATCGCGATTTGTATGATTGCTGTTTTGCGATGCATATTGTTTATACACTCTATATTTCTAAATAATAGCTGCATTTTGGTATATTTTTATCATACTAACACCAGAGCCACTATTCTTTGCCAGTAAAAGTTCTGTTCAGTCTCTCTGAGTCACTTTTCAAATTCAACACCTTTATCATTCGTAGACTTTGAAGGGACGACATTGGGCAACATGGTCCAGCAGATCATTGCGATTTCTTTCTTTGTGCTCGTGGTGAGCGATCTACCGTTGTCCATAGGAAATGGTCCTCAAGGATTCTTATACGCCGCACACAGCCTTGAGTTTCTTAAAGGCAGTGGCGTACGCCTGAAGACTTATGAGATGTCCATCATAATCACGCCCTTTAATATCTCGGAAGATAGTCGCCATCGCTTTTCTTGTCGAGAAAACTGTCTTGAACTTCTTGTTTCGAAACGAACACGTCTGTGAAGTGACAATCCTCTGTACAGGACGTGGCAGTTCCTCCAGTGATGTCATCCGTGCGTTTCGCGTAATTCATGTTGTTTTCGAAGTTGGGTTACCGCTGTGGTCGAGCATGGAGGTCAGCATTACCTTGTTTTGATGTAATCTCGTCCTTGATACCGCGTTCAACTATGTTTCTGTAGACAATGTCATCCCAGTAGACGTCTCTCCGAAGATGTTAAATATTCCCAATATATCTCTCACTGTGTCAGTGTTCTGTACTTTGAGGAATCTCACAAACTGGCTCCATTTTGATTAATATGGACCTCTATAGCTCCACCTAGCTTTTAACAGAAGGTAAATAAAGATTTGAAATTTAACGAGCATTTCCCCGATTACCGAGGTTGTCAAAAAAAATACAGTAAAATCTCTTTCTCAATTAAAATTTAATTATTATGTAATGATAAATCACCATTGTTCTGATGTTGCCGTTTCATCCCCTCCCAAGACGTTTATATCTCAATTATTTGTCATCAATTATCTTTCAACCGCCTCAAGTCTCAAGCCATAAAACATCACATTGAAACCACACTTCATAAGGGCTGTCCATCATACCGACAGAAATACTGTGAACTCCCTCCACAGTTTGATCCTGAAAGGTGGATGGACTTTATTGCACGAGTTCAGCAAAACCAACTTGAGCCCAGTGATATTCCCATGTTTGATGATGATGTGCCCAGAGATGCACTTGAAACCATTCAATTAACAAGACAAGACCTTTTATCTGCGATTAATAAGTTGCCTGCAACTGGTACAGCGGGAATCGACAAAGTACCACAATTTATCATTAAATGTTTGAGCCCATTTCTAAGTGATCCGCTCCTAATAATTTTCAATAGCATATTAAAAGGAGAATTTTTCCCTCCAATATGGAATTTATATTCTGTTAGGCCACTCCCAAAAGTTTCCCAGCCAACTGAAGCCAGGCACTTTAGACCCATCTCTCGTTCCTCGTGTCTATTGAAATTACTTGAAAAAACAGTACTGAAAACACTTACCACGCACATTCTCCCGCACAGGCCCCAGCAAATTCATTATTCGTTGCAAAACAGATCAACAGTTAGTAACCTGATTATGACTACTAATGCAATCCTTGGATCATTTGAGGAGAAAGAAGAAATGGCAATCACATATCTTGATTTACAAGCTGCGTTCGATAGTGTTCACATCCCAGCCTTGCTCAAACTCCTTCGAAATTACTATCACATCACAGGCCCAGTATTGAAGTTTCTGACATCCTTTCTTCAGAATAGAATCATCCAAATGTACATAGGAAAACAAAGGTATACTAGACAAATACATGCAGGCGTTCCACAAGGAGGAGTCCTGTCCGGAATTCTTTTCACTGCTATCATCTACCCACTAATACACAATAGAACAGATATGATATCATATGCAGATGATTTAAAGATCTTCACAAAAATAAATTTGACCGATGAAGCCAAAAACGCCACAGTAACCATCAACAAGACCTTATCAGAAGTACAGCAGTACCTCAAGAATTTTGACCTGCAAGTGAACCCTGAGAAATCTGCCATCATGGTATTCTCTCTTAAACCCATACCAACCATAATTCAGCCTGCGATTGACGGAGTCCCGATCCCCTGCGTTGAAAAGCAAAGAGATCTGGGTGTAATCTTCGACAGAAAATTACGATTCCATCACCATATAGAAGAACTCTGTGCTAAATTCAACAAGAAACGGTGGGTTGCCAAGCAGCACTTGCTACACATTCACAACAGCAACCTGATAAAAATGTACATCAGGATGATGATTTTTGGAAGTGTACTGTATGGAGTAGAGTTGTGGGGCTCAGCTGCAGACACCACAATTAAACCATTAAAAGCCGCTGAATACTGGCTCCTGAAGTGGGCAACCTGGAAGTGTCATCTCCCACCACAGCAGCGCACAACACCGATGGCCAACGCGCTGAATTTAACCAGGTTTTCAGCATTAATGCACGAGAGAAGACTCATCTTCACCGTAAAAATGATTGCCGGGAGAGTCTCAGCACCCAACGTTTGGGACACCGTGTGCTGGCGGATTCCCCAACCAGGTCTCCGCTCCACTCCCAAGCTTCTTGCTCTTCCTTCGAGACTACATTTGAAAGATCGGTTCCTGCCTTATCAGAAGCTCCACCTGGTTCAATCCCTGGATGCTGACTTATTTAAAATCATAGATGATAAAAAGTATAGACGGATCATCCTAGATCTGCACGTGGTCTCCAGAACTACCAACTGATCTCAGATCGTAATGGCGGGGCAAGAGACTCTCAGAAAACTGGACTTGAGGAAAAGCTTTTGTTATCACAATTTGTTATTTTTGTTATTTTGTATTAGTTTTCCTTTCAAGTCAATGTTATCTGCTATGAGTACTTTTTTTTTTTTATTATATAATTTGCTTATAATTAATCTTTACAATTTCTTTATTATCTCTGCCGTTTGTTAACCCCTGGCATGGTGCCGTGAAGGGTATTGTATGGTCGTGGTACCTGCGTGTACCGGTGAACTGTACAATAAAGATCTTATTTATTTATTTATTTATTTCCTACATACCTAAATTTGTTTATAATTAACTGTAAATTATTATTAAAATAAATAATTATAATACCATAATTACAAAGCAAGTACAAATTGAAAATGTTTACAAGTCTTATGGCAGCTTCCGTAGATTTTCTTCCTACATCATTTTCCCTGCATAATTTTATCCATTACATTCTTAATAAAATTCTTAGTTATTCCATCGAAAACACTCTACAATACGAAGAGATTACAAATAGAATTATTCATTTACATTTGCACTTTCCCATATGGGAAAATGTGTACTATTGAAATAGAGAAAACTGAAATAACGTTTAATAAGCAGCGCACGCGAGAGAATCTTCCTTGAATACGATAACGCGTGCCAATAATTCACCATTTGGTCTGTTTAACTGACGCAACAATGAGTCGATGCCATTGTTCTCCAAAATACTATCCCGTCTGCTGGGAAAATCCATAACAATAGGTTGCGTGCATTCTGCAACAATGAACTGTATGCATCGTCTGCATTTATATTGTTGCACGTTTTACAATATAACAGCGGATAAATCTCAAATTGTTATTCTTACGACAGAACAGCATTATTAAAATTAAAATATACAGAAGTGAATAATTTTCACCTTTTTTCTCTTAAAAATACTGTTTATGTGGAGCTCGTTTAGAACAATTTACATAAGTTGCTTATTCAATTATTTATTTATGAAGCTCACGAAACTTACCATTACGTTTCCAGGAAAAAAAAAAGGAGTAATTTTCGTTTGCGTTTTAAATTATATAAATATGCAACAAATAAATAAAAAAATAAACTCGAGTAATATTAAACTTTAAAAAACTAATTTACATACCTGCAAGACAGAGCGTAATCCACACGTGAGCACATGCTAGGAAGCCAACAACCTGACGTAAAACTATCTCCGGCAGCGGGATTATGAAGACCACGACACTATCGGTGGCAATGTCCATCTCAACCACTTTTCCTCGTGCAACGCTCGTGAGTGTGTGCGTGTGCGGTGGACGGTAGCAAGCGCCGACAGGGTAAGGGCACGATCAGAGGAGTGAGAACGTAGGGAGTGCACGTAGGAGGGAAGAACTGACTCCCGCGCGCGAAGATGCGTTTTGCTTCGCCAGCTCTGTGCTCGTCGCTTTCATAGCGTAGTAGCGGTAGTAATCGTAGTAAAGGCTTGTAACGATTGCGTTGAGATGACCTGGGTGCGCATGCGCAGAGCGAAAGGCGCCAACTTCTCTCCCTCAGCTATGTCTTGTTATAAGATAGTTGCCGGAGGATAATGTTAAAGATGGGAAAGTTTGTAAGAGACGAATACTGCATCATCTAGTGTCGTAGATAACCCCCCCACCTCCCTCCTCACGTACCTTCTATATAACAGTTCATTAAAGATGATAATGATGTCTGCAAGAATGGCGTTGGTGCATTCGTTCTAATGGTAAAAGTTTCGCAGGCGCTTGATGACGAGATTTTTGATTGATTCGACCTTCATCTTCCAAAATCCTTGATGCCTTAGCCGAAATCTGTGTGTATCTCATTTGTTTTCTCATTCCGAGTCAGCCGCAGATATAACTCAATAATAAAGGGACCGCTGCGGCACATACACGGATGGTGTTATGTCGCTAAATGAGAAATTTGTTGTCCAAGAAGACAATCAGGACTCCTAACAGCCATGGTGATCTCAGGAGACAAATGTGGGAAATAAATTATCTATTGAACCGAGTCTTTCAAATATGTATTATCTGAATTTTCTTCTATTTATTTCGTTGGACAATTGCTGTTTTATAAAATAAGCCATTAAAACAACAATGCGCTTAAATTATCTTGTACTTAATTCGCCAGAGACTTGGATAATTTTGAACTTTATTTCGTAATTCGTTGAAGGCACTGAATTTAGAAAACATGGTTGAACGGTTTTAACTTAGGACCAGATATCTTTTAAAAGTTTTTTTTGTTAAAGCATTATGGGCTTGGAAGGATTTGTTGTGAAAAATCAATCTGTGGAAATCGCTTTGGGACATTTCTTGTTTATGAAATAGGGAGTTTCTTTGCTGGTGGATAATCCATTTACCCTAAATGAAATTACAGCGTCTGTGTCATGATGTAAATCAACTTCCTTTCCCATCAGCGTAGCCCTTAGGCCTCTTTCCTCCAATATATACCGCAAATTAGGTTTGTATTTTTAAATATGCGCCTTCTAACGGGTTATTTACAACTTTAGTGGCGGCCATTTTGTACTTCAAAATGACGAATTTCTTTTTATGATTTTTAGCTATTATTTATACGCAATTTTGGGTGTGGTTGAGCTCACAAGTCGCTGACTTGATTAAGAGTAAAATGAATTCCAATGAGGGTACCTTATGAAAGAAACCATTTTTTTCACGCACACTGTATAAAAATACTATGATTAAGCTGCTTTATATTTCACTGGTTTCACTAGGAAGAAGAAAGATTAGCAGTAATGAAACCTATTGCAACAATGAAAGGTCGGAACATAACAATGGACTGATTGTTATCTGAAATTCATTGTTATGGAACACAAAACTGCTGCTGTAATGTTTTCGCATACATGTCTTATGCTGTAATCACCATAAAAATACACGAAAGATGAAAGTACTTTAATAACCAGCTACTCTTTCGAATAGAAGCCATAAAGGCAGAGTTGGTGACTCTCGGTTTAATATAAATTTCTAACAGTACAAAGAAGAGCTCTCATAACTTTGGAGAACACGTAGCACGGACAATATTAAAGGCAACAACATACAGCGACCCCGCATGGAATATTATATAGGTACGCCATCATATAACAACTCCAAGATATGTAAATATAACGAAGATTACTCTACGCTACTTGAAACTAACAATAGCTTCATGTTTAAAGTAATATATATATATCCTAGGCGACGCAGAATGGTAGATAATAGAATGGAGCTTGGTATCTTCATTGTCTCGATGGAGTGAGTCCATCGTATATAGATCAAATCTTACAAGGAAGAAGATGGAAAAGGCGTAAACATAGCTGAAAATTTTCAACCAGCAAAATATTTATAAAATATTAAAACTATCTAAAGTAAACTGCTCTCTCAAAAGTATTGGGACGTTGCTAATAAAATACAACTCCAGTTTTTAATTCCACATAAATTGACAGCAAAATTCGTACAGTTTAGAAATATTGGCCCCTCATGGCCTTAGTTATCTTGGAGCTAATTCCAAATAACCATTCTACGAGGCGTGTTCAAATATTTTGTAGGGTAGTGTATATTTCTCTGCGTTTCGGGGATAAACATAACTAAAAATTAAAATTGTTCAAATAGAAAGAATTTATAAGATGTGAAAGGCTATTTGTTATATACTGTCCCCTTAAAAAGTATTGGAACACCGCTAATAACAAGAAAACAGGCGAGTATTACACAAAACCCCAGTTTTTCATCCCCAGATAAAACAAATTACAGCAGAATTTCCATATGACAGTTTCCCCTCACGGCCTTAGTCGTCTTGGAGCTAATACCAAGCTAACCTCCTCTCTGATGGGGGCCAAATAATTTGAGGGCTAGTATATATTTCTCTGGATTCGGTGCCCATCGGTTAACACCTTAGTCAACAAAGTTATTGATGATTCTCTGTTTCTTTCTCCAATTAAAATTAAATTATAGAAATATTTACATGAACTTCTTGAATGATTTAAAGAATAAAAACATTCTTTTTTTGTATTTAATTGCATCGGTTCCTTAGATTTTTGCTATCATTAGGAAGCGTCTTGTATTATTATTGAAGTGTTCCATATTTTGGAACTTTGATTGTCGATATTCAGTTACTAATCTAGTAAATATTACAAAGAGGAATTTTTATTTGGGCTGCCCTCTGCAACGCCCATCTAAATTTCACTTTCGGGTGTTATTAACCTTTGCCAAAAACGCTATTTCTTTTAGGGGTAATTTCGTTTATTTCCCACGGAAGAGGCGAGACGATTTGGGCATTATTTTATATCAATCTACCATAACCGCTGCAGCTGTTCTTGGCCATGTATAATTCATAACTGGATCATTCAAACGAGTTCTCGTGTCTTGCACATTTCCATATCGTTTGACCCTCTGTTCTCCATCTCTCTCTCTCTTGGAAATTAATGGAGAATCTATATTAAAATTAATATCAATTTTATTTATTCAGAATTGTAAGAAATCGGGCTGCATTTGTAGAATACTTAAAAAAGTATGTGAAAGAAAGTTTTATAGTCAGTTATAATAATGCAAAATATTTGGGTTGGATTCTAAAATCGATTACAAAATCAAAACTCCTTGTAACCATTTAAGAAAACGGAAATAAAATATCATTATATATGTATTTTGCAAGACATACAGTTGAATTCTAATGCAGCAATGCGAGACTGAATCAGAATAAGTGAAGATGGATTCATCATTTTCTAAGATTTTCCATGTTTTTTCACTCATAATTTTGATTTCAAAAAGCGATGATCATCTTGGTGATGGGGAGGCTTTTCTAGATATAGGTAAAGAAATCTAATAACTACATATTGTAATCTTTCCTGGAATATGTATGTCTCATACTGGACGGGAGGAGAACTAATCCTTGGGGACCTTCAGAACTCGGTTCTTTCATGCTTCTTATCTTCCCAAATGACTTGTTGAGGGAATGGAGAAGACATTTTCAATTTTTTTGACTATTTGAAGATTAGGATGGTGGTTAGCGACTGGAAGTACGGCATTGGTACTACCAAATGCAAAATATAGTACTTGGGAAAACAAAAAGCCATAAATAGAAGAATTGGAGATTACTATGCAAACAAAAAGAAGTTCAACATGTAAACAAGCAGCAAGAAGATGGTCTATCAATAATTAACGGAATTTTACAACTAGAAGGAAGGTGGTCATCGTTTTTCTCTTTAGAACAGTGATGAGTCCAAACTTAGAATGCAGGTGTGGAAGCTGCATCTTAAGAATTCCATAGAAGTACTTGAGAAAGTGCAAAGAAGAACGATTAGATTGGTGAACGGCACCAAGCAACTTGAAACTGTAGGAGAAGATTTGACTGTACTGTATAAGGCGCTGAGGGGATTATTAAAACCAGTGAAGGATGAATAATTGGTCTAAAATTTATCCATATAAAATCTGGGTAAATATTAGACCGAATTGAAATGTTGGAATATGTTTCTCTCAAGAATGATCGAAGAGGAGAATTTGATAAAATTCAAGGTGATATTATTCGCATCATCGAAAAGTACGTATTCATTGAATACGTACTTTTTGATGATGCGAATAATATCGCAAAATGTTTGTTGGCTCGTGCAGAATAAGTTCGCTTCCTTGCATCATTGTGCTATTTTAATACTGAATCATATCTGAATAGCGGTTTCAGGTTACTACCAAAACTTTCGATTACCTGTTTCTTTTTTAAAAAAACCTTATTTAGATTTGTTTTGAATACGTTATTCTTATTTTAACTCTGAGGAAGGTGTAGGAGACCGTGAAACAATTTCTAAATTCCCTGGAGTACCGCTGAGAAAACATTTATAGAAGGAATCTGCTTATCATTTATTAACATATACACAAGTACATTTGATCAGTGAAATTGGATGGGGAAAATGTTTTTTTTTGTGATAACAGCCTTCAAACACGGTTTATAAAGCTTTGTGAACTGTTTAAATATTTATAGCTAAACTTCAATAATTTATGTGCATAATGTAATTAGAGTGATGTGGAGGGTTTTCCAATAGTGTATTCTACTGACATATACAGCGCTTTTTGGAAAGTTACTTTTCTGTTTAGCTTTAATTCAGAAAAAAATAATATTGAGACATAATTTATTTACGTGTTTATTCATTGTGGGGGTGTCTTTTTTTCTGTGATGTGTGACATGCACTGAAAATTGCGATCGCACAATAACAAAAACAGTTGGTGTGCGCGTTTGCTGTAGGCAAAGCATTATAAGTGATGGTTGTAATGTTTTTGTCATAGATCGTAAATTTTTTGCGCAATAATTATCTTTTAATAATACTGTTAAGAGAATCAAATAGGTGTCAACCTATATACACTCCTCACCAGAAAATTATGACTACCGAACTAATAGGAGCTGGTTTTGGCCCGATCTCGCCGTATTAACTGCTTGCACTTAGCGTGGCCTCGACTTCGAGACTGCGGAAGTTGTCCTCAGGTATCCTGGATCCAGTTGGACTGGGGGACTTACGGGAGTTCGGCAACGAAGCGAGATATTGGCGTAGGCTGGTGGATGCTGTGTTCCACCACATCCCAAAATGTTCGATTAGATTGATGTCGGGGGAATTTGGCGGCCAGAGGAGCACATGTAATGCTTGGACATGATCCTCGAACCATTCCTCCACAATGCCGTCTGACTCGGGCGTGGTCTTGTTCAACGATTCCATTGGATACACAGTCACCATGTAGGACAAAACTTGGCCTGAAACAGTGCCGGGGTAGGGATCTGGCCGTGAGAGTGTTCCATGGGGATGACAGGACCCAATGATTGTCAAGAAAACGTTTGACAAACTATATTACCACTGCAGCCAACCTGTTTTTGTCAAAACATACAGACTGTATGTTGCAGGTGTTGACCTACTCGCCGTAAAATATGTAATTGTCCGTCGAAATGATAGAACTTTGATTGATCAGTCGAAATCTGATGAATAAAGATCTTTTCCAGTAGTCTAGGATGTTCAGGAACAGTGCTCCTTTGCCAACTTCAGGCGGGGTTGTCGATGATGGTCGGACAATATGGGCACATGAACAGGTTGCCTACTCTGCAGGCCTATTCGCATGAGCGTTTGCTGGACGGTGTGTTCTGAAACGTTTCTTTGTGTGCCCTTGTAGTCTGCCATTAATTATGGGATCATGAGTGTCTATTATTCCGGCTAACTGCCGTTCATGTTGACTGCCAACCAATGGCAGTTTCCCTGTCATGACACGTTAATTGTGTGTCCCTCTCCGGACAATTCCAGTCAGATCTTCAGTACGGCGGCCCTCGAACAGTCTACAATGTCTGCGGTTGCTGATTTGCTGACCCCACCTTCCTGGCGCCGCAAATTATTCCCGTTAAAACTTCGTCAGGTCCTTCCCTTTCTTTCGCCATTACACGGCCTTAGTACTGGCGATCTGACAGGCAGCACCTGTTACTTCACTATATATGCTACGCAGGGCAGCTATATCCCTTCTTGGTACTGTGGGATGTGTCCACTCTTGGAGAAAGAGGTTGTCATAATGTTTTGGCTTGTGAGTGTATGTTTACTTTTTTTATAGCTGTTGTTTTACCCCTTCATTAAGTGCTTCTCTGTAGGACTGTACTCCATGCGTGAAGCTACCTTTCCAGGGAAAAATATTTCTTTCTTTGCTTAGCCAGCACCAAGATAGTAGTTTAAATCCCCATTGGATTTTTCAATACTACGGTAGAATAGTTTGCTCTATTTATGAATGTCATGCGATTTGCTTACGTCATGTTACACGCCATTACGACCTGGTTTTTTGTTTTTTTTTTAGAAAATCTAAAATTAATTGTTTTACCTTTAACCCTTTGACTGCCGTTAGACTGGACAACGCGGACTGAACCTTTGAGATTGGACGTGCCATGTGACCTGTCCGCTGATTCATATGTGCAGCTTATTCGTTCGAGTTCTTTGAGATGGCAGACCTTTCCCATTGCGAACCGTAATCGTGCGGACATGTTTGTGACCAGAATATGATTCTGCCCTGCTCACGTGAAATTATTTAATAGATATTTAGATTGCTCTATTAAGCACTCCTTTCTATGTTTCCTTCTTTAAAATATGAAAGAGAAAAATATATGATAGTTTCAAATATTCAGTAATGCATATGGTGAAGTATTGTTTCACATACAGGAAGCTTTGAATTCTCGAACGCAGCTCGACATAATTAATCTTGACGTTAAATGTGCATATGATAGGATTTCTATCACATCTTTATTTAATATCCTGAAGAACTACTTCAAGATCTCCGATAACCTCCTCTCTGTACTCAAAAAATTGTAGGAAAGACGACTGCTTGTTGAGCACAATGGTCTCTCACGGTTCTCTAATGTCTTCAGAGGGGTTCCACAAGGTGGCATTTTGTCAGCAGCGCTGTCCGCAACAGCTTTAGAACGTCTGCTAGCAAATTTCGAAAACATGACATCGTATACCAACGATCTGAAGCTTTTTATTCTTTCGGATCAGCCGCAGCAAACACTATCTATCCAGAGAGTTGCAACAAAACAAATCTCTGAGATAAGCACCTTTCTTCAATATATTGGTCTTGAACTAAATGCTGAAAAATCTGACCGGATGACGTTTATAAAAAGGAGAAGAATAATTTCAATGCACATCTCTATAAATGGACATCAAATTAAACTTGTCAACTTTCACAGGGACCTAGGTTTGGTCTGGGATTCGAACCTGTCTTTTTAGGAGCACTTCAAGGAAGCTTCAAACAAATTCTTTACAGCTCTCTGGTCAGCTCGACAGGAACTGGTGTGTTACTGCAACAGAAAGCTGATAACTAAGTATATCCGATCTTGTGTAGTACCGGTGGTTCTCTAAGCATCGGAAATTTTGTTCTCTTCCCCTCCAACCTACCTGCGTCAGTTCTTGAGGATTGAGTATTGGCTTCTTCGATCCTTCAATAGAACTTTTGGACATCCCCTTGCTACCTCTAGGGATATACTACATTCGCTGCATAGAATGACCCCTTAAAGCAAATCATCACAACTCGCAACATAATTACCCTCTCTAAACTAGACGCTCCTAGCATCGGTAGCCTCATCAATCCTACCCAAAAATAACAGAAGAATAAGTAATCGGCAAACATCTGCGATCCGATCTGCCGTCAACCAAATCAGCTTGCTCAGTCATGTTCCCAGCAAACACAATTGGACTTCTCAACGACATAAAAATCAACCCTGAGGCAATTTGTATCGACAAGGCCTAAAGAGCAAAGGTTTTTGCAGATACCTACGCTATCTTGCAATTTTAGACCTTCATTTCATCATCGTCCTACATGGCTTCTGTAAATGAAGATGATATGTGCTCCTTCTGTTCCAGTCAGCCTACAGCATCCTGCCGGCATCCCCTTACTCTGCTTGGACAGACGTTGACTGTATATTGAGCATTTATGTCGAACACAATCTGACTTCCCCTTGTATCTTTATCTTTGTATATTACCAATATAGATTTTGTATTGCTATGTTATGGTTTTGCTTATCCTCCTAGCATTTGATTGTTGTCTAGGGGTGATCTGTCAGAACGATTTGTTGAGCCAATAGAAATCCAATAATTATTATTTATTTTATTCATATATATATCACATACGCTATCCATATACCTTATACTTTAGCGCTGGTTGGAGGAACGAATGAGGAATATGGCGGATGCGCAAAAACTAAATTTTCAGTTCGCTCACAGAAGTTTTTGATGTTCGTGATTTTAATTTTTTCCAATCCGATAATTGAGGGACCAGCTTTTGCGGAAATTCTATTATCGATAGGTTACCATAGTTCAGAATCTTATGTTTATGTAAGAGTTCTGAGTGAGGTAAGATGGTCGATCTCACTTCCTCTCTGTCAGAAGGTAGTTTAACTAAAACTCTGCCTTCTGCAGGGCCATGCAAATGGCCGATGCGCTGAATGCGACATACCTGGGTCCCCGACACTGAAGTATGGCCAAAAATGTTTCTTAAGTGATTATAATATAGCTATAACAAAGGTAAAGAGGAGAAAATCAATACAGTGCTCCCCGGATATTTGTTCGGTCTTGTGATAAGGGCTAGAATATCTTTTATGATTTTATTTGATTTCAGATCTTGGATGATGGTTGTAGATCTCAGATTTGCACCCGTCATCCATGTGTATTATTTTCATACATAGCATATATTTTCTGGCCAGTCTATCTGTTCTTCTGACGAAAAACCTGAGTTTTCCTGGAAGAAAAACCATGCTACCATCACTTGAGACTGGCTAACTCATCCACGGAAAGCAAAAAAACAAACGTTTCTCGAGTCATTAATCGAATTCGAACCCAGGCCTCTTCTAACCAGTGAGGGGAGGACGATGATTACAACAACTCTACTACCCGTTAGAATTTTTTGGGAGTTTTTCACAACGTGGCCGAGATAGTCGGTTTCAGACTAGGGTGGCATAGGTTTTAATCCTGGAAACTCGATTTTTAATCCAGAAAACAGCAAATTGACCAGAACACGCGCAATTTACACAACTATTATAAACGTCCTGAGTTCCTGATGCGCCTAAAACTATAAAACAACCAACCAACTGTTAGGACTTAACATCTGAGACTGACAAACTTAAGTACAAGGTTGAAATCCTAGATGAAGTACTTCTGGCGGGTCATCGACTGGCGTTCACCCTAAACCTTTCAACTAAGAAGCCACAATCCATTATCAGATCACAGAAGGAAGATGATTTTAAGATGCAGAAAGAGTATTTTAGTATTTAAAAAAAATACTTCTTCTATGACAGATTAATTAATATAATATTGCATTTCAGCGAAATTCCCCATTGTCTGGAGAGGGCGTTACACCGACAAGCGAAAATCTTGTTGCACTAAGGAGCCCAGAAAACGCGGTACTTCATTTCGCGCTTGTATGTGATGCGATAACATCAGCCTCATTGCGTTGGTATGTTGGCGGGTGTTCTTGTCGTCTTTTCTGTAATGCAGCGTCGTTTGAAGAAGGGGAGGCCATTGCTTTATTAAATGAGCTGTGTTTATCCAGAGATTTGCAGACAAGCGTCTAGAGTAACGCTCCAGAAAAGGCCGCTTCTCTGATAAAATTTCTCCTTTGAATTGTTTTCTTAATGAAACGATGAGTCATAAGAAGGCAGTGCGTGCGTGTCGTTCGCGCCAAAGTCGATCAGATTTGTTTGAACAATAAAGTGTTGCGGTAGACCAGAATATTGTTTAGATATACTAAGGCGTATCTAAATATGGGTCCATGACGTTGCCTAGTAACCGATTGGAAAAGCTTCTAACTGTTAATCTTCAAAGGATGCGACTAATTCAGTTTGGAGAACGATATTGCATTTTGTACGTGTACGAGTGGATTGGAGTATAGACAAGATGAAAATAGAAAATTCGAGAAATTGAATAACGGAGGTAAGACATTGTGGGGTGGGTTAGAAAGCGTTAGAGGTGAGGGGTGGAAATCAGTAATGAAAAGGGCAAAGATGATGAATTGAGGCAGAGGAAGGGACGGTGGAATTAGAGGATTGGTGTCTAATTCTACCTTAAATTTCTACAAAGTAGCCACTTCTACAACACGAGATGGAAATTTGTTCCACCAATCATTTACCTCTATCTGAAAGGAACTTTTCGAACATTTACCCCATCACTATTCTTGCTACAATTTTGTCCATTTATGTGTGGAATCCGAGGAGTAAGGATGCCATCAATATTTAGTTTATACAATTAATTTAAACATTAACTGCGTTAATTAGGTCTTCTCTCAAGTGTTTAGTTTATTTGCACTGCAATTTGCAGAACTGTAGTCTTTTGCTTGGTAGCAATACCGTTCTGTGTCCCTCGCTAATCTTGTTTCTCTTCACCGAACGTGTTTCAGCAGATCCTACCTGAAACGAGCCCTCCAGTCCTTTATCACTACTCAAGATGCAGACTAGCCATTGCCTTATAGACTTCATTTATCAACATTAAGCTTCATTTGCACAACGTGATTCCTGTTATTATCCACCCTGCCAAATCTAGTAGTCTAATATGCCTTCATCAGTATATTTAATAAAATACTGAAAACAATAAGGAGCCCAGGAATGAGCCCTGTGGGGGGCTGATTAATAACATTAGTCGAAGGAAAGCAGTGCCCATTTATAATCGATCTCTGTCTTCTGCCACCTCTTTATCCACAGCATTACTTGCCCTCAGTACCACAGTACTCCAACTTTTACAGATGTATTTCATATGGAACAACATCCAAAGCATTCCTGAATCAAAGTGTACGATGTCAAAATTATTTTTTACTTCCAGTTCCTTTGTACTACATCATATCCAATCAGATTGATCAGACAAGATCCTCCCTTAACAAACCGATGCTATGATTTTCCTATAACCGCAATCCTGTCAAAATGATCCTGCACTATTTCTTTAAGCATTAATTCCTTTATTCTCGCCGGAATAGAAGTTAAGCTTAGAGGTCTGTAATTTTCCACTTCGCTATTTGACCCTCATTATGAATAGAGGAGATATATGCACATCTCCAATCCAGAGGAATCCCCCGAAATTCAAGAATGTTCTCGTAATTATGGATAAAGTTTGCTTGCTTATTTTATGTAATTGAATAGAGATCTCCTTAGCTGCAGGTGCCTCATTTAATTCAACAATCGCTCTTCCACCTTCCCCTCAGTTATCCCCAAATTTAGCGCCCTAAAACCATCTTCTCACTTGACAGTAGATAAAAATATTTAGTTTCTCAGCGATATGAACAATATCATCAAGTTGTTCCATTCATATCTAGTGGATCAATGCGGTTCATCCCTTTCCGTCTAGAGTGAATATAAGCAAACAAATCTTTGCTACTTTTCTTCGTATTCTTAGCCAAAGATGTGCAACTGCTTCAGCTTGTCAGACCCCTTTGTGACTAACCGACCACAAGTTTGTACTTAATGTAAGTTTCTGTATAGCATGAGAATGTATAAATAACCCTATATTTAAATTATCAGAATCATCCCACGCATTTTTCATCTCTGCCACAAATCTGATCAGTTCATCTGACATTCACATAGGTCTAAACCTCGAACAGGATAAGTTATTACCTCCATTTATCTTGGATGGTAGTTATCTCTTTAAGTAAATCCCACATTAATACACTCTGATCACTATAACCCATATTTCCTTTACTTGAAGATTCTTATTGCATGAGGATTCACTTCTGATAATCAGGCAATGGATGTTGCTTTCTCTTGCCTCTCTAATATGCTGATGCAGGAATCAGTCATCCAATAACTCGAGAAAAGTTTTTCTACTGTGCGAGTGACAAACTCGAGTTCCAATCAATATCTGAAATGTTAAAATCACTCATTATAAGACATCCCGGTTTAAAACCGTCATCAAAGAGTGAAACAGCACACCATTGTAGTCACACGATGGAACCTCATTAACTGATGTATCTGCATGAACCAACGGAGTTTCTATTGAGAAAGCTCCACCGTTATTTTTGATTTATCAAAACGTCAATATAGGCAAGCATATGAAAAGTGAATAAGTGGGGACCAAAGACCACCTTAGTTAATGGTAAACTGATCTTTATGTGAGAAAAATAAACATTCAAGGGCCGCTTCCCCACCCCCCATCTTACTTTCTTCAATTATATTTCTTAATCTTGTTGGAAACGTATTTTCGAAGTTCGATTTGTACATTTGCACATCTGTTTATTTACCCATATCATAGTGAAAATGGTTCACTGATTGTAGATGCTGGAATAGCATATCTATATCGTGTTTCAAACGTTATCTCCAAAAGCACACTCATAACAATACTGGTCTTCAAGATTTAAGAATATGATAAGGATGTGTCCCGTCTAAAATTCGGGATTTCTTTTCGAATAACGGCTGAGGAAATCTTAGGAATGAATTGCTGAGTCCCGTATTGTAAAACGTATGGAATTGAAGCTAAGGATAAAAAATGCATCAAAGCTAACTTTAAGGAATATAACAAAGCCATCCGTTGCCTACTTCGTTGGATTCAAGGGGAAAAAAAAACCTAAGATGTGTTAAGAAACGAAAGAAATATGTTATACATTTATATATTCGTACAGATCGTATCTTTCCGAGGGAAGACTGTATGTGTGTGCGAGGGAAGGAAAGTTAGCGAGAGAGACAGAAGAGGAGAGAGAGCCAAAGAACGAAAAATCGACTGGGAGAGCAGCGCGATAAAGAAATCATTGTGGTTAGTTGGAAATATCGGTATCTCTCTTCAAAGATTAGGGATGAAGAACTTCATCGAAAATACAGTCTACTCTCCTTTCTCGCCCCCCCTTCTTTTTCCCACAACTCTCGGCTGAATGCACTGCGAGTTCTATTACATTTTTATGAAGACGAGAGGAAAAAGATTGGTTGCTATGGTTACAATCACTTGAAGTTAAAATATCAAAAACTGAAGTGGCAATGATCTTCTGTTGTCGGTGTAGCTTTTCTTTCGATAGCTTACTGCAAGGAATGATATGGGGAATATAAACGTAAATTATTACAAATGATTCATATTTTTTCCAGACGATGCCCTAGAATCAAAAAATGTGTAATAAATAGAAATAAATAGGTTGGGTGATAAATAGATCTTCTGAGCTTACCTCATCGATATTTTGTTGCGTGGTTTGGTGAAAATATAAATAAAAGAGACGGGTCTCATATGGTTAACTGGTTTTTCTCGGTTTATAAAAACAGCATAAAATGAATGAGCGTTTTTCTTTTGATATTTCCAACTTATGGAGGCTACAATTTTCAATTCTCAGCAATTCACATGAATAGCTTAAATCCTAATACTTAAAGAACTTCGGATCATTTAATATACTCAGACTTAGTTCGCATTTTACGTTTCGGTCCATTAAATTATTGTATATATTTCATATTTCCTTTTATGATACTGCTGAAGCTGTCTTTTATATTTTCCGGCTCTTTATCCAATCCATTTATGTTTTCCGGTTTCTCTATCACCTCATTTCACTATGCTATTCGGATACTTTATTTCTAATTTTCGTCCATTTTTTTCCCAAAATCGTTCTACCCTTATATCCTACTGTTATTATGAACCGGATATTAAAACGGTCTTTTATTATACAGCGAATGGTTGATTATATTTCAAATGCTTATGATGACGTAATAACTTCACTGATTGCGTCATAATTTGTTTGAATTTCAAAGTTGAATTTTTATTTAAGAAGTAGAAAGCAATTTCGTGTATTTGTTTTAAGTTTAGTATCTGTTTCTCACTAGAAATTTAAGGAATATAAAGCTTTGTTACCTTTCTGTGCTTAATTCTTGTTGGTAAGGTAATCCGAGACAATAACGCCAAAGGAATCGAGTCCCTTATTGGGTGAGAGTTTTTGTCATGACAGTGGATAGGATTTTGAAGTGGCAATATACGAGATCGACATCTGATTCGCACACTTGAATTAGAACGGGAAGTAGTGGCTCGTTTCACAATAAGTTGGAGAAGTGGTAGGTGTTAAATCCTTGACGGGACCAATAAAAAAAGGGACTGTACCAAGATAGAAATGATTATTTGAAATGTAAAATGAAACCATCCCTTTGTGCAAATATCCAGACTACTTTAGGTATTTCAATTATTGGAATTTCAAATGCATCGCGATGATTTAAATAATCTAAGTGCAATTTGTTCCAAAAGAAGATGCTATCTCAACTTAAGATGTGGTTATTACTCAAAATTAATGAAATTTATTGTACACTAATCGTCTTCGCCCCATAATAATAAAATATTCGCGGTGCTATCAAAAGCAGATGAAAAGCATCTTTAAAAGAACACGAGGAGAAAAAAAATAATCCATCTTTCTATATTTTTAATCTTCTACGAAATTCTTTTGATCTCTTCATATAGGAAAGCGACTGATATTTCTCTGTAGGTTCCGCTTTTATCAGAAACGACGTTGTTCTGTCGCCTTCTTTAACTTTGATGTCTCTTGATTTTGTATCCATAGCAACCAATATTCTCGGCAATAAGTTTCAGTTATAAAACCCATATTTGGAATTTCGGTAATCTGTACATCCCCCACGCTACTGGCATTTTGAATCACCACAGTCACGTTTTCATTTTTTTTTTTTTCTGATTTTAAATCGATAATGCGCGTGTTTTCTGTTACTTTATTCAGCGTTATACCACAAAAGATTGTTTTCTTATATCTTCACATAATTTTAAGATAATTTTAATTAAGATCTTTCTTGGTACTCACTGTTTGGAGATTTTTATAAAGATGGTTTCTCTGGTTTGCTGTTTATAGGAGATGTGTCTGCGTGAAAGTAAATTATAGCTGTCGCGAAATATTCTGTAAACTGAACAAATATTTTAGAGGTTTTCTAGGGTTGAGAATAGCACAGAGTATTTGAGAATAAAACTTTCTTATGGCAACAAATGCTGTTGGTCGATAGAAGCAAAAGAAAGCCTCTAGCAAAGTAAGAATAGTCAATTTGTGAAAGGAAATCGGCGCATCTAATGCTTGCCTGAACACGAATTTCTCTCATAGCAATGTAGATTTGCATCCATCCGTTTACTTTTCCTTTATGGGAGTCCAATTTTCTTTTCTGCAACACAATAGCTGAAGCTGCCACTGCACTATATTTGTATGAAATGCAAATGTGTTTATACGACCTTTGGCTGACGTTTCCTTTTTGAGAAAACAAATTGTCTCTTCTGCTTTTATACCTGTCATCAAAATTACTGGAATGTCAGTGTTGATAACAGGAGTTTTATGCGTGTTGTTGTAGAAGTGGTGGAAATATAAAAAAGCGAAGGTGTTCGACTATTAAAATCAAACAAGAAAATAACTGTATATACGCTTTATCAGCTTATAAATGCTTGGTACTGTAATAATCAGAAATATATAATAAAAATATCAAATAAAGAGCACTTGGACTCCTAAGTTTATCATCATTTACTGATGAGTTAATTAAAAGCATTTTTCGAAAGGAGTATTCACATGAAAACGTATTTTGGTATATATACACTTGTCGAATTGCCATACTGTCTGAATTAATAAAGACACCCTCTAGAATTGTGTATAATTCCATAGGCTTTGGTTACTCAACTTGATGAGAGGACAATGCATCTAGTTTGAGTGCTGTGAACAAATGGTTCCGTCCAAATTTATCCAGTGATGCAGTTTTGTATTTTCAACAGTAAGCTGCAGGGTGATGTTGAATACATCGTTATGAATGGAACATCTGGTGCCGCTGTCAGAAGAAGGATGGGCATTTGGATCGAATGGTTGCTGGCAGTGAATTGTAATTCCTCCACTACAATGTGGAAACCACATTTGTGTGTCAGGAATGGAAGCATCCCACCTCTCTCTTCTTCTCTTCCACCAGAAATTCATACCTAGTGCAGTAAAGGTGAGGTTAACATTTTTTATTGATCAGCATGGTCGCTACTGATATCCGCATGATGACACAGTCAGCGCCCATCGCTACAGAGAAACATTGGGGCAGTTAGAGTGGCCATAAAAGTAAAATGATTGATCACTTTAATGCGAGCATGATGATGAATTGACCTACTTGTAAACTGGAGATGTGAAGACATACGGACAGTTATCCTAATTCTGCCTGCCGAAGGATCTAATCTCACAGAAATCCATTGGATTCTGCAAGCTGTGTGTGGTCCAGCAACCATATCACTGTAGCCACTGTATACAACAGTACGGATGGGAGTAGCTTGATCGTCCACCACACAGTTTCGACATTACCCATTTTTGATTATTGGATTGTAATTAAAGCTATATAAGGAATAAAATCTGTTTCTAATGCGAGGTACTTCATAGTCCATTTTGAGGATGAAAATCCTCGATCTTTTGATAAAGACAACTACACAGCCCGCTCCCGTTGACAGTTATACTAACTTTCTAAAAACATGTATTATTCGTTTTCTAGAGCGACAGATCAGTGGAGCAAATATCAGCTTGTAGTGCTTTGAAATCATGGTTAAACCTGTCAGAAAGGGTAATTTTGTGCACATACACAGATCTGTTGTTATAATTATTCTCTTCAGTTTAATTAAAACAACCAGATGATAGAGAAAGGGTTAATAATGAATATTTTATTAATAAATAATTGACTGCACAGTATCGATCTGGCACACAACTGCAATATGTTTACTTCGTGCAGTGAAAATATTGTACTGGAGAAACTTCGAAAGAGTTTTAATTATATTGTATGAACATTCTAATCCAACATGCTTATTTACAAACTATCAATTAGTTTCGCAAACAAGCCCTCCTGCAGTTAGATGATGCGATCTGTCCTAGGCTTCGACCCTCCTATGGTCTTTCAAAAGCGATCAATAATAACTTGCGCTTGGATGCAGTTATCCAAAGAACAGTTTTAAGATTTAAAACAAGTTAGGCAGTTATATATTTATAATACGTGGAAACTTACTCTATAACGTGGTTTAGAAAGGTGATAACTTTTGTTTAATGTCTCAATGTTCTTTGAAAGTTATTTAATAAATTGCTTATTTGTAATTTTATGATTAGGCTTGCTCCTGGACTACTTTTATCATAAACATTTCTTTAATTTTAGTAGGGATAGGAGGAGGAATTTTACCGAATATGAAGTTCCTAATCCTAGCAAAAACCTCGATCTAAATGACTTATTTTTATCAGATCCTTGATATCCATCGATAGTTGTATAAGCATCTCACAGAGAGAAGGTACCCAGTTGTGTGCATAACACCAGTCGTGTAAGAATGGTCTCAAGACCATATCCTCCTATTCAATTTAGTCCAATATCAGCAGCAGTTCTCCTTGACATTGTTTCTACCAATTGGACATAGACATCCATGATGGTGATAGCTCATTCAAGTAAGATTACGTTCCAGATTCATCGACAACTGTTGTGTTTTTTTTCTGAAGTGACTTTAACAGTGAATCCACTAGCCTCTGTTGAAATCAAATCCAGATACATTCAGAATTCTCCTCAGCAAATCGTTGTCCCGTTCATATATTGGAACTGTTGTTTTGGAACATCCCATTCAGAAATGCTGGAATAAACCTACTGGCAAAAATGCTTTGGTACACCCGAGAGTTCAAAGAGTATTAAAATGTTTGTGAAGTTAAATACCATAATCTTTTAAATTGTTTATTAAAATTTATAGAGTTTTAATAGAATAGTTGATATCTGTTCGACTCAGTTGTCCAAAACATAGAAAGTTTACGGTAAACTATTAATAAGATTTCATTTCTACGTGATCGATAAATCGGACAGTTTAAGAAAGTTTTTTCCATTTAATCTCAGAAGTGATAATCGGTTGGAAGATTTTAATTTAAGGGAAAATCTGCTGAAGGAAAAAAGTAAATTATGCAATCTAATCTGAGCAGAGAAAACAAACAATGCAAGGAGAATTGCACATTAGAGCTTCCTACGCAAGCTTATTGGAATTAGTTAACGGTCAGCGAGTTTGGACAGGTTACCATCAGTTATGTAGTGCAAGACGCATCCTAAGTAGGGGATAAATTGGGCGGTAAAATTAGAGAGTTGATTATAGGAGGTAACGTGACGTGATTCAGATTATGATGAGGTAACATATCTTTCCACTTGAATAAAATATTTAATGCATAATTTTTCGCATTCTTATCAATTAAACGTAGATTTAATTATTCACCCTTAAGTATAGATATTTTTAATAATAGACCACATGATGAGAGTTCAGTAGATACCTCTTTGCTCAATCTGTGCAGAGAATGATTTGCAGCCTTCGTTGTCACGGGGTGTGCAAATCTACCAAGAAATTGCTCGTATTTGTTTTATGTGGAAAATAGCAGGGAGAAAGAAGGACAAAGTCAAGTCATTGATATAGTTCAAACATTAACATCATATGTATAAAGGAGGATTGCATTAAGTTGTGTTACTGGTAAAACAAGTAATAATTAATCAGTTAGAGAATAGAAAAATAATAAAACAAATAATAATAAACTACAATAATTACATGAGAGCTAGTCATTTAGCATTTGAAGAGAAGAGGCAAACTTGTGGATGGAGTTCATCAGTGACTGGTGGATGGGGTTCATCAGGGAGTTGTCAAAGACGTCAATGAGAGAGTCATTTGCTGATTCTCTTCATAAAGTCCGTGGTGGCAGAGTCAAGGCGAAACGATGTAAGGTTCCTAACTTGTCTACAAGGAGCATTGAAGTTGATTTTACTAAGGATATCAGATGCTTCATAAGTTCCAGTGATTACTTTGGCTAGAAGGGTGATGTCAACAGTAACTCTTCTAGTGCACAGAGGCCTCAGATGAAAACACATCGATTCACAGTACACTGTGTGATAAAATAGAGGATTACGGAACGTAAGGTAACGGACAAATTTTTTTTGGACTGCTTCAATTTTGTTAAAGTTTTCGTGAAAGGATTCCAGATGGGTGAGCTGAATTCAAAGATTGGGAGAACTATAGTTTTATAAAGGATGACAGCATATCTGTAGTTTTTGAACTTGTAGGTGTTCCGTTTGATGAATCTCAGGTTTTGAATGCTTTGCTGGTGATTTTAAGGAGATGGACATCAAATTTAACACTGCTGGAGAAGAGAATCCCCAAGTCGTTATCTTGGTCACCCTTTTCGATGATCACAGAGCCAATAGTGTGCTCTCCGTATTTAATAGTTGTGGAGATCTGCAGGATGAGAAAGATCTTACTTTGCACTTCGAGGGGTTAACAGACAATAAATTCAGGGACAGTCACAGAGAGAATTTATTGAGAGCACATTGAAACTGTTCAGAATCGGTAATCTCCTTCACTACTGAGTAGATCTTAAAATCATCTGCATAGAGAACAACTTGAACATTGGAGGTGTATATGAAAGAATGAAGATCATTTACGAAAACAATGAAGAGAAGAGGACCTAAGGGGGAACCTTGTGGTACCCACTTAGTGATATAAAACAGCCTGAGTTCACTTGATTGATGATAACGCTCAAGGAACGATGCGTAATATAGCTGCGTAGCCATGAGAGCAAAGGGTCACGGATACCATATAGCTTAAGTTTTTTCCAGAAGTTGTTCGTGCGGGACTTTATCATATGCCTTAAATATATCTGTGTAGACTGCATCAACTTGAAGGTAGTTATCAAGAACTTCAGAGGTGTATTGCCAGAAAGGAAGCAAATTTGTGACTACTGACTTGCCACTGCAGAAACCATGTTGATTCTGATCAATGAAAGGCCTGAAGAATTCGAAGAGATGTTTGTGTACTGCTGTGTCGAAGAGTTTAGCCAGGCTGCTTTGCAAGGATATGGGTCTGTAATCAGTTACATCATTTTTATCTCATTTTTTGAAAATCTGAAATATATTGATCTGCTTAAAATGCTTAGGATACTTCCCCAGCCTGAGAGACAAGTTGAAGATCCACAGTATGAGCGGTTTTTAAGGTAGTGACAGTCATGTTCTAAAATAAGCCTGGAATATTATCTGGACCTCTAGTATAGTCATTAAAAGGCATTTCTAATGCCTTTTAATGCTGAATTTAAATATTCATCATTGATAAAGAGGTTAATGAGGATATCATCTTTAACAGGTGTGAAGTCAGGAAATGAGGCAGGTCTCAATGTATCATTTGTTTGAATTCTGGAAAAATGTTTGGCAAACTCTTGGGCAATACTGAATTTATCCGATAAGATAATTCCATCTGTTTTATGGAGTTGTAACTCTCTACTGGTTATATTCTTATACTTCATGTAATTCCAGAATGGTTCGATATCTCTATGAGTAAGCAGACTATCCTGAAC
Organism: Mastigoproctus giganteus; assembly: GCF_048544385.1. Taxonomy (NCBI): domain Eukaryota; kingdom Metazoa; phylum Arthropoda; class Arachnida; order Uropygi; family Thelyphonidae; genus Mastigoproctus; species Mastigoproctus giganteus. The sequence continues at coordinate 68,684,650 of NC_143580.1, forward strand.
TGACTCTGTATACATATTGTAAGAGTTTAATATGAGTGTTTTCACTTCTTTGCGAAGTTGACTGAATATTTCATAGTATTGACTGTCACCTGATTTCTTATAATTGTCGCTATAGAATTGTTTGGATTTAATTTTATGTATTAGTTCGCTGTTATACCAGTGCGGGTAGGTAGAGCGTGCGGTCAGATGGTGTTGAGGAACAATGTCAGATATAACTCAGTGGACACAGTTGATCAGATTATTGGTGAACACATCGATGTCATCCATAGCGTCAAAGAGCTGCAGTCTATGTTGCTGAGAGCTAGGGTGAGCAGAGGCCGGTCAGCCATTCTGAAATTGAATCGTGGAGAACTGGAGCTGCATTTGAAGTTATGAGAAGTCACAGTCATGTCAAAAGTAATTGGCGAATGATCCGAGTGAAATAAAGGGTTGTCATTGTGAACCTCTATATGAGTAGAGGAGGATATTAGGCAAGGTAGGCATTTTCTCTGGTTGGAAAATTACAAACTTGTTCAAGACCATAGCTGTGAAGCATATTAAAGAGAGCCCTAGTCTGCAGTGATGGAGAAGAAGATCCTAAATTGGCCATTTGACAGTTAAAGTCACCCAAAACCGTTGCTATGTCGGCAGATTGAATTAGCGGGAAGATAGATTCCAGCCAGCTTTCTAAGTACTGAAGGCCGATATTAGTTAAAGTAGGTGAAAAATAAAGTAATACGATTAAAAGTTTTAACTTGCCAAGATGAAGAAGACAGTATAATGATTCAATATTTGTGAAGTTTGATGCAATTTCAGAGTATATGGTTAGAATGTATATGGATTATATATTGTCCATCTATAATCTGTATGATCAGATTATAGATGTCAGGATTATAGTGACATCTATAATCCTGACGATCAGATTATAGATCATCAGATTATAGATCATCTGATGATCAGATTATAGATCATCTGATGATCAGATTATAGATCATCTATAATCTGATCATCAATATGATCAGATTATAGATGTCAGGAGAGCCAGGTTTCAGTGAGCAGATAAATGTCGAAATATGTGAGCCTTGGATTGTTCTAAAGTGGTTTAGGTTGCTAATTATACTCCTGCCATTCTGAAGGTAAACACTGAACAGTTGAGATCTGGGGATTCTATGACGAGAGGAGAGCGTAGTATGTGTAGAAGGAAAGGGCCACTTATTGCTATGCATTTGGAGAAGAGCTTTTGGACTCCCTTGGTGGTCTGTCCCTGAAGCGTTTTACTAGAGCTCCTGAGAAGAGGGATCTTAGATTCAGCACTTTTTCTGTTTGTGATGGAAGGCATGTTATTATAAAAGATGAGTAGGCGGGACACAGTGTCTTCAGAGAACGGACATCTACACCGAAATCATATTCTTCTTTAATTAAGTGATAAGGTCTTCAGATTCAGTGGCAGGTCCAAGCCTAGAAAGAAAAATAAATTCAGTCTTTTGTGGGAATAATTGTGATATTGTACTTTTGTTTGAGTAACTGAGATTTATCTGCATTAGTTACATTCTGTGTTTGATGAATTTTGGCTGGAAGCTTGGAGGGAGTATCTTGAGATATAGAGGCTTTAACATTTTCTGAAGGTTTGTTCTGTTTTGATCTTTGGTGTGATATTTGAGACTGGCAATCAGAAGCAGGTTTACTCACTGTGGCGGCAGCCCTGCAGATAGGTTTGCAGACCTCATTAGATGTGGCAGCAGTTATTTTTGCATATGTTGCCTTAACTGATGTTGAAGGGGATCCCACTTGGTGACTCTGAGCTTGTAAAATAGACGTACAGACAGAACTGTTTCGAAGAGGAGAGCAGGTGGTGGGAGTGGTTCGATTTACATCAGAAGAATCATCTGACAGAGACTGTTTGGCAATAAATTTGGCAACAAAATGACTTGAATCATGAATGTTAGCAGGCTTTGGGAAATTAATATTTTTGCAGCAGTAGGAGTATTGAGGCCGGTGGAAGATGAAGATCTGGTCTCAGTACTAAGGGCATCGTCAGGTAATGAAGAATTCTTATTCACTTTGAGCCCATTAGTTTCAAGAGTAGGTTCAGAATTCTTCTTAGCTTCCCTTAAGTAGCAAGACATAATTGACGTGAGATTTTTAATTTGGGCGTTAATGTTAGAAATTTCAGCCTGTTGATTAGTTAATATTGTTTTTATACCACGAATTTCCGTGGATAGCTCACAGTTTCCTTCATAGAGTGTATTACAATCCAGGGGAATATCAGATTTTGCAGTATGAGGTACGCTGATTAGCTGAGTTTGATGGAGGATTTTCTTCATAGTATTGAAGAGTAGTTCCTGGAATTCATTTGATTGTAGAATAGAAAATGTTGGGTTCAGAGTTTCAGTAGGGAGGGAGTTAGCACAGATATATGCTTCAGTTGATGCATCTGAAAGTTGATACGACCCCGGAGACAACAAAGAAGTGTTAGAGGCTTCATCCATGTAAGATTCAGAGTCAGTATTTCTAATTATTGGCATGATATTTGTCTCAAGTGAACTAGAGTAGGGCATTTCAACTTTGCTAGTGGAAGCGAAGGAAAGTGTCTCAGGTTCCGTGCTGTTTTGCGTTGCAAAAGTTGTAGGGCTTTTTTGAGAAGATCTGATTCGACATCTATCACAACATAATGATCTCCGACGACTTTTATTTAAGTTTTTCAGGTCAGATTGGGTGCAGTCATTGCATATTAATTGCTTACACTCAATACATTGGATAATTGGGTCAGAGCTGGTACCACAGATGGTGAAGACGCTAGAAGTTTGACAGAAGGTAGTATTTGTCATATTGAATTCAGTTACTGTAGTGTTACTAGACAACTTAATATCACCACCAGTTGTGGTTTTGCAAGCAATTGGCACTGTGACCAGCCGGTCGCCTTAGTTGTCCTGCAGTGAAATCCACAGGTAGCAGGGGTCTAAGTAGGGAGGGGAGAGCAGAGTGGCTATCGAATCTCTAATGCCGGGTGAAGGTCAAGTATCTGTTGGACACATGTATAAATTGAACTACAAGATAATGGCTGAAAGCGCTTGTATAAAGAAGCAGAACGAACATGCAGAAATTCATTTAATACTTATCTGTTGTCTGCTCAAATAATAAAGCACTTGCATCCGGCAATCCATGGGCCTATCTTTATGTGGTGGCACTAATAGGAACTTAATACTTTAATTAAAAAACACACAAATCAAGAAAAGTTTACGGAGCACATCATAGAAACAGCCGGACACAATCGTCCCCCCTAGCGGGTTATGGCTGAATGTGACTCGCAACATTATAAACAAGGCTGTGAAATTAGTACCAAAAATCAAATAACGGTCATTATTCTTGGGTATGACAGTCTTAGGGTCTTTGAGAGAGAGCAGACGTTTTCTAAACAGCTCGTTTTACATTAGTAGGAGTAGTGATAGTAGTAGTAGAGGCATATAATATATATATATATATATATATATATATATATATATATTAATGCAAGCTTATATAGCATCAGCCAAAAAAATTCACACATCCATTCCCTCTAAATGTTTGTCCAGTTCCTCCTTGCATTTATTTAAGCTATCAACTTCCATAACGGCAGATGGCAGTTTGTTTCATCAATCAACTACCCGCTGACTAAAGACAAATTTCCACACATCTATTCTATAACTGTCTTTTGTCAGTTTGAATTCATTCCTCCCCCCTCATGTTCGTAATCTGAGCAAGAGGAAGAATCCCATTTGAATGAGTTGAGCCTGCTCAACCCATTCAAAGCCGTATTCACCTCAATTAGATCACTTCACAGGTGCCTAATCTCCATACGCCGCAATTTGCAGAACTTAAACCTTTTTTGCTAAGACCACCCCTTTGTTCCCCTCACCAATCTTGTTGCCCTTATCTGTACTCGCTCCAGCAATTCTACATCCTTCCTAAAATGAGGCCTCCAGACTTGTACGCAGTACTCAAGGCTTGTCCGGACCATTTCCTTGTACAAAGGTATAATCATCTCCTTTTCCCTATTAGCAAAATGCCTGTATATCATTGGCAGTACCCCGTGACCTGCTTGGCTGCCTGTCTGTACTGCTTCGAAGATTTCATATCTGACTACACAATTACTACCAGGTCTTTTTCATTTTCTAACAGCCTAAGTGTAGTACCACACAGTTGGTACGTTTCTCTGGGGTTACTTCTACCCATGTGCAGTACTTTGCATTTGTCAAAGGCGCCTCCGTAGCCAGGTGGGCAGGAGCGGCAGTGCGTAGCACACGCTTCTTGATTAGACCGGGATTCGAGCCCGTAACCACCAAATACGGAGGATGCGGAAAGGTCAGGGAATGACCACTGCATATCCTCGGAGCAATATGGTCTTAGTTGCTAATGTTCCTAAAAACCAAATAACAAACAAAACAAAGCATTTGTCAATGATAAACTTCGGTTGCCACTTCTCAGTCTTTCTGCCCAACTTTTTTAGATCCTTTTGCAGTAACACACTGCCATTACTGTCATTAGAAATCCTGCCAACCTTTGTATCATCTGCAAACTTCTACATTATGCCTGATGTATCAATACCATTTATAAATATACAAAACAATAGTGAGCCAACACCGAACCCTGGTGTTCGGTGTTGGCTCACTATTCCACTAATAGCATTAGTCTATGAAGAGAAGCGTCCATTGATTACCACTATCTGTCTTCTCCCACTCAACCACCACTATATCCATTGTAGAAACTCATGAGTGTCACTCATGAGATTCATGAGTATCCTCGTTGGTGGCACAGTTGGTTGAATCGCTGTCTTCCCCACACCGGGTGGTAAAGGCCTGAGTTCGAATGCCGTCTATGATGCGAGAGATTCTTGTGGGCATTTTTCACAACTTGGCTGAATTATTCGATTTCAGTCGAAGGCAGCCTAGTTTTATGTATCGGGTGTTTCGTTCAGCAAAGAGCAAAATTAACCACAAACCACATGCAATTGTTCGGCGCAATGTGATCCAAGTTGCTGATGCGCCTACAACAACAACTCGAAGTGGTCATCTAACAGTATCAGAAGTGCTTCAGAGAACTGATGAGTTGCAACCACGATAACTCTTTCAGATTTGAAATCCAGTAGTCCATCGGGAGGTAGTGAATATTCTGTCGGAAATTTTGAAAGCAGCTGTGGAAAACACAATGTCCCCTTCGATTGTATTGTAGAAAATGATGGTGGACACTTGAGATTTGACAGTCCATTTATAATTCCGGCTGAAAAACCCCGAATAACTCAAGAGGAACCCTACTTCCTCCTCCTGAGATTGCCCATCTAAAGCTCGACTGAAAAGTTCTTTAAAAATTCTTCCATTTATCACCGGGACTCGGACCCCAACATCTCCAAACGAGTGAGACGTTGCAAAAACACTGTAAGAGCGAGCTTCCATCAAGTGCTAATTTTTCTATCTCCGACTTTACAGTTGTAGCTTAACTTAGGGATACCGGTGTAGTATAAGGACCAAAACAGATACGAGAGTATATTTTTGTTCAAGAGTTTTACAGATGATTTCCTGTTCCTAATTGATTGCTTTCTGGAGGCACGCTTGATGTTATCTCTGAGTAAATAAATCAGATTATCCAACTTAATTCTGACTCCATACATTTTAGATGAACTAGTACATTTTGTAATCATTGGATTACCCGTGCGATGTGGATATCTGCTGAACGAAGTTCTGCAGAAGTTTCTCTTATGTCAGAATTACACCCTTGAGTATATAGTTTTCTTGATTCTGGCAGTAAATTCTATCTAAGGATGCAAAAGATAACACGCTTCCCATGAAGTTGTTACCTTCTTTGTTTCTTTATGCAATTCGGTGCGTGCTGAAACGGGATGCAGGCTATTTATGTCCCAGGCACTTGCCAATTAAGATAAATCAGATATTTTTTCATCAATAAATCACTGGCTTTTAGTTTTAAGGAGTGTCTGGGTACGCTCTAATTTGAATTGAAATACTCGTATCAGACACTCCTAAAACTTCAACAGTTTGAAATGTTTATTACTGGGATTGTGCTCAGTTTTCTTTGCGAAGTTCTATCATTTACCACTCGATGCATCATGAGTTGAAGAGATTCTTTCTTAGGGCTAAATATTTAGGAAATTAAATATAGTTCTTCAGAAAATGTCCTCATATTTATAATCAACCTCTGAATTTTTTTTTATAAAACAAATTAATGTAATACAAACATCAATGTCAATTCTTCTCCAAATTCGTTCAAATCAGTCTCTGAAAGAAATAAATGAATTTCATCATACTCTAATTTAATGGTTCACAGTCTGCAATGTCTCCCACGTTTCCAAGAGGGACAGGTGTTCGCTACGAACTTTCCGTGTGACAAAAACACACTTTTCGCAATGAAACTCGAGAAACGGGACTTAGAAGATATAACTTCATCAAAAAACCCTATTATTTCGATCATAACTGCCACGTGAGTCATTTCAGTTTGACAGCACTTACCAGAGATGAGACCTGCAGAAAATTAGACCAAACACGCCCTTTTAACACAGCCTTGCGTTAAAAAATACTTTCCATCATTGTAGGTAGGATTTGAAGTACGCGCCATTAATCAACCCTTCAATAGACAGTCGAAGATGGAAGGCTACAATCAGCTAGAAAATTGCACCCTCCTAGAGAACTTTTCACCCTCAAACAATGGAAGAAGGGATGTTAATCATAGATGTAGGCAGGGGTTGTTGGAACGACTTTTAAGGCAGTGGTTGGAGAAGAATCTTTAACTGAAATAATACACACCCTTAATTTGATAAGTTGACAAAGTTACATTTCTTTTCAACGAAAGACACACAGCCTGGATTAATCTCAGAAATACTGCCATCCTGTCAGAGCACTGAGATATAAGTAACAAGACCTAATTATAACGCTTCTTAAGCAATGCAGTCACAACCGAAAGCCTTGTTGCTAGAGAACAGCTCAAGAAAGATTAAAGTTTCTTAAAGAAAATGCTGTAAAATAGGAAGCGAAATTCGGCATTAGAATATGCGAAGGACCAGGTTGTTTTATAATTTTCTTCCAAGGAACCTCTTCCGCTACACCACTTTTAATTCCTTTAATTGCATCTTCCGACGTAAGTCTTCACTTGATGGCTCAGCTGGTTCAAATGCGTACAAAACACGATGCTTCACACTGGCCCGGCGAATTAATTTTATTTCGAACCAAAGCAACAGTTTAACTTTCTCATTAAATTCTCATGCAACGTTGGTCCCTTTTAAGTTTACCTTGTATTCTCGTCACCAGGTGAATGCCTATTCTGGTGGAGTGGGTTTAAACATGATACCGCTTCGCTGAGAAAGATTTGGTTAAAGGCTAATCATAGCGTACCGTGTTGTATGGGTTGAAGGTAATTCGGCAAACATTGAGGAGCTTAGAGGCAGAATACGTGCCATTACTTCAACATCATTTGAATTTTAACTAGAAATCTGAGGCTGGTTTACAACGGTACGAAATATAAAATGATACCCTAAGAGTATAGGAACTTGGCACACAAGAGATGTAATCGAGATTCAAGTTCCGTCAAGCAAACGAGAGAAGAGTACCTCTTTCTAGTTTCAGTATGTAATGTAGGCAATTCAAGCAAATCCCAACTTCATTCACCCATTAGCTATTGCTTATCATTGAGTTAGAAAAATCGTGTTTTTGAAACTTCAGAATTGCCTAGAATTTTAAGATTGGAAAATGAAAATGAATTACTTTTCTTGAGGGACAAAAATGCTGGTAGAATCCATTATGAATTGGTAAAAATTTTGAGTGGATGCCCAATGTCAGTAAACGCTGTTAGGTCATGGATTTAGTAGTTTGAAGGTAGATAGTCAGTCGGAAGTGGGCCAAACTGTGGAAGATCTTGCATATCAGGCAAAGGGTTAAGTCGGATAATAACGTGATCAATTCAACTATAGTTGGAGTATTTTCATCTTTTGAAGATTTAAAGACTATAATGTTTCTCATGATATCTGCCAATGGTGTTAATAATGTATGTGGTGCTAAATAATGTGTACGATTTATGCTTGTTAAAAGAGATGATAACTGTATTAAAATTGGCAACTTTTTTTGATAAATTACTGCATGCAGGCTAGCATTCTAAAACTCAGTAGTAGTGGCATGTGATGCAAGAAAGCAAGTGTATGAGCTTATGCAGCATCAGCCAAAAAAAAAAAAATCATACCATTCCCTCCAAATGCCTGTCCAGTTCCTCGTTAAATTTATTCAACCTATCAACTTCCACAACGACAGATGGAAGTTTGTTCTAGCAATTAACCACCCGCTGGCTAAAGGCAAATTTCCGCACATCTATTCTACATCTGTCCTTTCTTAATTTGAATTTATGCCTCCTTAGGTTCGTAATCTGAACAAGTGGAAGGATCCCATCAGAATTCAGCATGCTCAATCCATTCAAGGCCTTATACACCTCAATCAGATCATCGCGCAGGTGCCTAGTCTCCAGCCACTGCAATTTGCAGAACTTAAGCCTCTCTTGGTAAGAGGATCCCTTCCTTCCCCTCACCAATCTTGTTGCCCTTCTCTGTACACGCTCAAGCAAATCGATATAGGACAGTCTTGTCCTATATCTTGCAAAAAGGATTCTTCTGCTCCTATGCTTATCTTTGGTGACACTCCGATTTCTAGTCAAAATGATATATCTCTTTTGGGGAATACTCTGACTTCTAATCTGTCTTGGCGCAAGCACATTACAAATATTGCTTCCTCTGCATCTAAAAAACTTGGTTTTCTCTTTCGCTGTCGGCGTTACTTTTCTTCCAAACAGCTGTTCACTCTTTACAAATCGCAAATCCGCCCTACCATGGAATATTGTTCTAACATCTGGGGCGGTGCCCCTGAAACCTCTCTCAGGCTTCTAGATTCCATTCAGAAGAAGGCAGTTAGGTTAATTAATGACTCATCTGTAACAGAGCCTTTCAACTCGCTGTCTCATAGACATACTGTTTCTGCTGCATGCCTTTTCTACAGATACTTCCTTGGGCACTGTTCTTCTGAATTGGCTTCTTTAATTCCTGCTCTCTCCAGAGAAAGTAACCCCAGAGAAACGTAAAAAGTGTATGGTACTACATTTAGGATGGCAGAAAATGTAAAATACCTGGGAGTAATTGAGCAATCAGATATGAAATTTTCTGAGCAGTGCAGAGAGGCTGTCAGCGCAGGTCATGGGGTCTTGTCAATGGTATATAGGCATTTTGGTAGTAGGAAAAAGGAGGTGATTATCCCTTTGTATAAGGCAATGGTCAAACCACGCATTGAGTATTGCGTACAGGTCTAGAGCCTCATTTTAGGAAGGATGCCGAGTCACTTGAGCGAGTACAGAGACTGGGAACGAAGGGTGGTCTTATGGAGAAAGGCTTAAGTTCTGCAAATTGTAGCGTCTGGAGACTAGGCACCTGCTAGGTGATCTGATTGAGGTGTATAAGCCTTTGAATGGGTTGAGCAGGCTCAATTCTGTTGGCATTCTTCCTCTTGCTCAGATTACGAACCTTTTTACCAGCACAAAGGTTAGTGAGAGATTTTGGTACGAATATTTTATTTTTATCTGTTCGATATGAAAGAAATCGTAAACTATCGAGTCTGTTTTAGGGAAGTTTTTCACTCAGGGTTTCAGAATTTTCCCATTAAGAAAGGATTTGCACCTTTATCTGTAGGTAATCAACACACACCAGGCCATCAACCTCATTTCAACGAGCTACGGGTGAGTAATTTTCAAAATTTCCTCTCATTAATCTAATTAGATTAATACGTGAATATTGTGATAACTCCCTAGCAATAAATTACATCTCAATTTACCTGACGACTGCGCGTATTAAATTAGGCCCAAATAGATAAGGCCCAAAAAGATGAATTATACACAAATTGAAAATTCCGGACTGATTCCTCCTCTACTTTTAATTCTGCAAGGTTTCTTTTTCTTTATGTAAGTCCGTAGAAAATTTGTTACGATATTAATTACCTTCCTTCGATTTTCCTCCACTCATGAGGTAGCCGCGTTTGATAAATAGTGTTTCTGGAGATTTCAAATCATTCCATCTCCCCTTCCTGGTAAAATATAAATAGCGAAATTGTTCTCTCAGATGCATGGATGATAACCAACGTTGATGCACCTTGCAGTTCGAATAATGCTTTTCCTTTATCCAGTTGGGCTACAGATATCAAACCAACTTCATAAATCAAAGTGTGGTATATAAAGCCATACTCTATAGAGCGATGTTTGTAATAAAAATACCCAGCATTATCCCAGGATGATGTACGAGTTAGCTGTATATTGCAAGCATGGAGAGCACTTCCAAAAGAAGAATACTGTGCGGAAATATAATAAAACACACCTGTATTGCTTACCTTGCTCTTATATAAAGATACTCTGTTATTCTTCTGGTAGTTTCAAATATAAATTGCGCGTTAGTTCGATAGTATTTGCATTATTATTCAAATACTATTGATTTATTCATGATCCATCTTCAATTATCAGAGACGTTTTATTGTAATATTCATTTGGATGAAATGAAATGAGAATTGGAGTGTTTTCCTTTTTGGGGATGGTAATAACGGTTTGAGAAAGAGGATGACAGGGGTGGGTGGCTTACATAAAATATAAGTTTCTATAATTGAAGTTCTCACCAACAAAAGGAGCTAATGGGAAATCTACCCGTTAGCAAGTGAAGAACTGGACATAAAAAAACCCGATTTTAATTTTCTGTGCAAGCCGATTTCCATTGTGATATCTGAAAGAGATTTATTGTTAACAGGAAAAAAAAGAATCTCTTTTAACCCTAGAGCAAAGTCACCGTACACATACAAGGTAAATTCAAGAGTCTAATTAAATGATACGTTGTCAAATACTCGCTGATCTTTTTGGATGAAAATATCTTTTTGTTAGATTCGGAGCGAAGGAAAAAACTCTCGAGGATTTATTGCTGAATTATGGTTGAATGCTAAACACTGTTTAGGCGCACAACATCGTAATCACCCTTCCAACAGAAACTCTCTTTCTTTCTCTCTCTCTCGAGCGTAAGCCTGGTCTAGGCCCCCGTCGGACTTAACCAATCGATAGTGTTTTTTCTGTAATGACAAAACGATTACTTCAACATCGCTCACCAAGTCCCGTCCGTGAGCCCGTTATCGCAGCAACAGCACGCTCGCTAGGTCTGGGCCCTTAATGGTTTTCCCCCCTTTCTTCCTACTCCCTTTCTTTCCTCCCCCATCGTCCCAGGCTTGATTCCCTGAACGTGAATTTCCGACGGCACTCTTTCTAGCTGCGCTCGGAGATCAGTAGTTAGTTAGAGAAGGAGGCAAACAGTACTCCGTCATAATTCCACCTTAATAGCACACCACTCTACAAAAGATGATCGCTTCTGTCCACTTAACTTTTGCTTTCATTCCCCTAAACCCCCCCTCTCTCTCCTCCCTTCGAGACAGACGTCAAGATATACGAGAAACTCCCTTGAGCTTCACGGCAATGGCCCAGTCTCTCGAAGGAGAAGCAATAGTGGTAATTTATACTCCCGTTCGTCGAAGATTTCTGCGCTGATAACGGATGTTCGGACTACAAGCCCGGAAGATACACGAGAAAGACAAATAAGACACCATTTTCCTTAGGTACTTTTTAATAGCTTCATTTCTATCGATCTTCGATAGCTAAGGCTGGATGTATTAGCATTTATATTTGAAGCAGATAGAAGCTTATTTTTTTTTTTTTTTACTTTGTTGTTTCTCGCTAACTTTAAAGTTTGAGAAAAGTTTAGATTTATAATATCCCTCCGATATTCTCTCTAGGAGGCTGTCAACACTTTGCGGAATATTTATACGTCCGTAGCTTTGAGAGAAAGACTTTCTGATAAGAATTTTATCTCGAGGTGGCTTGGTTTATTTGGTTGAAGTCATACGTGAAATGAATGTTTGGCCATAAGAGTGGATGTTCTGTTGTAGAAATTGCTGTCGCTTTAGTTTAGTTTCATTGGGTTTATGGTCTCGTCTATAAACATTTCTAGTAGTTGTTGAGCGTTCAATCCCGAAAAGAATGGCGCGTGTGTGTGACTACACTGCTTTAGGACACCGACAGTTTTTGGAGTTGATTCTGTAAGGTGTGCACAGGTGTTTCTGGTGATGTTTGCCTATTCCCATAACTCTATGTTGCGAGAGCATTGGCCACAGCCAAATGATGGAATATTTGTACACATTTATGAATATTGCAAGTCCTGTGTGTCTGCTACAGTCATGAATCTGCTACCACTCATTGTACCGTGTGGCCTGATGATAGGTTTTCCTAAATGGTTCCACTGGTTCTCAGTTGGGATCAAATCCAGAAGCTAGCAAAATCAAAAATAGATATTGCTAATATTCGAATCACTCTTTAAACAAGAGTCCTCGCAATCTGCACAGTGTTTTTGTTTCATAATACATTTCTAGAACTAATCCGACCGATTTTCAGATCACTCTCCAAATAAGCTTAGTTCATCTGTTTTACAGAACTACCATAAAAGACCCGTGTTAACAAGCAAAAACAAGGGTTTTCATAAAGTGAAACAACATAGAAATGAAAAATTGTCGGATTCAGTTCCAGGTGTTAAAATTGTACATTAGATTAGAGATAGTCGCAGTTAAATGAATAAAATTTAAACCATTGACAACATTTTGTTATCCAAAGAGTTTGATATGCTTTGCCTCACCGAGACCTTGTTGGAACCCAGTGAGCATTACATTTCAGCTACGACTCCAAGTGGCTATGGCTCTGTACAGGAATAAAAGGAGGGGAGGGGGAAAGTCACTATTCTACAATCAATCTATCACCTTCGAGAACAGCATCTTCAGTAACTCAGATGATTACAAGGCGCTCTACACATTACTTAAAATGAAGCCCATTTCCACTGAAGTTGCTTAGGGCCAGCTTTAACTGGGGAAGGATGAAGAGATCCGTTTCATATGAGGAGTGGTAGGTTGAGTTGCTATTCCTAATAGATATTTGTTCTGGAGTTTCTGTGATGAGATCGTCCAGGGGAAGCAAGCGATCCAGGATGGCGTTAACTGAGTCATTCCAGTTAGTGGTTTCTGTGTCGTTGTTCACTACAGAGTTTTGTACACTTCATGAGAGTGAAACTTGTTTTTGCTGATTTTATATAATAGACCCCAGGGATCAGAATTTCCTGTGGAGTAAACTAAGTGTTGCCAGGAGGCAAGTTTTTGTTTTGCAGTTGTATTTACGTATTCTTTCCGCTGGTCTTTATAGATATTTTTTAGTCTTGTGACTTCTGGTTCAGGCCAGGACCTTCTCCGTTGAAAGTCTCTACGTGCTTTGTGTAATTTTTTGCGCAGGGTAGAAAGTTCAGCTGTTCACCATGGAACTGTAGTATGCTTGCTAATTTTCTTCTTAGCGAAGCGTTCTATAGCACGAAGTAAGGCAGCCTGTACATAGAATGCATATTCTGAGGCATTGGACTGGTTCAAAGACCGGCGAGTGTCAACGTTAAAATCCTGGTGAATTGAAGACATAAATAAAGGCCATTTGATGGTTTTGATAGAAAATCTTCTAAGATCTTTTGGAGGGGAAGGAGGAAGGGGACCTATTTGGAAAACTGTGGATGGATCACATTGCACGGTTCTCAAACAATGTGGCCCCAACGTATCCAGGCAACTTACCTGTCAACAACGTCTCAACTGATATGCTCGCCACCGTTGGCATCACCAGGAAGCAACTTATAACTGCTATAAATGGATTGACACCAACCGCAACCCGACCTTGTGCCATAATTCATGATCAAGTGTCTCAGCACGTTTATCATCGATCCACTACTCTCAATTTTTAACCGTGTCTTAACCCAGCACTACTTTCTCCCCTCAGGAACAGATATGCTGTGAGACCGCATCCTAAATGCCAATCTGTATTCCTCGTTAAACAGTTCAGACCAAACTCCCGCTCTTCCAGCCTCTTGAAACTTATGGAGAAGTCATTACTTTCAACCATCACCAATCAAATCATGTCTTACAAACCCCAACAAATTCACTATGCCATACCCGGAAGATCCACAGTCACCAATTTAACATCCATAACCAGCACCATTTTCAGTGCACTAGAAGCTAAAGCAGAATTTGCTGTCACGTACGTCGACCTGGAAGCTGCCTTCGACTTAATCAGCATTCCTTCTCTCGTTCACCTCCTACAAAATTACTTCCATATAAAAGGTGACATGTTGTGGTTTATCTCAACTCTTCTTTCCGACAGAATCATTCTTCTCACAGTGGATCAAGATATAATCTCAAGAAAAATCTCTGTGGGAGTCACCCAAGGCGGAGTCCTCTCCGGAGCATTATTTACTGCAGACTTATTCAGTTTGTGCAACAAAGAAAAGACATAATATGCTATGCTGACGATATTAAGCTACACACCCAGATTAAACCATGCGAACATTTCTCAATCTTCAATGAAAAGATCAATCGAAAGTTACACGACTTAGGATCCTATCTCCATCAATTTGGACTATTTATTAATCCTGCAAAATCAGCCCAAATTGTCTTTTCTTTGAAGCACCAACCCACTGAGGTCCAAGCTTCTCTAGATGGCATTCTCCATCCAGTGGTAAATATACATACGGACTTGGAGTCGACTTCGATTGCAAACTTAGCTTCGACCCACACATTGATAAACTCATAAAAAATTCTGCAAAATGCGCTGGACTTCCAAACAACAACTACTCCATATATTCAAACTCCATATTAGGACTGCAAATGTGGAATTGTGTATTTTATGAGTTGTTGGTATTGACTTCTGAGATATGTACATTCGTGGCTTTTGTCGACAATATAGTTATATTTTTCGAAGATTCTTCCAGGAAGGCATTGGAAGATCTTGCAAATTGCATTTGATGAATGAATAGAGTTTGATTTAAGCTTGAAATATCTATTGGAAAATCTAGGTCGATGTTATTTAGAGTAAACTTAAGCGAATGTCAGCATTAAAGTATTCTGTTAAATACTGTTAATGGACGTTGTCGAATGTGGGGAGAATAAAACTGATTTTCATACAGTAGAAAATGTCCAATAACAACTACTCTGTTTAAATCCGGAAGGTAGCACTTGAATAGCAGTATTTCCTGTTCTTCATTATTTTGGCAGGACAATGTATTTATAGATTTGTAAGGTTGAAAATTTAAATTTTGTAGATTTTATCATTTTCAGATTTAATCAAATACGTAATGCTCTCTTTTTGCTCGTGGAGATACAGAATCTGGACCGGATCATTATGCAGAAAAATATTTTTCCGTTCTTCTTACAGACATAACAGTAATTATTATCCAGCTGCAAGCAAGAAATTTATTTTCGTACGAAGAAACTGCTTGTTATGAAACAGCAGTTCAGTATTAGGGATAAACTTGCTCAGATAATGGTGGAATATTACAAACGTTCGATCGGAAAGAGACAAAAATAACTGGAGAAAAATATAACGTATCTTTAACGAGTCTGTGGCAGGGATTCAGTTGGACAAAAAAAAAAAAAACTTCCTCCTGACATCTGCTGCAGATGTAAACAATGGATATTGACGAAAACAATTACCTCGTCATTCTAAACTTCCTTTTTCTGTAAAATTGACACTAATTAAATATTCCAGAGAAAAAGATAAATATAAAACTTGAAACAGTACGCCAGCATGGTTCACTAAGTGTCTACTTAAACAACGTGGAACTTAGACAGGATGTTAAATAAAAAAATGTTTCTTTTTTTGTTATAGAAATAAATGGGTAACCAATTTATGGTGGAAATTTATCCTAGAAGAGGAAAACTTATAAGTATGGTTTAGAATAAGCACTAAGCCCTCGTAGTTAGCACTGTGGTTACGATTACCATCCTTCCATACCATCGAAAAGTCCGATTTCGATTCTTATCGGTTGTTTTCATAATGTGGCCGAGTTAATCGGTCTCAGACCATTAGTTGTTATAGTATGACTTAAGGAGCATCAGGGATTAAGGTAATATTGCGCTGTGTATATTATAAATTGCGTGTGTTCAACAGGACTGTTTGTGAGGACAGATGTGAGGAATTTTACGCACTGTGTGTCCCACAAGGGCAAACCAAGAATTTTATGGATTCATCTGTTGGAAATGCAGGCTTTTCGCTGAACAAACAGGAAAACTGACGGAAGAATACGTGTTGTTGCAAGCACATTATTGCACACAACCATTACTACGAGCTCTCTTTGTCATGAGTACCCTTAAATTTTAAAAACTGTCTGATTTCATGGAAAGTATGTATTTTATTTTTTATCCAGTACAATTTATTATTTCCGAATTCAAAGAGAAATGATTGGACGTGTACTTAAAGCTGGAAATATACTTTCTAGCTGTTTCCGGTAATGGCATTGATTTCTTTCATTCTATGATTCATTAACAGGTCACTTTATCTAATGTCCTCCTCTGCTGGAGAAGACGTTGTAATAAACCTTTGTAAGACACTTCCTTCAGTATGTGTGCTTAAGTACGCAACATCCATGACTCTTTGTGAAGAGGGTTCATTACTGACGAACTGAATATTCTCACGAGAAAACTGGAACAGAAAGTGAAGTGGAAAAGGGTAGGTGAATGAAGACTGAAGTTAATTAAACAATTTAAGAGAAGCCATCTTACTTTAAAAGGGTCGAATAGTTTATTATTTTATAAAATTCTTAATTTAAAATGCCTGAGTGGCACTGGTCTTCTACTTAAAAAGATTTGTTTTAAGACAGATGGATTTATTTCGTGTTTGTACTTCAGTTTTAGCTATGGAAGTGTCCGCTGGAGGTTTGTCTCGTACCTCCAACACCGTTAAACAGGCATTACTAACAACTGAAACAGATTGAGATAAACACGAGACCACTCTCTAAGAACAAAGCCTCCATTTAAAGTGTTTTAAAGTTCTTTAAATAAGAAATGTCATGAAACATCTTAAGTAACCAGCGCAGTCAGGATCCAGCTATAATGTTTTCAATCGTTTTATGGCATCCACTTTAGCAGAGTCGATCAAACCCATTTTAAACTTCTGTGTATTTGCTGTAGTTCAGCGTACAATGAATACAGGATGAGCCTTCCGTTTTCTGTTATTCAAGTGGAATACTTTCAAGACAGTGATTAGCTATTGAAGTTTATATATAGATGACAAGGATAGACCGCCAGGTGGCCGGTAGTACAAGTAGATGGTAAATTGTGCTCTCTAAAGTAACTTAAATTTAGTAAAAAATCTAGAGTATTACCCAATATGATAGATATCATCTTATAGTGGACGCCAAATGCTTTCCAATCATACGGGTCATGGAGGCACTGGACTTATAGCAGATAAGTAACTTTTAATTTTAATTTGTGTTTGAACAATTTTGTTAAAGCCGAAGCAAACTACTGCCATTGTCTTGACCGGCTGAAGGTCACTGGTGTGAAGGTAGCTTTTTGGTCGCTATATTGCCTTCGGCAGTGGTTGCCCGCCCGCGACCACCTGTAGTTAACCCAATTGACTTAAAAGTTATTGTTCTTCCTACAACTCTACTGCAGAAAAGTAAACTGACTACCCTTCCCCAATTAATGCTTGATTTGTCATCTGCTGCTTATAGCTCTGCATAATGGCTGGAAAAGTAAATGCACATCGTAGAGCTTCACTGCGTTCCTGCAGGCAAGCGCACCAGTCCTCGGGGGAAGAAAACTCGGAGGGGGTTCCCTCCTCGATCGCGATGACTAAAAACAAAATTCGGACCGCGAAACAACAGGCTTCCGCGGCAAATGAACACGGCATACCTGCCGCGGGCAACTTTCCCGGCGGCGACGATGCTGATTGTAATGGGGTGAACAGCGATTGTGATCCCGCAGCATCCACGAAGAGACTTCCTACCCTCAAGAAAAAGGTTCTCAAAAGACCAAACGCATCTGGTTCACTCCCCCCCTAAACAATGGGAGGATGAAGAGGAATGGAATGAAATGCCAAATTTATTCAGCAAAGATTTTGCCAACCTGAAAATTATACACAAACTGAGGCGCAAAATGGAATACTGTCTCAGTAGCAAAAACAGCAACGTCACCAGGGCCGTATCATTACAAATTTCGCGCTGCTGGGGCTCTTTAGAGAAGAAGTTATATGAGGTCATTATAGAAAATGAACAGCTGAAGGCCACCAATGCCCAACTCCAACAAAGTAATAAAACTCTGTCTAAAGTAACTCAAAATCCAACTATATCAGCTCTGAATACCGGGCTACCTTCCAACCAAGCTTCTGATGAAGATACTCGGCATCAGTTGTCTTATGCTGCCATGCTCAAACTACCTCAGATCCCCACCACACAGAACAAGCATATGCTGATTATAAAAGCTAGAGAAGGGTGCGACATCCCAGATAGCGATGGAGTGAAGGACACCGTCCTAAAGAAGATAAAACCAAAATTAGACAATCTCCAAATCAAAAACATTCGCAAAATTCGCGACAAAGGGATAATATTGGAAGCAGCCACTAAGTCAGATCTAGAACAGATCAAGTCTTGCGGCACAGCTGAAGATCTAACTCTTACCTTTGAAACCCCTAAACTCAGGGGACCAAGTTTAATTGTGTTTGATGTAGATGGCTCAATCCAGAAAGTTGACCTACTGGAGGAAGTATATAATAGAAATCTCTTTGAATCCATTAGCAAAGAAGAAGCCATTAAGGAGATGAAAATTCAATTTTCCACCAATGCACGGACTCGCGGTCGACTTAATTGGGTTATAGAAGTGTCCCCCAGGATAAGGAGATTCCTACACAGCCAGGATAGAATTTTTCTGGGCTGGTCATCCCACAGATTCAGAGATTTTGTACCAGTCCTGAAATGCTACAAATGTCTTGGTTATGGGCACACCTCTGCTAAGTGTCTTAAAAAACAACCAATATGTGGGCATTGTGCTGAGGCAGGGCATCTCTACAAGGACTGTCCCAACAAAGCCTCACCTCCTAAATGCTCAAATTGCAAAGCAATTAACAAACCCTACGATCACTCTGTGCGGGATGGAGCGTGCCTTGTATATAGAAGAGCAGCAGATATAGTACGCAATAAGACTAACTATGGAAAATAGGATGCTCAACCCCCCCTCTCCCAGACTTCGTATAGCTCAAATCAATGGCCAAAAATCCATCTCAGTGGCAACACAGCTGCATCCCCTAATGGACGAGTTGAATCTAGACATTCTTCTCCTTCAGGAACCATACTGCGTCCGTGGAAGGGTCTCTGGTTACCCCCTGGCTTTCAGGAAAATTCAGACGACAAACCAATTGTGCCTCGCTGCTATCATCGTCCGCAATCCAGACTTAGTAGTAACACAGATAGAATCACTCTGCACTCCCCATCTAGCGGGGGCTACAATAGAAGGCAGCTTCGGCCGTATTGCGGTCCTAACAGCATACTTCCAATTTGGTACAGATATCCTCCCGCACATAGCTCGACTAGAACAAGCTCTTGACCTCCTGGAGAACACTGATGTCATCATAGCCGCAGATTCGAATGCCCGGTCAACACAATGGTTCAACACCTCTACCGATGCAAGAGGAGATATGTTAGATGAATTCATTGCCTCGCGCAGCCTTGAAATCATCAACAGACCAGGACAACCAACCACCTACTCTTCGGGAACTGGAGAGTCTAACCTGGACATCACACTAACTACTTTATTTATTTATTTATTTATTTACTTCTTCTCTTCGCAATAGACTCCTCCATTGGCAGGTGCATGACACAGCCACTACTAGCGACCATCGCCTCATCACTTACAGTGTCACCGATTCTGCTCTCCCTCGTCAAGTGCCTATCCAGGATATTGTAAGATTCTCTACTAAAACAGCGAACTGGGACCAGTTTGACAATGTAATTCAAGATGCTCTTCATGACCCAGCTAGCAACTTCTACCAATCAATGAACAGTGCGCAGAAAACAGACTTTGTGCAGAGTCTGCTCCTCAAAGCTTCAGAGGCTTCCATGAAAAAATGTTCCAGGAAACCAAGATCTGTTCCATGGTGGTCGCAGGAACTCACTAACCTGCGCAATTCTCTGAAGCGCGCTCGGAAAGAATACCAACGCAAGAGAAGGACTGAACCTGCTCACATTGCAGAACAGTATAGAGACCGATTCAAAGCAGTCCGCCGTGAATATACTAACAAAATTTACCATGCCAAGCAAAGCTCCTGGCGTTCCCTTGTCGAGACTGAGGGGAACCGGAATCCGTGGGGTTTAGTCCACAAACTCGTGAGGAATAAGCTGGGATCCACGGATGTCATACACTCTGTCCGCTCTGATGACTCGTCTGAGACTACACACTGGGAAGATACAATCAACCGGATTCTGGATGAACTAATATATCAGGACAACACCAACTCTGATACTGACATCCACAGGAAGATAGCAGTACAAAATTCCAGCTTCCAGCCAGATATTATGGAGGAACCATTCACAGAGGAAGAAGTCGATGCAGCAATTAAAAAAATCAAAAAAGGTAAAGCTCCTGGTTTGGATTTTATTGAAGGCGAGACTGTGCAACGTCTCTGGGCCATAGCTCCAATGATACTTCTTCAGCTCTTCAACACCTGTCTGAATGAGGGTAACTTTCCATCACGTTGGAAGCATGCTAATCTGAGACTCTTACCTAAGGATCCCACAGGTACCTCCAAGGCATATCGCCCGATTGCGCTGCTTCCCATTCTCGGCAAGGTTTTTGAGAGACTGCTGCTCTCCCGCTTCCAACCCCGATATGAAGCCAGTGGTTTGGCATCCTCGCTTCAATTTGGATTCAAACAAGGGTGCTCCACAATTGATGCTCTATCCAAAACCCTCAAAGTTGCAGAACAGTCGGATGCAACTTATGTACTCGCAATCTTCATTGACTTCAAAGGAGCTTTTGACACAGTGTGGTGGCCGGGCGTTCTTCAGAGGGCCAGAGTCTCTAACTGCACTTGGAATTTCTACCACTGCCTCAAAAGCTACTTCTCTAACCGCAAGGTCAGCATCAAAACAAAATATCACTGCATCACCCGACATCTAACCCGAGGCTGTCCCCAGGGCTCCATCCTGGGGCCAGCTGTCTGGAATATGATACTCGACGACTGGCTCCTGAGGGACTACCCACACACTACTCAGCTTTCTTATGCCGACGACATGGTTATTATCATTGAAGGCCCCACCCGCGCCACCATAGAAACCCAGGCTACGGTTGTTCTCGCTGCTCTGTCCGTATGGGCCACGGAAAATAAACTCTCAGTCTCCACTGAGAAGAGCAAAACCCTCCTATTAAAAGGTAAACTGGACTTCTCCAGACCTCCTACCATACGTTTTAATGGCCGCCCACTGAAAAACTACCGATCGGTGAAGTACCTAGGAGTAATTTTGGACGACAGGAGAACTTTCATTCCTCATATCCAAGCTATCAAAGAAAAGATAAAAAATTACATCACTATGTTAGCACGCTTTACCCGCAAGGACTGGGGTCTTAAAGGACCAACTCAACGCCTTTTATATTCAACAGTATTTATACCAATTGTTACATATGGAGCTGCAGTATGGTACCACCGAATGACTTTAGTGCATGCTCAACGTAAAATTCAGCAAATTCAACGACTTTATGCTACTACAAATGACCCGCGCATGTAGAACGACATCAACTGCCGCCCTACAGCTACTAACAGGCCGCCTCCCTTTGGACCTCCACGTCGCTTTTATCGGACTTTCTCATGCCATCAAGAAGAATAAGGAAGCTGAATTCCTCACTATTCAAACCCGTACCGATACCGACATCAACAGGAACATAAACGTGTGTGGCTACAATTCATAAACTTATGGCAAACCCGCTGGAATAACTCCACAACTGGTGCAACTATTAAACTTTTCCTTCCTGTGGTAACCTATATCAACAAGCAACGTTCCACTTGGTTCTTCCCTAACGTCTATGCTTCCTTCCTATTAACTGGCCACGGGTCCTTCAAGAGACGCCTTCTAGAGTTCGGCCTAGTCGAGGATGCGCTCTGTACCTGCGGAGAACCTGAAGACTGGGATCACGTGATGCACTCATGCAACGTATACTTAGATCTAAGAAACCAACTACTCCTAGACCTCCACACCACATCACTTCGGCCAGAAACCAAGTTATTGGAATCTAATGATGCCTTCCGTGCACTGACCAGTTATGCCAACGAGGTCTTTCGTCGTCGCTGGCATCACCTGCAACTCCCGAACACTACTCCTGGATAACCTCCTCTAGACAGCAACTGATACCCAGCACCGGAAACTTCCAGACATGAAACTGCAAATTGCGAACAGCCCTGTCGACGCCGCTCGGTGATTCTCCATTGTGACGATCCTGGACTCTTTAATTTGAACTTTACCTATTCTCTTCTTCCTACCCACAGTCTTTCTCCAGAACTCCCACAACTGCATCTAGCACTCTTCTTGCTCCGTTTCGCCTGGAAGGATGCCTACGCTCTGTCATCCTCGCTATCTTGTCTGTCTTCCACTTTCCTGTCTCTTCTCTGCTCTTTCCTTGGCCTTCCCCACTCTCGCTCCTGCAAGAGTGTGGACGGCCCGTCAGATGTCTTTTACTCCCTGGTCCGGCTCCTCGTGCCAGTGGACGGATGCTGGGAGGCTCCTTCCTGGTGATCGCGCCTCCCAGTAACGAAGAGGCCAGTCAAACAACACACTACTCACACATAACCCACACTGACTGGCTTTGCTATGTTAACAGAGTACTTAACGCGGATTTGTGGGAAACCACGGGAACCGCATAACAAAAAACACTATGTCCACTATATAGATGACAAGTGGCAGCAGGTTATAAGTGCTGCTTAAACGGCATTTTAACAATCTTAAAATCTCACGTACAGGACAACTCCATATAGTCTAAGGAATCCAGTGATACCCATTGGATCAATTGGGTCACTGACATTTTAGACCTGCTCTGTGATATTATCTGTTGATGATATTCATAAAGCAAGAACTGTCGCTCCCTCGTAGGGAGCACAGCTGGTTGAATCGCCTTCTTCACCAGACTGGTTGTAAAGAGCTGAGTTCGAGTCCTGTCGGTGACGTGAGGAATTTTTATGCGTCTTTTTCACAACATGGCTGAGTTAGTTGGTCTCATGCGAGGATAGCATGGTTTTTTCTCCCTGAAACTCTGGTTTTTCTTCCAGCAAACAGAAAATCGACCACAGAACACACGAAATTTGCAGACAGTATACAAGGAGCAATATGACCTTAGTCGCTGATGCTCCTAAAACCCTACAACAACAATAGAATATTTGTGGAAGGAAGTCCGAATATTTAGATCATACAGCGCATATCTGAAGCTGGAAGAAGGACCCGGATTATATCAGAATGCATGGTAACGCCATGCAGATTTATATAACGCATCGGAAATGTCATATGCATACTTAAGTATTAAATATAAGATGCTTTATTAATGTGTTTTCCATTTCGGCTCCTGGAAAGCAAATCATAGAAGACTTTTAAGTCTCAGTGAGGCATGTTGCCTCTGTCTGCTGTAATGAGGATTATGAAGTGCGTTTCAAAATTGAATTATATTTGTATTTTAATGCGCAACCTACGTCGAATTCGGCATAAAGGGTTTCGACAATCAACGATGTAAGAAATACACTGAGTGGTAACTATATTTGGTACACGTAGTCTTTTGTGAAATGGAGCGCCGATTTAGTAGCGGCCCTTGATCGTACTCTGCGATATAAGCAGTAAGAAGTTGTTTGAGATGTTGGTTGTATGCAAACAACATCCCTGCCTTTGTTTTAAGAAAACTTAAGAAACTCTGATAATGTCATAATAGTCGGTGTGGTACGCGCAGGTATGATTTCACTCATGGGATGGAACATTATGATCACTCGTGTCTCCACGTGTGAACGCATTCCATAGCATCTAGGAGTAACGAAACGGACGATAGAAGCATATATAGTGATGGCATTCACTCAACCCGTATGGCGAACTGGCAGGTAGTGAGTGCCTACTAGTTCGCCAGTATGAAACCCTTTCAATGGGGATAGGGAAGTACCTGACGGTGTAAAGTGTTAGTTGTCAAATGGCACCAGTGGTCTCCCCGAACTCAGCGTTTGTGTAACACAGAACTCTATGCAGGCCAGAGATGGTAAAAGTATTATTTGTGTGTCTGTGTAGTGTCGTGGTGTGCTGTAGTCTTCTTGAGCGAGTACTAGTGCTTTCATAAACCCTCCACCCCTCCCAAAGTTACTGCTTCACCGCTAGCAACGTTACTGTTAACCCCGCTTGCAACTCTATTGCTATTGCTAGCAACGTACTTTTCTCCTCTTCTGCTGATCGCTTGGTCACTGATTGGCACCGCTCCTGCCTGCCCTTGGCGGGGCCGGTAACTTAGAAGAAGGAATTCCCTCGTCCAGGGCTAAACGGATCAGTGATGGATTGCAACGCATATTCACCGCTAGAGACCACAGGCTCCAGACTTGATAACACTGTCTCAGACCATGACTTGAATCGTCCGAAGAGACAACGGACTAAAAAACAGAGTGGAGCTATGCCAGCATTTCTAATAATGCTTTCACTATTCACTCAACCCGTCGGCAAATTATCGCCTTTTCTAATACAGACTCGGTTGTTGGATCACCTAAAGTGGTCAAACGTCTCCAATCTGGAGACCTTTTAATTGAAGCTTCTAAGCCAAGTTACTCAAGCATATCATTTGAATTAACAACATTTAACAGTATTCCAGTGACAGTTACCTCCATAACGCACTGAATACCTCTAAAGGCGTTATTATCAACGAATGAGACTTACTAAAAGTCTCAGAAGATGAAATAATACAACAACTTAGTGATCAGAAAGTGACACATGCATGGAGAATTATGACCAAAAAAAGATGGCATCCTACTACTAACCAGATCTATCATTTTTACATTCAGTACTCCGACTCTTCCATCTTTTGTTAAAGCAGGTTACTTAAACTGCAAGATTCGGGTTTACATCCCGAATCCCATTCGCTGCTTTAAGTGTCAGAAGTACGGCCATTCTCAGGCGGCATGCCGAAGCAATGTTGTGTGTCCTGTTTGGCATTTTCAATAAGACTGTACAGCTTCCACCCCTATTTGCCTAAACTGTAAAGGAAGCCATCCTGCATTTTCTGAATCATGTGATCTTTGGAAAACAGGCAAACAAATCCAGAAATATAAACTGGAGCATAAAGTCACATACCCTGAAGCAAGAAAGCAAGTGCTGATAACCATACCTAGCCGATCATTTGCATCCGTCACCAAAAACAGCCGCTCAACTTAAACAGATGTGTCCATAGAACCCAATATTTCCTTTGCCACCTGGGCTAAAACTGTGCTAACAAACATTAATAAACCTACAGTCAATGAAACCAGCAATACGCCAATCAGTATCCCAAGTGATGCTATCTCAACCTTTCCAGAAACAAAAAAAAATCAACTATTGTTGAAAATCAGAAGAAAGTGAAAACACACAATAGTAGCATGGAAATGGATGTTCAATCAGATAATGACGACACAATATTAGAATTACATGATAATGACGCCATGGACACAGGATGCCCAAC
Organism: Mastigoproctus giganteus; assembly: GCF_048544385.1. Lineage (NCBI taxonomy): Eukaryota > Metazoa > Arthropoda > Arachnida > Uropygi > Thelyphonidae > Mastigoproctus > Mastigoproctus giganteus. The sequence goes on from NC_143580.1 coordinate 68,710,227, forward strand.
CTTTCCCAGAAATGAAAATTGAAATCTAAGCAGACAAAAACCTTCTCAACAGTCAGATAAATCTTCCTCGAACAAATCCAACCAATGAATAAATTCCTACAATGGAACTGTAAAGGATTACGCAGTAATATAGATGACCTGAGTGATTTACTAATTAAAACTAACGCAGTAAGTATATGCTTACAAGAAACCTTTTTATCATCACACGGTTCTCCGAAATTCAAAAATTACATTATGTTTAGGAAAAACAGGAATTCCAGCACTCCTGCTCATGGAAGTGTGGCTATACTTGTCAAAAATACCATATCATAAAGACATATCCAACTAAATATCCCCTTAGAAGTTGTAGCAGTTCTGATGACAATGGGAATATCTTTAACCCTTTCATCCATTTATATCCCACCGAATTATCCTTGCTTGCTCTCAGATTGAACTTGACAATCTTATCACACAACTGCCACCTCCAGTCTGTTTACTCGGTGATTTGAACAGTCACCGCCCATTGTGGAGACCTTTCACATTAATGCGAGAGGCCAATTAATTGAAACATTCCTGGATAACCACAACCTGACTATGTTAAATTCTGGCTCTCCAACTTATACAAAAGTTTCAACTACCTACAGTTGCTACATCAGCCATAGACTTATCCATATGTTCATCATCTCTTTTTCCAAGCATGGAATGGTCAGTGTTGAATGATCCATTCCACCGTGATCGTTTTCATATCATCAGTTCAATTCAAACACAGGTCGTGTCATGTCCTAAAGGCCATACGTCTTGGAGTAACAAGAAATCATTGACAGAAACAGGGTATACATATCAGACACTAGTGAACCGCTCTTCACATCACTGGAGATGAATTTGGCTCTGGCCAAAACGAAGGAGGGTAAAACCCCAGGCTTGAACTTGCTGGAGGTCGATGTAGTAAAAATGTTCGCAGAACACTATCTTATAACTCTCTTACGTTTATTTAATAGATGCCTTACTGAAGGAACATTTCCTGACTTCTGGAAAATTTCAACACTCAAGTTAATCCTAAAACACCCGAAAAAACCAATTCAAGTCCCAACTTCTTACAGACCAAGAGCCCTGCTTTCTGTTTTGGCCAAACTCCAAGAACGAATTTTTCTCTCCCGTCTCCCCGACTACTACACAGAGCAACAATTACCATCTCCGCATCAATTTGGATTTAAAACAGGCTGCAGTACAGAAGATGCTATCCACAGATTACTCTCTCTAGCTACCCTGACAGAATCTAAATACTCTCTAGCCATAATGGTGGACTTTGCTGGAGCCTTCGATCGACTATGGTGGCCCAGCATACTTTAAAGAGTTCGGCAGGCCAAGATGTCCAGAAGTCTTTATAACAGTATAAAATCCTACCTCAGCAATAGAATAATGCAGGAATACCACCGAATACTCTGTCCTTGGTCCATTGTCTTGGACGAGTTCCTGGGGATGGATCTCGGTGAGGTCAAGCCCCGGGCCTTTGCTGTTGATCTCGTACTGGTTGTTCATTCTGGTACAAGAGCCACATTGGAAATACAAGCAAACTTTGCACTGGGAAAACTTCAAGACTGAGCTGCCATGCACAAATTAACAATCTCCACTGAAAACACGAAGTCAATCCTTCTAAAAGGAAAGCTCCAAATCCGAAAGCCACCAGTGATGAAAATTAACAACACTCCGATCCGGCTCTACACAGAAATCAAGTGTCTGGGCCTGTATCTAGACGCCAACTTATCCTTCCACCCCCACTTAAAATACCTGTCAGCTAAAATCCGAAAATACACTGCAGTGATAAGGCGGATTAATAGAGCGGATTGGGGCCTAAAGAATAAAGCTCTATCATTAATATATAAAGTAGTATATGTCACAATTATTTGCTGCGGACCTCCATCTGGTATGAAAAGGCAATCCTGGAAAGGAACAAACACAAGCTTGAATCCATTCAAAGATTTATGTGACTATTGGCTACCAGGGCGTGCTGTACTGTCAGCACCCCTACACTTACAAGTCATTGCAGGATACTTACCTCTCTATCTGGAAGTTGTCAAGAGGGGTCTCTTCCAGCGCCTGAAGAAGGGAATCCCAACGCAATTGTTGAATCTGCAGTTAGACCATGCAAATGATCCTAAAAAGGAAAGAAGAAAAATTGCAGACCACCTACAAAACCTCTGGCAAGAAACATGGGATACGATGCCGAAAGGCGCAATCACCAAAAGGTTTATTCCCTCAATAAGTTGGACTTCCCCAAAGCCTCCTCCCTGGTACTCGCCCGGATTTTCAAGTCACCTTCCTGCTTACAGGCCATGGACCGTTCCAGCAAAAATTGACAGTCACGGGAATAGAAAATAACCCTGATGATATTTTAAGGAGTCCTTATGTGCCGTGATGTAATGACTAGATCGTGGATATAGCTTAGCTTAATTTTTCAGCACTCACCTCATGGTAATACGCTTATTGAAGTGATTTTTAGCTTTTATCTCACTTCATTTAATTCATTTTAATTAAACAACCATAGAATGCAAGGTGCACTTTCCTTTCTTAGAAAAATTTTTAAAGTCCATAACTTAAGTTTTTTTTTAAATTTATAATCCCCTTAATTTATTAGAATCTCTTAACCACTATGCATGTGGCAAAACTTTCAACCAACTAAGCGGATTACTATGAGGTGAGTGCTGAAAAATTAAGCTAAGCTATATTCACGATCTAGAAAATAACCCATATTGCCACCGCGGTGAAGAGGAGTCCTGGGAACACCTTATGTACGAGGGTCTCACTTACGAGAATGCCAGACTTCAGTTCCTCACATAGATTCAAAGAAACCCCCGCAATAAGGAGTCAACTTTACTTCAAGAAGAGGCCACATACCTTAACACGCAACGCCCAGGCTGTATTCAATTCTAGAAGAGCTACATTTGCCGAACTCAGGACAGAACAGAATAACGTGCCACCCCTGCGAACCCCGACTGGGGTAGGATAATGCAAGCACCCTGGGTGCAGGATTTCAAAGGCAAGGTGCCCTGCTAACCCAATAAGGATGGATTCATGCTAGCACTCCCCAGAGTGCAGGACATTCAGAGAGAGCAAAACACTCACACAGAAGCACCTGCTCCTCTGACTTTCAGCTCCCTTCTTCATCCCCTACCTTCGCCTAACTTAGAGTGGACTGCCTTCCCTATTGGTCCACTCCAACTATTGTTCCCCACATTCTGACCTCTTCTTCTTACTCTCCTATATGCTCTCTTCAAAAAAAAACTTTTTTTTTAATAGCCTCAACTTTTTTATTTATTTTTTTTATTTTTATGGCCTCTGTCTGGAAGCTCAGGCGACCCTGTCAGAGGCCAGCCAGAGTATAATGGGCAGCCTGGCTCACCTCCCAGTGGTTGTGGCAGGCTACGTAGGGTCTTACTAGGGGCCCCGCGGCCAAGCAGCCAGAGACACAACAACAGAACAAAACACAATACTACATAAACCAAACAACACTTTTTTCTGGCTGTGCAGTAGTTCTGCATTCCATCACAGAGTACATACGGCGCAGATGTGGGAAACCACCGGTGGGGCCTGAACCTAAATACTATATGCCACTTTCAAGTCCGATATCGAAACAGGCTGTCAGCATCTCATATTCAAGAAGAGGGTGTACCAAAGGGTTCCATCCTGAGTGCTACCCTATTTGCGATTCGCTCAATAACCTATAGCACAATTTACCAAAAACTATTGAAGTACACATGTACGCAAATGACCTCACTCTATGCAAATTGCCCTTGCCAGAATAGCATCCTGGGCCTTACGGAATGAATACCATCTTGCGGAACAGAAATCCACCACTATTCACTTCTGCAAACTACGGTCACTTCATCCTGATTCTAAGCTAAAAATAAATAACGTGCCAATACCCCTTGCACGCACTGTTTGTTTTGTTGGCCTGATATTAGATAGGAAACTGAACTTTCATGCACATGTGACGTGTCTTCGAACTATCTGCTTGAAGAAATTGAATATCCTCCGGTGTGTGCCATCAGTGTCATGGGGAATTGATCGATATACCCTGATCCATCTTTATAGAGCTCTAATCAAGTCTCGCTTGGACTATGGCTCTCAAGTGTATGACTCTGCGAGGAAAAGTACTTTAGAGAGATTAAACACCATCCAGCACAGTGCTCTGAGTTCCTCTAGGGGCTTTCAGAACTTTTCCACTTCAGAGCCTTTACATCAAAGCCCACGAACCTCCCTTACATCTTCGCAGGAGATCATTACTTCTCTCGTATGCCGCAAAAATCCGCAGTCCTCCTTCTCATCCGAATTGGAGATGCCTGTACAATACCGAATGGGAATCATTTTGCAATAATAAACCAAATGAAAACCGACCTGCTCCACTTAGCCTTAGAGAATTAGTTAAATCATGGATAGAAATCGGCAATATATTTTAGGACATGACACCTCCTGATCTACCTTGGACAAAAAATATTCCTGCAATTTATGATTACTATTTCCAAGAGTGAGGAAAGAACACCTTATCAACCTCCAATATCTCACAGTTACATGAAGCTCACTCTACTTCTAACTCACAGGCCTATAAAAACTATACAGATGGATCAAAAACTGAGACCCAAGTAGGTGCTGCAGCAGTCCTCCCTTCAGTCACCACTTCTGTTTCATTAACAATAGAATGCAGTATCTTCACTGCTGAGCTTTATGCTTTAAATTTGCCTCCTGATTAGATTATTGAGCTTTTAATTACGCCTGCATTAATAAACACTGACTCACTCAATGTTGCCTCTGCTCTAAGTAGTAATACCAATTCCGTTCACCCTGTAATAAAAGAAATATATTCTGAACTACATGCTTGCAATAAGTTGAACCAAACTGTGATATTCTGGTGGATCCCATGGCATTCTGGGATAATATGAGGAAATGAAAGAGCAGATCTTGCAGCCAAGGAACCAGATACTACTATTTCACAGACCTTTGAAGTTCCATATACCGATTACAAACACATTATCCATAAAGGGTATTATAAGAGCTGGTGAACAATCTGGAAAGGTTATCCAGGAAACAAACTTTACCGAATAAAACCAGACCCGAAGCTACGGCTCTCCAGTTTTCGGAAAAGCAAGCGAGAAGAAGTAATTCTAGCAAGGCTAAGGATTGGGCACACTCACCTGTATCTCTTAATGAGTTACAGCGTCCCACAATGCACAACTGCCTGTTCATCATTTATTAGTGGACTGCCCTCGCCTTTTTAATATCCGCTCAAGCATTTAAATCAGTTTCCAATGTACAGTCATCTTTGACATTATTACAGATTCTTGGTTATGATCCTAATAAGAAAGAACTGTTTGCCTTCCTAAATCATACAGGAATATATAATAAAATATAACAGTTATTACAATCGAATTAAAATATATTAACCTTTAGAAAGACACAATATGGCCCTGGCAGCCTATGTGTCGTTAAATTCCACAACAACAACAACAAGCCAGGGAAATACCATTGTGGAGGTTTTGGGTAGCTTCTATTTACTGCAGGGATAAATTTCTTAGTTATGCAACCTTTGGTGGAGTTTGCTCTTGCGAGTTCTGTAGTTAGGATTTTCTTTTCCATTTTGGTGGCGTTCGTGGGTCAGTGGTAAATTCGAGACAAGTGGTTGTTCTTTCTTTAGAGATGTTATAGAGGAGGACTGTCCGTACGATTTCTAGATCAAGGGAAGGACCACGGCCAGCAGCTGTAGAGCATGGGTGCTGACCTTGAAGTAGCCCCTGGTTATTGTCAGAAAGATGGCACGCTATATTGTTTCGAGTTTCCTCCTATTAACTGAAGTAATGGCTTTGTGGTACCAAATACCAGAGGCATAGTTAAAGACTGCTTTCTGTAGTAGGGAAAGTGTACGTCATTTCAGTCCCCAGTCTCTGCGAGTGATCCTATTTACTATGGTTATGTAGTTCCTGATCTTAGTTTGAATGTAGATAAGATGGAGAGTGAAAGAAAGATTTCTATCAAGACTAATTCCCATGCCAAGTACTTAATTTGTTCTGTTAACCGGACCGTGATCCCTTGAACGTTACTTTGGGGAAGAGGGGGCGTGGCAATATTGAGAGTTCCTATGAGCAAGATCGAACTGGTCTTTGTTGGTGAATTTGGAGGTGATGTTGATTAGCCCATTCTTGTAGAGTGGAGAGGGCCCTGGGGCCCTAAACGACGAACCCTCTCATTATTCTATAAGGCTGTTTTTATACCGATCGTCACGTCTGCCTCAGGAATCTGATTCACCAAAGCAGTTATGGCCTCCAGCAGGAAAATACCGGATACCATTCAGCGGTCCATTCTGCTTGTTATTAGCCGCGCCTGCCGTACGGTCAGCACCCATGCACTCCAGCTTCTGACAGGTGCTCTGCCCCTTGATTTGGAGGTGGTAGAAAGGGGATTGCTATACCAGCTCTCAAAAGGAGTTTCAAATGGCATCCTCAGCTACACAACCAACCTGGCTATTGGATGTAAGGAGGAGAAGCAACGGCTACTTAACCATCTGCAGCAGGAGTGGCAGAGTAGGTGGTCTAACTTTAAAAAGGGTGAAATCAACCGGAAATTCTTGCCGAATGTAAAAATAATCTTCCCCAGACCTCCCCCATGGTTCTCACAGGGTTTGTATACAACTTACCTACTTACTGGTGGATCCATTAAAGCCAAGCTAACATCACTGGACATTACTGAAGCTCCATCTTGTGCTTTTAGGGGACTGGAAAGCTGGCACCATCTTATGTATGATTGTCCCCTGTTCGAGGACCTTCATTCTATATTAATCACCAAATGTACTTACCCAGAAATCAGGAATTCCACCTATTTGATAATATAGAAGAGTACACGGCATTTGCAAATTTTGCCCAGGAGCTCTTTGCAAGACGAAGAAATAATCCTATAAACCATCCGAGGAATATACATGCCAATGAGTAATCACTGAATAGTGAATAATATACACCAAACTGCTGATATTGAGACCTACCAATTGTGACAAACACCTTGGATGAGTTTAATTACTTTGATGTGATTAAAACTCTTAAACAAGACACATACTGAGAACCTCAAATTGTGACAAATACCTGGACATGACTAAACCACTGAGGGGTATTTGTGTCCCAACAAGTGTGACAAATACCTGGACATGACTAAACCACTGAGGGGTATTTGTGTCCCAACAAGTGTGACAAATACCTGGACATGACTGATTAAACCATTGATGGGGCTTGGTCTCGCAACCGTGACCTCCACATCTTCAACTGAAACGGTTACTTGAACGTAATTAAACCACAGATAAGAACCCTGCCGCTCAATCATGAAAAATACCTGGATATGACTAAACCACAGAAACTTGGTCTCCCAACCATGATCTACACATCTTCAATTGAAACAGTTACTTGGGCGTTACTAAACCACAGGAAAGGACCTTGCCTCTCGACTATGACAAATAACTAGACATGACTAAGCCACTGAGGGGACTTGGTCTCCCAATTGTGACCTGCACATCTTCAATTGTGACAGTTACTGGACATGACCTAATCACAGAAAAGGACCTTGCCTCTTGAATACCTTGACCATGATTTGTGTGCCAAGTGGCGATCAATACCAGACTCTCTTGTCTAGTATCTTTTGACTTCCATTCCTTTCCCCCACTCGCCTAGTGGAGAACGCCTTCATCTATGCCTCAATATTTCTTACTATTTCCCTCCCACTTGACTTTCAAATTCCCCAATCTCTATCTGTGTGTGTGTGTTTTTTAGGTCCTGTCACTGAATGCTCAGACAATTAGGTGACAGTATCTACCAGAGAATAGTGGGGAGCCTGGCTTACCTCCTAGCAATGTGTACGGGCAACGTGGTGTCCCATTAGGGGTCCTGCGGCGAAAGGCCAGACCACAACAACAGAACCCAACGTAATACTTCTCATATACAACACAACCTTTGTCTGGCTTTTACAGAGTGATGCATACTTCACAAGAGTACTTATGGCGCATTTGTGGGAAACCACCGGAGGCACTCTCTCCCCAAACACTATGTACGCTATGCAGATGTAACAGTTCACTGTAAAAGGCCAGAGATTTAAAAGTGTATGGATTTTGTAAATGTAGTGTTATGCATTAGCATTAGTATATGATGCAAGAAAGCAAGCTTATGCAGCATCAGCCAAAAAAAAAAACACTCCCATTTCACTCCTCCGTTCGTCCAAAATACCTGTCCAGCTGAGCCTTAAATTTATTTAGGCTATCAACTTCCACGACAAGGGATGGAAGTCTGTTCCACCAACCAACTATCCGCTGGCTAAAGGAAAATTTCCGCACATCTATCCTACATCTGTCTTTCCTCAATTTGAATTTATGCCCTCTCAGGTGATTATTCTGAGCATGAGGAAGAATCCCATCGCCATTGAGCATGCTCAAACCATTCAAGGCTTTATACACCTCTATCAGATCACCTCGCCGGTGCCTAGTCTCCAGAAACTGTAATTTGCAAAACTTAAGCCTTTCTTCGTAAGAGCAACCCTTTGTTCCATTCACTAATCATGTTTCCCTTCTCTGTACTCATTCCAGCAGCTCTACATCCTTATCAAAATGAGGCCTCCAGACGTGTATACAGTACTCAAGGTGTGGCCTGACCATTGCCTTATACAAGGGAATAATTACCTCCTTATCCCTGCAAGAAAACTTCCTGTATATCATTGACAAGACCCCATGAGCTCCTCTTGCAGCCCATCTGCACTGCTCAGAAAACTTCATGTCTGCCTACACAATTACCACCAAGTCCTTTTCATTCTCTACCACTGTCAGTGTAGTACCCCAGAGTTGATATGTTTCTCTGGGGTTACTGTTTCCCATATGTAGTATTTTACATTTGTCAATGTTAAACTTCATTTGCCACCTCTCAGCCAATCTGCTCAACCTTTCCAGATACTGTTGCAACAGCATACTGTCAGCAGTGTCCTTAACAACCCTGCCAACCTTTGTATCGTCTGCAAACTTGGACATTAAGCTTGATATACCATCACCAATATCATTTATAAATACAGAAAACAAAAATGGACCCAACACTGAATTCTGAGGGACTCCACTAATAACATTAGTCCACGATGAGCTGTGTCCATTGATTACCGCTCTCTGTCTTCTCCCACTCAACCATCCCTTTATACATAGCAGCAATTTTCCTCCAATGCCACACTGCTCCAATTTGTGCAGCAGTCTTCCATGTGCAACAGTATCAAAAGCCTTTCTAAGATCCAAATATATAATATTAAAATTATGCCCTGCATCCAGTTCTTTTGTGACTGCATCATAGTATCCAATCAAATTGGTCAGGCAAGACTTTCACTTAACAAAACCATGCTGTGTCCGAGCTATAACTGCAGTCTTGTCTAGGTGATCCTGCAGTGCTTCTTTAACCAGTGCCTCCATTAATTTTCCTGGAACAGAAGTTAAACTCACAGGTCTATAATTACTTGTGTCAGCCTTTGATCCTCCTTCGTGAATTGGGGTCACATTTGCACATCTCCAGTCTATGGGTACCTATCCTGAGTCCAAAGAAGCTCTCATAATTATGGCTAAGGGTTTGGTTGCTTCCTTTGCTGCCTTCTTTAATATAACTGGATAGATCCCATCCACCCCGGGTGCCATTTTTATGTTTATCCTCAACATTTCTTCTCCACTTTCCTCTCAGTTATTACAAAATCATCTAGCTCACTGCCAGAGTTTACTTCACCTCTGGCATTCCCCTTCCTGAATAACTCCTCATGTGTGAATGTAGATGCAAAATACTTATTTAGTTTGTTAGCCACCTGAGCAGGATCATCAACAGTTGAACCATCAATATCCATTGGACCAATCTGATTCATCCATTTCCTTCTAGAGTTTGCATAGTTAAAGAACTCTTTGCTGTTTTTCTTTGCATCCGTTGCCAAGGATTTTTCTCGTAATCTGCCTTTGTCTGCCTAACCGCCTTTGTAACTTGGTTACAGATCAACTTGTATCTATCATAGGCTTCTGTGTCACATGTTAATTTATATGTATCCCATGCATTTTTCTTCTCTGCCACGAGTCTCATTAGTTCATCTGACATCCATTTAGGCCTAAACCTTGAACAATATTTCTTAGTTGGTATGTAAAGCCTAGTAGCTTCCAAGATAAGTTCTTTGAATGCTTCCCATTTTGAATTTGCTGTTGGTAACATCATCAGTTGGTCCCACTGTATACAATTTAAATACTGTCTCAGACCACCGTAGTCGCCTTTACGAAAGCAAAAACCCTTCCCTTTACCCCTGATGGTAGTTACCTCTTTGAATAAATCTCACTTCAGCACACTGTGATCACTGCCACCTAGTGGTTCCTTTATCTGCAGATTTTTAATGCATGAAGAATCACTAGTGATGATCAGATCAAGCGTATTACTCCCTCTAGTTTCCTCCCGAACATGCTGATGTAGAAAACAATCATCTAATAAATCCACAAAAGCCTTGCTACTGTGTGAGTGACCAGCCCCCAAATTCCAGTCAATATCCGGGAAATTAAAATCCCCCATTATAAGACTCACTGATTTACTGGCCCACTCTATTTCCCTGTACAGTTCCTTATTATACTCATCAGAGTCATTAGGCCTATAGCACACTCCTACTCTCAATTTTGATCTCCCAATGATTATGTCCCACCAAACTGACTGGACACTGCACTGTCCAGCGATGTCTACTGGCTTCACTTCCTTGGATTTTATGTGTTTCTTAACTAGTAGCATAACCCCTCCTCCTCCTTGCTGACCGGGCTAGCCGAGTGGGTAAAGTGCCTGCCTAGCAACCCAAAGGTCGCGGGTTCGAATCCCGCCTCGGGCTTGGATCAAACTACTGCAAAAACCTTGGGAGGTGCATTATGGCCACAGAAGCCGATGCACCAACAACTAACTAAAATTAAAATAAAAAATAACCCCTCCTCCCTTCCTTTCCTGTCTATCCTTTCTGTACACAATGTACTCCCTAAATTCCAGTTCTGCATCCGTTATATCTGTGTGACACCACGTCTCTGAAATCCCCACAATATCTGCCTTTGATGTTTTGAGCAATACCTCAAATTCATCAAATTTATTTACTAAACTCCTAGCATTGGTGTACACGCAAGTATACATGTACCTGTTCTTTTTCTTAGCTACCCTAACATAACCCATGTGGTTACTTATACCCCAATGACTCCCAGCAGTCTCTGAAATATCCTGCATTTTTTTTCCAGGCTTCTGCTCATTCCCATAGAAGCAGTACAAGAATCACTTTTATCTCTGATAGCGGCTACTGTTAATCTGTTAGTCCTTGTATCCCCCCAAGCTAGCAGTTTTCCAACCCACCTAACATTGCCTCGATAGCATCAGCAAATATTCTTGCACCCTTTCTATTTAAGTGTATCCCATCCCTATAGAAGCAGTCTCTCCTGTTAACAAGTACAGACCAGCTGAAAAAAATTCTACCCTTTGAGCCTTGCCCAATCTTTCCAGGGCCGAATTGATCGACAAGGTTCTCATCATATACTCCCTCCTATCGTGTCTGAGCAGAATTGCAGACAATTTAAAATTCAACCCTATTTCACGGCTTTTTTTTCAACAGTGACCTGTACTTGTTAAGTAATTCTGCCGGTCTCCTACTCTTGATATCATTAGTGCCAACGTGTACAACTATATCACCTTTTGTGCCCTTAAAAGATGATATCCGCTCTACAACGTCATCAACCTTTGCCCCTGGTAGACATACCTTGGTCCTGTTCCACCTATCAAATCATTGTTCATATGGCCATTTAGCCGCTAGAACCCTGCTGGGGCCCAACGTTGCCCACACTTGGCCTTGTGGAGGCGGACCAGGTACACAGTAGTTTCCTGGGATTGCAGTGGCTAGGGCCTATATAAAAAACAATAAAATAAAAGGGGGTGCACTAGGAGTAGGAAAGCCGAAAGTTGTTTTTATAATCTCAGTTTAAATTTAGGCGTTTTTAATTTTAGTACGCTGTGTCTGGGTCTTGTGCATTGCAGGATAGACGGAGGCGGGAGGGAGACTGAAGACTTCTGGTCTTCCCATCAACGTGAGTAAGCAGGACTCGTCCTGCTTATTCACGTTGATGGGAAGACCAGAACGCTGCGAAAAGAGCATGAGTCCATGGACCTATTCTGCAGTGTATTGGTGTTTTCTTGGTGTACTTTGAACCTCTTAATAACAGTGGGGAACATTGGGATGCCACAGGCTATCTGGAAATTGTTTCCCACCTGGCGCATCCCTTAATGACTGTAACATACCCATTTGCGAATGAGTTCTTCTAATAGGATAATGTGCTCTGTCTAAGACCTGAATTGTACAGAACTGCTTTTAGGAACATGATAGTGAATTCAACCTACAGTCTGTTTGCCGTGTTGATTATCCAACTTCTGAGGACGCAATGAACTTTAACTCCCGAATTACTGCGTAGTGGTTAATAACCTCTTTCTGAGTTCGTCAGCTGTGTATATAATGTCATCTTACGCTTGTTAAATGTATATCACATAAGCAGATGGTTATTGGCTCAGCGTTATCTTAGCTTGTTAACCTTTACGCACGTTTCAATGCACCTGGAAGGCTGTTGAAACATCTTGAAAATTTCAAGAGCCCCTAAAGGTGCCACGAAACATGTATACTGGCTAAAGTATTTTTTCTCCACATTCCTGCGTCCGGTGGTTAAAAGTTGAGTTATTAGACGTTCTACCACACTGATTATGGTCAGATATATGACACGTACGAGTATATGTCACATATGGTTCAAATTTTAAAGTTAATCCGTCTGTTCGTTGCAGGTGGTGACATTTCAAACTATCAACGTATTTTTAACTTTACATCTTTGAAAATATATTTTATATTCTCTGGATGGTTGACTTTGATTCTGAGACATTGCTATCTTGGTAGGCCTCGTGGGTAGCACAGTTGGTATAATCACAGTCCTCCCCAAGCCGTGTAGAAAAGAGTTAGAATCCCGTCAATGACGCAAGGCATTTTTATGGATCTTTTTAATAATTGGGCCGAGTTAGTTGGTCTTAGGCGATTGTGGCATGGTTTTTATCTCCTGGAAACTCTGGTTTTTTCGTCCAGCAAACAGCAAATCGAACACATGCAATTTTCAGACATTACGTACTGTGCAATTTGGCCAAAATTGGTGATGCATCTAAAACCCTAAAATAACAACAACAGCCATAATTTATTTAAACACTGTTTCTACTGTAACAGCCATCCTGGTTACGTACAGGTCTTAAGAGGTTATATTTGCAATTTAAGTCGCATGATGAGACAACAAAGGAAGAAAATCCAGAATGGAAAAATAAAACAGAAAAGTAAAAAAAAATGAACACCGGTCTTTGAGAAATCACAAAATAAAGAATGCTATTTCTTCTTGTAAGCAAACCACACACACTCGCCGATCGTATTATTTAGTGGTATTTTAAATGAATACGGTAACACAAAGGTATAATCAATCACAGTAGTTTAGTTCTAGAATGTCTTCTGGGATCCCAGTACATCGCAAATCTAAATTGCTTTAGATTTGTTATTCCTAGGAGACGGTTTCGAAATAAAAGATTCAGCATTGCAGTTGAGGAAAGCATGCACTACCTGAAAATAACGAGTTTCATGCATTGGAGAGATAAGTCGAAAACCAACAGCCCGATGGCAAAAAAAAGCTCATTAATTTTTCATTGATCTTTATTATATTCCTCATTTACTTTTAATTTCCATCGTGGTTTAATTAAGATAAAAGATAGAAAATGATTATTATTTTTTGTCTGTACACAAGATTGATGGTTCATCTTCTCTTTTTATTGTATCGTGGATTTTAATTTCAATGATAAAGAATATTAAGTTGGGATGAGTTTTCTTGTGTTTAAAATTTGGAATGGTAAATTTTGCCTTCGGCTGTGGTGTTACAAATATATACACTTTTCATGGATCCATTCGAAGTAACTTACTGTTGTCTTAATTAATCTCTTGGTTTATCGATTTTTGAAAATCTTTCACGTTCTCTGATTACCTCTGGTCTCACGTTCCGTGTGAAAATCTTTACTTGATAAGATTAGAATCTTTTAGAAATGGAAATAGCATCTGGGGCGGATTAATTTTAGACACAAATTGGATTTAAGGTAACAAAAATGGTAACTTTTAGAGGCTTATAGAATTTGAGTAGAATTGAAAAATTGGTTAGATTGACTTATGATGTATGATCAGTCACAACACGTATGCGCTTTTTAAAGATATTTCAAACCACTATTTAAAAAAAAGCTGTTTTTAATAATTTGACATGTGCTCAATGTCATACGTTGTTATTGGGTTTTAGGTGGGTCCTCTTCACCGCCAAAACTAAAAAGGTGATCAGAAATGACTAGGTGTTTGCTGTCTCTCAGTTTATTGAGCATAAACAGTAATCAAGAATGTGGTGTATAGGTTGGGAGAGGTAAACCAATACATTCGAGATAGAATTCATTTGAAGAATGAACCTCCTTGTCTTGTTTTCAGATTCACTTTCCTTCCACGTGTTTTTCGAAGTATGTTCCAGTTCACCTAAAGTTTTTTTCTTTTTTCTTTCGACGTCTTTGTTTAGGTTTGGAATCACTCCAAAGACTTCGGCGAGAATATTTTTATTTATTGCTTGGGAGAGGTCACGGCGTGCAATGTGGAGGTCACAAAGGAGTTTGCCCAACAAAACGTGAAGGGCTGCAGTAGAAGTGGTTCTGTTGTTGTTATTATTATTGTAGTAGAGTTTTAGGAGCATAAGCGGCTAAGGCCATATTGCTCCGTATATATTTTCTCTAAATGGCTAGTGTTCTTTGGTTAATTTTCTGTTTTCTGGACGAAAACCCGATTACCCGATAATTTACAGTAAGACAAAACTCTTCATTTGCTCTAAGTGCTTCCTACCTGTAACGGTGTTTAGCTATGAAACCATACTGGAGCTCATATGTAACGATTGGTTTGAATACAGCTTTGCAAAGTAAGGCAAGGTTCATCCACTGCGTCGATTGACTCTGGAAGCCACTGCGATAAATTTATTGGGCTTGTCTCTGTTAGACTTTATATGTAGCAAGAAAGATAGATAATCACTGATTATCACACATTGGGATGTAAAGTTTATCTTATTACTGACGGAGTTATCCTGGTATCTGATGGTCGACGGTCTGTTGACATTCTACTGTCCTTTGAACAATAGAGATACACTTTTTGTGGTTGATGTCTTAAATTTATTTATGTAGATCCATGCTTCTGGCTGTCAGAGAACTTCGTTTGCTCAAGGGCTGCTCTTGCGTATCATTCAACACCAATCACTCGGTAATTATCATAAGATAACGTAAGTAATGTCTAGAAAATATTTCTCAATCAACGTCATGAAGAATGTTCTAAATCACTGTACCCAGCCATGAGGTTTCCTTTTATTTTTAAGAATTTATCCCATTCCCTGGTCCTGTCACAGATGGTATAATCACCGTCCTCTCCACACCGGCTGCAAAAGACGAGTTAGAATCCAGTCAGTGAAGAGAGGAATTTTATGGGACTTTTTTACAACGTGGGTGAGTTAGTCGGTCTCAGGCGAGGGTAGCATGATTTTTCTCCCGGAAACTCGAGTTGTCGTCCAGCAAACACTAAATTGACCACAGGACACAAGTAGTTCACGGGTATATTAAGCACGGCGCAATATGGCATAAGTCGCTGGTGCGCCTAAAAGCAACAACGACAACTACATCAATTCAATCCATTCCGTTCTTAAGGAAATAATTTGATTCAGTGGATTTCTTGCCAGTAGGTCTCTTTGGGAATGAAGGTGGGACCTGGCAGCTTTACCACTGGCCTCTAAACTCAACTAGAATGATCCTCATAATCACGAGATAAAGTCTTCATGATTCTGACTTTTGCATATTCATAGAATGCTTCATCATTGCCAAATATGGTAGAAAAAACAAGACCAATTTATAGGAGAAGACGAATAGAAGCCACTGAATAGTTTGAGCAGGCTTCAAGGAACCGCAGAAGATGACCACAGCCAAATCTCGCACGATAAATAATTCTTTCTGGGATTAAAACTAATTTCCACGGTGAAAAATTTTTGGCCTTCTTTCGCAAGTAGGCAAATTAAGAACTTTTCATTGGGACTCGATAGGTAAAAGTTACAAAGAAGCTTCTTACCAGAGTTTGAGAGGTTTTCCAATCAGTGACCACAAAAGTTTCCTCCATTGCCGTCCCTAAAATACGAATGAGTTGCTTCAAAGGAAAACGTCTTATCGATATAAAATATAATTCAAAAGATCAATATAAAAATATTTTCCATATCTTCGGTGTCTGTTCACCTCTGGTTTTCAATAAAGCAGGTAGCATACTGAAAAATTTCATTTGAAACTTGTCAAAAATTGGCCTGACACTTTTGATGACGCAGCGTGTGGATTCACTTTTCATAAAATTCCTCTGAAGTTACTCATCGAAGGTTTTTTGATTTCAACATCCGAAACGACCCTTTTAAACTGTTTTCAGATCAAAAACATGAACCTCATTTTGAGGCTGATGAAATTCATGGTTTTAACTTGTTAATGTTGGCATCAGTTTCTTTTAACTATAACTGCAAAACGCCGCGGTCGTCCATAAAAATTGAATCCCTGCACGCCGATTCATTTTGGACTCGTCGTCTATTTGAAATGCCACACGAAAATCACGTATACAACTGTTACAAAGAGCAAACTAAACTAAGCAAATCTTATTAGGAAACAGTGTGTCTGTGCATTAGTTTAAACGTAAATACATTTGCTTTCTTCCATCGTATTGAGAACTGTGATGAGTCGAAATGGTTTAAATTAAACAGTTTGGTAACTTCTATTTGAAGAAGTGGGCAGCAAATGTGTTTATTGTAGCATATGAAGAAATCGAATATCACTTCAACCAACGGAACTATAACAGTATTTACAATCCCAGTTAAGTCTTTTAGCTTCTTTTTTGGTTTAAAACTATTTGATGATATATATATATATATATATATATATATATATATATATATGGTGTTTCAAAAGTGATGATCAGGGTCATATCCGGTGAACGGGGAGGCCATTCCATGGTAGTAAAATCTGCGGATTGCTCTTCGAAACATATTATAGTCACCACGGCTCTGGGGAGGCGCATTGTCCTGCTGGAACAGTCCATTACCCTGTGGGTGCCCGATGACCATGAAAAGATGCAGATGATCTGCAAGGATGGACACGTAACCTGGACCTTTCAGAGATGCGTCTAGACGTACCAGTGGTCCCAACGTGTGCCAGTTGCACATGCCTCAAACCATTACCGACCGTCCACCTGCCTAAACAGTTCCTTGTTGACATGATGGATGCATAGCTTCGTGCGAGATACCACCCTCCCGTACGACCGAAATAATTGGAAACGGGACTCATCGGACCAGGAGATCCGTTTCCAATCATCGAAGGTTCAATTCCGATGTTCAATTCTGATGCACCTGGGGAACAGTAGCAACAAAATAACTTATACACTTGGTGGAGTTGAACTAAAGCCGGTAGTGCAGGAGAGGGACTTTAGCATTACGATACGATCAGACATGAAGTTCTCCGAGCATCATTGTAGACAGGTTGCAAGGAAGGCCCATGGTATCTTATCGATGATTTATCGAACAATTGCGAGTAGAGATAAGGACGTCATAATCCCATTGTTTAAGGCTATTGTTAGACCACACTTGGAATACTGTGTTCAAGTATGGAGACCACACCAAAAGAAAGACATTGTTCTTCTTGAAAGGGTCCAAAGACGGGTAACTCACCTGGTGAGATCGGCAAAAGGGCGTCCTTATGAAGAAAGACTTCGAATATGTGGGTTGCAGAGCTTGGAAACTAGGCACCTTAGAGGAGACTTGCTTGAGGTGTTTAAGGCTCTGAGGGGCAAAAGTAAAATAAATGAGGACGAAATTTTCTCGGTTATAAATGATTCTAGAACAAGGGGCCATAAATTTCAAGTTATGGTGGAAATGTTTAGACTGGATTGCAGGAAGTTTTATTTTAGCCAGCGAGTTATAAATTACTGGAATAAATTACCTACATGGGTGGTAGAGGCTGACAGTCTGGGGAAATTCAAAGGTCAGCTGGATAATTACCTACGGTAGGAGGGAAACACATAGGTTGTCTATTTCCTTTTCTTTTATTATTATTTTCTTATTTATTTTTTGTTTTTTTATTTTTTATTCTATTATTATTTTTTATTTATTATTTATTTTTTGTTTTTTTGGGCTGGTGCACCATGTAGCCATTGCTAATACTAATACTAACTCACGACGTTTATCCATACTGACCTCGAATTACCGAATACGTGAATGCGGTGGGTTCGACCACTAGCGAGAGGAGTGACAGCATCGATTTGCCCAGGGACCAGGTATCCCATGAATTCTGTCGTTTCAGTGTATATTCAGCCATGCCAAAAGTAATTCTATCACATCGACTTTGTGTACAGCAGTTATAACTTGGATAGTTATTCTGATTATTCAGATGGAGCATTCTTAAAATTCGTGTGTTTATAGATTCTTTTTTTTCCTGTTGTCTTCTTGATCTTTGAGAAAGAAAAATAGCTCCACACTTGTGTACACACAGCCTACACCTGTTGTCCCTTATGTCTGTACACTCTGTTGTTATGGCAACAGAGTGGACACGTTGGCATTGGCCAAAGTACACTATAAATTATATCTCACTAGAGGCATTAGCGAGCGGTACCGTAATTAAAGACCATCTTCAAATATCTTGTGGATATTTGCTTTGCATCGAGGCATGGCGACTATGGGGAAGAAAATGTAACCAGTTCCCATCGTGATTCACTTGTAAAGCCGAGCACGAAGCGTGCAACAGGGAGGTAAGTCAACACAGGTCGCTGAGAACAAGTTGCTGAAATTGCTTTGTAAACAGGCGGGATGTCGTTGGAGTGGTCACAAGATGCTATCGCAGTTGTATTATTGATCCCCGTGCTCTTAAGAAATCGTTATCTAACCAAGCACAAATGCATTATGTGCAGTCAGAATTGTCCGTTTTCAATTGATTACGATGACTGCACTCTCTCTGTCTATCTCTCTGTCATTGTCTAGAGAGAGAAACAGACTTCACTCGTATTACATGAAGAGTAGGCACTCCAATCTGAAAAGCAGTACAGGAGGTTATCGCTATTCCAAAATGTTTCTAATTTGTACCTTGCGATTCAGATAATGCACACTATTTGTAATTAGTCCGTAGAGTATAAATAAATAGGGTAAATGCTCTATAGAGAATCGTAGACAGCTGAAATAAGAATAAAAATTTAGACATGGTTTCATTGGATGCGTTATCCTTGATGTAAATGATACTCTTTCTGAAGTCATTTGTAGAAGCTTGTACTATGTAAGAATACGCAGAATATTGTTTGGGGAGCATATCAATGGGATCTCTACTGATTCGAGGTCTTTTGGTTTTACCAGAGCCATAATAAAATTTTAGGGAGGGCTTCATTGCTAGAAAAGAATGCGCTAATCGAAATTGGTTTCCTTGTAGCCATTTTATAATTAGGATTTACATCCTTAAACATATTACTGAACACGGTTATTTTGTGAACCAATAAAACCAGTAACTTTTCTTAATGCCGAACGCCTAAAAAGGACCATGGGATCAACTTCTAAATTGGGAATGGAGAATCCATCTAGGCCCTCACTGCTAGTGATGTGGCTACAATTGTCGTCCTTCCAAACCGTGTATAAAAGGCACGAGTTAGAGTTCCATCTAGACAGAAAGAACAAGGTTTCTTTTGTTTTCAAACCGGTTCAGTTAGACGATCTCAGACGAATATTAAATGGCATTTTCTCCCGGAAAATCTGATTTTTCATCCAGCAAAATAGAGAGTTCAACTATAGAATACACACAATTTACAGATTCGATAGATTGATGCTTCATTTCTTTAAATGCCTTGATAAAAGATCACATAACGGCGTATATCATTGTATGAAACACACGATGATAACATAGATAATGAAATGTTTAAAAATATAGGCAAGTTAGTAAACATAAAACATGCTATTTTAGCTCTCTGTTCGATCCTCCTCCTCTTAACCTTGACATTAGGCAATACAATACGTTTTTTTACTATGTTAACTTGCATATGGCATGCTACTGCACTGTATAACAGGCCTCACCTTTGAACTCTTTGAATCTTGATTTTAATATTGATTTTTTCATAGTTAAGAATTTACTTTTAAGCATAGTAATCTACTTCAGTCGAACAGTACCTAAGCCTGATTTCGGAAATCCTTTACTGCCATTTTGAATTGTCAATGCTACTTAACAATTTTCAACATAATGTTCAACCTTTATTAATATTTTAGATTTCCTTCCTCTGTTTTTTATGTCTTCAACGTGTTTCTGCGTGTCATAAGTATTTAAACTAAAGATTTATGTAATTTCTAAACATAAAAAGAGACTACTCAATTTTAGATAATAGACATTTTATTTTATATTAATAATTATAATAATATGCGGGCTTATTTCCTGTTCTTTTTATGAAAATAAATCTTTTTTTTCCTCGCATCGTGTGCTGAAATTGGACAGTCCTTTCAAACATCGTGGCTGTACATTTATTTAACTGGGTATTCCTAGCCAACGTTTGGCGATCCCACCAACCTTATAGTACAATTTACAGTTTCATACACAAATATTATGATACGATTTAAAATGTCATACAGAATGCAAAGTGAAGTACAATGTATTACAAAATGAACATCCTGAATTGATAAAACTTACAACTTCGAATATCATACAAAATGCAGAGAGCGATGAATATGCTGGTCCACGGCAAGCTCCCACCAGTTACAGAACAAAGCTACCTCTCATCCTACCCTTGGTCTGTTATCTTTCGTTGTATTTTCTTTGCTCTTCCATTTATAGATTTCATTCGTCTTGTTGCTCGTTTTCTAATAAAACCCTTCTTCTTTAAAAATTTGGGTGGCAAATTCTTTAAACATCACTAAATCTTCCTTTGTTTTAACTATTTTAATCTTAGAACCTATACTCATTTCGTTATTTATACTCGGAGCACTACATTTCAGCTGTGTCCTTAAGTCCGCATAATCTTCACAATATCAAACATGCTCCCATGTTTCCATCTCCGAAATACTCCAAACTTATTCAACCTTTCAAAAGAAAGATGCATGACCCGTCATGAGAAACATAGTCTGTCTGAACCATTTACAACTTATATTTTTTCTTACATCTGGTAAAAATGTCCTTGTTATTTTTCGTTTATTCGAAGTATCCCATCGACTTTGCCAAATCTCTGGCAACTTGTTCCACAATCTTCTTCCACTTCATATCTATCCCCTTTTAGATTTAATTATATTTCCAGCAGACTATATGGTTTCCATCATCTCATATAATAGCACAGTGCCTTGTAGGGCAGTAATTAATCCAAAGGCAGCTTCCCCGCTATAACCCGAAGCGCTTCATTAGATAGAGTCCTACACGCTACCAACATTTGCATCAACATTACTCTTTGTACTGAATAAAGCTTTCATTTACTCCTTTCTTTTATTCTTTCCGCTAACCATATTGGTGCACAGTAAATTGTTATCTGCCCAAAGATACATTCATATAAAAGATTTATTGCTTCCTGGTTAGGTGAGATATCGTTCCTACAACCCTTTTAATATTATCAGTTATTGAATTGATAGGTCCAGTAAACTTCATATGCCAATCTATATGCACTCCTAAATACTTCAAAATCGTCTCTAATGGCAGACTGAACTCTCCCATCTTTATATACGAATGTCTCCATACAGATAGTCTCCGTTTCAACAACAAGAAAATCTTTGTTTTTCCCCAGAAATCGACAACTTGTGTAGTTTAGACCATTCATTCAATTCTGACAATACCCTATTTGGTGTTGTTTCCAGTTTTACCCTCGATCCATCACCTACCTTTATGATTAAGTCATCTGCACAGATAGGCAATCATATAGACATCCTGATATTTTTCCTCAACCAATCTTCTAACGCTATTAACCACGTTAGTGGACTAAAAACGAATCCTTGTGGACGCCCTTTCAATGCCTTCCTTGTTACTGCTTCATATTCGTTCTTAACTATCACAGATATAAATAATAAAACTCTTTTATTCATAGAAATATAAGACACGATTCCCGCTATAGGCAACCAGAGGAATCTAAAAATTAACTGGACACATTATCTCTGAAGTAATCGTTAATTATATTATAGATTTGTGAGGAACAGTTAGCCTTCCTCAACTTCATTAGAACACTCTTCCAACTGATGTTATCAAATGCACTAGCGAAATCTAAAAAGATTCCAATCATGTCCTTAACATTTGCTTCTTTTACTACGTCTTGATTGTGTTAACGCATCTTCTGTTCATTTCCATGAAATTGGAAGATTCTGTTCATTATAGTAGTTTATCCTTTCTGTCGGCCTTACCTAAACCAGCAATGGATTAATTGCTCAATATGAACTTGGCTTATTTCTATGTTTCTGTGTTGATTTAACAATGTTTATAATTGGGCATCCTTCCATGGTGCGTGAAACACGCCACCCTTCAAAAGAACATTATACATCCCTAAAAGATGGTTGGTTTTGCGTTTTGCCCACATTGATGTTATCACTTCATCTGCCGTTGTCCTCGTGGGTAACACAGTTGGTAGGACCGCCCTCCTCCTCATATCGGTTTCGATGGGATTCAGTCCGAATCCTAATCGATTCGGACAGCAAACAGAAAATCGAGTTCAGAACACAAAATGTACAGAAAATATACAAGGAGCAACATGGCTTTAGTTTTGATGCTCTTAAAACCCAAGAACAACAACAATCACTTCACCCTTGATCAAATCCATACCTAGGCATTTCCCTATCGTATACTTCCAATTGACTGCCCTTGTTCTTCCATTGTGAAGGGTTTCTAGGATTCCTTATTAACATGCTCCTAATTTCCCTTCATTATTTCCAATTTCAGCTCTGCTTATTTTACCCTTCCTTCTTCTTAAGATATGATCCAATATCTTATTAACAAAACTTCTCCAATCCAATGTTTCTTCATTACCCCACACATTTGAGAAAACAATATCATCCGTGGGGGATCTTTGGCAGTACAGAAAACGAATGCCAAAGTTTATCAAGCCCACCTGAGTTATTGAGAGAAACATTAAAAAAAAATCAGAAACGCATTTTTGTTATACGTGGCCATGCATCATTTTTCTTTCTGTTTAATGCACGTAAATTTCTTCCGCGCACATTGCACTGTAAACAGCGAGGGGAACAAGATTTAATTTATCATTAATTGCGCGATACGCCAGAGTAAACCTAGCACGCCAGAGAAAAAGCGTCACAGTTTTCTTTCGCATATTTTAAGGATTAATTATATGTTGAGAGAATCTACAAGAAAGAATCAACGCACGGGCAAAAACCACCGAGTTCTCTGACACGCTCTTATGAAAGGAAAGCACAAGTTTACTAAAGCGTCTTATTTTTACTGTAATTGAAGGTCGGTGTTAAATCTAAACTGTAAATCACATTCGCTTCGATTCCAACCGCTTTTCTGCAGAATACGTCTTTAAGTTCATTACACCATTTCATGGTTTTCAATGTTTCTAAACTAATAGCTGTTTTTAACTCAGTTTTGTACGCGAAAATGTTATTCGTCTTTTCTATTATGCACCGTTTTTTCACAAATCGCTTAAGTAGTTATTATGAGTTGTATTATTGCATGTATTAAGTTAAGAGTAAATGCTGGGAATTTATAAACTAAATATTCACATGTTGGCAACACTGCCTTCAGTCGTTTGTTTCTTGACCCTGAGAATTCCACGCAGCAGTGTTTATCAGTTTGAGCTCAGTTCGTTTTTGAGGTTATCGTGTGAACCTTGTGCTTATATTGTTATATTTGTCGAAGTTATGTAGTCCTCAAGCAAAGACATGATATTAAGAATTCGTAAAAAATGTGCATTGTGCTGATTTTGGAGTGAAACTTGGTGACGAAGATAAACAATGGGCTCCACATAATGTTTGTCGAACCTGTGTTGAAGCATTTAGATCATGGAAAAATGGTAAAAAGAAGATTTGGCGGGAGCCTACAGACCACTCTGATGACTGTTACTTTTGCTTGATTAATTAATGTACAGGAATACAGTGCAAAGAGTAAGGAGGACATTGGATATCCTAATGTTCCATCTGCCATTTAGACCAGTACCACATGAAGATAACCTGTCTATTCCATGCCCTCCACTTTTATTGGAGAACATAGCAGCAGTGAGTCCTAAAAAATCGAAGCTTCTGAAGATGAAAATGAAGTCTATACTACTGGAGACATTGAGTCCTATGTGTACATTTTTGTCGCAAAAGAAATCTCCATCCTTATCCTGAACTGCAATTAGAAGGCAAGAATATACCAACGCAGCCGAACGCAAAATTTCTTGAACTAATCTTAGATAAGAAACTCATATTCGTAGAGAATATCCGGGAGCTACGTAAAAGCGGTACAAAACACATGAACATACTTAAAATCCTTTCGTCAACAGCATGGGGAGCAGACAGATATTCCTTACTAAACCTATACAAAACACTAATTAGATCAAAGTTGGACTATGGAGCCCCAATGTATGATTCAGCACGGAAAACAGCTCTGAAATGGCTGGATCCAGTTCATCACAACGCACTGCGTATAGCTACTGGCGCCTATCGTACCTGTCCCATATATAGTCTCTATGCTGAAGCCAACGAACCACGTTTAACTCTTAGGTGACAGCAACTCACATTGAATTATACATTTAAAATAAAATCTATGCATGGACACCCTACTTGGGAGACCCTCTTCAATCCAAGTTGCAGAAACATTTACCAGAATCGCCAACAAGCAAATCGACCCCTGGGAATTAGAATGCAAGAATTTTTAGCAGTACATAACCTTAATATAGACAGAGTAGCATACATGCCAGTTCATACTCCTCCACCATGGGATTCGTATATCCCAATATGCGACTTCTCCTTTCAGAAATGGAATAAAAAAGCGATACCTGCAACGATCTTCCAACAGTTACATGCAGAGCACAGAATTCAATTTCCTGACTATATTCCAATATACACAGATGGTTCGAAAATAGACACTTTAGTGGGGGCAGCAGCTGTATTCCCAGATATTACTTTTACAGGCTTGCGATATGGCGTACTTGCCAGTTGCAATGGCAAGAAACTTGGAATCAGCAAACTGCAAACAAATTATATCAAATAAAGCCGAATATTGAAAACTGGATTTCTAGCACTTAAAAGACGAGAAAAGAAGAAACAGCGCTGACTAGGCTAAGAATCGGGAATACCCATATTACACACTCATTTTTGTTGCGACCAGAGGAACCACCACGATGCCAGATTTGTGACATTGTCCAATCAATTCAACACATATTAATAGACTGTCCTATATATGCAAATGAACGCAAACAAGTCTTCAAAGTTATTTATAGGACACATGACACCATTACCCTAACAGACCTCTTGAAAAATACAGATGACTTCGCAGATGTTTTCAACTTCCTTAAAGCTATTAATCTATACCACCTCCTCTAAGGAAGTGAATATAAGCAACAGAGTAACACAATGGCGTATGAATCAGTTTAAAAGGAACAACTTAAATCCAAAGTAAACACCTCTGAAACACATCACACCATATGAACTGGCGCATTATGACCCTGGTAGGCGCATTATGACCCTGGTAGTCCATGCGCCACTAAACCTCAATACAAACAAACAAACAAACATTGAGTCCAGCCCCCAAATGTTTTCATATCATGAACTCAGTTATGTGGTAAGAGATTTAAATTTACCAATGGAACCTGCAGAAATCCTTGGTTCTAGACTTAAGTCAAAAATCTTCTAGCACATGGGACATTTTTTTCATGGTACAGACAGAGAACGAGACGAGCACTAGTCCCCTACTTTTCTGAGGATAATTAGATGTCTTTTTTTGCAGTAATATAAACGACTTAATTAACGAACTATTTAGGAATTAATTACACACCTATACAGTGGAGAAGTTTTATTGACTCATCAAAGAGGAGACTAAATGTGTGTGTTTGTCCACAATGGAAATAAATATGGGTCAATTCCAGTAACTTACTCTGTGCATTTGAAAGAAACAGACGAGAACTTGAAGAAATTTGACAAATATCAAGTATGTTGGTTGGTTGGTCTGTGTTAACTTTAAAGTGATAGGCATGTTACTCGGACAGCAATCTGGCTACACAAAAATGCATCGTTTTTTGTGTGAGTTGGGCAAGGAGTAAGGCTTGGCCATAGAGGAGCAGTTGTTGCCTGGATCAAAGATCATAGTTCATAAACCGCCGGTAGACTTCAAAAATTGTCCTCCTTTCACTCTTGCATATCAAACTGAGTTTTAATGAAACAGTTTGTGAGAGCTTAACCTGAGGATAGTCCCTGCTTCATCTACCTTTGTACAAAATTCCCATCAGTAACCCAAGAGAAACTCAAACGAGGTATTATTATTGGAATTCAAATTCGCAAACTGATGAGGGACCAAGATTTTGAGGGAACTATGAATAAAAGAGAAAAAACTGGCATGGATTAATTTCAGGTCTGTTATTGAGAACTTCTTAGGGAACACCAAGGACCAGACTACAAGAATATAGTTGAAAATAAGTTGGCAAACTTCAAGAAGCAGGCTGCAATGAGTAACAAGGAACAATTTTACACTCTCACATCGACTACGTCCCAAAAAAATCTAGGAAGCGTTAGTGAAGAAAAGGATGAGAGATTTCACCAGGACATTAAAGACATAGAGATGAGGTACCGGGGGAGGTGAAATATCAACATGATGGCTGATCATTGCTGGATGCTGAAGAGAGACTATAAAGTAGAAGGATCTGCAAGAAAATCAAAGAAATTAAAATTTGGCCCATTGTAGATTAACTTTTAAAATGATACGTGAATGTTCAGTGAACTTTTTGCCACAGTGCCCTTTTTAACAGTGCTTTAAACATGTATTTAAAATATAAGTCTGGTAAAAGTAGCATTTTGTTATAATTTCAATGCACAAATTCTGCCAAAATTAATAAAAAAAATGTGAAAAAAGTCGAATTTTCTTTCGTAATTTATGAAGAAACCTGACACGATGGAAACATCGTGTCAAGTTTCAAGAATGATTCAGATGATTTAGAAAATCATTCAGAAAATGATTCAGAAATATCCTTTATTGAGAAAACATCAGTGAATTTTCTCTCAAAATGCATAGTAGTGTTTTTTTACACCGAAATACGCCTTGATTTACGATGTATTCAGTCTACCAGAGAGAACCAAACAAAAATTCCTCTGAAATGATGAATCCCAGCATTTATAAACGAGTGAACATAGTAAGTAAAGTCTGCGGAAAAGAAAAATCCTCCTTATTTCAAATTTTAAAGAGGAGATCATCTAGAGATTTTAAATTCTAAACCTCACTTCCGATTGCAAAGAATATCAAACACCGACACTCTTGTAGTCACCTACTTAAGCGGATAACTAAAGAACTTAAGGAGTAAGGAACGTGGTACTGACCTTAATCCAGCAGATTCTGAAAACAGAATCCCTGAACGATGATAAATGTGTTAATTATTCAGCTACTCACCAGAATCTTGACGCCAGTGGATGTTTTGATGCCGAAGAGACAAAAGGGTCACGAGACACGTTTGCTAAAAGGGGGGTTAGAGGAGGATACACACGAGATTTCATTCCTAATGGCTCTGGCTTCGGTCCAATTTCCAGATAGACATGCAATAATATATATAAACGACACCGAATTGCATTGCATTAGAGTATAGCGAAAAAATCTTGCAGTAGGCCTAAGGAATGACATTAAACCAGGGATTTAGAAACTAATTCGTCTATTGAAAGAAATAAAGCGAATGACAAACGATGGGAACTCTGCCTCGTTGAATTATTAAACATGTAAGAACTTACAGACACGTATTGATGCTCGATAAAAATACACCCAACTGCAGACTTACATTCCGAGTTGCTCATCCACACTAATAGTTTCGTAGTGGGGATTCACGTCTTGGTTAAAGTTCAAAGGCAGAGAGAGAGCGTACATCCCGCTTGTATGGAGCTTCCCGGATAATCATTTTCGAAATATCTACCATATTTTATTGCTCCAGCGAAATTTCTTTGGCGCGTGTCCTAACCGCCTGGGATAGGTGGTTACCTTCCACTTGAGGCTAATCTAAGAGCAAGCTGCTTTTTTTTGTGTGTGTGGAAACAACCACCGTATGGTTGGAAGGATCAGTGTGCACTAGAGAGGGAGAAGAAGCAAAGATGAAGTGTGTTTGAGTTACCCCTATCTATCTAACTCCCTAAGAGTAAAATGATCCACTTAACCGCAGCAAGTAGAGCGAAAAGCCCCGGATTTTTTCGTTTAAGCCGCGTAGTTTAACTTAAAGGGCCAAGTGAAATGCATTAGAAAGATTAATATGTGGTATAATATACATCCGGTAACGTGGCCACTTAGGTTATTTACTCGGTTCTAATAAAGGAGCCTAGATTTCCTGAGTTCCTTTATTAAAATGGAATGATTCCCAATTTACCTTCCCACTCCATAAATCACTTCCAGTTAACTCAACCGGAAGTGTTTAAATGGCGGGTAATAAAGATTAATATCTATTGGTGATGTTATTTATATCTTTATTCTTAATATACGAATATTCATACATGAAAAACCTGGAATAACTCAAGGGAGGAACCCTCCTCCCTTCGCTTGACATCGGCTCTACTGAAGATGACCTTAAAAATTCCTCTAATCGTCGACAGGACTCGAACCCACGTAGCAGTAACTCAAACGCATTTCATCCAGTGAAACATCTGTTGGGAAGAAATTTGCAACAGATGAAGATGTACTTGCGGTGGTTGTCTACTTACATTCATCCGACCATCTGCAATAGAATCCATATAGTTGACCGTCAATGGGATACGGATATCCATTCCGCAAAAAGGCAAATCGAACTTAGACAACACCCAATTTGCAAAGATGTAATCACACCTCTCTTGATGGCTAGTTTAGATTGTTGCTTATCACCCTAAAAAGATTTCAAAATTCGACAATGTTTTAAAGTTGGTTGGAAGAACTGGAATTGACATAACTGACCAGCAAATCAGATAGCAAAACGTCATAGATTTTTATTTTATTTTAACGATCATTAATGACACTATGGAAGTTTGAATCAGAGTGGGTATTTATTGTCCAGAAACATACAAATCAGATCAATAAATGCAACTGTAACCGATCGCAGTCTACGTTAACTTTTCAAGCACGCTGTCCCAAAATAGCCTGGACTGCTAGCTAGCGATAAACCAATACCGAACGTCAACCTCTGCTGTTTCTGTATGGACTTTATAATATTCAGTGTCGCGGAGGAAAACTCTCTGACTTTGAGAAACGACAGTTAAATGAAGCAACTAATACGACACTGGCGCCTCCTGTAGAGCGAATGGTTGACTAATCAGCCGTAAGCCGCACGAACAACCCTCGGTAATCATAGAGGAGCTCCTGTGTGCTTAGCCTTGAGAGAAACCATTACAGATGTCGAAGAGAGGGTGGGAGGGAGGTACGGAAAGGATGAATAGCGAACGACAGACTCACATACAGTGGAAAATGATGCTGGAGGCGGAGGAAGAAGAGGTAGAAGTTACTTCCGGTTTCGTGCAGCGAGAAATCAAAGTCATTGGACCAGACAATAAGCATTAGTCTAATAAAGGAGCAGAAGAAAATTATATTTGCCAAAATGTTTTCAGTCAGTTCGCGTTGGATCCTGGGTAAATTCCTCGGTAGTATCGTGGAGAGTTTTAATCATACCAAAAAGCTCTCAAGTACGACCTTATAAGAGAGTAACTTTTGTCAATAATGAGACAGGCGTCTGGGCATGGTAATTGCTCGTGTTCGCTCGCTGATTCCCGTCGATTAGAAAATACCATCATCGTAATATTGCCGCTGCTCCAAACCGTTGAGAGGAAGATTAAAGAATGGCTAAAATCTCTATGCATCAAGAACCAACAACAAAAAGATAAAAAAGAAGAAAAGGAAGGCGAGCCCCGCTGTGTCGACTACCACCCAAATGGAAATCATAGTTGACCGAACACAATACACCACAGCCGTTAATTTAACGGTGTCGACTATCGTTTACTTTTATTAAAGTTGTTTGTGGGTTTTGGGCCGGATTATTGTACAGCGCTACAGGGTTCAATGGCGGTATCGATTTGTCAAAAAGGAGAGAAAGAAAAGGGGATGATTGTTTTCATTAAAGAGAATGGATCGAGACACTAATTTCCATTTTGATGCAAAGCGTAATATTAATTTTGCCGAAAGTGGGGCCACGGGAGAGAGCTTAATGAAGCGTTGGCACGAGGTGGACACAAATGGTGAGTTATTGGTAAGGGAGACAAATGGAAATGTGGGCTTTCGGATGAAATCTCAAGCGATAACAAGTAAAACAGAAGTTTAAATAATACTTTTCCGCTTTAGCCAGGGCCGTAATTACAGTCCATGTTTTCATTTCGTCTCTCGCTCTGCCTACATATAAATCCTGTTTCCATAGTTACCGCGATTTATACGTCTTTATCTCTTCCATCCAGACGTGCAAAGTGTGAATTAAGGGATGGCCATTTAGTATATTAAATAAGCAGATCGCCATTTAGCCCTCAGAACATTCTGGATTTGTCAAGGCATGGACTCAACACGGTATCGAAAGCGTGCTATAGGAATGCTGGTGCATCATGACTCCATTGCGGATCTCTACTCCGAATAGATTGTTCCACCTTATCACGCAGATGCTCCATCAAAGTGAAATCTGGTGACCGGAGAAGCCACCTGAGTATTCTGAATTCAGTGTCATGTTCCTGGAACCAACTATATACGCAACTCTATCTTGTGACATGGATCATTATCCTCTTAGAAGTCATTTTCAGAGGGATACCCTATAGCCATGAAAGACTTTGGTGGTAAAATGTTTCTAAATTAGCTGTAGTATTCAAATGTTGATCGACTTGTATCAAAGGAGGTCTGTGGGCACCAATAAATAATGGTACACCCATTACACCGCGACCACCAGCCTGTATTATTGACACCCTGCAGGATTGATTCATGTTGTTTTTGCCATATTCTGGTTCCCCCCCCCCCCATCACCTTGAAACAGCAGTAACCGAAGTTCGTCAGATCAGACAACGTTTATGCAATCCTCCACAATTTAGTGTTGAATTTCCTGAGCCCCAGTAAACGTCCCTTCTTGATTTTTGATGACAGGAGTGGCTGGATTTATTTGGTCATCGAACCCTTCTCAATATATACCCGAGACACAATCGTAAGTGAAATCAAAGAAGGGTTGCTGTTTCTGAGTTATTCTGAGTGAATGAACACGCCATGTTCATTCACTCAAATCTTTCGCCTTTCCTGTTCTTGCATTGAGTTGCATACATACAGCATCCCTAAGAATCGTCTCCCTCACTACGTATTGCATGGTACAGACGGATAATGTTGCTGAAGCAACGCTCCATTTCCTGAAATGGGTAGATGTAGCTAATAAAGTGGTGACTCATAGTGTAGCTTTGTAATTCGCAACAAATCGGATAGTTAATAAGAAATCAAATAGTTACCTTTGTCTTCTTATTAAGGTATTTTATATTAGTATAACATCTACCTACTCTGCGTGTGCGCATGTTGTAGAGAGAGAGAGAGAGAGAGAGAGAGAGAGAGAGAGCTGTTGCTGCAGTGGAACACTTCCTGATGACCAAAAGTTATAATTAATCAGTTACATTAAATTGGATCTATTTTGGTGCATTGCAGTTATTTTTATGCCTCTAAATGATCAACATAGAAAATGTATAGTACGTGTATATTTAGAACAACATATTGATTTCACGTGGTTGCAGTACTATGGCGCTGTTAACTAACACTACATAACAGGCGTTACCCGGTTATTGGAGCATCGCTCTACAAATTACGCAGCGGTCATTTGTGAAGTTGAAGTTATTACTTGCTTCGATTCCCACATTTGCATGAAAGTGACAAGGCGAGTGTAAACGAAGCTAAATGCTAATGATCGGATCCATCCTGTTAATGGTTGCCGAGAGATGATAACAGATGGCTCACGACTATATTGATAAGTTTAGAAGAGTCGTTCGAGTGAATAAACTACCTTTAGATATCTGAAGGAATTAGTCTTTTCCCATTAGCAGCTTGGTGACAAGAAAGAACAAATCCCTAATACATCATAAAGTACTACTTTTGTAGTATTTTGCAAATTCACTGATGATTCACGACGACCTGGTTCATATAATTAGCCTAAGGGAGGTTCTGGTTATATTGCAGATATTCTGAAACATAATTGTTGCTTAGGAAATCCATAAAAAATATTGTATCCCAAGCATGGGCAGTTGAAGTCTGCATTTTTGGTCAACATGGCATTTCTTAGAATTTTATTTAAATATGCTGAAGTCCTTGATTCATACAGACAGGGCACTTCCATTTTATGGCTCAAGGCCATCATGTTTATTGGATCTAACCACGTTTGATCTCCTCATCTGGTGTTATTAGAGTGGTAAAGGGCACTGCGATAAAACCAACGTTTATCAGTTTGAACCCACGTGACTGTGTATTTGAAGTATTTCAGTGGACATTCTACGCAAAAAAGGCAGCCCTCGCATGTAGCACAGCTGATATAATCACCGTCCTCTCCACACTCAGGTCTTTCCCACCCAGTGTGGAAAAGACCTGAGTTTGAATCCCATCAATGACGCGAACAATTTTTATGGGTCTTCCTCACTACGTGGCTGAGTTTGCAGCCTCAGACGTGGACAGAAAGGGTTTTTCTCCGGAAAAGCTAGTTTTTTACTCTAGCAAACATGCAAATCGTTCACATCCCACACTCAGTTTGTCGACATAATATATACGGCGCATTCTAAGTCTCTGTCTAGCCTAAACACCCTAAAAGTCCCCTTCATAAAGACCACCAGTATCTTCACACAAGCGAAGCTCGTCATGCATGGGATGCAAGTACCCTCCATTATGAAAGTCCTCACTCGACTAGCTATCCTACAAAGATCCCCTTTGCACAGTACAGTAAATAGAAGGATTTGTGAGTATAGTTTTCAAAGATACGAAACTAATGACTTGCGGGAGATTTGACTGTGATTAAAAGTTCTTAATGGAATGCGTAAAATGGAAAAGATCAGAATATTCTCTACTCGAGGAGAGATAAGAAGCAGGGGCGTATAAATATAAATTGAAGTGGAGTACCAGTGGACTGGATTTCACAAAGTTGATCCAACTAACAGTTAACCACTGGAATAAATTAACTACTGAGGTAAATTATTCAAGGGTTGCTAAAAAGGAAGAATGGGGAAGTTTAAGAATAGTTGTATGAGGAATTGGAGAAGGTTTATTTATTGGGCGGTTGCAGAAAATGCCTAGCTTCCTTGAATCAAACGCAATTATAATACTAAAAACCATTTATTCCAAGAGGAGGGCAGTTCTTGGCACTATACCGCTATAGAGCACGACGTTTCTGACCAGCAGCAGAAATAGACCAACTTCGCGACCACTATCGCGCCGCAAGAAATGAGTACATGGCTCTAATTCGGCTCAGGAAACAGCGCTCGTGGGAACAACTAGTTTCTACTACCGGAAACGAGCACCCCTGGAGGGTTGTCTACAGAATAACAGCACCTCCGTAGCCAGGTGGGCAGGAGCAGCAGTGCGTAGCACACGCTTCTTGATTAGACCGGGGTTCGAGCCCGTGACCACCAAATACGGAGGATGCGGAAAGGTAAGGAAATGACCACCGCATATCCCCGGAGCAATATGGCCTTAGTTGCTAATGCTCCTAAAAACCAAATAACAAACACCAACAATTACAGAATAACGACAAATAAACTCCCCAGGGGAGAAGTCATCCCCGCAACAAAGACTTATACCAAAGACTAGGGACTTATACCAAGACCTGGCAGGATAATATCAACAACATCTTGGACAGCATGTTTCTGGGACATATTACTCCCACTACACCAGAACAGCAACAATTATGTCAAGACAACGATACCTATACTATCACCAATAAGGAAGAACCGCTGACCATTACCGAACTTCACACTGCTACAGCAAAACTGCCCAACAAGAAATTACCAGGTATCGACCTACTGGAGCCTGAAATTGTCAAAAAGGACCTTGAGACCATTCCAGAGGAAATACTCACCGTCTTTAATCACTGACTTAATGAGGGATGCTTTCCACAAGCTTGGAGAACTGCCAATTTGCGCTTAATCCTGAAAAGTCCAAACAAGCAACACGATCTTCAGGAGTCATACCGACCAATAGCCATTCTCTCAGTACTAGGTAAACTCTTTGAACACCTCCTCAAAGATAGAATCGAAACCTGCTACATGGCTGCAGGCTTGCCATCACAGAATCAATTCGGCTTTAGGAGGGGGCTGCTCCACTCTGGATGCCTTGGAAAACATTACCAGAGCTGCTGAAACAACAAACCATAAATATCTACTTGTAACCGCAATAGATTTTGCCGAGGCGTTTGACATCCTATGGTGGTCAAGCGTCCTCGGCAGTCTCCGGAAGACCAACCTATACCAATGCATCAAAACATATTTTGGCAACAGATTTGTTGTCGTAGAAACTCCATACCGTTCCATTTCCAGACAGATCTTCAGGGGCTGCCCACAGGGCTTAGTCTTGGGTCCGCTCCTTTGGAACATGGTTCTCGACGGCTTCCTAAACTTAGACCTAGGTCGTGTGGCAACTCAGACATATGCGGACGACCTGACCCTGGTACTGCGAGAGGACAGTAGAGCCATGCTAGAAACGTCCTCTACTCGTGCCATTGACACCTTACAGAAGTGGGCCAATGAAAACAATCTCTGTATATCCTCAACCGAGACCAGCACAGTACTGCTAAAATGTACCCTGGACATCAGGAGAGAGACCACCCCCAAATCCGCATCCAGGGCACTACAATTAAACTCACAAAGGAGCTAAAACACCTCGGGGTTGTCCTAGACAATAAGATCAGAAGATACTCTACTCTGTTCATGAGGGTCTCCCGCAAGGATAGGTGCCTGCGGAGGAGCCCTCAAGCTATTCTATAAAACCGTATTCCTGCCTGCCATAACGTATGCCGCTGGCATATGGTACCGGAAGGCCACTACGGCCGTCAACAGAAGAAAACTGGACACCCAGCAGCGGTATATATTACTTACAATAGCAAGAGCTTGCAATACTGTAAGCACGCTCGCTCTCCAGGTCCTGACGGGGACTCTTCCCCTAAACCTGGAAATAGTCTTACATGTCCTAACATCTCAAATCTCCAAGGGACGGGAGGCTAACCACCTGAACTTCACCGTGGGCCCTGAAACCGACCACAAAGTAAAATGCAAGCGTCTCCTCGCACATCTCAACCAGACCTGAAAAAACCGTTGGCAGACATCAACCAAAGGTGAAATCACCAAAACATTTATTACCAATATCCAACTGGTGTACCCAAACTATTCACCTTGGCTTTCTCCTGGACTTCTCGCTACATACTTGTTGATCGGCCATGACGCCATAAGAGAAAAACTCCATGGATTCGGATTAAGTGACGCCCCCCCTATGCCACTGCGGTCTACGCGAGACATGGGGGCACTTGATGTACGACTGCCCACTGTACGAGGATCTCCGCTGCCGATTTATAACCACCACCCAAATAATGCTACGAGACAAAGAATATATGATACTAACCGAAACAGATCCCTATAGTGCCTTTATTCAATATGCACAAGACCTTTTCACAAGAAGACGGACTCTCCCGCATCTACCACCACAACA
This sequence comes from Mastigoproctus giganteus, assembly GCF_048544385.1. Lineage (NCBI taxonomy): Eukaryota > Metazoa > Arthropoda > Arachnida > Uropygi > Thelyphonidae > Mastigoproctus > Mastigoproctus giganteus. The sequence continues at coordinate 68,746,148 of NC_143580.1, forward strand.
GCAACAACCATGAAATAATCTACCAGTGCGAACTTTGGCCGAATTGCGTCTAAAAGTTATAGCCCCACATTCAAAACCAAAACGAACCGGACCTGACCCACGAAAGGTGCACACCCGATACGTGGATCTCCCCCAGACGGGACGCAGCCTTATGAGTGACTTTCTACTCAGCTGAATTCCAACCAGCGCAATGAGACCGCAGAGCTTTCTTCATATGCCAGCCATAATGGCAATCGGTGCCGGTACTCTTGCTGGGCCCATCTTTCTTTCCCCCTCCCTCGGCAGTTCCTTCTACCTCTTCCTCTCCTTGCCAACCGAGATTTTCTTCATGGGCATGCCCCACTGATTCATAACGGGGTCGTTTGTTTCCTCTATTGACCCTATTTCTTTTGTCTTTCTCCCTCTAGTCTTCAATCTCCTCTCCCTCTCTATCTGCCCGCCAACGTATACCCCACAGGTCAAAATTTAATATCATCCAAATTAAATTCACCCACATTTCTGTCTTTCAATCTAGCGTTCAACTTACACAAACGTAATTTTTTTTCTTTTTTTTTTAGGCCATAGCCAATGAAATCTCAGGAAACTAGGTGGCGGGACCTGCCAGAGTAAACTACAACTACTGGGTACCTGGTCTGCCTCCACGCGGCGAAGTGTGGGCAACGTCGGGCCTCAGCAGGGGTCTGGCGGCTAAATGGCCAGAGGAACAACAGTACACGACATCACACACATCAAGATCCATATACTTTTAAATCTCTGGCCTTTACAGTGAACTGTATCACACCACAATATAAACTACGCGGAGATGGGGAAAACCCCTGGTGCCGTTTGACCCTAAACACACTTTATACCGCTAATATTTTCAGACACTTTTTCTGAATGGCTGACTTGGCTCTTAAGCAACCCTTTGTCTACTGGTCATTATGTGTGGAGCATGCTCATATATGCTGCTGGTGTTTCACATTAGTAAAACTCTCTTTTGTTCTGGATTTCGATGATTTTTTTTCACTTACTTATCCGTGTATCAAGGCTCAGATAAACAAACTTGTTGAATTTAACCTTTTGAAATGCATTTAGGAGGATTTAATTGGTGGAAATTAAGAAAAACAAAAATATATCTGAGAATTACAAGGATTCCAACTTGTCCAAAGACAGTGCTGATGTGCAGTGGCTTCAGTCCCGCTGTCCATACCCTAAACAGAATAAAACAATATATAAACGACAACTGGTTGGATTTTAAAGTATGCGACCAGGAAATTTAAACCCGCCAGGCGTCAATATATAGGTCATGGACAAAAAATGGAAACTGTAACGTAAAATCACTAAAACGGTGCTGGACTGCCACATGAGTTCAGTGCAGCTTGTATGCGTCGTGGCATAGTGTCTACAATCTGAATTCCAGATTGTAGACACAATTCATTCACAAGTTCCTGCCCGTTCGATGGAGCTGGAAAACGCTGCCTGAGATGTCGTTCCAGAAGTCCCCGTAGATTTTCTGTTGGGTTTAAATCGGAGGGGGGGGGGGTTTACTGCGATGGATATATGTGAAAATGTTCAGTCTCATGCTCCTCCAAACACTGGGTGACCCATCTGTGCCCTGTGGATTGAAGCATTGCCATCTTGATATCCAGCTCTCTTTTCATGAAAGGATTGCTTGACCATTGGATGAATGTGCTCACTCAATCAGGACCGATAAATAGCGATTAGCATCAACCTTGCCTTCTAACGTAATGAACCCACCCACACCATTACAGAACCCTCAACAGTAGAGAACAAACAATCAGAACAGTACGAGTCCTTTGGTTGGCGCCATATGTACACTTATCTATTTGCCATAAACAAAGTGTAGGAAGATTCGTATGACAACATTGCATTCCACACTGCTCAAGAGTCCACTGTGTGTGCTCTTTGCACCACTGGACACGAATTAGTTGTGGTGAGTGGTTTGTGAAGTGCAGCTTGACGAAACCGGCCTCATTCAGCGTTGAAATCCATGCATAATTGATGAACTGTTGCTCGCCAGTTTCCCTTTGCACTGTCGCTAATGCTCGAATGTCGAGATTCTGGAGTGTGCGGTTTCGCTCACTGTTGCCTTTTGCAGACGAAGTCTTGCATTTTGATTCCCATGCAGGCACCTTGAAAACTGTTCCTCATGAAACATTAGCGAGTTCAACTACCTTAATGCGCCCCAACAGTGATGCGCCTTTCGAAATCGTCGAAGTCTTTTCTTGGGGTCATAGTACCAATAATTACATGCAATTAGTCCAGGTTTGCCTTTGCAGACATAACGCTAAGCAGATTGGGATATCATTTGCATGATTCATGCCTTCATCAGTGGAACGTAGACGCTGCTGTTTAGCATAAACCTTACGCTTTCAGCACACCTTGGTGTTTCCCGATTTTTTGTCCACAACCCGTATTCCGTTTGTAAACAGCGTGCAGTGCTGTTGATAAAACCCATGCAACGCTTGTCTAAGAGTATGAAAGAGGTTGTTTATGCATGGGTATGGCACCACCACGCAGAGCACCGTTTCGAAGCTAATTGGCTTCATCGTCGGTAGGTGGGCAGGTACCCTGTTGCAATAGTGATTTTAGTGATTGGAACAATAGTGTTCCAATATCAGAGATGATTGATGGTGTGCATAGTGATTAATTTTGCAGCCATTCTGTGGTTATCGGAGATATCTTGTTGGCGTTGTAGAAATTTAGAAGCATCAGCAACTAACGCCATGATGCTTCGTGTATAGTCTGCTAATTGCGTGTATTCTGTGGTCGATTTTCTGTTTTCTGTCTGTTTTCTGGTGAGAGGTATTCATTTTTAATTTTTTTTTATTTTTATTTATTTATATTTCTATTTCTATTTATTTTTTTTAATTTATTAATTTATTTTTAATTAATTAATTAATTTATTTATTTTTGTTTTTAATTAATTTATAATTAATTAATTATTATTTTAAATTAATTAATCAATTTATTTATTTATTTATTTTATAATTAATTAATTATTTTTTTTATCTATCTTATTTTACCTTTTATTACATACACCTTTATTATTATTTTTTATTTTACTAATTTATGCCGTTCCACATAAAATACTATACATGTCTACATTTCTGTTTGCTGGACTAAAAAACTTTGTGAGGTTGAAAAATAATGTCGGAGTACGTCCCCTTGCTCTTTTCCACTCAGGATTAAAACTTCGTAATGCGATGACACCTGTTACAATTCTACTCTTTCAGATTGTGGCCTGCTTAGCCGGTATGGATCAAGGACTGTGTGGTTCCCTGCAGTTTCTGAAACGTCATCCCGTAAAATGTGAACCAACTATTGAATAAATTGCAACTTATTCATTAGTTGGTTCATACCGGAACTTGTCCCTCTTATCTGTATCGTTTATTTGTCTGCAGAAGTGTATGTTCACGTGCTAATTTGCATGTTGTACTGGCTAATAGAACTCCAGTAATGCGGTACACGAAGTTAGCAATTTCAAATTAATACTGCCGGAGAAAAGTTTAATTTCTAAAATGGCGCTTTCGTCATAAATACAGGTATCGTGTTATCTAGCTGCAACATGATACATACAAAGACATTTGTGAAATGCATGATCCTCTTTTTTGGCTATTAGAAAATTGCAAGTAATCAAAAATATGTAGAAAAGCAGTTACTCTCAAATAACCATAGGTTTCTGAGAAATGAAAAAAAAAATCGAGATTTTTATGAATTTGTCTGAGGCAGCTTAAAGTTGTATTTTTCAAGTTGTGATTTTTTGTTTGTCGGAAATTATATAAAATAGTCTTTTACGTTTTTATTTACACAATCTTTCGAGGGTAGAGAGGAGAAAGTTGCACAAGCCCTCTTATACTTCCTCATTTTGTTTACAATTCAAACATGAAAGAAAATGAAGGACCGTATTCTCTTTTTACACGTTTCCAGGGATCACTGCATTGATTTTTCGACAAGAGCAAGGTTCTTTACAAACCTGAGCCAAATGAAGTCGCTCAGAAGAAGCCACTTCTGACGATATTGCATATTCTGGAGAACGTGTCCGCTAGTAGGATGCTTCAAGTACAAACTTCTTCGAATAAATTCCAGTTTAAGAAATCTCAGTTTAAATGCTTCAACATTTGAAAGGGTCTGAAATCCGGCCCAGACATAATAGGAGGGAGTACATATTGAGCGCCTCGTACCATCTCTCTAGGGCCAGATGTCGACTGTAATTTATGGGTTGGTCACTTATACACTAGCAAGACTTTTGTGGATTTAGTGACTGCTTTCTACAGTAGGCAATATGTTGGACAGGCAAGAAGAGGAATCAGTACTCTTGATATGGTTATCATCTGTGATTCTATTTGCATTAAGACTGAAGATAAAAGACCTTCTGGGTGGCAATGATCGCAGTGTGCTGATGTGGGATTCATTAAAGACATCGCTACTATTAAGGGTAAAGGGAAAGGCTTTTGGTTTCTTAATGGTGATTGTAGTGGTTTCAGTCAGTTTTCGAATTCTTTATAATGGGCCAATCTGACGATGTTACCAATAGCAAATTCAGGGAGGTATTCATAGAAGCTACTAGACTTCTCATGATAACTAATAAATACCGTTCGGGCTTAGACCTAAATGGATGTCAAATGAACTAATGGGACTCGCAGCAGAGAAGAAAATGCATTGGATGGATATAAATTATCAGGCGGCACAGGAGTCAATGGTATATATAAACTAGTCTGTAATGGAGTCACACAGAAGGTTAGGAAAACTAAGGCAAATTATGGGAAGTTTCTCCCAAAAAAACTGCCAAGAAAAGCAGAAAAGACTTGTTTACTTGTATTAACAGTATACATAGGAGTTTAATCACATTGGTTAACTTGATGTTGATGATCCTGCTCAGATCGCTGACAAACGGATTAGGTATTTTCCATCTACACTCACGCATGAGGAGTTCTTTAGGGAAGGAAATGCCAGAAGTTCATTCAAATCTGACAGAGAGCTAAATGATTTTGTAATAACGGAAAGGAAAGTGGAAGAGAAATTGTTGAAGCTTAACATAAAAAAAGGTGCCTGGGGTTTATGGGATCTATTCAATTAAATAAGGGAGGCAGAATAGGAGGTAAGCAAACCTTAACCGTAATTATGAGAGCATATTTAGATTCAAGGGAGATTCCTGTGGACTGGATATTTACAATCGTATCCCTAATTCAAAAAGGCAATCAAAAGATGATGAATAATTACAGAACTTTAACTTCTCGTCCAGTGAAAATAATGGATTTTCTGGTTCGAGAATAATGCCGGACCATCTAGACCGCAAAGCAAGCTTGGATTTATTAAGAGGAGATCTTCTTTGACCAGTCTGATTGGATACTATGCGGCAATAACAAAGGAATTGATCAAAAAATATATTTTTTGATATCATATATTTTCAGGAGAGCTTTAGATACTGTTGCAAAAACATACAAAGATTACGTTGCATAAAATTGGAGCATTGTGGCATTAAGAGCAAGTTATTGCTTTGGATAAAGGGATGGTTGAATGGTGGAAGACAAAGAGTGGTTATTAATGAACACTGATCTTTATGGATTAATATTATTAGTGAAGTACCTCAAGGTTCACTGTAGGGTCCATTGCTGTTCTATCTATTTATTATTGATATTAATGAAGGTATATTAGGCTTAATATCTAAGTTTGCAGATGATGCAAAGGATGGCAGGGTTGTTAATGACAGTAACGGGGTAAACTACCTCAACAAGATCTAAAAAAAAAAAAAATTAGACAGATGGGCTGAGAAATGGCAGTTAACCAATAATGAAAAATAATAGGTATTGTATATGGGTATCGGTAGTCCCAAATTAACTAACCAACTCAGGGTGATGGAAAATAAAAAAAATTGCTTGGTGGTAATTATAAAGTTCTCTGAGCAATGCAGACCATCTACTAGGACAGCTCGTGGATTTTTGTCAACGATATACAAGAACTTTGGTAAGAGGGTTAAGGAGGTGATTAACTCAATATATATGATAATGGTCAGGCTTCATTTTGAGTACTGTATACAGGTGTGGAGGTCTCATTTTGAGAAGGATGTAAATCTGTTGGAACCGGTGCAGAGAAGGTCAACGAGATTAATGAAGCGAACAGAAGGATTATCATATCAAGAAAGGCTTCAGATCTGCAAATTTCGGTGTCTGGAGACTAGGCATATTCGAGGTGGTCTTATTGAGGTGTTTAAGGCTTTGAATGGATTGAGCAATCTCAATTCTGAGGGCATTCTTCGTCTTGCTTAGACTACACGGGGAGTAAATGTTCAGATTGAGGAAATATTGTTGCAGGATAGATTTATGGAGGTTTGCCTTCTGCCAGATTGGTTGATTGTTGGAAAGAACTTCCATCGCTTGTTATGGAAGTGGGTAGTTTGAATAAATTCGAAGAACTAGACAAATTATATTCACCGGTCGGCATCAATTTCCTCCCTGAAATAATTTCGACGGATTCTCGTAAGAAATATGTTCAAAAACTTAGATATGTGCTTAAAAAGTTCTTATCACCCTTAGTTTTCAAATAATATAGATTAATGACCGAAAACCAAGACCTGTAGTTGGTTTTATCATCTTTTCCATTTATTTTATCTACTTATTTATTTTTTTCCTAGAGCATTCGGGAAATTTCTAGAACATTCCAGTGCTTTCTCAACATTCGAGAACGTTCCAGAATATTGATACATGCGGAAGATAGGTCGGGATATTTCTGAAAGGTTTTAGAACTTTCGATGGATTTCTCTAGAAACATTGTGAGCCTTCTAGAAATTTCTCTACCGATGGGTCATACGAGAGTGGGTTCCGCACCAAGCAAGCATTTCCATATTTCAAAAAGTGTATGTGTTTCAGAGAGTGAGTGCTGAACAAAGCAGACAAGTGGTTTAGTGCATTAATGTTTGTACACAAGCTTGTGCATAAGTGTAAATTGTGAACTGTGTTTAAATTAGAAATAAAAATCTGCAATTTCTTAATTGTGTTCTTATGTGCGCGTACCTCAACCGTACATGAAATATGCCGCGTTCTTGCCGAAATAAGCCTGATAGCTTACGTTTGCGGAGAGGTGCTATTAAAATCGCAGTGGAAGCCACTGTTACAATTTGTGAGAAAAGCCTGTGAGCTCTATTTTGGATGTAAGATCGGAGATCAAGATAAAGTATGGGTTCCAAAGATTTTCTATAGCTTACGTTTAAGGCCATTAAGAGGCTGACTTAGAGGTAGTCATAAATCGATGCCGTTTGCTGTTCTAGTGATATGGCTGGAACCACGAGACCGCATAAAGGATTATTACTGATTGTTAGACGTGACCAATATTTCTGGTTTTTCTGGGAAATCCGAGCATAAAGTTGTGTATCCCAGCATACCTTCTGATCTAAGGCCGGTTCCTCACGATGATACAATGCCAGTGCCAAAGCCACCAGAAACTTATGCACTTGACTCTGATTCAGTATCAGAAAACGAGTCTCCAGAAGACGCAGAACCCACAAGGACAGATCCACACTTTTCAACTTTTGAGACTGCAAAGGCGCATCTAATCACTCAGACAGAATTGAACGATTTGGCCAGAGATTTTGACCTCTCGAAAACCACGGTTCAATTACTAGGATCACGGTATCAGCAGTGGAATCGTCTTGAAAGGGTGGGAAGGTGTGTGTCTGTAGGAAGAGACAATTTAACATAACGACCTATTACTACATGGATGGTGCTTTGGTTTATTGTAACAATGCCCACGAATTAATGAAAGTGTAATCAACTGGAGCACGTCCCCGAGCAGTGGAGACTTTTCATTGATTCATCCAAGATCAGTTTGAAAACAGTTTACTCCGTAATGGAAATAGGTATCCATCTATACCATTGGCCCATGCAGTTCGCATGAAGGAAAATATGCTGTCAAGAATACAATTGGAACATCTATGCAGATCTAAAAGGGATAGCTTTGCTGACTGTGTTGAAGGTGGATCACTAAATACTGTTGCTTTTCATGCGAGTGGGACAGCCAAGTGAAGGATTGCCACTACAGGGTAAAAAATGGCCAGACCGTTGATAAACTACACCAGGCCAGAAAAATAGTAGCACATCTTTCTTTATTAACTCCATTGCACATCAAGCTAGGTTTTATTAAAACATTTCTGAAAGCGGTGGAGAAGGCCAAGATAAAAGACGGAATTTTTGTGGGTCCTCAAATCTTACATTATTACATCATTATTATATTATTTGTTGGAAATTATTAAGTGTTGCATGGCTCTCACAGTGTTGTTTTATTAGTCCTCCGGTGGTTTAGATCAAATTTTACTCTTTCTTTTACTTCTGTTTAATTATTCAGTGGGTGATTTCAAGGACATGTAATGGCATTCAGAAACCGCTAAATAAGACTCAAAAAAGTTGAAGATACCAGCATATTAAAGCCATTTTATTAGCGTGTGTAATACAGCAGCGTAACTGAAAAATAATAGAGAAATAATCAAATGTTCCTACAAATTCCTAATATATAACCATTTTATTATAAAAGTTTGGGGTTCACGCAACGCTAATCACTTAGCGCCCGTCCCTCTAACTCCATCTTAAACTCCATCGTGATTCGGACTTGGTGGCATATATATATATTTTTTTTTCAATAATTCTTTTAAGTAATGTTCAGTTCCCCAATTACGTGGTAAGGTCTTTCGGCCACATTCTGCTCAATAAACTCCAATAACGCGTTGCCACATAATGACAGATCGGCTAGACGCTTGTCTGAGAGCACTCATTTGAAGGATTCCTTCATACTGATGGCATATGAAGCAGCGCTCCCCCGTTTGTTGAAACAACACGTGGCTAATTATCACTGGCTCATTCAACTTTACTTATGCCTGTTAGAACCTTAAACACGTCAGTAAAATCTCCTCTAAGGTGCCTAGTTTTCAAGCTGTGCAACCCACATATTCGAAGTTTTTCCTCATATGGATGCCCTTTTGTCGATCTCACCAACCGAGTTACCGTCTCTGGACCGTTTCAAGAAGTCGGATGCCTTTTGATGTGAAAACATATTTGGCAGCACTAGAGTAAAATCAATTTGTAACTGAAATGACGCAATTGATTGGTAATGAAGGAAGCTGACCATTTAGATTTTAAATGACGCAAATTACATCACTTCCCGTTAAGTGGCTGTTTCAATTTTAAGCGATACAAATGACGTCACTTCCTAAATAGCGCTAATAAAAGAATAAAATGCAAGAATAAAAGCTTCGAAGCCACCAAAGAAGCCTCTTGGGTCGAAAAGGAACGAGTTCAGAAACATGGAGAACAAAGAAAAATGCAGATTGTAATAAAATCTACTTCTCAAGGTTTTGAATCAAGAAGCTGGACCGTCGACATAACGAAATTATATTCAAGAACTTCCTGAAGATTTCCATCCAGAAGATTTGAATTGAAATGAATTACCTGAGGATTTTCAATTGATTCCTAAACCGGCTAGACAGAGTATACTGCAACAACCAGCTTCAACTTTGACGGACCTGCTAGAACGAAGGCTCGTTGGTTTGCTATGACTAGAGAAATCGATTCAGAAGCCTTGCCGATCACAAGAAGAAGTGCCAGTGTTTCGTTGAATAACAACAGAACGATATTGGCTAAACGAAATCATTTGCCACTAATACCGGCTTTTGCTATTATCATCCATAAATCTGAGGGAGGTACTTTCGATTCCGTAGTTTATAAATACGAGAAATGTCGCGAACAACAACTAGTTTGTTGCATTATCTCGAGTTACCGATATCAATGGAGAAAAGAAATGTTATCATGGAATGAGAAACGCTACATCCACTTCTGCACTTCGAGCTGAAGTGACCAGGTTGTCGAGTAATCCTCTATTTACCGTGCAAGATGCTTTATACGAGTTCATTAGTAAACGACAAGATCTTTCCATTCTAACACTAAATTGTCAAAGTATACGTGCTCACAGTGACGATCTCACTGATGCAGTCACACAAAAATCCAATTTACTTCTTTCTGAAACGTGGCTAAATAACAAAGAAGAAATAAGCATACCTAGCTTCGATTGTGTCGTCAAAAGAGAGAAAATCATACTCATGTGATTTATCGACAAATTGTTGGCAAATCCATGAGTGTTAGACCTGCTGGAGACATTTATGCAGCTGAATGTCTTCTTCCTGATGGTCAAACGATATTCTCGGTAGTCGTTTACATTTCACCCAACCAAAAGAAAGATCGAACACATCATTGAATTCATCCATTTAGTTTTACTTCCTTGCACTTTTGAAGGAGTTGCACTGCTACAACAATTTTCTCACAAGAAATGAGACCGAATGTCAATGATACTTAGTGGAGATTTCAACGTAAATTTTGGCGATACTCAATCCAAACATTTGACTGATTTCCTAGAAAATAAATTTGGACTAATGTTAAATACTTCTAGATCTGTATCGACTACTAATCATGGAACTATAATTGACGCTGTGTTTCTAAGACATTTACACTCTTTACAATCTCAAGGTATGTATCATATTTTAGCTATCACAAACCTATTGTAAGTAAATTACCCATCGAACAAGTATTGCAACCTCAAATTCATGAAACTCTCGAAAAAAAGATAAATACTTTAAAATGTTAAACGTGTTCGGATTCTTTTCATACTAAACCCCTTTAATCTCGTCAAAGCCAAGGATGCTTTCACATAAAATAAAACATCGTTCGTGCGTACAGGGTACACACTGTTTTTTTTTTAGATGCGATCTCCACACTTGAACACAGTATTCCAAGTGTGGTCTAACAATAGCCTGATATAATGAGATTATGACGTCCTTATCTCTACTAGCAAATGTTCTATAAATCATTGAGAAGACACCATGGGCCTTCCTTGCAACCTCTCTGCAATGCTCGGAGAATTTCATGTCTGACCGTATCGTAACTACCAAGTCTCTTTCTTCCACTACCGGCTTTAGTTCCACTCCGCCAAGTGTATAAGTTATTTTGAGGTTGCTGTTCCCCAGGTGTATGACCACTTTGCTGGATTAAAGCAAAGCTGCCAATTTTCAGAACGTCCCTGAAGTCTATCTAGGTCATTCTGAAGAAGCTCTTCTTGGCGGTGATCATTAACTACTCTACCAATCTTTACATAATCTGCAAATTTAAACACCACCTTCTCTATCCCTTCATCATGCCCGGGTTCCCGGCAACCGTCCACAGTGCGGTCGATTATTTGAGTGCTCCCCATTAATCCATAATTTCAAGTAGTTCTAGTTCACGTAGAAACGCCAGCTAAAGACTATACTGATCAGGAAAGACTCGCTCATCACATACCAATTTTCCACAGAAGATCTTCCAACAGGTAAACTTTTATTATTATTTTATATTAGCCACTCGCCTACTGCTTTGGCCTTGCCCTCTTTATGAACATACTACAATAACAAATCACCAAGCCTACGTATATAATCAAGGTCGTCACCCCTCAGGAAGCTTATCCCAACAATAGCAGTCCGCCGCCACCCCCGACTGTCTTCGGCAAGACAGGGCGTAAACAAATACATTCCTTTCGCTGAACAGTATCTGCTGCATAACGCAATCGGATTCTAAGTGCTCAAAATTCAACAGGATAATAAAATAAGAAAATGCAGGACGAACAACACACACAGCACACAACCACGTGTGCCATCTGTCAATTAAATAAGGAAGCTGATTTAACTTGTTGTCGATGCAACCTGAACATTTGTAACTGCTGTCTTACCCCCTCACAAAAGAAAATAAATAAGCAAAGAAGACACGCATGGATCTGCGAAGCATATATAAACCATACCTCTACTATTCACAACACAGATCTTCCTACAGAGGATACAACGAAAGAAGATAATTTGCATAACTCCAACGCAACACAGATAACTCCTGAAGAAACACAACAGGAGACTTTGCCTAACATGGATGTTACTGAATCGACAACTCCAACTGATGAGGAACTAATAGGAGACCCAGAATCAGCCACATCAAGCCTTGAACATCTCACTCAAGAAGAAAACTTAACACCTCAAGTAACCATCTCACAGGCCCACACGGTCCACGATTTTCGCAACCTTATCACTGAAGTTTTAGACACATATAACGTACAGTTAACTCGACAGAACAATTTGGATCGGGCTGTAGATAGTAATATCATCCACCGCATCCAATCTAATCAGGATATACTAATAGGTGAGATGCACTCGCTTCGCGAGCAGAACCAACAGATACTGACAGAAATCTACCACCTAAAATCACAGCTAGTAAACATTGAAACCCACTTAGTTTTGGAATCTCAATATCTTCGGAACTCTCCTAAATCTGTTGAACGCCTCAGGAGTCGACATAACGAAACCACGTCTCAAGTTGATTTTGATATAACAGAACTGAACCAAGATCTTAATGCAAACATCCCGAAGTAGGGCCCTTTTCAACTAGCAGGATGCAACAAATCACTTGACGCTATTAGGATAGAAATGCCAGTCCCCTCTTACCATTTTTCTGAGGATATCCAACCACTGGGTACTAGAGAATCAATTATCCAAACACACACCCCAGTGAATCACACCTCATTGTCAACCGCACTCCCAAGGTAGCAGCATTTCCCGATGGAGGCATCCGGTGAACTGGCACAAGAGAACAACCTAGCAACTATCATCGGTCAACGTACAAAATCAAGAAGCTTCCGGAGCCAACCTTCGGATAACCCCCAGAATAACAACCGGGGTGACCCTTCAAGCCCTCCCGCCAAACAGACATATGCTAAGGTGGTAAAGATGCACCCAGAAAAGCACGATAGGTTAACCGCACGGTCAGTAGTTAAACCTCCCTCTCCTCTTGTCAGGCGGTTATACCCATAATCAGCTGATGTGGTTCAATCAATTGACCCAGGCATCAATGTTCTTCACGCAAATAACTATTTACCAGACACCAGATCATCGATACCTCGAAGAGACCAACACTCACAACTCCTGTCTTCCATTTATAATATCACTGCTGTCCCAACTCGCAGGAAAATTTTCGTCTCAAGATTGAGCCCAGCGACAACGGGCGAAAACATCAAGATGATGTTGGACACTGAGTTCGCAGCACAGGTAGAAGTGAAACCCGTCAAAACAAGACGCCCAAGTTATACCTTATTTGTCATTTTCTGTCCTCCGGATAAACAAAACATAATTCTAGATCCCAAAATCTGGCTGCCAGGAACCCTGGTTAAACCATTCATTGACAGGGTTCATAGAAAATATTTCTCCACCAACGAAATCAACCATTCGACATAGCAACCAACAGATCAGGAACATATGAACCCGAAATTCCTTCAGCTCAGTTGCTTCATTCAAAACGTCAGAAGTCTCACCAACAAACTAAACACACTTCAATCCCTGCTCCTCATGGAAGAATATGAAATTATATGTATCACAGAAACATGGTTACCTAAGAGCAATCACCTAGATACACTCACGCAGCCAACAAGGTATAGATCTCTAGAGAATTCCAGAGACGCCAGAAGAGGAGGTGGAGTCGCACTGGTGTTCAGAGAACATTTTCAACCCACTAAAACTAAAACCAGCAAAACAACTAACTTTGAATCTCTTTCCACTGTGTTATCGTTCAATGATACCCAAATTCAAGTCTGTGTAATATATTTTCCCCCAGATCATACTGAAGATTCGAGAGTGGAGCTACACAACTGGATAGCCACAAACTTAGAAACAAACCTCAAAACCATTGTGACCGGTGACTTCAACATGCCTACACCACGCCATGAAGAAGCCAGGAAAGAAATGGACGCCATATTTGTTTCCCTGGGCCTCGTACAAATTATTACGAGCCCAACCAGAGGGAATAGCACACTCGACCTCGTATTCCATAATCTTGACAGCATCTCTATGATCACCTCTTCTTTTAAATTCAACTCTGACCACAATCCTATCACATGTGAAATCGCCTTACAAAAAAATCACAATCATCACTTGCCCAGAAAAGAAAACCAACCTCAGAGAGAACTAACCTTTTCTACAAAATTCCTGAAACCAGAAATCATCCTCAGACGTCTTAGAGAATTCAACTGGACATACCTGTTTACTGTCCCTCCTGACGTAGCCCTAACCACCTAGCCGAAGAGCTGTATGGAATAGCCAAAGAGGGAGCTGCAAAAGAAATACGCATCATCTCCAGAACCTCTGTATGGTTTAACCAAACAATCAAGCAAATCTTTCCTCCAGAAGCAGAAGGCTTACAGACGATGGAGAAAATCAGCTGACGCCGAAAACTTCAGCTCCTATAAAAAGGCAAGGGCTCTCTTCTTAAGACAAAAACGACTTGTCTATAACCAATTTGCCCTGGATAAGCTGAAAAGATCTAAAAGACCCCAGAAACAGAGCCATAAGCAAATCACTATGAAGGAAGAAATATTTAAAGAATGGACTGAGCTCACTTTTCAACAGACCGACCAATCACATGCTCCACCCCCTGTTACACATTTTGGCCCTCCCTGCAAACCTCCAATATCACCCATAACCATAACCAGAAACCAACTGATGGAGATCGTTAAAAACTTCCACTGAAAGCTGTTGTGGGTCCCGACCGGTTTCCTCTGTTACTAATCAAAATCTGCAGTATATATATCATAGACCCCCTAGTCCATATTTTCAATAAAATCTTAGAAAGTGGAGAGATTCCAAATATCTGGACCACATACTTTGTTCGGCCAGTCCCTAAATGCAAGGACCCCAAGCAGCCTCAAGATTTCAGGCCTATTGCCATCGGCTGTGGGTTCCTAAAGATATTTGAAAAAGTAATCCAGCCCACCATTGCAGACCACTGCTTCAATCACAGGCCTCCGTACCTCGACACTGTGATTAAGGGGAGATCTACTAACAGCAACCTCCTAGACACCCTTACCAGAATCCAGAAAGCCCTCAATAACAGGACATAGCTTGATGTTATTTTCTTTGACATAAAAGCGGCTTATGACAAAATAGACATAGCAGCTCTAATCACCATTCTCCAGCAGTACTTTAACTTCACTGGAAGGACTCTCAGTATCATTAAATCAATCCTGGAACATAGACATCTCATCATGTCACATCGCAGATTTCGGAAACTTGCATTACTAATAGGGGTGTCCCACAAGGGGGAGTCCTATCACCAACCCTATTTGCCGCAACCCTGGAGCCCTTCCTGGCATCCCAAACTGACTTCCAATCATACGCTGATGACCTGAAATTTTATATCAAATCTTCTGACCAAACTCAGGTTCTAGCACTACCCTGCAGGCAAGTAAAACCATATATAACCTCCAACAGTATTTGGCTTCCATCGGACTACAGATTAATCAAGCAAAGACAGCTCAAATGTAATTCACCTGGAAGAAGTCACGTAATGACATCAATGGATCACCCATTCAGAAAGTTAAAACACGCAAGGATCTCGGATTAGTATGGGATGAGGGACTGACATTCCATGCTCACCTCCTGAATACAAAAACAAAAATGTACTCCGCTATGTGGGCGATCCGCCAGGAACTAACGGGAATTCATGACGCCGACCTGGTAAAGAAATATGTTGTCCGATGTGTCTATCCCATACCTCTCTATGCCGTAACCATTTGGTCCTCTGCTCCCACAACACACATAATGATTCCTGGGGAACTCCATGTTATTTAAAGAAGTGGGATTCCTCATGTATTACAAGTTTATGCACGTTATTTGAGTGATGGAATTTTTGTGGGGCTTTTTTCACATCGTGGCTGAGTTAGTCTGTCTCAGGAGAGGTTAGTGCGTTTTTTTGTTCAGAGAAACTTTGCCTTTTATCCAGCAAACAAGAAAATCGCCAACAGAACAGACGTCATATATATACTATTTAAGTCGCTGATGTGCCGAAAACCATAGGATATCAACTGAAGAAAGATAATTTCTGGTCTTATTGCAAACCTCCTGCATTCTTGTAAACAAACAGATTAAAAACAATTTATGTACTACTCTGGTATCGATTATTTTCACTTATTTGAATTCTACTGTTTAAAACTTGTCGCTCAAATGGTTCTTCGAACTGGAGAGTCTACTTTTATTTAAAATAGTTGACCTTATCCCAATAAGATACATCAACTAACTGTCACTCTGTAATTATCGACAATTCTCCTTACTTTATCCCGTGTTACTTTAAATTTTTATTCGGGAAAACTTATTCAAAGAAATGCGTGTAAGAAAGTTTGTAAAAAGAAGAAAGCTAGTAATAATAAGAAAAAAACCCACAAAAACTGGCTTTCTGCCAGCGGTTTTATGGACCAAAAGCAGTGATAGGGAATGCTAGACCGAAAACCTCGATCTGGAACGGTACACTTGAAAGCCCATCTCCAAAATGCGATGAACGTTTATTAAAAAAAAATAGCAGTACTCATAGGTAGCCAGAAATGATTCGAAGATTAGCTATAAGTAACAAGGCGTATCCCTTGTATCTAAAGGTTACCGCTTTTAAAAGTAAATTTCGCTTGATTTAGATCTTATAGTGCGAATGCCAACAACATATCTTTATTTTGATTTTAAAAATTGCACTTGAAAACCAAAAATTGCACATTATAGTTAAGGCACATCTGAATGGGAAGACGGGTACGTTTTTCTTAAAGAAAAGCCCACATCAATTGTTACAAGTGAGCTTTTCATTTTACATAAAGATTATATTTTGAATTTAGAGAACCTTTTCGTTGTTTTATTTTCAAATAATATTTTAGTTATTAAATTTTCACGATATAAACGCCAAGAGCAATTTTAAACGCGTTTCAACCCTGCTGCAAACAGCTAGTTTCACATCT
This sequence comes from Mastigoproctus giganteus, assembly GCF_048544385.1. Taxonomy (NCBI): domain Eukaryota; kingdom Metazoa; phylum Arthropoda; class Arachnida; order Uropygi; family Thelyphonidae; genus Mastigoproctus; species Mastigoproctus giganteus. The sequence continues at coordinate 68,762,966 of NC_143580.1, forward strand.
TCCCACAGATGCTTAATAAAGTTGGAATCCGGTGACTAACCATATTAATGAATTCAGTCACCTCCATCCTCTGGAACTTTCAAAGCTAGCCTGCAGTGCTGCGATGTGTCTGGATGAATCCATTGATTCATGGTGCTGTATCCATAATCTGGTTCTACCAAAAGCATGGAACAAGGTTTGTCGGACGAGGAGCCACTCTTCAGATATCCAATGTTGGTGTTCCTGTGTCCACTGTTCTTTTAGCCTTGAAGCGTAAAAGCTGTATTCTTTTAGGTGTCGAGCAGAAGCTGGTGAGATAATCTGCAGATGTACTCCATCCGTGATAGTTTCGATGTATTTTGTTCCGATATATCCCGTTGTACACTACGACTCTGTTACCTGAATGATTGTTCCCGATCTCTTAGAGTTTACGATTCGTTTCAATCTCACCCTGAAGTTTTCAGCCATAAGAAAGGGCTGGATGTTTTATAATGTCGTTGTAGGGTTTTAGGTGCATCAGCAACACAGGTAATAATACGCTATATATATTAACTCAGTAAATGGAGTGTGTTCTGTGGTCGATTTTCCTTGCGCTGGATGAAAAACCGAGTTTCCGCAAGATTAAAACCCATATTACCCTCATCTGAGACTAACTCAACTAAGTTGTGCAAAAAGCCCATAAATATTCCTCACATCATCGATGGGATTCCAACTCGGGTGTTTTCCATCCGGTGAGAGAGGACGGGTCTACCAACTGGGCTACTGATGAAGCTGTTTGATATTGCGTTCGGAAGATATAAAGTACGAAGAAATTCTCATTAAATACGGTTTTCCACTTTGATGGATATCGAACGAATCTAACTGCGAATTCTGACATTTTCTCTTTTTGCAGCGGTCCTGTCTATGACCCACTAATTTACTGTGGTTGCCGAACCTGCTAATAGTGCATTTTTAAAGTTTTAGAGTGCTCTCTGTGCTAGCAGTTTAATTAACCTTATTTATTAAATAAACAATAGTACTCTGTTTCTTGTAGTACGAACGTGTTCAAGGATTCCAGTGCATAACTCATCTGTAACAGCCTGGGACTGCACATTACAGTTCAGACAAACAAACCTTAAGAAAACATGAAGATAAACGCAACGATTATAAAACAGAATATTTTTCCGAACCATTTTTCTCACATTTTTGCAAATTGGTTGAATACAATCCACAGTTACAAGTTTACAACAGCTTTTTGGCTGCATTTATTTTGCATGAAATTCGAAGGCTTGTTTATTTGATGTGTTTTTGACGAAGACAGCTTTTGATTGGAATCAGATTTCCCCTCTACACTTGATAGATATTTTGCAATTTTGTTTTGGGATTTTGGATATCGTTTTATCTATTCTAAGTGACTTGTTGACGGGAAGGATTTTGTATTTTTCTCAGATAGCTAATGGACTACAACGGTTGAAATTTCGCGGAGCAGTGTTTGTACCAGCGTTATTTAATACAGTGTTTGCTCGTTTTCTCTGAGACAAGGAAGGATTTATTTCATATGCGGACGACTTTGGAAGACGAACGGACATACAAGGCGGTTAATGATCAGTGGAAATCACACCAGGAGAACATTAATGAGCTTGTTTTTATATTTTCGTGGCTTGGTTTTGTCCATTAAATCGATTCTCAACGTATATAATCTTTAATCTGTCAAGTTCTGGTGCTCTGCAGCTACATCTAACCTTCAAGCAATTCTTGGGCTTGAGTATAAGTTACTGAAATGGCTGCCCGGTAAATTGAAACTACCAGTAAAGTACTACAATAGGATTGATTTATTGGCTGATATTGGATTACCATCGATCAAGGAGTTGAGAATATTCCAAACGGTGAACTTGTTCGCTCTAAATGATTCCATGAATCCTTGGCCGTTTATTCAGCGGAAGTTGCCAGGACTTGCCCTACGGATCAATTCGGTTATGATTCATCAAATTTAATGGGTATAGCAGTTGTTTCTTTCACCAAGCTCTAATGTTATTCTTCTCATTTGGATTGATCCGAATCTATGGGACATCTCATTTGTGTTATATGGGTCATTTGGAAAACACAACCATGAGCACCATGACGCATTGCATCCCCCCAGGCTTTCTACCAGGAAATGGTACACTGCAGCGGGAGTAGTCGTCGTCCATTCCCTCTCATCCAATGTTCCAGTACATCCCATAAGTTCTGTGGTTCATACGTTTGTCTTATATACGATATGAGTCACTCATTAATCGGGAACGATCCAGTGAATTATGAAAACAAAGGTGTCCATATACGTTTTGGAAGGTAGCGCGTTTAAAGAATGGTAGTGCATCCTTCTGAGGGACATACAAAGACGGTTTTGTTCGTAGGAAAAGTCGTTACTTCGGCTAAGAAGATAGAAGAGAGCTGGAAAGTATGAATAAAACACTAAGAGTAGGTACATTTTTCTCCTAAAACAAGTGCATATTGACATCCAATCCATAGCAATGCCACTGACAACTGAGCTTTGTATATCTTCATTTATTTTTCGTTGGACTATCTTTATTTAAGGTTGGGGCAGCTGCGCTACAACAAATAGGAACATCTAAATTTCTTTAAACCACTTATTTATCCACAGTTTCCTCTTCATGTTTAAAATGTAAGCTTAGTTGTTGCATTAATGGCTCCAAGAAAGTGTACGCCATCTGCTTGCTTCTGCGCGAGTCTCCATTGGAAAATTTGGAAATGCTTCCATAAAAATTCTACGTGCGGCTATTATTTATACACGCGTAACGTACTGACTTCGTCACGTCCCACGAGGAGTACCGGCACGTGCGCGCTTCATTTTTTCACGTGACTGAAATTCGGTAGAAAAATCGTGCGGTTAAAAATGATTTCCGAAGAGGAAGTTATTTTCTTGGGGCGTCCATGCTTTCCATCTTTTTTTTCTCTTTCTTATTCCAAGGGAAACGATCTGGAAATGGTTCGTCTGGTGGAATATCCTGTGCGGTTTTAATCAGCAGGTTTTTGGGTGAAATTTATAAAGTTAAATATTCTGAGACTGCCATGGTAACGCGGATCTTGGAGTCACAATAATGAAACCAAAATTATACAACCGTTTTAGAGAGAAATACTAATCTGAAAATATTGAAATTAATTTAGAGTTTAGCTCAACTCAACCTACCTTTTGCTGGCTCACCGAGACTATCCTATTTTTTTTTTTAACTCTGAAACTTGTACAGTAAAAGAAATAAGGAAGGAAATTATATTTATTAAAATGCATCTTGTACATCGGATTTTTCTACACTTTGTCAAAATCGCATTTCAATTCACAGTTCAATTGTTCCTGAAAGTCACTACAGAAGTCACTACGTACACTCACTAGTCGGACGTTTTCCATCGGGTTGGTGGTGGTCGAAATCTTATTTCTTCCTCCACAGCAGCGCGTATGTACTGATCCTTAGAACGGCGTCGTATACTTCTTTAAAATATTCTCACAGCATCGCACGGAGGGCCCATGATTTAAAGATGAAGAGAAGAGAGAAGATTGATACATCCATAGTAGTGTAGATGGATTAATATGGCCCTTGGGTTGCTTCGTGATGTACGTAATTAGGCATTTGGTCTTTCCGACGTGAAATGTTCAGCAGACATGCGTAGATGACCTGAACAGTTGCTCCCCAAACGACCGTCTGTGATGAATATCTGAAAAAAAGAAAGGGGTATGATGTATTCGTGTTGAATTTATGAAGTCCTGCGTATGAAACTGGGAAAAAATTTCATATATTGTGATTTTTAATCACTATAGACGGTCAGTTCAATTTAAAATTAAGAAAAACATTGAATTCAGCTCTTTTGACTATTTAAAAATATATCTTAAGTGATTATATTATTTTAATTGATTTTTAAAATACATGTTTAAATGATTATTCGTTATATTTAACTGTTAAATATTAAAATTGAAATTTTTATTTTAAATAATTAATTTGTGGTTCTTGAATTCATTTGCATAAAGCTGTATTTCAGATCGAGATGTAATAAAAGATTGTTGTTTTATTTAAGTTTTGTCTTAGTTCATTATCTTTTGAGCACCAGTGTAGAATATTCATCACTTTATCTCTAAACTTTCATCAATAAAGTACTGTATTTCCCTAAAATCTCTGATCAGTCAATTATTGTAGTTAAAAGTTGAAAATTTCCTTATTAAAATACTTTATTTTCCATGACATCTTGATGGTGTCTTCCTCAAAAGGTGTTCAGGAATTTAAACCAGCAGCTATCACTACAATATTAATAATTTCAGAATAAAAGTCCCCTTGGATAACAGTGGATTCATCACTTGTCACCCGATTGGAGAGGTCCGGGCTCAAACCTCGTTGGAGCGAATGAAGGAATTCTTAAGGCCTTTTCAGTTTGTGCTGTAGTTAGCCTTTCTCAAGCCAATTTAGTATGGTTCCCTCCCATGTTATTCCAGATTCGGAATAACCCGTGGTTTTATTCAATTTTCTCTTAAGTTTCTGCTTTAAAAAATCACAAATATGAAGCCTTCAGTCCTGTGGTGAAGTATTCCAACCCCTGCGTTTTTCTTGTCAGTGTTTTTAATCGATTTTCCCCATTTTAAACCCTTGACATAGTCTGCACCGATACATCGGTCACCTCCACTACTGTTAAGGATAATCGCAGTTGTCATACAATTAATTATAAATCTCTGATAGTATTTTTTTAATTTAAAATATAGAACATCCTTTCCCAGGAATAGTATATGCTAATAAATAGTTTGTAGATTTTTTTTCATGCGCTCTGATCTCGATCTATCAAAGGGAAAAAAAATGAAAATAAGTGGGTTGTACAGAAGCGATGCTAAACTTGTTATATCCGTGCAGTATGATAATAATTTAGAGAGAGAGAGAGAGAAAGAAAGAAAGAGAGGAAAATGTTTTTGTATATCTGACGTACTATAGATTTCACAGGTAACATTTACCTTCTGCATGTATTTATTTTATTTTTTATTCTAAGAGAACTCATTAATTTCTCGAAAATTGCTCTCAGTGTAGGGTTTTCTGTCACGCATGCAATCCACCATCCCATTACTTAAAATGCACATAACCATTTGGTTTTATTTATGCGCAGTGGTTATCCATTTCGATAATAATGGTCGTTGTAGAAGAAAAGTCTGTGCTTGTGTTCAGTTAACGGTTAGATTGCTTCTAATAATGATTATGAAAACAATTTCAATCGGTTGTAATACTATGGAATAGATGGACATGCTAATCAAATTATCTTAGAGTGAGTTTTCGTTGTTTTCAAATCCTCCCTACCTATTTGTCTTTTAACTAAGGCTTTCTAATTAATGATTTTGTAAATTAGAGCTTGTGAAAAGTGTAATTTCTTTTCTTTACCCCCTGTAATCCAATTTCCATTTTTCCCATGGCATCTGATGTATATAATATATCATTGGATACCTTCCTTTAATTCTCTTCTTTAATTGAAAAGATTTTTGCCTATTTTATCATAAAGAATAACTGTGCAATTTGATAAATATAAAAAATATATACGAAATGACCAAATTATTAAGAATTGTCTCTTTCTTTCTCCTTCCCATTCTCCATCTATCTCTTCCTCAACCCACTCCTTCTACCCCTCTCTCTTTAAACCCCTCCATCAAAGTGTCTTTTTTTCTTTAGCTCACTAGTTCTAACCCTTTCGTTTTCTTTTTCTTTCTTATGATGCCCATAAATACTCGCAGATATGAACAGTGTGACCATTTTCAATTGAAAATTCTCATTGAAGAAACGCCATCAAGCAGAAGGATCTTAGAAATCCAGTAGCTTATCTTCAATTTCCGTACTTGTCTCTTAAATGCGCGTGCTTTGGCTTTGAATTCAGTTTGTTCAACTTGAAAGGCCGGACCCGATGTTTTGCCAATAGTTGCAAATATATTCTCAGTCTTATGTAGTCATTATCACATAAGACCGTTTCTTTGGAAGTGGCCATTTGGTTATTGAGTACAACCTGGCTAACTGATTCCATCATCTTGATAAGTTAGATGCTTAGATAAAATGTTCGAATAATTATCGGGATGCTTCATTAACAGCTCAAAGGAACTATTCCTGGGTTGGATATGGCCCTTGAACCAAACGTTAAATACCACTCTTCTAAAACGTTTCCATTGGTATTGGGCAGAGAGAAACGACTCAATTTTACCTTTAAGATAACAAAAGTTAAAAATAACCAACTTGTATACTCTTAATTGTTTTGGTTCAAACACAACGCAAACAGTGAATAGTGGATCCACCATGTCAGTGTAATGTCTTTCGTCTGGATAGGTCTAGACTTAGAGAAAATGTTTCTGTAAACCAATAAACTGTTTTGTTTAATCAAAGAAAGGGATTTTTATTGACTAATTGTTGGAACAATTATTCAAATAATTGTTCCAACAGTTAGTCGTCTGCTATTATGATTGTTGGTCACTGTTCATTGTTGTTTCCGCTTCCATATTTTATGGGTCTCTGAAAGAATTCCATTAGAAGTTGTGTTTGTGCGTAATCAGTGTCATATAGGATCAAAATAATAACTTTGTGCATTGACCAAGAACCTGTAACAAAAGAGAAAAAAATTTAATCGTCTGCACTAGGGATATAAAACCAATAATAGCGAAACATAGTGTCACCTAGAAATCTCCTCTGTTATTCCCCAGATACTAAAACAACGCATAGGCCCATTTCTTCAAGTGTGTAACATGAACATTCTGTACCTCTTATTGCCGCCCAGGAATCCCGATGTCTGTCGCATTCTGTTTCTGACAATTCGTCATTGTCACCGACATCTGTCGTAGGGGAGGTCAGCTGTACAAAGTCTTCCGTGTCGCTTTCTATGGTTCCGTAGCTGCAAGATAAAAAGAAAAAGAATCGACAATGGTATGTGAACACCCAGTAGTATTTTCTTACATGTCACTGAACTATGCTGGTGTTTTTAGTTTTTTTTGTTTTTTTTTTTATGATGGGACAAGAGTCGAGGTGGAAGATACAAGTATAAAAAATTGACAGTAAGCATTGAGAATAAATAAACCGAAGACGTGTGGAAATTTGCACTGAAACTCCGGTGCTGTAATTTAAATGCACTTCAAAAATCAGAATATGCAAATTTGACTAGCTCAAGTTAAATTGAAAATATAAAATTCTTACGAGAGATGATCTTATTAAAACCGACATCTCGCATGCAAACATATATAATATAAATTGCGATATATGAATCAAAACGCGTCTCCAGACAGGGGATACTCTTAACATAATCGCTATATTAACACATGATAAGTATATGAAAGGATAACTTCAAAATGGAAGTTATATTAAAATGGAACACCTAGATAAAAAGATCATATTTTTAATGATCAAGTGTGTAGATGAATTTACCGATGCATATGACCAACTGCAAAGGTAGTCCAGTGTTATCGAGCCTTTTTGGTGAAACAATGTGCTTATTACAAACAGTAATAAATGAATTTGGGCCGTTCTTGGTAATAGATGCAGCTTAAAAACTTCGAGATGGATCCCACACCCAACTTCAAGTGTGGAGCCTTTAGTTTACTTTTATTTTCATCATGCAACTGAATTTAACGCCCTATTATGTGCCTCATTGATGAAAAATGGTGAGATTAACCAGCTGGAATCAGAGGAAACCAGTGAAATTCGACTGGGGACTTCTCTTACTGCCCAATCCATTTCATTATGGTCGTCAGCTCCCAATACTTTGTGAAAAGATGCCTTACTTCTCCGCATAAGTCATAGGGAAAGCAACTGATGACCCTCTCCTTCCTAAACCTTGCTATTAAACTGCATGAAAGCAAACAAATATTTGTTATTCCCTTATGAGGACACCACGAATGTATACCATTGTAAATACTTTTTGGAATTGATGTTTTCTCCGTAATGTTTTATACTACAATTCTGAGGCAGCATCCCCGTTGATCCCAATGATCTTCCTTGCAAGGAAGGATGGAAATCCCTAGTTTTTCATCCCTTAAATTGACCACAGAATGCATTCAATATATAAACACTATTCTTATGCCTTGTGGCCTTGGCGTCCTTGACGCTTCCTCTAAATCAATCCAACTCATTTGTAGCGTGCTTTAACCAAATAAAAACGTTTCTTCATCAATTAATTTCCTTTGCAAATGCATTCTAATAAATGAATATTAATTATAGCCGCCCTGTATTTTGATGAATATTAAGTGGAAAAAAAAAAACATTACGATTGGTATGAGCTTGTAGATGAACTAGCAGCTCATATAAAGTATTCCTTAACACACTTCTTAATCAGTTCCTAAAGAAACCCTTACCACTCTAATACGAATACCTTTTTCCATTTATTTTGTTTGGAAAAAAACACTTTATGCGTAATTATATTCATCCTTCCTTAAAATATTCTTTAATTTCATTGCGTGTAACGAGAAGAGTTTAAAACCATGATATATCTCTTAAGAAACGTGTGTGTCTTTTTTTTGTGTGATGACTTCTATGCATGGATAGTTGACTCAGATAAAATTTCATTAGCAGACCGCTACGAAAAATAATTCAGTTCTAAACATCTGTTTATCTTTAGAGCAGGAATTTCATTTCTGATGGAGAAGTTTAGCAATTTAAAGAGAAAATTATCAGCTCTCTCTCTTATAATGAATTCCCAGACTGGGAACAGTTTTATAAATCAACGTTTGCGATGACTGTGCTGTATAAAATTTTACTTAACAAAATCTTATTACTCTGTTTGAAAGCATCTAACAAGATTATCAAAGTTCTAAGAAATATAACAAATTTTATTTCAGAAACTCAAAAGAGGAACGTAAAAGTGGTAACTATGATTACATTGAAGAATTCCATTTTCTGTGTACATAAGGCGATTGCCTTCTTGTCGTCGGTGTATTCCCCAAAGCACCATCTTGACAGACGCGAAAAAATATAAAAGAAGTGCTGCGGAATCAGCCCAAACGTCACTGACTGTTTGACAAATCCCACGGATAACTGCAAGGCCGACACAAGTCTGGTTTTACAGATGGGCCTGTTATCAGATAAGAGAACATGATAGGAATTTCATAACTAGTTGACAGGTCCATTGAGGGAACCTAAAGTGGGTTGGATTGGGGGAGGGAACAGTCGACTAGTGTTCCTTCTCTTAGTGTCCTCGAAAATTCATTGGTGCTGACAGAGGTAAGATATTGAACCAAAAAACGCCTGGACAGCTAAAGATTTTTTTGTTTCTTTCTGTGTCAAGGGACTTGAAATACCGACAAAGCTTGAATGACACTATGAGAGAGTCATTACAGATTCGTTTAATTGGTGTGGTACCTTTGAGACTCCCTTTTGCGGATTCCTGTTACTTTAGAAAATGGAAGCAGAAGGAAACATCCCAGAGGAAGAGTATGTCTTCATGATAGAATAACGACAGAAATATGTTCTTTAGAGTAAGAGACAGAGCTGAATAGAAAGGGAATTATAATACTCAGAATGAGAAACATTCGTCAATAACAAGTATTGCACTCTTGTTGGATTTTAGGCGCATCCTGGAATTATATCATCTGCGCTGTGTGCGTTACTTCTCTTCGAGCATATGTATTCACATGCCGATTTGCATGTTGTGCGGGCTGAAAAACTGGAAAAAACTTCGAGGGGCCCAACTCCCTCTGCCTGAAATTGTCTAACTATAAACCAGATTGAAGAAGCCTTTAGAAAGTTCTCCATTCTATGATGAGGCTTGAACCCAGACCTCTGTAAATACGTGACAAGCGGATAAACCACTATATATCTCATGGAAGATACTAGAACGAGTAAGAGTTGACGAGAAATATAAGGAGGCATCAAGAAGTTTCCGAAGTAAGGCAAAATACTTCGTGTGTAAAACAGAACATATGCACAAGTTGAACTACAATCACTTTCTGTCCTGGGCAGTCTTTATGTCGTTCGTGATTGGGTTCTTACTCGATCTCAGTGCATTTTACCAAAATCGGTTGAGTTGCTTTACCATCTAAAAATTTATCTAATTTTGAGAAAACAAACATTAAGTTTTATGCGACTTAAGGAAGAGATATTCCATAAAATGGGACATGATCAAGCATATTTTACCCATGAATACATCTCAAAGCCACAAATTCACGAGCCATCCAGAGGCTTTTAGACAGGACGGCACTCGTTGGAGGACGTTTCTTGTGTCTAGAGTATAGTAACAGCCCGTCTTGACGACACCATTACTTGCCATTGGGAGGTTATCAAGTGTAACTCATGGCAAATGATGGACGAAGTTGTCAAGGTTATTGGTATTTCGCTCAGTGGTTTACACTATTTGCCCTTGTAAGTGGGGTGATAAACGACAGAGTTGCTCGAACTCAGCCCTGCTAAATAAAGTTATCAACGAAGATGAGGCACGGTGGTACCTTTACGATTATCATTTCAAATATCCATTCTCGCATTGAAATCTCTTATAATCATCCGAAATGTGGCATTTATTCTTGCTTCTTCTCCCGTTTGCTTACGATAAAGGAAATTCTGAAGGCATATCTGGTTAACTTGGCAAATAAAATATTGGATGCAGAGATGATGACGCTGAAGACGATGGCAGTCATCTGCCTGTAAGATTATTTTCATCAATGGTATGTCAGAGGACAGAAATGTGTGGAGCCGAACGAGATAGGTGCCATCCCCAAAAATCAATAATAAAAGTCATCAACCAAATGCCAAATAAGCCAGTCACTGGTCCAGTTCCCTGCATCCATAATTGATGTCATTTTATATATTTTTAGGGAAATTCTTCGCAGTGAGACACTTCCCAAAATCGAGAAGCAATATTTCTTTAAGCAAGTACCGAAACTATGAATTACAAGTCTCTGAAGGACTTCAGGATAATAATAAAATGTACAGTACTCGAGGCCTGTGAAAAGATGATCTACTCCTCAGTGTCCAGTCACTGCTTCGGACACACGATTGCACACCTTAACGCAATGATTCCCAAAGACTGACTGCTACTAGTCTCTTAGAAACACTTCTTACAATCGAGGATATCATCCACAACGGATCTCAGCTTGATGTCATATTTCTTGATATTAAATCTGCCTTTGATAAAATTTGATATCGAGATGGAATAACGCAGTTCATGTTTAAGTTTTTTTCAACACGTACGAACTATCTGTAGAATACACACACTGAATATACAAACGAGACCTTCCAGAAAGCCATATAAATATTTAATTGTGGTGCTTATCATAAATATTTCTAAATCTAATTCTCCATTACAGTCGAAATGCACCCAACATAGGCTGATAAGAAAGATATAATGGGAACTGGGCAGCTCTGCTTTCTTTTAATATTTTTCCGCTCCTCTCTCTCTTCAGTGTAGTTGTTATTGTCGTTCGTGCCTCGCATGTGCATGCCGTCTACACGTTTAAGAGCCGTAAAACTTAATTTACAGCCCTAAGCAGCCGTAGACTGGCAAGGAATTGTATCCACAGGGACTCTTTTCCTCCATATCTGTTTCTACCATACGTTACAACAAGTCACAGATGAGCTTCTGTTACTCCCATAATTCCTCTGTAAGCCCGTTCCACTCGCCTCCAGGAGTTATTCTGGTGGAAAGGATGGATCTGAAGAGCCGGCTTCGAGTATATGTGGCTCCGTAACGAAAGGAAAAATTCAATTTGCGATTTATTTATCAGCTTCACTGGATACCTCTTCCTACTTTGTCGGGAGATGGTTATGGAGATGATCTCCTGTTCAGGTGTACGTTGGCTACCTTTGATGAGTATTTCTTGAAATAAACTCGTAAACTTCACTACTGGATCGATACACGGGTGAGTTATCGTAGTGAATGGGAAAATCCGTTATGGAATGGTCTTTGATCGTCGAATTTCGTACAGACGTTCATTATGCTGAAATAAATGAAAGGCCTACGTCACAATGGAAGGACCTTTGCATGCGTCTCCCAGGGAAACAGTTAAATAAATACATGTACTCAAATATCAAGTAGACCATAAGACATTCCACTCAAAAGTTGAACATGCCGAGCAGTATTTGCACAACAAGATATACATCCATGCATATATTAAATTCCAGAGATGAATGGTCTTGTTGATTCTGAAGAAAGCCGAACTGAAACGAACTTCCTCAGAGTGGACCCTTTCAAATTTACTCAACTGGCACCAAGATTTTGGCAAACAAATGATACTGTCGCTGGAAGAATACTGAATGGGTAGAAAGAAAGCCAGAGTCTAGAGAAGAGTAGTCGCATTGAAATAAGACTTGGATCTACAGACTTGCTGTACAGCAGCGTTACTATTTGGTATGCAGTCCAGTTATTGGCTTTCTAAACAGAAAGATGATAAAGAATGGTATTACCGAGGGTGCGTAGATCGACTACTGCAATCAAGTTGAATTTTCTGTAAAATTAACCTTCTGAAATTGAATTTTTTGACTAATAAGAACCCGTTTTTAAAATATATTTCGCTTTATTTATTAAAAATAAAATTATATTATCCGTACCCTTTAAACAGAGCCTTTTCAATGTTTATACAAATTAATTCAGGAACCATGGGACCGAAAAAACAATTTGCTTACAAAAAATCTGTTTTTTCCCTGACAGATTACGTGGACGATATCATTTGTCAGATCATAATTAATTAACGAAGGCTTTTTGTCTAAAGCTTTATCTAAAAGCATGGTAATCCACGTCAGCTCCAACCAAAAAGAAAGGATTAGTCCCTCATGGAATATTTCCATAGAAAACATTTAATATCTTCTCGCTAATAAAGAAATTGCTAATGGTAGTTATATATCAGGTAAGTAGCCCCTTTTTTGTTTTCATGAGGCACTCATCGTTTCTGTGTTAATTATTTGCTCAGCTAATGATCATTCATGATGGAAACGAAGTACTTAATCTTCGTGCTGATATCGCTGAAGAGAAAGCAAATAAGCAAGGATTTATTTTATTGGAGGATTATTAAGCCTTTAATTGCCTTCAGTTAAAAAAATAGCATGGATGGAGAAAGACTACCACTCTTGAGTCGAATGGGAGCAATTTCTTGATCACAGAGATGTTAAAAAAGGAAATTAGAAGATTTTCTTAGCAAACATTGTCACGCAAATTCTGCGTTCATTATATGGAAGTGCAATATACAGTTACTATGTTAGATATTGATTTCAACACGCAGCTCTACCTTGATCGTTCTAATTCACGAAACGAATGAGAATGTATACACTAAGTGGGCACTTTATTAGCTACGTCTATCGTTTTCATGAAATCGAGCGCTCCTTAAGTAACAACATCATCACGAGTTCGTACCATCTGATATAAAGCAGGTGGGTAGACGTACTATGTAAGGATGCTATGTGTGTATAAATCAGTGCAAGAATCGCAAAAGGAAACATTTCAATCACTTTGAATGTGCCATGGTAGACAATTCCAGACTCAGCAACCCTAACATTTTCAAAGAATTCTAAAAACGTTGTCTGGACTCATGAATCCCAGTTCTTGCTATTTCACTCTGATGGGATGACCAGGACATGGTAAAAACAGAATGAATTTACACTGTGCTGCCACTTTATTAGGCACACCTACCTAGTAGCGTGTTGAGCCTCATTTAGCCTTCAAAACAGTCTGAATTCGTCTAGGCATGGATTGAACAAGATGCTGAAAACGTTGTGCAGGAATGGAGTACCATGAAGACATGAGTGTGTCACACAGTTCCTTGAGATGCGACGGAGGTGTAGGCCTGCAGCGAACAGCCCTTCCAAGCTCATCCCAAAGATGTTCAATGGGATTGAGATTCAGGGACTGAGCGCGCCACTGCTGCAAAGAAAAGCCATTGTCATGTCCTTGGAACCATTCCATAGTGATTCGGGCTTTGTGCACCGGCGCATTATCCTGCTGGAATTAACCATCTGACTTAGGATAAACTGTCAACATGAACGGATGCACTTGGTCAGCAACGATGTGGCATTTAGACGTGAATCTATGGGTATCAATGGACCCAACGTGTGCCAAGAAAACATTCCCCACACCATAATACTGTCCCCACCACCTTGCACAGTAGTCGTCACACATGACGGATCATAGATTCACGTTGTTTTCGCTAAATTCTGAGCCTCCCATCAACATGGTGCATCAGGAACTTCGACTCGTCAGAGCAAGCAACTGGCTTCCAATCCTCGATAGTCCAGTGCTGGTGTTGCTGTGCCCACCGGAGGCGTGCTCTCTTGTTCTTCATTGATAACAAAGGTACGCGATGTGGCTGTCGGCTGTTGTAGCCCATTCGCGACAAAGTGCGACTAGTGGTCCGTTGCGATATTTTGTTCTGCGCACCAAAGTTGTATTTTTACGTAATGTGCGACATTGTGGCCTGTCTGTTTGCTTGCACAATTCTAGCCATCCTCCTCTGACCTCTCTCATCAACAATGCGGATGATTTAATTCTCACTGTGACGGCAGATAATAGGACACAACTTGAGATTCGAGCAAATCAAGCTCTGTATACTCTACAGCGGTGGGCTACGGAGAAATTTCTACAGATCTCGCCTGCCAAAACGACTTCCATCTTGCTTAAGGGAACATTGGACATAAGGAGGTCACCGCAAATTAAAATAAATTGCGCTACAATCAAATTCGCCCAACAAATGAAATACCTCGGGATCATTTTTGACAGCAAGCTCACATTCCAACCGCATCTCAGGCAACTCAGGACGAAGATTAGGAACTACTCAGGCCTGATTGCGCGAGTCTCACGCAAGGACTGGAGACTGAGTAAACAAACCATGTTGCTATACTACAAGACTACTTTTCTCCCAGCGATCACATACGGTGCACCAATATGGTACCATAGAACCAGACTGACCACCAACAAAAGAATACTGATCTCAACACAACGAACAATATTGCTCAAAACAACCCGAGCCTGCAATACTGTGAGCACGGAGGCGCTCCAGGTTCTTACTGGATCCTTAACCCTGGATCTCGAAGTGATCAGATGCGGACTAGCATACTACATATCAAAAGGAATCTCTGTGACCTACTCGGGCTTTACGATTGAACCCACACACAATATAAAAATGGAAAAGGCTCGGCTCTTGGCACACTTAAAACAGGAATGGCAAAACAGGTGGACAGACTCAACCAAAGGAGAGGTGACACGACACTTCATACCTGATGTAGACAGGTTTTTCCCAAAACTACCTGTATGGTTCCACCCAGGCCTATATGCCACCTACTTATTGACGGGTCACGGCCCCTTCAACGAGAAACTAACATCTCTGGGCCTCCTCCAAGACCCCAACTGTTCATGTGGCGAACCGGAAAGCTGGACCCACCTCATGCACGAATGTACAAACTACGAGGACCTACGTGGAAATCTAATAACAAGATTGACCTACGTGCCGCGAGGCCAGGAGCATCATCTCTTGGACACAAGCGAAGAATATAAGAACCTCACCAGATTTGCACAGGAACTCTTTGCCAGAAGAAGAACCTGTTCTGCGATCAGGAACTAAGGGCACAGTATGCCTTGTAGCAGACATTAAAATTCCACAACACCGGACTATAAGCAGCACTAGACCACCCTTCCTGATGATGGAAACAGGATCAACGGACCAGACCCATCCGGGATGCAAAAGAGACACTCCACGAGACTACCCTGGTCGTGTATATAACCCATAAATGTGACTGACCTCAACTTACCTGGATGGACACACAGCCAATGAATGACATCGGGGAACTGGTTCCGACTGCTTCGTTGGACCCATATCTTTTTCCCCACCTTGAACAGCAGATTTGCTGCCAGTGTGCCAACTGGCGACCGAGATGGGCACTCTTTCCTGGCTTTCTTTCCACTCCACTTCCCTGGCAGGGGGGGAGGTGCCTATCCTATTGTCTCCTCCCTTCCTCGCCACCCCCATTTTCCCTTCTGGTGGGGCATGGGCATGCCCCACTGACACCTATTGGAGTCGCCTTCCCTATTGACTCCATATTTCTGTCTCTCCCCCCCAGTCTTCAGTCTCCCTCCCCTACTCTATCTGTACACAAGCGATTGCCCTACACGTCCAAATTTAATCATGTCCAAATTACTGTTTGCCAATAGTTTCGGCCTTTCAAATCCTAGCGCTCTTAACGCCCCCCCCCCCCCCACGCGAAAGATCAAAATTTTTTTTTTTAAGGTCCTAGCCACTGAAATCTCAGGAAATTAGGTGGCAGGACCTGCCAGAGTAATTAATTATAATGCTGATATACCTGACCTGCCTCCACGGGGCTGAGTGTGGACAACTTTGGGCCTCAGCAGGGGTCCAGCGGCTAAATGGCCAGAAGAACAACGGTACATAGCACTATACATATACAATATCCACACACTTTTAAATCTCTGGCCTTTCCAGTAAACTGGCACACCTACAATGAAAGGAACAAGGAGATGGGGGAAACCCCTGGTGCCGCTTGACACTAAATACACTCTACACTCTCATCAACAATCGATTTTCTTCCACAGGAGTGCCGTTGAGAGGATGTTTTCTGTTCGTTGCACCATTCTCGCTACACCCTTGAAACTGTGGTGCGTGAAAAGTTCAGGAGAACTGCCGTTACAGAGATGCTTTGTCTAGCACCTACTACCATCCATGCCACGTTCGAAGTTCGTTAGATCACTCCTTTTTCCCATTCTTGCAATGATTTGCAAGCTTAACTGATACCAGAAAGGTTGTTCTGCTGCATTTATATCTACAACTGTGGTCAAGGGACAAACCATTTGTGTATACAGCAGGGGTGTACCTAATAAAGTGGCAGCACAGTGTATTCACCTGCCAGTTATTAATAATGCAAACTGGCGGTGATGGTTTAATAGTGCGGGGAGTGTTTTCGTGGTGGACGCTGGGCCCCTTGATACCAGTAAAGCAACATTTAGATGCCATAGGTTATTTGGAAATTTCTTGAGATCGGACACATTACTTCATGACTGCAGTATGTGTATCTATGTGTATCTAAAAATGAATTCTCCCAACAAGATAATGCGTCATGTCACAAAGCCAGCATTGTACAGACTGGTTCCAGAAAGAGAAGAGAGAATCAGCGTACTGTGATTGCCTTCCAGTCACCAGATTTCAAACCATTTGAACACGATGAAGTGGAACTAACTCTTCAGAATAGAAATCCGCAGCATCCGATTTGCATCAACTGTTCGAAGCAGTTCCGTCAACATGGAGTATAATTACCGTGCCACGCCTTGGTGGACACCTTAGTGAGTCCATGTCACTCGACTTGTCACACAAGGTCAATTTCTGGGTCACTTTTATTATTTTAAATGTAAATTTAATCTCGAAAGGCCTGTGTAGCGTTTGCTATCACGTTCCTGCTCCACTATGACTTCTTTCCTGTTTCTAAATTACGTGTTATTCCATTTATATTCTAAGGAGGCACCAGAATGTGGGGGATACCCACTCTAATACTTTAATCTGCCTTTTGTTCTTATTTTAAAGTAAATATTCCTTTGTATTTTTCTGTTGTTTCTTTTCTGGCTGAAATTTCGCATTCCGTTTTTTTCATTTTGAGTTTTAATTTCTTTGGTAACTTGACGAAAACAATATTCTTATTCCTTCCCACTCTCCTTCTGCATATCTTAAAATATTTATACACGGTTCGATACCACTATGAAATCGAGTCCATTAGTTGAGTGTAAACTTCCAAGATTTATTGTCCCTACTTGGGCCCAAATGTCTTACGGAATAACAACATTCCTTTTGTACATAAAATTACTTCTCTCTCTCTCTCTCTCTCTCTCTCTCTCTCTCTCTCTCTCTCTCTCTCTCTCTCTCTCTCTCTCTTACGCACAGCAAAAATAAGGTGGCCATTTTGTCTACAGACACCATGTAAGGAAACTGTTTCAGGTTGTTTGTCGAGCGAAATAGCTCGTGTTCATCGAAGTGTGTGGCGGAAATCAAAGAAATTTCGGGCTCTGCAGTATGCACCAGGGAATTCTGCAGGTGGAGGCTTCAACGCTGACGCTGTGTTAATAAGTAGACGCTTTTTTTCAGTGGGTGTGCTTGAATAGGAGTGGGTACACCGAATTTAGAAAGAGCTTCTATTTTTATCCTTTAAAGAGAAGCTTTGTTGGATGAAAAACCATTATAACCATTAAAAAAATCAAACGTATTCAAGCGGGGAAATTTTATTTACAGGGACCAGAAAACGAGGGACCATGCATCCCTATAACGTGAAGATTTGTAATATATTCTTACCTTTCCAATAATGATTTTGGCTTCCCTGTTCTGGGTGGAGCTACTGGTAAACCTGGGTCCCCTGTAAAAGTGGAAGACTTTCAGTTTAAAAATTATAATATACTAAGAGCATATTGAATTTTAAACAAGATAACGTAAAGCTTGGAGATTTATAGAGAAGATTTTTCATTGATAATATCCTTTCAAAATAATTTGAAAAGAAATTACTTCTATTATTGGTATTTAAATAAATTATTGCCGAGTGTTTGCTTTCTATACTAACTTTTAATTAATCAAGATTCAAATTACCTGGCTGTGAGCCATATTCAATTGGTGGGCGAGAGTGGGTCCATAACTTGGCGTAGGGAGTGTAGTCATCTGTCTGAGGGAGATAGAAATGCTAGATACAAAATCTGATTTTGAATTATTAGATAATTGCATGAAATTCATAAAAAAATCAAAACAAAATTAGTGCTGTTTTAATGTCAGTAAACGAGATAGAAAAAACACGAGATGATTCGCTAAAGTCCGACAACAACCAAGGAACTTGGCACCACACTTCCACTCCAATATATCTTCACTGTCTAAAAAATATGTTCTCATTTAACTTGAGTATTGAGTTGGCCATAGATCTGTAGTGATATCACAAGAGAATAACCACATGAATTACGCACCCAAAACCATGTACCAACTGATCCAAATATAACATCGCACCCAATTCAATTGACCCAGAAAAGTGTCATATTTCTGGGAACAAGCACCTTGATGATGGCGAGCAATGGAATATCATTTACCATCAACACAGAACATGCTGACAAATACGTGGAACCCGAAGAAGGGGCCAATAAGCTTGCTCTTCTCTAAAGACGCAAAGTACTTGAAGAAAAGTGAAGTAACTGTCTAATAAGCTTTCTTAACCATTTTTATTCACGAAATCAGTGTCCTCCAGACAAACGGTCTGCAATTCGATGTTTGGTTTGATGACTCATTTGATTCGTCACCAGAGCAACGGATACGTGTAAAAAAGACATTCGTATAATAATGAACTTATTATTCGCACTTGAGAAGACACTCCAGAAGCAGCTATAAGGATTCGCACAGATGTGAAGTTACCTAGCCCTTTAGACATTCACTTGACTTTTCACAGACATTTTTAAAGTTTTGTCTAATATTTAAGATTATAATTTGTTATTCCAAATGTTTTGCGAAGTTCAGCAAAGTTCTTATCAACAATTCATACTGTTTGTTTGTTAAAATAATTAATCACAGCATATGGTAATCCAAATCGGAATGAATTTGAATCTCCTAGAGATGGATGAATCTTAATTTGTGTCGTGTTCTCCTCCCTGCCAGACTAATGGAATGAAACCTGATGGCTGAATAATAATACGAACAATGTCCATATTCTAGGCATTAGGTAATTACTAGCACAACCGATGAGACAATTTCAGTTTATGAGGAATGGAGATATGGTGTACTGTAGTGTCTGCATATACACCTAGGAAGTTTCTTGATGAGAAATACACATAGAGGAACATCTGTTTCCTCAGTTCCTTCGCAAGTTCAGCAACTGTGAGTAAAAGGACACATTGGCGTTGGAGCAGTCACCTATCAAGACCGCTTATTACTTATGATTATTTTCTCTGTCAGAGTTTTGAAAAAAAGTTGCCTTAAGTGAATATCAGCATGCTGTATGAAAGGGACGTCATGAAACAGATGATTTTAATTACGAGGAAACTGGAATAATAGAGTGTTTATTGTCTCTTTCCATGCCATTTGTTTGCCAGTGACATGCTCAGTACAAAGTGTGCCCCAGATTTGATATTACTGCCGCATCTCTCGATGTTACGCAATTGTCCAGTCGTTTCAAATGGGTCAGACGTTATCCCAACTACACGCAGTGCACAGCAAGACACGTGCGAATTCACAAATTCTATAAATCATGATCCTTGTTTCTGAATTTGATTTCGTAATGGATCCATCTAATTGGATATACAGTGAAAATTGGTTAAATAATAATGAGAGGCGAAATAATTGGTGTCATAAGGATAGCATTACAAGATTTCACTGAAGAAGTGGTACAAGAAGTGCTATGAAACGTCTGAGAATATCTGTAATTCTTTACAGTCCACCCCAGGTTTAAGTGTTCATTATTTCACCAACTTCCAGTTCTTTATATACCAGCGCACCATGCAGCTAAAAGAATATTTAAGATTCATATATGGATATATATACCTTTTGGTTAAAAAGTGAAATAATCAAAGAACCTTTACACTTTTTCTGAAATGGCGTAGCCAAAGAATATTCTACCTTTTCTGAAGTTGAGCAATCTGAGAACTCCATGTTTTTCTGAATTTGACTAGCCAAAGAACTCCATTTTCTCTGAAGTGCAGAAGTCAGAGGACTCCAGAGCAATTAGATAATCCCACATCTTCTGAAGTCAGGCAGTCAAAGAACTTGACTAAGCTCTCCCAAGTGGAGCTTTTTTAAAGTGGAGGAGTTTCCAGAATGTCCCACTTTCAGTAAAATGATACATCGGATGTAAAATAAATCGAAATAAATAGAAATGTGGGGTATTTCCATTAAAAAAAAAAGACACAACCTTAAAGTGGTCTGTATGAATGATATTCAGTCGAATCACTTAAGATTAACCACGAAATCTCTTCGCTAGCGCAACTGCTGTTCAAAGAAGTGACGTGACAAATTATTTTTCTGTTTTCCATCCTCCTCCTTTAACTATCGATATGTTTTCGCAACAATTCGTTCGTTGTTGAAGGATAGATTTACACAACCGCTACCACCTTCCTTCTGATGTCCAATAATTCTGAATCAAAATGGATTTTTAGTGACGTCTGCTGGCAGAAGAACGCTGAACGACAATTTTTTGTTTCCAGTTTTATTAAAAATCCGACTATGGCAACGGCTGGTATGCATTGATTAAGGCATTATGTAGCATTGATCAGGAGCCTTAGAAACAGAGCTAACACTTGGATAGAAGGAAGGGAAAAGGACATGTTGGAGCTCTCATTTTTTTCATGTTTCTTGCTTATTAATCCTTGTCACTATAGTAGAACAATCTTTCCTCTAGAAATATTTTTACATATAAACAATTGTAGCCTACGTTCTTCCGAATCGCTAACCACATTTTGGAATCAATAAAATAAGCCATTGTAACTTCCAATAAACAGTCGTATCTCCTAACTGTTAGATTGAATATATTGCAATTTTGAAGGCAGTAATATATAATAAATCGAATTCCAACAGTGCAGTGACGTATTAGATTCAGCTGTGTAGGAATTTAATACCTCGCTGTATAGTTGGAACGGATACATTTACAGGAGGGGGCAATTTGGACTCACAAAACCCATTTCGAAATATGGCTAAAGTTTGTAAATGGATTTCAGTTAGAAAGTCGTTGCTGATGGGATGTTATTCTTTGAGTGTTTCTTTAAAGGAAGGTTGAGTAAGTTCATCCCATGAACAAATAAACCGACCTTAACACCATTTGAATATACGCGGGACATCGATTTCTCCATGAATGGAGTAAGCTTTTTGGTTTTATTTATTAAGGTAGTTCTTTCAATTTAGAGAATGTATTTCAATTTTCGTATGTACTGTAGATCTTTAAAGAGCACCATAATCATTATAAATTCTAATTTAATTAACCTCTCAGTGGGGGCGCCCCTTTTGTAGCAAAAACGGTGGTGGGACACCTGATAGGTGCCCTTCTGTTTAAAATCATCAGCAAAACGTTGTGGCTATACTGACACTGTATTTAAGTCTAAGGCTAATTTGTCAGTGGTGAGCCCTCGTGGGTAGCACAGTTATTACGACCACCCTCCCACACTGGGTAGAAGATACCTGAGTTTGGAATCCAGGCAATGACTCGAAGAATTGTTATTGGTCTTAGAGGAGGATTTCATATTGTTTTTCAAACTCGTATACGTAATACATTCGAAATTAAGGAGTTTCCCTCTGTCCGAAAGGCTTCAACTGTTTATCAGTTTAAGAATTGTTTATGTGAATATTGTTATTTAATAATACTTCAATATTTTAATAAAACTGTCAGAGATTGGCTGAGCTGCTTGGAAAGAGCCACCCAGTTTTCTGCATTCCCGATTTGATGTTGCCCCATTTTGTTTTACGATGCTTAGAAGCGGGATTAATAACTGCGTTCATACGTTTAAGCTCTGAAGTTATCGCTTTGCGGTCACTGACGGAAATAACTCTCATTGACATCAGCTGCTACGTGTTTATTAGATCATATTAATAAAACTAGGAGATTATTGGTAAAATTACCTTAGCGAGATTAAAATCTTCAAATAATATGTTGTTGATGGACCTGAGTTATTATTCAGGTTTCAAGGTGAGAGCTGTGAAGGGTTAAGAAAGGGGTAGATAAGTTATTATGGTGATATCGGAATGCTTGATGTAGAGGAATATCCTTCACGTGGTTTATACCTTCCTGTTTGCGTAACTCTTACTCTTTTGTTCTGAATAATAATGAGCTAGTCTATCTCTCCATCATGCAGTTGGCTTACGATACATAAGTCATCTTGCTTTTGTAATTCATATGATTGATACTCTGAAATGGTAACGAATCCATTGAGTATTGCATGCTCAGTACTTCATTCAGATTATTTAACCTCTATATGTGAGGAATGTATGTCCCCTGGACGTGTGAAGATTATTTAATCTAGCTGAAATTTATGTGGTCCTATCTGATGTCATTAGATTTTCATTAATCGGACTGTTGTTAGTTGGGAGTTAGCCAATGAAAACATTAGCTCAGAAAGTTTATAAGAGTTTCTTTTGTACTTTGCAATACTAATATTATTGAGGGCATTAAGATTTGATGTGGGTTGATCAAAGATTCCAAAATGAAGCTTATATTCGAAGTCAAGATGAAGTGAAGTTGTCAAGTTATTATAATAAAACCAACAAAAAAAGTAACACGGTGAACTTGTAATCAGTTTATCAATTTATAAGTAAATTGATAAAAGAAGAATGGAATTTCAGATCCTAAAATTTTCATGGAAACAGATAAAGGAGTCTGTCATTATTTTCCATCAGCGGATGTGTTCATGACCCTACTGGTTTCAAAATTAAGCGATCCCCAATGCAACCAGATTTTCTAGTAAAGTGAGATGGGAATTCAATTAACAACTGGTGAATTACAGATATTAAATCACTGCACGTTAGCTGCTGAAATACATGACGAAAACAGAGGCGAAATCATAATAACGAACCTTCTGTTTGCGTGGGCACTGTTAATTCTATTAGAGACAGACAGAGAAAGCAATGGTAATCGCTTTATCCATCAAGGCATATGCATATAACTGCATTCGTACAGCCAAACGGATTTCACAAAGTTTTGTATTTGGATCTTTAACACTGTATGACGAACAAGTATAATTTTGGCACACGCTTTTAATTTGAAGTATCACTTCCTTGTACCGTATATACATATGAATCCAATTAGTACAATAAAGGCATTTCTTCTGGTATCATTATATAGTTTGGTATTCGTGCATCTTTTATGTTTATGGAAGAGAGAGGCTGTGTATGTTTGTTTGCTCATTCTTGATTGTTGCTCCTACATACCGTTATAAAACACAAAGTGTATGCGTACAGGTATGTATGAAAAGATGAAGTGATTGAGAATGTCTGTGTTCGGATGATCTGAGCTCCATTTCCATACATGACTGACAGCTGGGGGGCCACCTGCTTGGTCCTACCGCTGTGCAGCCCATTCCGATCATTGACTACTTTATCTGTCGCTATGCTCATTCCTCTTCTAAGGCGAAATAGCATGGGATGCTGACCTGGGTGCTGATGGTCTATACCACATAGGATATTGCAAGTAGATATTTGGCAGCCGCGAGTTCCTCCCACATAGTGAACCATGTCCCTATTACCCTTTGAATTACGCCGTCCCTATGACGCATTGAATTACAGACTTAGGGAGAGGATTACCTATGTCTGTACACCCTAATTTCAAAGAGCAACTCCTACCCCCCTCTCCACACCCTAAATATTTTTCCTCTTCTATTTCGTCTAAGTATTTCTCTATACATTAGCTGTTGTTCTTATTGGTCCCCCCGCCGTGGAGGAGATACCAGGAGGTTCGTCCTACCAAAGCTCTCGAACTTGCTGACCTTGCCCACGGCTCTTATGATAAGTAGGGAACTGTGGGGTTCTATGGTCCCTTAGGCAAATTGGGCAGATGAACAAAAAACCGAAAGCCTCCTCAACGATTCATGTTGAGGGAAATGGACCATAATCTGCCACGCTGGTGCAGTGCGGGCTGGCAGATCTACCTTATTTAGCAGTCAGGGGTTTGAACCCCGATCAACTCAAAGAGCGTGTGCTACAGGATTCCTGCTCTTGCAACTCGGCTGCGGAAGCTACTAACCTTACACAAACACATACTAACCCACACTATCTGACCTTTAAAGAGTTTGTATTACATCACAAAGCTACAAAGTGGGTTTGGGTGAATCCCCGGGCCGCAGATCATGTAACACTACATTATACAATCACTAAATCGTGGTAAAATATAGGCCTTTGTGTAAAGCGTTCATTGCATTATCACATAGCGTGAAAAGCGCTGGTTCAATTCCACCACTGCCAGAGTAGAGAAATTTTAGATGTTTTTTTTTCCATAAGGCTACCGTTGCATAGTTTTTCATCCAGGAAGCTCTCACCCAGAAAAACAAACCAACCAACCATAGTATATACGCTTTACAGACAAGATATACTTATCCTTCATTGGCTTAGTTGGTACAAGGTCAAAGGTGCAATAAGAGGCAATGTACATACGGGACAAAAAACATAAACTGAAAAGAATGATTGTAGGTTAGATGTGCGGAAATTTGGTTTTAGGCCGAGAGTAATTGACTGCTGGAATAAACTTGCACCTGATATTGGGTAATTGGGTAGTTTAAACGTACTGAAAGGAGGATTGGAAAAACAGTAGAAGGAGTGACAAATTAAGTGGGTAGTTTTTAATGGCTGATGCCGTATAAGGTTGCTCTTCTTTGCATCGTTTTGAACTAGTGTTGCCATTGACTTTTCATAACAACCCAACATTTAAATAACTCAATCCAACAGTATAGACATCAAAAGAGTTAGTTACAAGAACTGTATTATGGCTTTTGTCTCTTTGTAGTTGACCTTCATTAACTTGTAATGCGAATGAACGCTCGAGCAAAGGAGAAGATATTTTTTGATGACCTTAATGTTTGAACCATGCACTTCTGCATTGATCACTTCGCTTAATGCAATTCGTTAATTAAAAGAGTGCATTATTTTTGAATGAACTACTTATTGTGCTCTTTGAAATATCAGTAAAAACTAACTGAACTGGAAATCATTACATAGAATGCATCAGTTATCTTCTCTCATCCTTTGTTTACTGTTAATGAACAATAAAGAGGTGAAAGGAATTTACCTGTCTATTTGCGCTTACTACAAATTATCGATGCCACTTCATGAAGTCCTCTAAAATTGTATTTGTTGATTTAGTGCTCTTGTAGAACAACAGAGAACACCACCTGATATTGAAATGTTTATTTAACCTTAAGTAACACGGGCAGAAAGAATAACCATCTGTAAGATCATCGCTATACTTGCTGCTACCTGAGAGGTGATGAGTCGTTTCTACAGGCGTTAGATTGTTTATATAGCGCATTTCTTGAGGCAAAGATTAAATGAATTCGTTCCATTATCGACCTTGTTCCCAAGGTCGTTAATGAGTAAACAGCTTTCTTAGTTCTAAGTTACACACTTCATTTACTATGAAAGGATTATTTTTCTGTTTTTGTTTATTGATACGTTTTAATTTCTGTTTCCCCGCCATTTCTTTCCCACTGGTCTTATATCTTTCCTGTATCTCCATGTGCCTTCTATTGTAACCGGTACCCACTTTCTTTCCTGATAGACTCTTATGGATTGAAATATTTCTTGTTTACTTTAACCAATAAAGGTTCATAAATATTATATTATTTGCAGTATCCTGTATTAATTTATGATAGAAAAGAAAGTATAACAAGTCTGATGCCAAATTTGTCGTGATATGAAAGTCGTAAGCGCGCAGTCAACTGAGATAATAAGGATGCTCCACTTCAACAAGAAGTAGATATTCAGATTGCCTAAAGACGAGCATTAGTAAATGTAGTGACCTGCAATTTGGGTTAGCTCTTTCAACAGATGGGCCAGCTCAATAGGGGATGACTAATTGGATCGGTAGTTATCAATTTCCTAATTGAAATCACTTATGTTTTGATCTCCGGTTGTATTGCCTTCTCCTGAGATGTCTTAGTGATTGATCTTCCTCTATCAAGCAGTTCTCCTATTTCAGATTCTAATGAACTCGCTGGATTAAATATAATGCGTATATTTTTATGAATATTAGTTGATTTGCTTAAGACTTGATAAGAGGAGACTGCCTAAATTTTATTTCACCTTCAACCTTCATGTATAGAGAAATTTTTAGGTGATACTGCCGATTTCCTAGATCAATCAACAGTTATTCTAACTTCCGGTAAAGCCTTCTTCTCTGGTGCCATTCATTGTGGAAGGGTAGTGGCCATAGTGGAAGCTGCCTGTAGCGATATCTCATCTTTACCGAAAGAATTTGAATAGTTCCACCCTTCCTCACACTGTGGCCGATTTAATCGGTCTCGGACAAAAACTGCATAAAAATATCAAAATATTGTTTGTTTTTTTATTTTAAGAAAAACAGAAAAGCCTATCAAGGAACAGACTAATATACTGATACTTTAATTCTGTGGTATTGAATTAATGGGTCAATAAAATTAAGATTGATAGACTCGGCTGTCTGAAAAATATTCATACAAATGCGTGATTATAAAACGAAAAGTTGAAAGCTGCTCATATGTTTTTGATTTATTCTAATCATAATGTCATAAAACACGTGATATTATATACTAGTGGAGAATTCTTGTAGAGTATCCTAATAGCATCTTTAACCGCAAAGTTAAACGCTTCAAACTTCGCATGTCGGTGAAGAGTTGTGTAAGCGATCTAGAAATATTTCCAAGTTTTTCCCCTTCTCGTCAGCCAAATATCTTTTGCTCTTCTTCTCTTCCGCTGTATCGGTTCTTGTAGATAGGCAGCTAACATACATACACAAGTCCATTAATGGACTGTGGCCGATTATATCGACTACTGCAGAGGTTTGCGATTATCCAAGAAAATGTTCACCTGCGACTAGCAGCAAATATCAATACAAGTTGCTTTTGCTTGATCATCACTCAGCGGTTGCCCAAGGGGACTGCTTCGCTCACGATCCCGAGGTAATCTTCTTAAACTTTTCTCCAAGTTTCTTTGTATTCTTGGGCAAAAACTGGTAGGGGTTGCAGCTCTAACGGCTCGTTTGTAATACGTCGTCACCTGAATGTTTCTTCGAAAGACGGAATGACTTCGGGTGAATCATAAAGCGAACTAATTATCACAACCCACTCTCCTGTATGATGTTGAACTCTTTTGTCGTGTCGGAGGATACATCTTTTTTATTATTATTAAGATTCGAAAGATTTTCGAAAACTCTTGTTATAATTTTGAGTTCTCTTTAAGAATTAGAAGTATACCTTTTAAAGGTGAATGTTAAATTTTACTTTGGTTAGATGCTTAATCAAGTATAGTGAAATTGTTGGATTACAGAAAAAATTACGCATGAAATTTCTATTAATATTAAGAAATGTCTTATAATTAATAAAATTTTAAAAAATGCTTAAAACAATAAAAAATTATCGGATAGAAACTGAATTAAGTTAGTTTACATTATATATGAATAGATCGCTTAGAACTATTCAGAACATCTACTCCTACCATGGTCCTCCCTTAGCCTATTTGAAAGTATTGACCTTACTATGATATAGCAGCGAACATTATTTCGAGTATGACCTGTTTTCCACCGAGCTTTATAAAATGTTTGACTTTTAAACTGCCCTTTCAATTTGTAACTAGAAAGACTAAAAAATTTAATTCCTTCAAATTTTAAAGTTAGTGAAGAATGACAATTCTCTTACTAGTCAAGTACTTGATATGCAATACGGTGGAACACTGTTCCTAATAACATAATAGTCCGTCTTGAAGTACATGGTTGTCGGAATATATGCACTGAGTGCTTCCTTATTATGTACCCGTACCTAACAGCCAGTAGGTCCCCTTTATCCCTCAGAACAACCTCAGTTCGTCGTGGCGTGGACTCAAAGAGCGGTTGAAAGCGTGCCCCAAGACTGCTAGTTCATGTTTCTGCTGCTGCTGTCGTTGTAGTAGGATTTTAGGAGCATCCGCGACTGAGGCCATATTGCTCAGTGTATATTGTCTCTAATTTGCGTGTCTTCTGTGGTTGTGGGAGAAAAAACCTTCGCCTGAGACCGTCGACCCCAGCTATGTCGTGTGCCCATAAAAGCTCCTCCGTTCATTAGCGGGATTCCAGCTCAGCCCTTTTCTAACCGGTGTGGGAGGTATTGATTAAGACTACTGTGCTAAAAGGGCCTGAAATAGAAGTAACAAGGATTCATCAGCCAAGGAAAGGTATTTCCAATACTCCATCGTCTAGTGTTGGTGTTCCTGAGCCTACTGGAACCGTGAATTTCATGATTTTTGATGAAAAGAATAGAACCGGGTTCGATCGTAGGCTGTGATACCCCATCTGTAACAAGGTAAGACAATTTGCGCGTTCTGAAATGCCTCTTTGGTTACCGCTGTTGACTGTGTTGTCATTTGACTGACTGTAACCTATCTGTTATCCTGCACAAATTTTGGCAACCTCCGTTGTCCGCTCGCATCAACTAGCTTGCTTTTCCGACCCTATAATCAACCTATGCTAGATATTATTTGGTTAACCAATCTCGATACAGACGAGACACAATCGTACATGAAAATCCAGTAGCATTGCAAGTTTCTGAAGTACTCAGATCGGCGCATTGGTTTCGACCACCACGGAGATGAGTCACTTAAATCGTCTTGCCTATTCTCGCACTGACATATACAGCATCCCTACGTATCTGTGCACATGCTTTATATCGCAAGGCACGAACACGTGATGCTGTTACTGAAAGAATTCATTTCATAGAAAGGATAGGTGTACCTAATAAACATAACGAAACAGGCCTACGCGCTCTGGATTCATTGAGGAATTTATTGTAGCTTAAACACA
Organism: Mastigoproctus giganteus; assembly: GCF_048544385.1. NCBI lineage: Eukaryota > Metazoa > Arthropoda > Arachnida > Uropygi > Thelyphonidae > Mastigoproctus > Mastigoproctus giganteus. Next base: position 68,792,344 of record NC_143580.1, read on the forward strand.
GAGCGTACAGATAAAGCAGAAATATATGAGCTTTCGGCTATATGGTAGCCTTCGTCAGAATTAAAATACATGAATGGCAGTTGGAATGAAGATGTGCACTGCCAGGTGCGTGAGACGCGAGGTTTAATTGTTTGTTGACGTCTGTGGCTGTGACGCATGATGACGTGGCCAGCGCTTGTCCAATGACAGAACTACTGACTCTGTGATCGGGTTGACTTGGCAACCACTGTTCCTGTTTAAGGATTTATCCGAAGATTTTATACTTAACGATTCCAACCAGGTACGCTTTAGGTAATGGTGGGATCTGTCTACCACCACGACATCGCGGTGTGGGTCGATGTCGTGGTGGGTTGTCCAGACATGTTCGGCGATAGCTGAGTGTCTACCGCATCTCTTGCCGTGACTGCACTAGCTGCTACTTCGGAGAGACTGGACGTCGACTCGAGAAACGTCTCTCGGAGCACAAAAGAGCGATCCGTTTAGCGGATATAGAACACTCAGCTATCGCCGAACATGTCTGGACAACCCACCACGACATCGACCCACACCGCGATGTCGTGGTGGTAGACAGATCCCACCATTACCTAAAGCGTACCTGGTTGGAATCATTAAATATAAAATCTTCGGATAAATCCTTAAACAGGAACAGTGGTTGCCAAGTCAACCCGATCACAGAGTCAGTAGTTCTGTCATTGGACAAGCGCTGGCCACGTCATCATGCGTCACAGCCACAGACGTCAACAAACAATTAAACCTCGCGTCTCACGCACCTGGCAGTGCACATCTTCATTCCAACTGCCATTCATGTATTTTAATTCTGATGAAGGCTACCATATAGCCGAAAGCTCATATATCTCTGCTTTATCTGTACGCTCTGTGTTTAAGCTACAATAAATTCCTCGTACCTAATAAAGTTTCCACTCAGTGTACGAGTGAATTGAGACCGTTCTTTGTGTTTTAGCATAACAATACGGCAATTGTCACAATAACAAAATAATAGAGTGCTTCAAATATAAATTTAGAAGTTTTTCGTTTGAATATTCCTCTTTTGTTATAATGAATGCACTTATACGTGAGATTTCGTAGCAATCATGCATTTTTTCAACCGGTATCAATTCGCGTCTGAATATCTACAAAAAAAAAAAAAAAAAAATACGGTTCTCCTGCTCTCTGGTATCGACTGCCAAGAAAAAAAAACAAATAAACATAAAAGTCCAAGAAAAAAAAAGCCCAATCGCTGTAGAAAGCATCGATAGTGATGTTTTTTCTGCACGAGATGCTCATGATTTGCAGCATCTCTTCTATCCAGTAAAAGCAGCCTAATGTCCTAAACGTATCAGCCACTGTAGCCGCACAAACCTCAACGCTACGGGACTAACATCCATCACAATTTAACAGGCAGCGGAAAGAGGAAAGCTGTCTTTAACATTTCTTACAAAACATCTTAGCCTGACTCCCACATCCCATTATGCTACTATCGCTCTTTCCTCCTCTGGTATTTAGCCACTCTGATTTGTACCAGAGGGATGCTAACGGAATGGCTAAAGGTTACTACACGTCCTCAACGGTCATCTTGGACGGTTACCGTTGACCCTGCTAACACCTTCAACTTAGAATGACGGTGCGGAGCTCGGATGGAAAAAAAAAGAGAAGACACAGGCAACGAGGATGAAATCCATCTCGGTGTTAACGCATTTATTGTCGTCTGGGGGCAAACTACTCTTGGCACTGCAGAGAGAGTGAATTGGTAGAAGCTCACAGGTCACGTATGATGGAAGAGGCCGTGGGTCCGACACGTGTACTGGCTAATAATGAGAAGACCTCTGCGGAATTCACTACTCGTATTTCGGAAAGTTAAATGCGTCTCCAGGCGACCACAAGTATGCTGCACAGTAATAGACTACACCCTTATGTACAGTTGTCACTGTACGTTTTGTGTGTAGCTATTCTGCACCTAAAAATATTCGTTTGAATTGAATCTTCCAGAGATTCGGTTTGTCCAGGTCTCAGGTGGATTAGAGACCTTCAGTTACTTCTCCTTTCAGTTATTCGTCTTATAAATAAAAATCCGTTGGTCGCTACGGAATGAGAAACGACTTTTCTGCAAAATAAAACTTACAGATGTTTTTTGGATGTTTATAAGATCACCTTTAGCGATGCCTTAATCTGCTCTGGAGTGTGTGGAAGTTGTTATATGAACTGAATGAGTGGCTTACAGCGACTATCTTCAGTTATGCATTATTCATGCGAGGTGTGTTTCTCTTTATAAAGGGTAAAACCAATTTAACTTTGGGGTGAATCCTAAAAATACCAGCCTACTGAGCAAAAGGGTTAAACGTGAAGGAACTACATATTCTTGGCATTATTGGATTATTTTAAAAGTCTGCATATCTCGTAGTTCGAGAGACTTTATACAGAATTGTATTTAACTTTGGAAAGTACTGACTGTCCTACGATTTATTTTATATTAATAGAAACTAACTGCAACCTCTAATGGGAAGAAACGTAGGGTTAATATCCCTCGTCCCTTCTTAGAGAGCTGCATGGAAAGTCTTCCATTTCCCTCAGATTAAAACTCTTTATAGCAAACAAGAACTTAAAATTATCTTCAAATTATCTCCATTCTGTGGCGAAATTTTAAGATACATTTAATTTAGCCTCGGATATGTGCCTAATCCAAGAAGATATATTAATGAACTGGAGGATCAGGTGACACGGAATATTCGACAATGAGCTAACATCACTTTAATGCACCAATGGAAAAATTTTAATACAATTTTCTCTGGAAAAGTTGGGGCAGTTTATTTCCAATATAAGAACATGACAAAAGAAACGGTCGTTGCTAAGCAACATAATTTCCATTGTTAGTTCTGAAACATTCTTTTTAGAAGGAAGAAAAAGAAATCCCCATGGCTGACTGATAGTGAAAAAGGACATTATTGTAGGCCTCTATTATAGTGGATGACAATAGACCCTCGAAGGTACGCTCCATGTGATGCTATTAGAGATAAGAAAAAAAGAGAAAATTATTAACCTAGAAAGTAGTGATTAGGAATAAAAAAAGGGAACAGGATCGTAGTCTGTAAGTCTAGGAAAATTGGCCAAACGAAATAGGAAAGACAGAATCTCCAGTAATTTAAATGATCAGCATGGACATTAATGAAAGGCGAAAAGAAACATACTTATAAAGAATGGAATGCCCTCGAAATAATAGGCTAATTATATGCGCATAGCTCTCCAAAGTTTCAAGAAAATCATCAAGTCGAAATGGACTAGAGATATGGAAAAGATAACAAGATCAGTTTGGAACTTATTGACTTTTTTATCAGACATTGAGGACAAGGAGCCATTTTGTAGTTTTGTCGTTGTCATTTTAATAAATAACGGTAATATTTATAAATAACAAGAATCTGTGGCAAAATATAAACAATTTGGATTCGCTCAGATGTACGCATGCGGACCAGTTACAAATTCTTACCAGCTAAATGAGTGAGTAGGAATTTCAATTTTATCTCAACCACTGTGGAGTTTAACCATCCGGAAATTTCTGCTAAGTTGCCCACACCTGCGAAAACTAATTTTGATTCGCAAACTTAATAAATAAAAAAACCGCGCCGCATCACATATTCCAGTAACTTAAAAGCTTAGCTCGCATGTTGTTTAATTACCCTACAATAGCAAACCTAAGACACCCCGACACGTCAGACAGTTGTTTTAAGATAGGAAGTTTTTCGTATCCTTTTACATTTGCAGTATTTACATTTCCTTAATAGAGTTTAATAGCATCGCGCTATCGGAGGAGGACAGTCATTAGAAAGAGGGTTAAAAAACATCGCATTAAGCGAGTGGAAAGAAAAAAATCTGTAACACTAATCCAATTTAAATGCGACTTGAAGCGGAAAAGCCTGAAGGCTGTATTTAAAAGGTTTCTCGGGAAATCAGATTTCACTGATTTAAACGCTTTGACATCATTCCGATGTGAACAATGTTTGGATGGGAGCAAATGATCACTACAGATTACTTTATAAAGTCTTTTACTACTCGAAGATGAACATTTTGTATTGCATTTGATGCTGTGTTAAATGATCGTGAATGAGGCATCAGTGTTTAAGGAAAAGCTGTTTTATTAGAGATAAGTTTTGATACCTTTATGGGAATAAATTAGATTTGGATTGGAAATGTCTAAATATAAATATTTTGGTACTGAAAAATGGAGTTATTTGCGTAGTAATAACCAAGAAAAACTTTCCATTACATGCATCGTTGTAATAAATGATTAAAAACCCTCCACTTGTGTCTCCTTTCCATAAATACATTTTTCTTCGTCCTAATATCTCAAGAAAGCTCTCTGGAGAGTCCATTTATGCGCATTTGAAGATTTTTCTGAAATCGCTTTATAAAAAAAACAAACGAACGTTTCACTATTGGTTCTTATTAGCATTTTATCACCACAAAACTAAAGCAGTTTTTTTCTTCTTCGGATAAGTCATTGGGAGCTGTCTCCTTTATCACAATGGTCCATTTCCTTTTACTCTCTTCGATTAGTCCGAAGGAGGATGATATCTAACAAAGTATAGTAATATATAGGCGTCCTTATCTATGATAAAATGCTTTTATGCTCGTATAAAGTTCCATTTACTTAGTTGGCTATTAAATACTTCTCCAATTATGCCATTTGTGGGGGTGTGAATGCACTTTTAGTAATGAATTTGAACCGCGTCCAAAAAAGGGAGATAAGTCCCGAAAACATGGTAATGCTAAACCTTTTACAGTTTTTATTTTTGTACGATTAGTGGATGATAGTTAAGAATGCAGGGAACCAACTTCTGTGTCCATTCCAAAAGCGTTTCTATAGAAACAAGTTATCGATGTAGGCTGTTTCTTGAATAATTCATAATAACTAACAACTGACAATAAATCATTATAAATCATAATCAAGCAGAGTGTGAACAACGTACCCGCCCAAATTTCCACATTTAATGTATCTCTATTAACTTGATAGCTTGGTTTCGTTTATAGACACTTGTATAATCGAATTTTGGGATTACGTTTACGTTTTAGATTTTTCTTTCATATTCAACTGAGCGATGCCTTATGTACAGTATATATGAGTATATTGATAAATGCAATTAGTTTCAAATACGCGTTAAAACCACAGTGTCCAAACTCTTCTCGCAAAGAACTGGAACTTCTTTAGGGAACAGTACTTAATGACAAACTTTTTTATAGCCGCAATAAATTGAACATCCAAAAACCATTGGACACAACAATGTTCGTAGAGAGCATCTCCTCTAACTCCCAAAACAATCAGCGAAGTCAGTATACGGATCCAAATGAATGTCCCTCGAATTTTCAAGAAAAATACGACATTCATTAACTTCTATCGGCAAAGTAACCTTCAACCCGATCCACGATTATTATTAGATGGACATCCGATACCAGTGCAAACCAGAATTCGATTTTTATGACTCGTATTTGATGGTAAACTAACTTCCTCTAATATTTGAGAATCGTCTCTAAAATAATACATTGTAAGAGTGCTCTCAGCAACGAAATGTGGAGTTAATGAAATCACCGTACTTCTCGGGAATAATATTCACACACTCATTATGCTCATTGAAAGCACTGAACAACCTCCCCAGATGCCTATCGTCATGCTTGTGGTTTGATAAACCACAAGCATGAAACACTATGACAAATTTCTTTGGGATATTATTAAATGGTTTCACTGATTGCTTATTATAATCAGTCTGTGTAACCTAACATTCTGCATGTCATATGTGAAATGTGCAGCTTAACTTATGCATACCTTCAAGTAGGGACCAAGAAGTGGAGGTCGTAGATCTCACAGAAGGCATCATTATTACCACACACAACCAGGTAACGCACACAACAAGCTCTCCTGATGTTAGAGTGCTCAAGCTTTCTGAAATCACTTCTTTCATGAGAGATGTTCGTAACTCAAGAAATTCTGGAGGTCAGTGACATTTCCAAATTTGACTTTCCAGATCATCCCATATTTGCCTATGAACACTTTGGTGGACATTTAACCCAGGAAGTGTCCTCAGTGAAGAAAATTGTCTACTAGTGTCTCACTTTAAGAATGAGGATTGTCATGCATTAGAACTAAAAGGGAATCTGCTGGTCTACTACATAAAAAGCGTGGTATAGGGTTGAAGAAACCAATTCACAAACCTATCTAAATGTTACTGAAAGAAACCGATAATAAGTTGTCATATTGATCAAAGTATCCTTGGATGCTTCGATTACTTGAGTCCTATTTTGCCAGTTCATATGATATGTCACTTTTTTTCAAGTCCTTATTGTCTATGATTCCTATAGAAGTGTATAGTGTGTTCACAAATAAATTTGTATGTCTGATAAGCGTATACAGACCGCCACATTTTTGGAAGAGGACCTGGATACTTTTAGGTATAAATATGAAATCGTTGATACTTTTGTCAGACTTTTGAGAGAGCAATAGTTTTGTAGTTGCGTCTGATGGATAATAATGCATCCCTTTATAACAAAAGGGAAAGTGATGAGCAGTTTTTTTCAGAGTAAGGCTATATCGTGATTTGAGTGGCCTTTCAGCATTCAAGGGAAGTTCTGGCGAGAGACGCATTTCGAATCTTCAATCACCCTTCAGAATCTTACACGAGATACTAACAGCCTTTCTAGAAAAGTTGGCTTCAGTGCTACCAGGACGGATTCTTGAATGCTCTCATTAACAGCATGAGAGCTAATAGTGAGTATTTGCTGTCAATCAAGGGTAAGGTACCTCATTATCATACGGATGGTTGGAAGCCCATTATCAAAGGCACATGATCTAATTTGCATATTTCAAATGTTACATACTTTACCAATAAGTTCACATTCCCATAGCAAATTTCGCTGATTTCTATAAATTATTATGCCATTCTTTCCACTTCTGTTTTCTGAAACTTTAACTTTTGTCCACCACTGTATTTTCCGCTTATACTGTTGTTATTCAATTTTTAAATAAAATTTGCACAATTCATACTTTTGAAATTACTTTCAAATCAGGTGTTTTAACTTCAGGTTTCAATAACGGTTCTTAAGTGACATCTTAAAGCTAAAATTAACATTCATAACGCAGCTTGGATGTATACTGAAAACTAACAGACTACAACTTCATCTGAAGGAGTTAGTGAAGCCTGGTTAAACCAATTTTAACTGAGCCAAATGTCGTTCAAGGTGACCGGAATACTAATGCGTACTTGCACGTGTAAAAGTTTACCGGAAGTTTTAACCCTTTCTTTAGGATAACCGATAATGTTGTCGGTATGTATGCAGAATTTATCATGCGTAAGAGAAACTCGGGTTGCCAATTTAGTGGCCAACACGTTTGCTGAATATCTAAACAATCAGCGATGTGTATTGCTCACTCACGTGTGTCGGCTTACCTGCTCATTGGAGAGTCGCAAGTATTACAGATTTACTTCCCAGATTGAAGGTTTACATCACGAAACTGGAATCTGTTTAAAATCTCCAATTGAAAAGTCATGTTGGGGAATATTTACACGTTGTAAGAGGTTGGAGAAGCTTAGGAGTATTGGCGATTTGCTGTTCAGCAGGTGAACTACAAAGATTGATATGGTACACTCGTTAAACTGTGCTAATTGGAAAATAAATGGTTTCCTGGATGAGTTGTCGCAACTGATATGGCCGTTGGAGACGATTATAAAGTCAGCAACATTCTGTGAAAGATGGGAGTGACAGTTATGCCATTATAATGTTAGCGACGCCATCTTGTTCCAGATTAAAGCAGTTTTAACAAGTTTAGTTGATTATTTTATAACTGTGAGGCATCTAATGGGTCGTTAAGTGTCTCTGACATCAGCTCCGATGGTCCATTACGTTTGAAAGATTCCAAAAGAGTGTTCACCAGTTACTGATGTGGGTAGCTAATGTTATCTTATGGTAATTAAACTTAATGCAGTCTGAATTGACAGAAACGTGCCGATTACTGCTACGTTGGTAGAATTAAAACAACTTTACCCAAGTAAATGAAGTTCATTTATCACACAGCCCACTGGTAAATAAAAATTGGGTATCTGTTAGAGAAGGCATATGAATTCAACGTATTGTAATTTGTTTTCCTCTGAAGTAATCCGATTGTTAAAGTTCATCGTAGCATCAAAAACAATAGTCTAATATTGATGATGTTAAGAAATTTTGATTTTTTTTAATAATTTGAATAGAAATCATCTAAAACCGTTTTTCTAAGGCCTGTACTACTTTTAAAAAATGGTGCCAACGCCGACCAATCTCATGAGATGATGGCTAACTCAGTAACTCCCCAAAATAGTTCCTAATAAACCTGGGGAATCCGAAATTACTTTCTATCAGTAGCAATAATCTACCTTTTGAGTTAATTTTTAGACGTGTTAGTGTATTTGTTATAGGTACAGATTTTTCTTTAATTCTGTCTGTGTTGAAGGAATTCTGTCCAAGCAAAATCTTGGCAGATGAGAGTAGAAAGAAGCCGGTAGCTAGCCATTTTGAAATTAAACTTCTATTTGAATTCCACAGTCTCTTTGAAGCTGTCCTTTAACAAAACCTGCTACAGAGTATAAAATATTCATATATTTAAGAGTACTGAGTGAATTGGACTGCGAGCGAAGACAGTATCGCATAAATATTTAATATCTAGTGTGCTGTGTATATCCAGAGTTTTTCCAAAGGATTCAATCAAGAGCTCTTCTTTGCTCGGGTTTTATTATTGTAAGTGCTTCAGAAAATTGATGACTAGCTTGAAATATAGTAGTCAGAAAATACAAGAGAGTTACGGTGTCTGGAGCGTTAAAAGTTAAGAAATGTCAACAGTGAAGATTACGCCGTCTTCTCTGTATCTAGATGTTTCTGAACACAAAGTAAAAAATGATCAGAAATGCAGGTGAGTGTGCTAATATTTGGTAAATGATGAAGAGTACTGGCTATTCGGATGGAGCGACTGAAAAAAATGCTTCAATGGAATGTGCCGAGTGTTCATGGGCATTGTCGTGATCCAAGTGCCAGTTACCTGAAGGCCACAAGTGAATTATAGTATTGCTGGTTCACCGTTTGACCATGCCCGATGAATGCACAATGAACTGTGCCCTGTGGGTTAAAAATACCATATGCGTGATCTTCGAATTTGACTAAAATTGTCATGCTTCTTTTAGGACTTGCAGAATACGAAGTCTTCTTTTGAGATGAGTGGGTCTTTATTTCCGGATCATAACTGGAAATAAAGACCCATTCACCCGGAAATCATACACGATGGTACGTCACTAATGGTGGTGGTGGTAAAACTAAGGTGTGGATTTCCTGCAGCACTTTGATGAAGATTCTGATATGCGAGAACTCCCCGCTCTCGGTGATCATCAGTGAGAATGAGAAGCATAAATTTGACTGAAATGCATTGCATTACCAAAACTTGTATTAAAATTGATTGACATGTCCCATAAGAAAAGTCAATATCATTAATAACTTGGTGGACAGTTAAAAATTGTTCACTCCTGATCAGATTGCGAACACCCGGAACTGAATCATTGGTTTTGAAGTTGAAGGGCAGCCAGAGCAAGAATCTGCTTCGACGGACAAGTGGTCATCTTTAAACTTTGCGAAACATTGAAAAGTGTTCCCTTCTGGATGGGATAGTTGATAAAATCACCGTCTTGTCCACATCGGGTGGAAAAGACCACAATTTGAGTTCCGTCAAGGACGCGAGGAATTATATGTGCCTTTTTCACTAAGTGGCCGAGTTAGTCGATTTCAGACGAGGGTAGCGTGGATTTTTATCTTGGTAATTCGGGTTTATCCGTCCAGTAAACAGCAAATTGACCACAGAACACTCGCAATTTACTGATATAATATATACATTGCAGTATGGCCTGGGTTGCGGATGCTTAAATCCTAGAACTGATAAGTGTTCGAACAACTGACTTTAATACTTATGGGATTCATGCGCTTTCCCTAATTAAAAAAAAAATGAAGCAATTCATTTGTTATAAATGGAATGCTCATACAATACTCATATCTATACGAGTTTCTGAACATGTTGCAGCTCGCTACATCCCGATTTAATTGTATATTTTAATCGTAAACAAGCTTTCTTAGATTTCTTACCGCTTAATACTTTCTCACGAGAGAAAATTAGCATAAACTCCCTCGCGAGCTACAAAAACATCCGAGAGCTCTCGCCATTACAATTCCACTATTTAACATTTTAACGGAGTGCAGTGCTTAATGGTATATAACTTTTTAAGTTTTCAAAAATTGTTTTAAACAAGTCTGTTTTACACATTTTATTTTCAAAACAAAAAATTAATTTTTCTAAAAATTATCTGCATTCGATACTATTCGTCACTTCCATTTTATTTTACTATCTTACAGTTGTTTAAGGTTATATTAGTCTTACAATCATTTTTTTTAAATATTTCCCAAAAGACCACGGAAAAGATGGATGGATGACGTAGAAGAGGACTTAAAGATCATGAGAATAAGAAGTTGGAGAAGTTTGACTTCTGAGAGGGCTTACTGGTGGAGCATCCTTCAGAAGGCTAAGACCCATCCTGGGTTATAACGCCAGAAGAAGAAGAAGAAAATGTTTTCCAAAATGCATTTTTATATTTGGCCCCACGTGTGGGCCAGTTGTAAGAGATGTAAACTGATGGGAGAATTAATATAACAGAGTTTTTCCGGTAGAACTTTTATAGTTTTTCAAAGGACTATAAAATCGTTTCAGCAGAATAATGCCAGCATAACTTTACTCATATCTCAGTACAGGATTATATTATTCGTGATCCAGATGACTTTCTTTTTAAAAGAAATGTGGCTCTTCTTGTTCCTACTTTTCCAGTTCTGGCCAGCTACTTTCTCATAGTGGTTGCCATTCTTCTGCTGTTAAACAAACTCACAGAATACCAGTTTAAAAATAAGGGTAACAAAACTGATGCCATCACCGTATATGGAAATCTCACCCAAATCTTTGAAACATTAATTTTCATGTATCAGTGTCTACCTTCATCCTTTTATCCATGGTCGCCATTGCAGTTCTCTCCATAAAATTTACTCCCTCCAGTTTCATCTTATCCATCCACTTAAACGTGCCATTCTTGATAAAAATAAGCAAGTAGACTTCCAGTGGTATCTGTTAAAGTTTCTACCGATGGTATATATTTTCCTTTTCTCAATCTACTTCAATAGGTGCCTGCTAGTAATTTTGTTATGTTTGCTGTAGTTGAAAGAAAGGCTTTAGGTCTTTTACTGCAACAAGCTGTTTTCTAAAAGGTTTCTCTTTAGGGCCTCATCTGCGTATACTATAACTAAAGATTTTTCATCCTAGTTCAGCAACAGCTTGGTCACTATAGCGACGAAGGCAGGCAGGAAGTTAAAAATACCCTGTGTTAAACTACGTTGATATCACCTACTGATAGAACAATTCAAATTCTGCAAGAAAGGAGATCTTCAACTTAAATTGAAAGAAATACAGTAATAAATAAACAAATATCTCAGAAACGCAGAAGAAAACATTTACGCTTATATTGAGTGACAATATTCTCAGAAAATGAACAAAAATAAAAGAAAAAATGAATGTCTGATTTATTCTCTCGGGATGTCAGCAAATTTCAGGGATGCCCTTAGCTATTAAAGATAGATTTGGTCACTCCATCTTTGCTCTAATCTTGAACTTTTTATATCTTTTCACTTTTCTAATAACACCCAAAGAAAAACATTTTCTTAAACAACAATTTTTAGTTTTCTGTACATTCCTGCCGGCTAGGATGGCGAAGGAATAGAAGGATTTAATGTTCTTCCGCGTGCTCCAATTCAAATAGCAATATTTTCTCCGATAAGGCTTTGCGATACGAAGGAAATAAAAGCGTTACCTAAAGAAACAGGGGAAAGTGTATCTGAGTGATTTAAATAATGTTTCTTAGAGGAAAGCCAAAGGAGAATATGGGCGCACGCCTTTAGGAGTAGGCAAAGCGAGGGCTGCTTAATGGATATCTGACAGCTTTCATTTATCGGAGAAAAAAAATATGTGGCGTTATGGATTTCGGAGGTTTTATTTGTCTTTCGCTACAATCACAGTAACGGAAGTGTGGTTCACGCAACATATCGGACTTGCTCTTTTATTATTGCCAAACACATGACTCGGGTAAAATAAAATACAAAAGGCGACCAATCAGATGAAAGACAAAGACCATTGATCGAAGAACGTGTTCAGGAGCGGTCTAAAATCGAATGGTGCGTAGCAGAAAGATAATTGGATGCAGACAATGGATTCTTCCTTGTTGATTGACAAGAGACATTGGAAAACCTTGGTTTAATGCGCAATAATGATAGAGCACAAATGTAACTAAACATCCCACAAATAAATATTAAGTTTGATTTAGATTGGAATTGAGAAAAAAAAGGTGAATCCGGAAAGGAGAAAAAATGGAATACTGTAGTTCTATTAGGAACAGAGAGGTGCAGCTACTATTATAACATCTCTCATTAATTACTAGATATTGCGTGTGTTATTGTAACTAATTAACCTAGAAAAGTATGTAGTAGTTGACAGACAGCCATACATCTTGTCAGGATATTCTTTGTTTATTGGAGATGAATTACTGTAAACATTAGGGAAAGAATTTTGATGAAGGTTTAGTCTTTAAAAAAGTTCATCGCACCAATGACCTATCGAGCAGAATTAGATTAAGTTCGAAGGAGTGACGTATAGAATTGATGGGGTATTTATGTAATTAAGGTTAGACTAAAGTGCTCTATATAATTACTAGAGAAAATAAAATCATCAAACTCTGTTCTTATGAAAATATAGATCAATCATGGAATTTAACTGTACCATGGACTTCGAAAGAGACAACTTCTATTGTTGATAAGTTTCGGGTCTGGAACTTCTTTAAAGATGTTATTTATTTAATCAATTTTAAAATTAATTACTTTATTATTTATGGAAGAAAGTTAGTGTATAATCAGTGAATAAGAGATTGAATAACGTAGAATCCAATGATGGGAACAGTATTAATATTGTGATCGAAGTACTTTAAAGAACTGTGCTAATATGTAGTATGGTAAATCTTGCATCTGTATATTAGCTTTCCTTTTCTAAGTACGTTATATACTTTTAAAAAATAATTAAAAACTACAGCGACCACTACCAAGCAAGCTACTACTTACTACGACTGCATACAGTAATTACTAATACAGTGCAGCTATTTAAAGTATGTTGTAGGTACGACTGCAAATGATATATTTTATGAGAGCTAGTGGACAAAGTGAGACAAAAAACTCAAGGACATGTAATGCATTATTTTCACCGTTACTTTCTTACATCTCCTGATTTTTTTTTACCTTGGAAAAATGTCAAGAACTCGGAGCATCTTTGAAGTACATTCTCAGAGCCTCTTATGTGTAAGGAGTTTGTAATCGACTTCTCATCTAATGGGAGGGTAGAGCAGAATATTTTCTTTTAAATATTTTTCTTTAACGCCTCCAGCTTTCTTGAAATCTTGCACACCCCAAGGTATGACGAGTGCACTCCATATCTTTGTCATAAATTTCAGACATCACATCCTTCATACACACATTTGAAAATCTCTCTGTGAAGTTGAAGTTTTAGAGGTGGAGTCTCACATCGGCGAAGTGTGCTTCACACCAGATCGAACATGGTGTGAGCGAACGCGTGCTCCATTAGATAGAGGTTACGCTAGCCTCGATGCGGAGCATCAAATTGAAAAGGAAAGGGGAAAAAATGTCGAAGTGCTCTTGTATCTGTCTATCGACAGCTACTGGATGTAGAGAAAAGGAGAAAGAACCCGTGTATGTGTGTGTGAGGGATTGAATGTTGCAGCCGGAGTACACCGTGTGGTACGCTTTCTTCTCTAATCCTGAAATACCCGTCATCAAAGCGACGGGTTGGTTGACTCCAGACACGAGTTAGTACTAAGAAACGTCAATACAGGAAACTGCACCCGTTACATTAGGAGTTAGGGTATACATTTCAAATTCTTCTCCACATATTCACCAAGAAACATATTTCTTAAAGGGAAAAACTCTTATCTAAAATTGACATGCCTTCTATATTCACTTAAACCCATATATTAGTAAGATAAAATATAGAAAATTTCTTGTTTTGCAACGTTTAATTAAAATCGGTTCTGGTGCTTTCACTGCCTCACTGTGTTGTCGTGCAGTGAAGCTACATCTCGGGTCCAATGCACTTCTCCGTATCGTGGAATATTTTCCATTTCGTATACTGTCTTTCATAGCCTTCATCACATTTTACATCATATATCCAATGTTTCTAATGTTATTTATGATTATTTATATAAAATAAACTGATTTCAGAGTTCTGTTTTAATGTGTCTATTTCCGAGTTAAAAATAATAATAAATAAATAAAAAATAGTAATAATAAACTACAAAGAAAAAAGAATATGGACAACCTGGAACCGGAGGAGGACCAGCGGATTGCACCAGGGAAAATTAGTCGGCCAAAATTACCAGCTGCAGATTGGTAAACAGATTGAAGCCACGACAGGGGGTGAGACCTACAAATACCTGGGAATAATGCAGGCTCAGCAGTTAGAGCACAAGGAGAACAACGCCTGCCTGACCGAAAAATACTATCAGAGACTCAGAATCCTTCACAAAACATAGCTGAACGGAGGGAACACAGTTAAACCCATAAACACCTACGTAGTCCTTTGGGATCATAGATTGGACCAACACCGATCTAGAGAATATTATGAGAAAGACAAGGACAATTATGAGCAAGAGCCGCTAACCCGAAGTCAGCCGTGCAGAGACTGTCAAAACTTGGAAAGAAGGAGGAAGAGGCCTGATAGGCCTCATCGAGCAATAGAAGACAGGGACAGCTAACCTGAATAATTACTTCCAGGAAAAACACATCATAGACTGAATAAACGAAGCTGTAGTCTTTGTACGAGTCGTATCTCGTAGTGTCTACTTTGGAGTGTAGTTCCATGGTAGACACTACAATGACCTCCATCAAGACGACATCGATAAAATGGCGTACAATGAATGGCTCAAGAGGCGACGCTCTTCCTGAGAGACTGAAGAATTCATTCTCTCAATTCATTTGCGAGCATAAGGTAATGGACACCAGGAACTATAAAATACATCGCAAAGGAGCGCGGAGTGTCAGACGACATGCCGACGAAGCCATCACTGCAGGATGCAAGGAATTCTTCCAGATGGAATACACTCGTAGATACAACGACGTAGACAGGATAATAAATCAGAATCTAGCCAGGAAATACCAGTTGAATAAAGAAAAGCTACAGTATTACTAATGACAACCCCCAGGCCGTACTATAAACCTCAACCAAGCTGTACTAGGAACGCACCATAATAACGAACAAGACAGTCCCATACAACAGACGGGACATAAGGAAAAGGCTACCTATCTGATTGAAATACCGGTGTCCAACATTGGCAACCTCCATAAAACCCAAGAGGAAAATATCAGGAGTGAACGGACCTAAGACAGGAGTTCAAAGAGATATGGCTTATGCAACAAGCAACAACCATCTCAATCATCGTGTCAACCGCCAGTAAGGAGCCAAAGACCCTACATTACAGCCTAGCAGCAATAGGTATCATAGAGAACCCCTAAAAGGAACTCCAGAGAGTCGCAATACCGAATACCTGTAGGATAAGGCGCCTCCGTAGCCAGGTGGGAAGGAGCAGCAGTGCGTAGCACACGCTTCTTGATTAGACCGGGGTTCGAGCCCGTCACCACCAAATACGGAGGATGCGGAAAGGTCAGGGAATACCACCGCATATTCTGGAGCAATATGGCCTTAGTTGCTAATGCTCCTAAAAACCAAATAACAAACAAACAAACCTGTAGGATAGTCAGAGAGTTCCTCGAACAACCACCAAATATAACAGCAACCACCATGTGCACTTGGTACCAGTACCCGTCACGGGGAGGCGCCTCCGTAGCCAGGTGGGAAGGAGCAGCAGTGCGTAGCACACGCTTCTTGATTAGACCGGGGTTCGAGCCCGTCACCACCAAATATGGAGGATGCGGAAAGGTCAGGGAATTACCACCGCATATCCCGGAGCAATATGGCCTTAGTTGCTAATGCTCCTAAAAAAAAAAACCAAACAAACAAACCCGTCACGGGGTGGACCCCCCCATCAGAGAGAAATAATATAACAACAACAATAATAATAATAATAATAAATTAAATGCTTTCCTTTGTTCAAGAACAGTGAAATTTTATAATTACAATTCATTGCGCTGATACCTTATTCATTTAGTTTGCGATTCAGATTTTTTAGAGACATTTAGAAAATTTAACTTTACAATTATTAATCGCATTAAAGGAATAATTTACGAATTAATAAAAAAATAAATTTTCTGTTTATAGTCCAGAATAGTTCCCAAGATAAAGAGAATTTAAGAATATTACAGTATATCGTATTTAGTAGTCACGGCTTTGAACCATGGTAACTCAAAAGCACGTGCACTTTGTACCCTCGCACTTTTCCACTCGGCTACGGTGGGCTTTTTCACTTGATCTGCTAATAGTCACCTCAATGTAAAGTTTTGCACATGCTCATAAAGCTATAGAAGAAGAAGGCTGAAAATATTCGTGCAAAGCAAGCCAGAGAGAGAGAGACCTTGAACAATGTATAGATTGATGATAACTATGACTTAATTCCTTGGACACTAAATATTGCAAAGGTACTCGGTTGCAAAACAGCCTTTTAAGCCAAGCCGAAAGTCCATTAGAATTTAAACGGATAAACATCCTCGTATAAGACATAGGACCTTTCTGTTTTATTAATATAGAAATGAGGCCAATACAGCGAATAAAAATAGACATTAAAGATAGTCTGGTTCCATTGGCAAAATGAAATGGGTTCTTTAAGAATCCCGTGGTTTGTTTCAATAATTTATTTGATATTAAATAAATGAACGGCGTTCAAGGGCTGTGTCGACATCACGAAAGAATTTTCCCGTTCCTGAATATTGTACAGCGATCCTGCATCTGTTTTTTTACATACAATACCTTAACCCATATTTCTTCCATTCCTTTTCATAAGATATGATGAGCTAAATCTGCCTCTGGTGAATATTTTTCGTGGTGATACCAAGCCTTGATGGATACCAATAACATACGTTACTGAAGCCAGCTGATGACGCAAGGAAAATTTCATATTCATAAGAACAGTGTTTATCCTCTTGTGTACAGGCGTGTTTTTTATAGTACTTTACAACCAAGTTAAAGGCCACAGTGTACCACTGGCGTAATGGGATCTACAGCTATAAACAGCCACAGTGGAAAGGCTCCAGTAGTATTTCAAATGCCTCGCATGCTACTTTTTATGGGACAAGGGAACAGCGCTTTAGGTGCTTCGCAATCACTATATACGAACATGAAAATACGAAGAGTTTTTCTGTGATGAATGAAGTTAGGTTTAATATTTAAAAAGATGAAATTGTATGGGCACTTTGTGCTGAGAGACCTTCTGTTTCCAAAAACTATAGCAACGTTTTAATTTATTTATTTTTGCGAGTTAATTTTTAGGAATGCACAAATTTTGTATTGCAGTTTCCTTGCCTTAGTGAGAAACTTCAAGTTGTTTATCAAATGATGTTGCTTAGATATGAAGGAATCTTTTCTTGGTCCCTTCCACAAAGTGAAACATTGTAGTCAGTAAAATATTTACTTTAGCTGTTACATTTTCTAGAAATCCTTCGATAAACACAGACGTTGTGAAATATTAACATTAAATATAAAATTTTGAAATATAGTTCATGTTTTTAAGTATATTTGTAGAGCTGTAACTTAGACAAAGTGAACTTATGTCACTACCAGCGCAAATTCATAAATAAATTGAGATTTATGAATTCCATCGTGTTTTACTTCTTTGGTAGAAATTTCACTCAAATTATTTGAATACAAGTGCGACCAAGGATGATAAACCGAAACATTTTAGTCAAAATTGAATATGTCAAAGTTAACCCTCAGTATTATGTGTATAAATAGTTTTTAAAAACGAATACAGCCAATTTATAAATATACTAGCACTTAATGAAGTGCGCGAATTTTGAATAACTTAGACCACGTTTCTTTTTGTGTTTATTATAAAAACAAATAATATCTAATATTTCAAAAAATAGTGTAGATATTCACTGCATTCCTTTATGTAAGACTATAGATTGTTTTGGAACTCAGGGAAGAGTTAAAGTAAATAAGCTTTAACTAGATATACATAATTCCAAGTTTAAAAACATCGAAAAAAGCCAGATACCACGCTGCAGTGAATTAAAAATAGAATATGCATCTCAGAATGGGTTCTTCCAACATGATAACTCACGATGTCACAAGTCCAAAATTGTTCAAAACTGGTTCCAGGGGCATGGGTGCGAATTCAGCTTACTGTGTTGGCCTGTCCAGTAACCATCAGTTTCAATCCAGTTGAACTCCTATGGGAATAGATGGAACGAGCTCTTTAAAGATCCGAAACTATCCAGTTTGCAATAACTGTGGGAAGTAACTGAGTGAGCTGGTCTAACATCCCCGTAGAATGCTTACGTTACTACGTTGAGCCCATGCCACGACGAATTCCGGATGAATGAAAGGCTAAAAGGAGGAGCAGATCTTCTGTAAAGAAGGTGTATCCAATGAAGTTGCTACTTAGTGTATGTATGTCCCTGTCAAGGAGATTCCTGAGAGTTAAGAATTATCCATCTTGTAATGTTTTGTTGTAGCGAAACTGCTAAGCTGGTCATCAGTTTTATGTCTTCACCATGGATAATGTTATATTGTGTTATCTTACTGGCCACTTAGAAACCAGGGAGCATCGAAAAGGGTATCCCAAGTTCCCATCCTGACCACGAGGAGGTGGCCTGTATCGCAATTAAAACTCTATTGAAAAAGAGCTTTACATTATCACTCCTAGCAAATCTAGAGGCCATAAAAAAGAACCTGCTATCCTATAAGACACAAAAACATTCATAAATCCCCATGTCTTGAAGAATTTCAGCGGTCAACCGCAATCGGACAGAAAAAAGAATAAATAATACAACAATAATATCCGTATAGCCAGAAACAAAAGTGATGAGGTCACCAGTAAAGACAGTGGGTAGGATAGATGATGAAGAAGGTGTCGCATCTAAGACAGTTACATCCAGCAGAACCCACATCCAAAGAAAGTCCACACCGAGGGAAGAATTCACGTCTAAGAAAAGTCATATTGAAAATATAGGATCATGATCTGATCATAATGAAAATGCGTTCAAGAAGTCGATATTGATCCATAAAATGATCAGCCTTAAAGAAAATCCACAAAAGCTTCAGGAGTCTGCAGAAAGAGACGTAATTGAATAAACTAGCGTACCACTTACCATATCCATTGAAAACAAAAACTAAATCAGCAACACAAGAAGATTAGTATTATGGACAAGGCAAAATGTCGATCCCCTTTAAAAAAAAGTCTTTGTTCAAAAGGTTAAAATGTGTAAAATTTTATCCCAAAGCAGTATGTTGAAGTTACTCACCATGCATCAAGGAACAGATGTGAACTGAGTGAGTTCGAGAAATGGATGGAAATTTATTGTGGTTGTCAAGTAAAGCAGATTTCACTTCTTGTTGAGCTATTCATGAATATACGGCACTTTTCGGATCTCGAAAGTCGCCATATCTTCAAAAAAGACTATTTGCATCTGATCAGTGGCTAAAGGTATCAGCTGTTACGTAGAAAGTTGTAAAGATGGGTTACAATTTCCTTTAAGTAAATGTCTTTCAAGCAGGATATGGTACGTTATCTCACTGAATACATTTCAAGAGCGCTGCTCGGAATTTGGCGAGGCATAAGTCCCCGACTAATTTATTTAATTCTCAGTGATTAAGGAAAGAGGGAGATTTGCTTCAGCATGCTCCACCGAAATTACAATTGTCAGTCTCTATTTCAGATGTCTTCCGCTCTTGGACTCTCATCTTTGGTGGGTGCTTGAGAATTTATGTCTTCATTTTGTACTAATGGGGGAATAGAGGGCGGGTATACTCAGATACATAACATTTCTTCGGTCTGGAACCGTACTATACGAGGGTGGTTGAAAAGTAATGCCTCATATCTCATAACCTTATAAGGAATAGAGATAAATTAAAAAAATAAATGTTCTAGTAGACAGAGCTGGCTTTAATTTGATGTATCGTTTTTCTGTATATTCTGAGCAATTCAACTGACCATCTTTCGACTTGTAAATGAAATTGTACGACTTGTAAATGAAATTGTACAACTTGTAAATAAAAACTGACACAGAAACGCTACTGCCCATCTACCAACTGAAAATGGTCTGCGTAGAAAGCCTTGTTGAAACTTGCTCCATCTGAAATAAGGGGATTACTTCTCACACTGATCTCGTATGTTTAAATGCCTACAGTAAAAACTTAGTAGACAATCTGTTGGTGGTGGACCCCCTCTCCAAATTGAAGAATCGCAAATCGCGATCCTTCTTGAAATGAATAGCCCAAGACTTGCCTTGGTGAACAATGCTCATTTAAAAGTACATTTCCAGTGCATTTACAAAACTTGGCCCCAGTTAAAATCTTCTACTTGATCAGCTGTAAATCAATCTGTAGTCATAGCGCAAACACTCTGGAGAGAGACTAAAACCTCAGCTGGTGGCCCTAAAATTCTGAAACCAAATAAAACATTTTAATTTATATTCATTTTAAAATATTGAGTCTTATGGAGTTATTGGAATCCTCGTGGGTAGCTCATTTGGTATAATCGCCGTCCTCCTCCACATCGGGTGGAAAGGATCTGAGTTCGAATCCCAACATAGTGAACTATGCCACCCTCGTGGGTAGCGCAGTTAGTATAATCACCGTCTTCCCCCACACCGGGTGGAGAAAACGGGTGTAAGCCCTACTGATTCCACTCCGGTTTTATTTTTACATATTCTCATACCTATACATGATGAAAAGCAGATTAATCACTGATCCACCTGTTTGGATAGAGAGAAGTAAATAGACAAACACAGAGATAATTAGAAACAAAATATCCTGCCTGTGTGTGGCGGTGCGGTACGTCATATTCGTGGTCCCTTCCTTTCCTCTCTTGCCTCTTCAGTGTGTTACAGTGAGTGTTTACAGTTGGACTGTCGCTGTAAGTGGCTAATTGCGTTGTGGCATAAGGAGTTGGATAGTAAAGTGGCTCGCGCTGGCTGTCATCTGATGGATCGCTCCGTTTGACTTTTCCATAGGAACTCATCGATAAACTTTCACCTTTTCCTCCAGAACTATTTGAGTCTAAGAAAAGGAATACAAAATATTGTACAATGAATGTAATTTCTGTCTGCTCTGACAGCAGAATTTCAAATTTAGTAATAGTTATTTTGATTAACTGTTTAACTCAAGGAATCACTGACGATCACCAGGAGGATTATTTTGGGTTAAATGTAATCTGCGTAATAAAATAGTTAAACCATATTCATAAATCTCTAGTATATTGAGCACTGTGAATCACCGCTAGATGTAGACATTGAGAAATTAGGGTCAAGTTCAAAGAAGGTGTATAGCTTGATGGAATTGCTGATGAATGAAGAATCAAGTCAAAGATGGAGTGGCTCTGATAGTCTTGGGTGGAATTCGCCACCCAAGAAAGCCGCTTTGGCCGATGATCAGCGATACAAATCATTTAATTGCTTTGTATTTCCAGAGAATAGTAACAGAAATTATTCCAATTTGTTGGTATGGTTGATGTCGAGATAACACTACATACAGGATGTCCAAGCTTGGCATTTAACCAGCTGATAAGAAACTATACGACCGATATGATAAGCAGAAGGGCGAATTTGAGATGAAATACCGGGTTAATGATGCATAAAAGAAATGAATACTTTTGGAACATTATCTAAAGATGTTCTCGTATAAAATGATTATGTGCATCCAGTTGGCTGGATCTGCTGATAATTTGTAAACATTTTATTTTTTATTTTTTAGTTTTATTAATAACAAGATACACAACATAACAGTGTCTCTGAGATCAGAACAATGAACACAATAACAATAATAAGAGATCCAACAAGAAGATAAACATTAAAATCATATGTACAAAAGAGGATTGCATTAAGTTAAGTTACCGGTAAAACAAGTAATAATTAATCAGTTGGAGAATAGAAAAATAATAAAACAAATAATAATAATAAACTACAATAATTAGATGAGAGCTAGTCACTTTGCAGTTTAAGAGAAGAGGCAAACTTGTGGATGGAGTTCATCAGTGGTTGGGAGTTGTTAAAGAAGTCAATGAGAGAGTCATTTGCTTATTTACTGATTCTGTTTAGTGGACTGAACGTCATAAAATTCCATAGTGGCAGAGTCAAGGCGAAACGGTGTAAAATTCCTGACTTCTCTACAAGGAGCATTGAAGTTGATTTTATTGATGATATCAGATGCTTCATAAGTTCCAGTGAGTACTTTGGCTAGAAGGGTGATGTCAGCAGTAACTCTTCTAGTGCACAGAGGCCTCAGATGAAAGTAATCACACAACGATTCATAATACACTGAGTGATAGAATAGAGGATTACTGTACGTAAGGTAATGGATAAAATTTTTTTGGACTGCTTCAATTTTGTTAGTTAAAGTCTTTGTGTGAGGATTCCAGATGGGTGAACTGAATTCAGGGATTGGCAGAACAATAGTTTTATGAAGAATAACCGCATATCTGTAGTTTTTGAACTTGTAAGTGTTCCGTTTGATGAATCCAAGTGTTTTGAATGTTTTGCTAGTGATTTTAAGGACATGGGCATCGAATTTAACACTGCTGGAGAGGAGAATCCCCAAATCGTTAACTTGGTCACACCTTTCGATGATCACAGAGTTAATACTATACTCCGTATTTATTAGTTGTGGAGATTTTCCGGATGAGAAAGAGATTACTTTGCACTTCGAGGGGTTAGGAGACAAGCCATTCAGAGATAGCCACTGAGAGAATTTATTGAGAGCACGTTGAAGCAGTTGAGAATCGGTGATCTCCTTCACTGCTGAGTAGATCTTAAGATCATTTGCATAGAGAGCAACTTGAACATTGGAAGTGTATATGAAAGAAGGAAGATCATTTACGAAAACAATGAAGAGAAGAGGACCTAAGGGGGAGCCTTGTGGTACTCCACTTAGTGATATAAAACAGTCTGAGTTCACTTGATTGATGATAACGCTCAAGGAACGATGCGTAATATAGCTGTGTAGCCATGAGAGCAAAGGGTCACGGATACCATATAGCTTGAGTTTTTCCAGAAGTTGTTCGTGCGGGACTTTATCAAATATCTTAGATATATTTGTGTAGACTGCATCAACTTGAAGGTGCTTATCAAGATCTTCAGAGGTGTATTGCCAGAAAGGAAACAAATTAAACAAATTTGTGACTACTGACTTGCCACTGCAGAAACCATGTTGATTCTGATCAATGAAAGGCCTGAACAATTCGAAGAGATGTTTGTGTACTGCTGTGTCGAAGAGTTTAGCCAGGCTGTTTTGCAAGGATATGGGTCTGTAATCAGTTACATCATTTTTATCACCTTTTTTGAAAATAGGAAATATATTGACCTGCTTAAAGTGCTTAGGATACTTCCTCAGCCTGAGGGACAAGTTGAAGATCCGCAGTATGAGGGGTTTTAAGGTAGTGACAGTCAATTTCCAAAATAAGCCTGAAATGTCATCTGAACCTCTAGTATAGTCATTTCTCATGCTTTTTAATGCCGAATTTAAATCTTCATCTGTGATAAAGAGGTTAATGAAGATGTCATCTTTAACAGGTGTGAAGTCAGGAAATGAGGCAGGTCTCAATGTATCATTTGTTTCAATTCTGGAAAAATGTTTGGCAAACTCTTGAGCAATACTGAATTCGTCCGATAAGAGAATTCCATCTGCGTTATGGAGTTGTAACTTTGTACTGGTCATATTCTTGTGCTTCATGAAATTCCAGAATGGTTTGATATCTCTATGAGTAAGTAGACTATCCTGAACTGACTCTATATACATATTGTAAGAGTTTAATATGAGCGTTTTCACTTCATTGCGGGGCGCCTCCGTAGCCAGGTGGGAAGGAGCAGCAGTGCGTAGCACACGCTTCTAGATTAGACCGGGGTTCGAGCCCGTCACCACCAAATATGGAGGATGCGGAAAGGTCAGGGAATGACCACCGCATATCCCGGAGCAATATGGCCTTAGTTGCTAATGCTCCTAAAAACCAAATAACAAACAAACAAACAAACTTCATTGCGGGGTTGCTGAATATTTCACAGTATTGACTGTCACCTGATTGCTTAACTTGTTTCTATAGAATTCTTTTGATTAGTTCGCTGTTGTACCAATGTGGGTACGTAGAGCGTACGGTCACATGGACGCTCTAGTCAAGGAAAATAGTATTTAATGTATATAATCCTATCAAAAGTCAAGGGACACTTGTAGTTATAAACAAAACATGTGTATTTAAAGAAACTGATAGTGTATTGGCGTGCCATTGGCTTTAACAGCCACTGCAATGCGTCCTGGAAGACGTTCTACACATTTCTTGTGAAAATCTTGAGTTAATGTGCTCCACCCCTCTTATAAGGCATTTCTGAGTCCCACTAACGAAGAGGGATGCTTTAGCCTTTCCCTAATTCTGTTTTAGATCTCATTCCAGAGATGTTCTGCGGAGTTAAATTCAAATCTCTGTGCTGACCACTGCGCGGTTCCATTGTTATTCTTCTAAAACGAAGATTTAAAATACTTCGACATGAGCATTGTCATGTTGGCTAGTGTATGGGTAACTCCTATAAAATTAGCATTATTCGGGGCACATAGAATTGTCCAGGCCATTAATGTAAGAAGCAGCACCATGGTACCATGCGCTGCGACCAGTACATCTAGTCCATACCACGAGAAATATTCCCACACCATGCATGGTAATTTCATCTTTTTAAAGTTTGATAATAAACATGGATTCGATAGGCAGTAGCGAAAGATGGTATGCATATTATCTGAGTCTGAACTTGAATTTATGTACAGTTTATATTGCATTTGTAATACGCCGATAGGCTGATAAACAGAGAGAGAGAGAGAGAGAGAATAATATCAATAACTAAAGTATTCCCGGAGCAATGTTTGCGAGAAGACATCCTTCAGGGCACATTTGTTAGTTGGCAACTCGCCACGACGGTTGACACTTGGAATTGGGCCAAGTAATAGCTGACATTTCAGTACAGTAATATAAACAAATGCAGACAGCACTCGTAATTAAAAGTATAAGGGAAATACTTGAAAATGTTTCCTCATACTGGGCTTCATAGTTCTCTGTAGATGCACTTAACAGTGTTTATTTAGTTGGAAGAAGATAAAGAAATAATTCCTTAAGCGCATTAGCATATTCTTCATGGAAAATCACCAACTTATTGCAAACACTATGGACATTCCGACCAGTAAATACCAAGAAGCCATGGCCAAAATGAAAACAGTTCATCTTAAGAAATAAACAAGGCGCATCACCTGAAGAGATATTAATACTACAATAAGAATTACAAGTCTCTAGGCCCCGGGTGCCAAGCGAATGTGATCGAGCGTTTTCTCTGTACTTAAAAGTGATTATCAAAAGCGATCTAAAGTTATATTAAGTTACTGTCCTTAAGAAATTTATTTTTTATATCAGCTACTGTCACAAAAAGTACTTGTACAGAGCAAGAAAGAAAAGCTACCTTTCTTTATTTTTCATACTTCTTTTACTAACACCTAATACTCTACGCTTGGTCACACCAGGCACTGCTCCTGCCTCCCCGTGGCGGGGCCGGAAGTCTTGGCAGAAAAGCTCATCTGCCAAGGACTAAAAGGAGCAAACATGGATCAACATGCCTTTCCGCCTCTCGAGCCGACAAGCTCTCGGCCAGAGTTAGACAACGAGCATAACACGTCGCAACCCAAGAGGATGAAAACCACTTCCTCAGCGACAAAATGTCCTGCATTTCTAATAATGCACTCTCTTGGAGATCAGCCTCTCAGTAAGCTCTCTCCATTTGTTATCCAAAAACATCTGGAAAGTCTGGCAGGATCGCCTAAGACAGTCAAGAGGCTGCAATCAGGCGACCTACTAGTGGAGACAATAAACCATGGACATTCGCAGAAACTACTAAACCTTGCCAACTTTGCTGGAATTCCAGTAAAGGTTTCTCCCCATGCTACCCTAAATACATCCAAAGGGATTATATCCAGCTGGGATCTTTTGAATGTCACGGAGGAGGAGATAATGCAAGAACTTCAAGACCAAAATGTCATTGCAGTCAAAAGGATTAAGACTAAAAAAGACAATATACTTGCACCTACAAGGAACATTATCCTCACTTTCAATACACCAAATCTACCAACATCGATAAAAGCAGGCTATCTACATTGTCGAATTAGGCCCTACATCCCTAATCCTTTGAGATGTTTTAAGTGCCAAAAGTACGGTCACTCTCAAATGGCATGTAGAGGAAATCAAGTTTGCCCCAATTGTGGGTCCTCTGAACACACTCAAAGTGATTGCTCAGCAAAAGAAATGGCCTGCCCCAACTGTAAAGGCAACCATCCTGCCTATTCCAGGTCATGCGAGAAATGGAAAACTGA
Organism: Mastigoproctus giganteus; assembly: GCF_048544385.1. NCBI lineage: Eukaryota > Metazoa > Arthropoda > Arachnida > Uropygi > Thelyphonidae > Mastigoproctus > Mastigoproctus giganteus. The sequence continues at coordinate 68,818,988 of NC_143580.1, forward strand.
AAAGAAAATTGTGACATATAAGATTGAAAATAAAGTAAGTTTTCAAGAAGCAAGGAAAGTAATTGCTCCCAGTTTAACTAAGCGTACATACGCCAGTATTGCGCAAAAGTATCAATCAGTGGGCACCCAAACCGATGTTACAATACCTACAAACACTTCAATTTCTGACTGGGCTCGGGCTGTTCTCTCCCAGCAACAGTCCAATACCCCTAAGCAGATGAACCAGGCAAATAATACTGCAATTACAGTACCAGCAACATCTCCTTCTCCTCCCACAGTGACTGCTTCTACATCAAATAATCGGAGCTCACATTTAAAAAAGAATATCCCAGAAACATCTATGGATACATTCGACTCATCTAGACAAGAACCTATATTAGAATTACATGCGGAAGAAGAAATGGACACCGGTCGACCATTCTTTTCCAAAAAAGACAAACCAAAGCCTGAACGTCACAAGCCAACCACATTAAAAAAGCAGTCAGATACAGCTTCTTCTACTAAACACCAATAATGCCTTATATTCTACAGTGGAATTGCAGAGGATATCGTAGCAACCTTAATGATATTCAAGTCCTAATTCACCGCTATTCTCCAGTTGGTTTCTGTCTACAGGAAACCTACCTAACTCCACAAATTTCCACCAACATTAAGAACTATGTCATATATCGACAAGATCGTAATACTTCAAATGCTGCCCGTGGAGGTGTGGCCATCTTCATCAGCTCAAAGATCCCGACCAAACAAATTGTTTTGCAAACTGATATTGAAGTTGTTGCCGTACGTCTGATAACCCAGATTGCGTTAACACTAGCATCAGTCTATCTCCCACCAAGTCATACTTTCTCTTACCAAGATCTTGAAAACCTGCTAATGCAATTGCCACCCCCGGTCTGTCTGTTGGGTGATTTCAATAGCCACAATCCCTTATGGGGATCAACAAAAGTAGATACACATGGCCGACTAATAGAAACTTTTCTAGACAAACAAAACCTTACTGTTCTTAATACTGGTGCACCCACTCACATACAATTGCCAACTGGACAAACTTCTGCAATTGATCTATCAGTATGTTCCCCGACTCTGTATCCAATCATAGAATGGTCTGTTTTAGATGACCCCTTGGGCAGTGATCATTTTCCCATTATTTGTGATCTGCTCACTGCTCAACCACCATTAGTCAATCCCTGCGGGAAATGGAAGTTTTCTCAAGCCAACTGGGTCAAATTTAAATCTTTAGTCACCCTGGATGAGCAATATATACGGACACAGTCGATAGATGAAGCCACAGATTATATCACTTCACACATACTATCTGCAGCTAAGTGTTCAATTCCATTGTCGAATCCGCATTCCCGACAGCACCATAATTATTGGTGGAATGAAGACTGCACTAAAGCAAAGAAGTTAAAAAATAAAGCATGGAATATATTTCGCAGATCACCAACCACGACTAATCTAATCAATTACAAGAAACTAAGAGCGAAAGCACGTCTCATTCAAAGGCAAGCCAAGAAGAATTCTTGGATTCATTTTGCATCTACCATAAACAGAAACACTAACTCCAGGTTAATATGGAAGAAAATCAGACAGATTTCTGGAAAATTCCCTACAACCCCCTCACCTATTCTTTCATGGAATGGGCAGGAACTCTCAGCTCCTGAGGACATAGCAAATGCTTTGGGCAAAACGTTTGCTAAAGTTTCAGCGGTGTCAAATTATTCGGCGGATTTTCAGAAAATAAAGACCAAGACTGAAGAACGAGCCATAAACTTTCGAACTTCAGTTTTCCTTCCGTATAACCAGCCTCTTCAATATCACGAACTCCTACATGCCATGAAAACGACACACAACGGTGCTGCTGGGCCAGATGGCATATCTTATATCATGTTACAATACCTTGGTGACAAAAATTTACAAATACTACTGGTCTACTATAACAGAATATTTATGGAAAACATTTATCCCATCTCCTGGCATCATGCCACAGTTCTTGCCTTTTTGAAACCTGGAAAAGACCCTACAAGGCCATACAATTACCGACCAATTTCCCTCTCCAGTTGCCTCGGTAAATTACTTGAAAAAATTATTCATAATCGACTTGTTTGGACCATCGAAACACAACACCTAATGAGTAATAAACAGCATGGCTTTCGTAAGAACAGGTCCTCCTTAGATCTCATGATTAAAGCAGAGTCTGCAATTCGCAATGCCTTCGTAAAAAATGAACATCTCGTTTTGGTTTCCATTGACATAGAGAAGGCATTTGACACTACCTGGCGTCATGGCATTCTCAGCGACCTCCATGCCCTTGGTCTAAGGGGCAACCTTCCTATATTTATCAGAAACTTTCTCCAGAACCGTTCGTTCCAAGTCCGATACCACAACTCTCTTTCTAAGACATTTTTTCAGGAAGAAGGAGTGCCACAAGGTTCTGTATTGAGTGCAACCCTCTTCGCCCTTAAAATTGATTCTATAACAAAAGAACTCCCAAATACAGTTGAGACCTATCTTTATGCGGATGATCTATCCATTTCTTGCCATTCTCAGAATATGAGATCCATTGAACGGCAACTGCAGTTATCCTTGAATAAGGTGCAAAGTTGGGCAGGACTCAATGGCTATCGTCTATCTCAGCAGAAAACTGTTGCAGTCCACTTTTGTAATCAACGAAAAATGCATACAGATCCTGAACTTCAGATGTCAAATTTTCCCATTCCAGTGACCAACAATATCAGATTCTTGGGATTAATCCTTGACAGAAAATTAAATTTCCTTGAACACATTAAATCGCTACGTACTTCCTGCCTTAAAAAACTGAACATACTGAGAGCTTTATCTGCAATGTCTTGGGGAGCAGACCGTACATCTTTGCTTCTGCTATATAGAGCATTGATCAGATCCCGTTTGGATTATGGTGCTCCAATCTACGATTCTGCCCGAAAGAGTACACTACGCTGGTTAGATCCTATACAGCATAGTGCACTGCGGATTGCCCTTGGCGCATTCAGGACATCCCCTACCCAAAGTTTATATATTGAAGCACATGAGCCCCCTCTTTGTCTCCGCAGGAAAACACTACTTCTTAAGTATGCAGCCCGAATACAAAACTGCTGTCAGCACCCTATTGGGCCGTATCTCTTTAATCCACCACTGCAAAACCTTTATAGAAACAAACCCAGTAAAATAAGACCGGCAGGCTTACGACTAATTGAAATAACACAGAGTTGGAATATTCCTAGTGTCAACAGGCTAGACATAATGAAATGCTTACACCCACCTTGGACACCTCCTCCACAATTAACTTGTGATACTTACCTTCAAAAATGGGGAAAGAATCTTTTACCGTCACTGAACATGAAACAACTCCATGCAAGCCATATTCAGAAATATGCTAGTTTATTGCCAATATATACTGATGGCTCCAAATCACACTCAGCTGTTGGAGCAGCAGCAGTATTTCCCTCTACAATCATTTCTGCTTCCCTTCCACCTGAATATAGCAGCTTCTCTGCAGAACTTCATGCAATAAAGTTAGCTTTAGAAAACCTGAATCTCTACCCATCTCTAAAATATATTGTATATACTGACTCTCTAAGCTCAATTACAGCAATACAAAACTTTGGTTATAAGGTTCATCCTATATTAAACCAAATCAGAAGCCTATTATTAAAAATTGAGGAACGTCATCAATCAGTGACCTTTTGCTGGATCCCAGCCCATTCGGGGATAAAGGGGAATGAACTCGCTGACAAAACTGCCAAAAATCCAACAACTTATGATTTAACCCTTGCTCCTATTCCAATCTATGACTATAATCATATCATACAAACAACATGTCTTGCGATGTGGAAAGAGATATGGGACACCCAAAGCAATAATAAACTTTATCAGTTGAAACAGGATCCACAGCTTTGGCGCTCTAGCATCAAAACAGTACGAAGAGAAGAAGTAGTGCTTGCACGAGCACGGATAGGACATACATATCTGACTCACCTTCACCTACTTACAGGAGAGGATCCTCCTCATTGTCCACACTGTTCCTCGCACTTATCAGTCAAACACATTCTCGTTGACTGCCCTCACTATGATCAGGACAGAATATCCATCCTCCTTTCCCTAAAAAATTTTCCGGAACCGAAGACATTAAAAAATATTATAGGTGACGATGCAAACATCAATGAATTCTTCTCTTTTTTGAAAAAAATTGGATTGTATCATAAATTTTAAAACATCACTCTAATAAGCCATAAATTGATTCTATCCAAAATTTGAGTTTTATTATTTTCCTATGAATAGGCGCACTATAGCCCCAGCAGCTTGTGCGCCATTAAACCCCCATCACAACAACAACAACAACAAGTCTCTATCAGCGCCTTATAAGAGCAAAATAAGAGCTGCTGTTTCCATCAGGTGTTCCCTCTTCAACTTTTAGAATTACCAAAATAACAATTTGAACATTCCTTGTTTACAATTTCAATAATATGCTTATCTACGCCTTTCTTTTATATCTGTTTCTCGAATTTCCATAACTGCAACATTATTTTTCTACCTCATCACATATTGGAATTTTCAATTCCCTTCTCGTTTGATTGAACAAGTTTTGCAGGCCGTATTTTATAGATGGAAAATACTTAATGATATTCACCGATTTATTTCGATAGCCTATGTTTATTTTCGAAGAAAAATATTAAAACTTTGCTCATAGGAGATAATAATAGACTAGTCCACATTTTAAATGATACAACTTCTATTCTAATACAGCAAGCGAAATATATTAATATTTAATGAGAGCAGGCATTATTGTTTTCTTCATTCCACACTGCTTCTTTTTTTTTCTTTTAGAAGAGCTCACGATATTCATTTTCAGTGAAAATATTGGTAGCCTCCAAAACAGAATAATCATGATTCCAACTTTCTTTGTTTCTAATCGCAAAAACGAGCCTCCATCGCGGGGTTGCACAGTACAGTGAAATAGCATTCCATTCTGTCAGAAAAGATGTTCTTTCAGTGATGTTTTGTCATGAATCTGGCAAAGTGCCAGCGATGTTTTGCGCAAGGAACTATGGAAGAAAAGATTCTGTGACCCCTAGCTGAAAAGAATATTATTACGAGCATTTATATTTAATTTAAAATTGACTAGCTAACGTAAGAATTCGCTAGTAAGCAACAGCCCTCGGTATTCCTCTCCAGATCACAAAGATATAGAAATAAATAAATAAGATATTAACTGATATTTGGTAAATTCCTCATTTGTGCACATAGCTAAAAAGAATCTAACTTTACTACAGAATTGACTAAATTTATTTGAGTCTTGAAATAACAACACCTTTTGACATCTCTCATATTGCGTGAATAATTCATCACTGGATTCCCAGCAGCCTTTATACTGATCGTGCCCCGTTTATTTAAAGTGCAAGACCAAGCCAGCTCGTGATTGTTTGCTTCACAATATCAGATTGGCGCATTTAGGCACTTATATACGATAATGTATTACAATTGTCTTCAATTTATAAATAAAATAAATCAGTGCAGCCAAAGATTTCGGAATATATGTTTTATGATTCTTAAAAAAGGTGGGATGGAGAATGCTGTATGAAAAAATCTCTGGTCGATGTCTTACAAATTGGCTATTCCCCCAAGTCTTAAAATACATCTCTGTGTACACAGCTCTGTTCATAGAAATATATTCTTGTGATCTAGAAGGTATTCATCATTTGCTATAAAATCAAAAATAAGTTTTATCTTAAGAGCTTTTCCTTAGATACGTTCTACGGCTAAGAACGGTATCAGAGAGACTAATCTCTTTACATACATTCATATTTACAATGCAAAATGAAAGAGATGGAATCTTTCATTAGGAAAAATGCATTTGACAAGTAATATGAAAAACGGTATTTCAAAAAACAAGATTGCAACCTTAAAGTTAATGCATCTCCGAAATGTGTTCTCAGAGATGCATTATGTAATCAAACAAATGATATACTTTCTCCTTCTCTGTTCGTGCAGTGCTCTACGAATGTAATATTGTCCTTTTGGTAATATGTTTTGTAGAGTGGGAGGGGTTTCCTAGGTGATGGGATCATATTAAGGAATCTAGTTTGGGAAAATGAAACTTTTCTCCATGCCATATACTGTTTCACGTTTGTCAGCAAGGCGGACATTGCTCAGATAGAATTTATTATGGGGATGCTTCTAAATAAGGTCACATTCATTCATTTCTCCTCTGTGCTGCCGTTATACTAGTGATCTAAAGTTTGGACGATCGATACTGTGTTTTTTTAGCATCCAAGAGGTTTTCTCACGTTCCCTGGCAGTAAGAATGATGATAGTAGATGGGTTCTAATAGATGTGGTTCAGTATTACGCTTTAAATCTGTAGCGTCTAAATTTTCTTTGAAAACACATTTTGCTTGCGTATATTCCAAATACTTTTTCTCTGTCGAAGAAAATAGACACAGGAGTACACCACAGATGAACATGAAGTCGAAGACTTGGATTACAGTTAATATACACAGGGTTTTCCAGAACTACGCTGCAGTTCTAATCGAGAATATATGTACCGAAATATAAACAAATTATTTGATCCTCTAGTCAAAATCCTGTAAACAAAGAAAAGAAATGTTCACCATCTGTCCCAGAAACGTTGTGTAGTTTTGTTTGGAAACTTTCCACAAGTTTTGGCTTATAACCTCGAGACCATGGAGAAATATTACCGAACAAGCTCGGAAAGAAAAAGGTAAAATTCTTAAGGCCATCCTCGATCCTAAACTAGGTCTTTTCATCCCTCAAACAGTCATACCAACCAAAGAATAAGTACAACTTTCAAACACATAAATTATCCAGTTTATCCTAAACAATCCAATTATCCTCTATCGGAGGCTTTTCAAATATCGAGAGACTGCAATTTCTTCGAATATTTCAGGAGCATTTATTTACAGTAAGAAAATGTAAGCTAAAAGATTCCTCATAAATCCAAAGCTGTGAAATCTATATTAACATTCTTTTAGCGGAAAGTTTCAACGTACTTTGGGAATCAGCTCCTAATGATTTTCTCCATTACTTTAAAAAGAGTTAAAGTGAAGAAAGAAGTATAAAAGCTAGATGGTAAGAATTTGTCTTCATTTTCCTGGCAAGTTTCCAAGCTTCAAGAATAATATAAGTTGAACATCAAGGTGTAAAAGGAGGGAATGGAATTTAAACTTAATTTTGAGCCACAGGTATTGAGAACAATTAGAGAAGTTCCATCAGCTAATAGAATACTTTATTTCGAGGTTAGTTTCAGTTCTTCACATATCCTTCCACATGAAAAATAAAGCAGATGCTGGGATGTATATATTTGACATTTTTAAGGGGTTTTCACAAGATCATAAATGCGAGACTTGGCGAAAACAGTAATTAAGAACCCAGCATTATCTTCTGGAGAAATGGTAATGGTACCACTCTGAATACAAAAGACATGGGATATAAAGATGAGAATATGGGTCACATAAGGCTAGGTATAGAACGTCTCACGGATGCTCCGGGATTTTCAGCCAGAACAACATGGAATTTGGCCAGTGAACACACTTCTTCTTCTCATCATGCATACCATAAGAACTGGTACATCACTTACCAAAGTTGTTGATGAGAAAAAACCTACAAATATTAATCACCACCACTTTAAGTTTCGAATCACTTCTTACTCACAAGCACAAGGTGTTTCGAACTTTAAGCAATTATTTACCGCTTAATTAAGCTATGCATAGTAGCTTAAAGATAGCTTAAAGAAAGGTAGAGCAAGGATGTGAAAATACGAAACATGGTGTGAGACGAACTGTGAGGGGTATCCGATTGTTGGGTTTCAGTTTGAAAAGGTTTACGTTTAGAAAATTAGAAAAATATATAAAAAAATACGCATCGTACTGATGAAAAATGAATTATCATACTTTAAAGCTAGGTGGTATGGTTATATACCACTATACTCGGAGTACTTGGACACGGTCACGTTTGAAAACTGCCATTTGTATTCATTCCTCTTTCAGTGCAGTAGCAAGTTCAGTCGTGAAGGACACATGGACATGTATATATGTAAGGGCCGCTCCTAGGACATCAGTTCAGCTCCGCCTCGTATCGCTGGTGTAGGTTTGCGTATGTGTTCTGTTGTTCTGTTATGGCATCTTAGCTACACAGAAGCATCAGTTACCTGGGCAGATGATTCTGGGAGTTCATCCATACCACGAGAAGGTAGGCCAGTCCCAGTAAAACACGTACTGTCTCAAGAGAGACCCACCTCCCGCTCCGGGACCCCATTCCAGAGGGAGAGGAGGGGAAAAAAGAACAGTGGGCTGTACACCCCAGTAAACGACGCCTGTTATTTGTTAATGTGATGGAGAGTTTGTGAGAAGTGGTTCTGCCATGAAAACCCAAACGGTGTAGCTCCCTGCTTACAATAGAATCATTTGTGCACAATGTTGTTAGAACTGGAACTTCAATGTAACTTTTTCTATGGTTATCATTCTAGTCGCTCTCTGTTTTTCTTCATGAATTACTATCTTTCAATTTTTGCCATATCCGACGGTTTCTGCGCACCTATAAGGTTTTATAATTAATTTTCAGGTCTGGGCCACCTTAACTGGAATGAATTTTTTAATATTTTAAAAAGTGATCGCCCTGAGCAGCTACACACTTCTGAGATCACTCGTAGAACTGTCGGAAATATTTTTAGACTCATTTTGAACTGACCACAAAAATTTGCTTTGTAACATTTCTCTTAAAGTTTTCAACACTGAAAAATCAACGTTCGTTTAAAGTGGATTTGGTTTATTGGAACGAGTCAAGTGATACTTTTGTATGGTTAATGTAACAAAGTTTAAAAATTCTGCAGATTGAAAGATTGTAGAGTAATTTACCATTCCGTCCTCTGAAATTCCGGTACCACACAATGAAGATGCCAGTTCCCAATCCACTTTCAAGAGAAGTCTTCGAGACTGGTTCAATAATATGGTAAAACAGGATAATTGGGGTTGCATTCCAGAAACCCGTCCAAATGCATCATATTTCCCTAATTTGCAAGGACTGGATGGCTTGCTGAGGGACTTCAGTCTAACCACAGCCAACGTAAGGCTCCTAACATCTCTTTGAAAGAATGAAATCTACTGCATCCTAGCAAGCCCTCGTGAATAGCCCAGTTGATATAATCACCGTCCTCTCCCATAATGGGTGAGAAAGACCGCAGTTCGAATCTGGGCAATGAAGCAAGAAATTTTATGGGCCTTTTAGAGTGTGGCTGAGTTAGTCGGTCTCAGACATAGGTAGTATATCGTATTTTTTTTTCGGATACTCAGGTTTTTAGTCCAGCATTCAAGCAAATCTACCACAGAACGCACGCAATATTTACAGACATATAAGGCGCAATATTGGTTCAAGTTGATGATGCACCTAAAAACCCTAGAACAACTCTCGTAGGTAGCGCAGTTGGTAGGATCGCCGTCCTCCCTACACCGGCTGTAAAAGACCTGAGTTCGAGTCCTGTTGATGACGGGAGGAATTTTTGTGGGTCTTGTTTTTCAAAACGTGACTGATTTATTCGGCCTCAGGGGAGGGTAGCGTGGTTTTTCCTCCCGGAAATTCGGGTTTTTCGTGCAGCAAACAGAAAATCGACCTTAAAACACACGCAATTTATAGAAAATATACACGGAGCAACATGGCCTTAGTCGCTGATGCTCCTAAAAACCCAAGAAGAACAACAACCCAGCTGCAAGATTTCCACGTACAGAAAAAGACACGTCAATTATGCATATTTTACACTGTTGAAGAAATCTCTGTGCGTTTTTATTTCATTGGTCTATATGTAGGGATTAGCAATGGTTACAATTTGGAAGAATAAACAGTTCAAGTAAAGGTTTGAACAGTGTTTTCGAAAAATAGGATTATATACCCGATCTTGTTGCACACTGAACGCATATTAAAGAAGACTTAAAAAATGGCGACACGTGCTACAGGAGATAAAGTACGACCACTATAAATGGGATATTTTTGGAAGTTCCTTCTGCGTTTGCGAGTTGATTTCGCTAAGCTCTCTTGATGGGGAAAATTCAAAGAAGCCATCACTAGAAATGCACAAAACTTGCCATCCAACCAGCTCCACAAACAAACTCCGGACCAACACCAACGCGCTGTCACCAATGCCATTGTAAATGCGGCTAATCAAGCAATCAGGAAAAGGACCCCTCGGCCAGGAGCCGTTCCGTGGTGGTCGCAAGAACTTGATATTTTAAGAAGAGAAATGAACCAGAAGAGACGCGCCTTCCAAAGAGCCAGACGGACCTGGCTGGCCCCTGAGGTGGAACCACTCAGGCAACAGTACAGGGAGGCCAGGAACACCTATACTGCGACGATCAGGCAGCGGAAAAAGCTGTCCTGGGAGCATCTGGTCTCTACTGTCGGCAACTCTGACCCCTGGAGTATCATCTATCGGATAGTCACAAATAAGCTGCCAAGGGGGGAGGTAACCCCTTCCACCATCACTCCCCAGGGTGCTATGACCAACAACTGGCACGATACTGTAAACAATATACTAGACGCCACTTTTAAATATATTGAAGGAGACAACACTCCTGAACAGCAACTGCTATGCCAAGCCAACGATGCATACAAATCCCCCAGGACGGAGGAGCCCTTCACCCAAGCAGAACTACAAATTGCTATTAACAAGATAAGAAACAGGAAAACCCCAGGATTAGATATGCTCGAGCCGGAAATAGTAAGGAAAGTGGCTGAGTACACCCCGAATCTGCTCCTGGACCTTTACAACCACTGTCTCCACTCAGGCTGGTTCCCTACGGACTGGAAGGTGGCAAACATTAAATTGATCCTTAAAAACCCTTCAAAACCACAGCACAAGCCGGACTCCTATCGGCCAATAGCACTCCTGACTGTGCTCAGCAAAGTGTTGGAGCAGCTGCTCAGACATAGGATTGAATCACACTACCTCACAGCTAGCTTAACAGCAAACAAACAGTTTGGCTTTAAACCGGGAAACTCAACCCTCGACGCACTGGAATGTATCCTTAACATGGCGGAGAGCTGCCGACAAAAATACTTTCTCCTCATCTCTATTGACTTTGCAGGGGCGTTCGACGCCCTCTGGTGGCCGAGCGTCCTCGCAAGACTCAGGGCAGCCCAACTGCCATCAAATCTATTCAGCTGCATAAGAAGCTACCTAACAAACAGACGGATCCTGGTACAGGCCCCTTACTGCAAGGTAGATCGACAGATACACCGAGGATGCCCCCAGGGCTCAGTATTAGGCCCCCTCCTGTGGAACTATGTATTGGACGAGTTCCTCTCCCTCGACTTAGGGGGTGTACAGGCATTGGCCTATGCAGACGACCTATCCCTAGCCCTTACTGCAGATTCAAGAGCCCAATTAGAAACTCTCGCGAATGCAGCAGTAACCACACTGCAAGAATGGACGGAAAGGCATCGGCTCACCATTTCGGCCACCAAGACTAAATCCATCTTACTTAAGGGCTACCTAACCCCAACTAGACCGCCGCAAATAAGAATCAACAATAGGACAATTAAGCTAGTCACAGAACTAAAGTACCTGGGAGTTATCCTGGACCGTAATCGGTCTTTCACCCCACACCTAAAATATATACAGGCTAAGATGAAAAAATACGCTGGCATGCTTGCCAGAGTCACACGTTGCGAATGGGGCCTGAAAAGGCGCACACTTGCGATCCTTTATAAAGCAGCCATTATCCCGGCAATCGCATACGCCTCCGGCGTCTGGTTCCACAAAGCCTCAACAGCGGTAAACCGCAGACGACTGGATATCATACATAGACCCATCCTATTGACCCTCACCCGAGCATGCAAGACAGTCTCTACTCATGCACTACAAGTGATCACGGGCGCTCTCCCTCTTGATCTTGAGGTGATTCGCAATGGCATGCTTCAGCAACTCAGACGTGGCAAAGTCACAACCTTCCAGGACCACACTACGGACCCGGCTAATAACTGTAAAGTTGAGAAATACAGGCTGCAAACGTACTTGACATCGATATGGCAACAACGCTAGACGATTTCTGACAAAGGAGACATCACGCGAAGGTTCTTTCCGAACTTGCAAAAGGTGTACCCAAAATATCCGACATGGCTCTGCCCTGGTCTCCACGTCACCTACCTTCTCACAGGACATGGAGCTATCCGCCACAAGCTAAACCTCTTTGGACTGACAGATAACCCAGCCTGCGCATGTGGTTCCCTCGAGACCTGGGACCACCTGCTACACGAGTGTGAACTGTACGAAGATCTGCGTGGACACCTCATCACACGAGTCCAGTTCAACCCCAAAAATCAGGAGCACTTACCTACTGGAGGATGAGGGAACCTACAATGCCCTAACCAACTTTGCTCAGTGCCTCTTTGTAAGACGCCAGACTCTTCCTTTGCCGGAAAATCTAGGACAACTAGGATAAATACAACAACAATCACAACAAATGATGAACCAAGATAAAACTGGACTGTGCCTGAACTGCACTCTCCCAAATACTGACCGATGGAGGACACCGATTCCATTTGAGAACTGTTAACCAAACGCATTGACTACAATCGGACCTTCGGGAGTCCACCCTGACTGTGACTGAAGCCTATCCTACCGAATATCCACCAGTGGATGGACCTGGATCCCACGAGTAACTACTTAATAAAAGACCAAGCATGATCTGCACAAATGTCATACAGACCTGGACTGAAAACCTGGACAGAGATATCTTCACTCCACTCCTGGGAATACCAAATGGGACAGCCCTGACGCCTTGGCGCTCGACTGAAGCCACCCCACATGTATGCCCTGTTGGCGAATAGGCCAGATCCCTTGCCTGGCCTACTTTCTACCCTTCCCTGGCGGGGGATGAGGGGACAGCCCTGCTGTCACCTCCCCTTCTCGCCACCCCTTCTTTTCCTTCTGGTGGGGCATGGGCATGCTACTGTAAACTGGAGTTGTCTTCCCTATTGGCTCCATACTTCTATCTATCTCCCCCCCCCCAGTCTTCAGTCTCCCTCCTCACTCTACCTGCACGCTAGTGAACGCCCCACACAATCTAAATTCCACAAGTGAAAATCAATTTCGCCCACCATTTCTTTTGACCTCCTAGCACTTCCTCCTCAACGTGATCACATTTTTATTTATTTATTTTATTTTATTTTATTTTTTTTTTATTTATTTATTTTTTTTTTTAGGTCCCTAGCCACTGAAATCTCAGGAAATTAGGTGGCAGGACCTGCCAGAGTGAACTATATTCAAGTGGATACCTGGTCTGCCTCCACGGGGCGAAAGTGGGGCAACGTCGGCCTCAGTAGAGGTCTGGCGGCTAAATGACCAGATGAACAACGGTACAAGGCATCACACATATACAAAGGTCCATACACTTTTAAATCTCTGGCTTTTCCAGTAAACTGGTTCACCTACAATGTAAACTACGCGGAGATGGGGGAAACCCCTGGTGCCGCTTGACCCTAAACACACTTTACACTTTAAGCTCCCTTGATGTCTGCGTGGGTAGCACAGTGGTATCGGCACAGTCCTCCCCACACCGGGTGGAAAAGGCCTGGGTTCGAATCCCGTCGATGACGGGAGGAACTTTAATGGGCTTTTTTCACTCCGTGGCTGAGTTAGTTGGTCTCAGGCGTAGATAGCAAGGTTTTTCTCCCCAGCAACTGGGGTTTTTTCGTCCAGCAAAACAGGCAAATCAACCATAGAACATACGCAATTTACAGACACAAATACGGGTTAATGTAATTTAATTACGGGTAACCCTAAAATAATAATAATAATAATAAGCTCCCTTGATTTCTCTGTCTCTGGGACAGCAGGCCAGAAGATTAGCACTACAGGAGAAGATAATTGTCTTCCAAAATTGAGATGCAGCGTGGTACATACAGTGTAGTACTCATTCCCTAGGTTACAAGAAACGAAATCTTGATTCCATTGCATATTAAGCTGAGACATATCAAATAACCTGACAGTGATTGGAGCTCTGACAAATGGGGTACAGTTCTCTTCTCTGATTAGTCCCGTTTTAGCCTACAAACAGATTCTAGACGTTATTTCATCTGGAAACAACGAGGAATACGGTACCATCCCTCCAACATCAGAAAAAGGGATACTTGCAATGGAGGCGGTGTTCTCGTGTGGTGGGGAATAATTAATCAACGACCGCACCCATCTTTATGTTTTGATAGGGTTACTGTAACTACGCAGATGTACGGAAAACAGATTCTCGAACCCTAAGTGCGACTTTTTAGGGGTGCGGTTGGCCCAGATTTTCTTTTCCTGCACGAAAGCGCTACTGCACATAGAGCTCAAGTGGTGGAGGAATATCTTGAAACCCAAGATCTCCAGCGATTGCCCTGGTCAGCACAATCGCCAGACTAAAATCAGATCAAAAACATGTGTGGGACGCAATGCACTCTGACAGCCAAATTCTCGGTCACTTGGGGAAGCTGAGGTCTGTGTCAGTGGAAGAATGGGATTTATTGCCACAGAATCTTATAGACACCCTTATATATATATCATGGATCATCGCTATCAGGTCGGTGGAGGGGTTCATCTCCGTACTGATATCATGTGACCATAATTTCTATCATCTTTTATGAACTAGTATCAATTTCTGTCATATGGTATCAAACGAAGGCTCATCGTTTAATGCAAGATATTTTAATCTTTTAATTGCCCAGAATGTGAGCAAATAATTTTCTAATTATTTCAAAATTTCTTTTGTGAAAATAAAAAACTGTCAATCAATATACACTGCTATATCATTAATATCCGACACCTGCCTTTAGACAAAAAATAGCTTTTATTGTGTCATTTAATATTTTGTGCTGAAACCTTTCGCTTTTATGACGGCCTTCAATCTTCGCGGCATACTCTCAACCAGCTTTTTTTAAATGTCAGGTGATATGTTCCTCCACTCGGCCTTTAACACAGCCACCAGTTCGCCTTCTTCTTTGGGCGATCTCGACGCGCACGTACCCGACAATCTAATACATCCCAAAGATGATCGATAGGGTTCATGTCCTAAAACCACTCTGTTACGACCCGAGCAGTATCAGCGTTGTCTTGCTGATACAGGTAAGGGCCTTCCCCGAAGTGCATAATTGTCCAGGCTGTCCTGGTATTCACAGCATTTATGGCTTTGTCGATAACGACTGACGGACCCAAGCCAAACCATGAAAGGAGCCTCATACCATGACATTGCCTCCACCAAACTTCACTGTTGGATACAATCAGGAAGGAGGAACTTTCCTCTGGCATTCGCCACACCCAGGAACGGCCATCAGACTGGTAGAGTGCGAACCTCGACTCGTCTGTCCATACGACTGTTTTCCATTGCCCTACAGTCCAGGATTCGCACTCCTTACACCATGATTATAGGCGTCTAGCATTTGTTAAGGTGATCAATTCTGTTGAACGTGTCATCTTGCATGCCCACTTTTGCAATTGTCTGTTCGAAGCCCAGTGTGCATATTTATAGCAGATTCTGTTACGTCTTGCATGCATAGGACCTGTTTCCCAATCCATGGAGGGGTGTTCGAATATTAATGGTATGGCAGTGTATATTCTTTAAAATATATTGCAAGTGAATCTAATAATGGCTGATAAATACCGAATAATTTCTCAATGTATAAAATTCTCTAACACCGCTAATTTAAAAATCCATTGTCTTTTCGAACCTGAAGCATACAGTTTACAATAAAATTGTGCTTATTCAAATACACTTAATACAAATCAATTCGTATTTAGGCAGTGTTTGAAAACTGTGCAGATTATTTTGATGGTTAGGCTTGGATTACATTGCAATTACACATTTAAATAGAACACAAGATAAGGGGGACATCAATATAAACTGTTGGAGAAAACTAATACATTGACTGTATAAGAAACACACACAGACGTCACAAACTCTGCATAATGATTTGAAGAGTCATTGGGCATTACATGAAAAGGACTATTTGCGTCGATGGCTTATTATTACGCTTAAGATGTCTTAAACCTAATGGTTATAAATCCGTTTTTGGCGAATGAGGATAATTCGAAGCCCCAACTGAATAATACCATCCATTTACAACAAACACAGCCAGAGTGGCTCTGCGAGACGTGTATATCCTCCTGTGTCCTGCAGTATCACTAACCAATACTTCTTCAGTTGGGCTTTTGCGATGACGCTAGGATTTTCGTTTTGAAAACAGACAAACTAACCTTTAGAACATATACAGTTTAAAGATATTCGCTAGATGGCCGTAACTGCTCACTTAGGGAACTCAAAACGACTAAAATATCGGATGGAAAATAAGACAGGATTCAGTGTAAGATTTTTCCAAGTAAAGCAAATTCCGGACTGCTGAATCCCTTTCTAATGTCATAAAAACTAATGTCACCATTTGATACAACTTTGGAAATTTTCCAAGTCTCCAAGCAGGGCTCCCAACACTTCGAAAATATAAATAGTAAATGTTAAATAGCTTCGTTTCTCTCCTCTTAATGCCATGATTGAGACATCGTAAAATTTAAAATAAATTTTGGCTATCTTCTCTAATATTTCAGTTTTGTTTCATTTTTAACGCGCAATACAGGGCTAAGAAATATATCAATAATATTTTCCAGAAAGTTTCCAAGGAAATCTGCTGGGCTAAATGTATTTTGACACGCTTTATTTAAGAATGAGGTCAACTAGCGATGACATAAATACGATTCACTTAGTGAAGGCTAACTCCATACTCTGTTTATCTCGACTTTCGGCAACCCCCCATATTTCCATGAAAAATTACTTTTATAAAGTTCCCATTCACTGCTAAACATATTGACTTCTCGAGAAATCCTTTCCAAAACTCACGCTTGAATAAAGTATTGCCAACGTAGGCCTAAGCTTGTTATCAGGAGCTGGCGGCTGGAATGCACTTTGTTATTTCAAGAAACTTGCAACTTAAGATGGGGTATGTATCGAAGAGATAGGAAGTACTCTTGCATTAAGAAATCGGTATTCTTAATCGTTCTAAGATCTCTGTATCACTGGGTTACCAAACATCCTAATCAATTCTGGCGCCGACAAAATTATTTCCCTTCACCCAGGTAAATTGCACGAGTTCTTTATAATTTATGGGCTGTACGAATAATATGTGAATGAATGATAAGGAGATTCATCGAGAATGCTTTAATAAAGTATTAAAACCTTGATACTTTGCATAATTTAATTGTCTTTAAATGATATTTATAATATTCTAATTGTTTAAATCACCCTTAACATGTATATATAGTGAATAGTTAAACAATAACTGGATTAATGAAAATTCTATGTGATATATACACTAAGTGGCCACTTTATTGGGTACATCAACGTTGGTTAAATAAAATGGAGCAATCCTTTTGTGTGTGTGCAATACATTGCGAGAATGGGAAAGACGAGACAGTTAATTGACTTTTAATGTGACATTATAGTTAAGGAAAGACACCCCGGTATGAATATTTCGGAAACTATAACCTAGAAGGGTGCACTTTCCGAGATACTCATACCGAGATTGTTGGAGCAATATTGGATGGCACAAGTGTTCTTGAAATTGTTTCCTAACAGACGCATCCCTTCATGGCTGCATTGCACAGTTGGTAAAAACACCATCCTCCCCACACCAGGTGGAATAGACCCGAGTTCGACTTCCATTGATGAAGTGAGGAATTTTTATGGGCCATTTTAACAACGCGGCAGAGTTAGTCGGTCTTAGGCGAGGGTACATGGTTTTTTCTCCTGGAAATTTGGATTTTTCGTCCAGCAAAACAGAAAATCGACTTCGGAACAAACGCAATTTACAGACAATGTACACGGAGTAATATGGTCTTATTTGCCGATGCTCCTAAAGACCTACTACAACAACCTTCATGGCTGCAACGTATCCTTTTACGATTGGATTCTTCCAACACAAAAATGTGCTTATCAAAAGGCCAGAATTGTATATCACTAGTTCAGAAATGTGAGACTGAATTCAGCCAACTGGGGGAGGCCTCCACAGCCATCATCTCTCAATCTAATTGAGTACCTCTAGTTAGGTGGAACGATTTCTTCGGAATAAGGATCTGCAACCATCCAATTTGCAACAATTGTGGGAAGCGATTGAATGAACATGGATAAGTATCCCCGTGGCATGCTTTCGATGCCTCATTGAGTCCACACAAAGACAAATCCTGGTTGGTCCTAGAGCTAAAGTGGCGGATGCTCGCTGTTAGTTAGGTCTCCCTAATAATATATCAATTCAGTGTACATTTTATTTAGTTTTTCAAAGCCTACTTGGGAACGTATTTTTCTAGTATGAATGTATTGTGGAGAAACAGTTGCTCAGAAATCATTTTGTCGATAAATGGAACAGCTATCGACATTGTAATTTTTCTCTTTTCCAGTTTTTCGTACATAAATACAAATTAATTTTAAGAAAATCAGCGCAGCGCATTAATTCTTGTATGGCTACATTATAATTAATACTTGACTTTATTAATTAAACCGAGCGTTATTGAAAATAGATTTCAAACACAGACCAATTCTTTCTACTAAAGAGAAAAATACTTCTTAAGGAACGCAATCAGACATAATTACATTTTAATATAAATATCTTAGTCCCTAAACGAAAAAAAGAAACGAAGGCTTAATAATTGTATTGAAGACAACAAGAAAAATATTCTCTGATCTTGTAGAAAATCCTACCCACAATTAGATCAAGCAGTTTAAGTCTGTAGAATATTTAATAAACGTGCATTTATCGACAGAAGAAGTTCCAGTATTTTAAAAAAATAATAATAATTTTGACAATCCATCTACTCATGAGCAGTGCAGACTTTTATTCCATAATTAAGGTGGCTTTGCTTCTGCTGAAGACATTTTCATGGTTATTATTAATGCTGTATCTGATCATTTAAAAATTAAGTTACAAGAAGAATTACTAATCCCAATCTGTAATCTATTTTCTCTTTGTTTTCCTTCACTATCGGAGTTGAAGTGGCTGAAAAAAAACTTCTCAAAGTTTTATACTTAGGGTTTGGAATTTTGTTGGGTTTGGAATTTTGTTATCAAGTGAAGATGACATATAGGATTTCTGCTCGGGTATTTTGCCTTCTTTTTCGGATAAGGCCATATATCAATGTTAGGACTCGTTCGTGTTTCATTTGTCTGAGAGACATGAATCTTGCAGTAAGTCAAGGTCCGAATCACTACTGAAAGCGCTTTCCTGCGTTATGTATTATTCTCTGGTGGCACGTATCATAACGGGAGCAAGACGAAGTGCCTGTGGTTAGAACGGAACGAGAAGAGAGATTTTTGGCAAAATGCTGCTAAGGATACGCTGAATTCTTGAAAGGATGTCGTTGAACATTGTTCTGGATCGATACAGTTGTTAAATTACAGTTAACATGAAGCAGTGGTCAACTCTGTTTCAGAAGGGAATTGTTTATCCTCAAAATTGATTATAGAGATGTTCTTTGTTACTTATTCATTGTGACGTGGAAGTGGTAATAATTGTTATATCAGGATGATAAGGGTATTTTGCAGACGACAATTTACCGAATTGTCGTCTGCCAGTACTTATATTGTATTTTGCAGTGTAAATAGATTATTTTATTTGATTATTTTGAAGTTTCTGTAAGCATTGTGTGCTTTTTTTCAACAATTCCGAAATTCTACTTAAAAAAAAGCTTAATTCCCGCTACTATACAATAGAGTGCAAAAAATATTGAGTATACGGTAACTTTGACCGTTATGGTGTAGAAAAATGATAAGAATGGCTAAATAAATGCACATACCTCAGGGTGGACAAATGAAGGGTTACACTGGTCCAATGTAGATGAGACCAGTGTAGATTAAAAGTAAAAGGCCACACTTGAAGAAGAGGAGGAGACTGCTGCTAGAATGGTTCCGAGGAGGGAAACTATATTAGCAAGGGATGCTAATCGATGTTCATATGAAGAACAACTGAAGTAGTGCGGGCGGCAAAGCTTGGTAACAGACATTTTAGGGGGAGGGGAGCATGAATGAGGTGAATTAAGTCAAATGAACGAGCGAGATATATTTTCAAAGGTAGAAAGGAGAAAGGAGAGCAACTAGGGAACACAAATACAATATTCTGGAGTATAACAGAAAGCTCGATCTCGTGAAGTTTTCTTTCAGGCGTATTGAAGATTACTGGAATTAATTTGTCCAAAACGGAATTGGGAAGCCTTTCTGGCTACTGGGAAGGTATGTGGGATAGAAAAAAAAATACCCTCATGGACTATGGGCCAGACATTAGCTTGCGTAGACAGTGGCAGTTGACAGCCGCCTCGGGCACCCAAGCTAACAGCGAAACACGGGAATCTGTTCCTTGAATGGACATGTCAGCATCAATACTGAAACATCGACATGTGGAAATCTGTTGCCTGGTCTGATGAATCCCATTTCCAACACGGTCATGTTGATGGGCGTATCCGCATATGGAGAAAAAACTTGAGGTCATGGCATTTGGATTCATTGCTCGTGTTCGGGAGGCTGGTGGCGGTGATATTATGGTTTGGAGACTGTTGTCGTGTCATGCCCTGGGCTATATAATCATCGGCTTAATGGGAATGCCTATCTTTATATCATCACCGAAAAAGTACCTCCACTTAAGGATCATAGTGTATCCAGGCAACTATGGCGTCTATCAACAAGACAACGCGCTATGTCAGAAAGTCTGGCAGATTGGCTTTGCCATGTTCCTGGCTTCAGGAACATAACAATTTCTTCGCCCTGCCATGGCCTCCCAGTTCAATGTGTTAGAAAGTATATATTTAATATACTTCCTATCACACTCTGTTGTGATGCTGCGTAAACTCT
This sequence comes from Mastigoproctus giganteus, assembly GCF_048544385.1. Classification (NCBI taxonomy): domain Eukaryota; kingdom Metazoa; phylum Arthropoda; class Arachnida; order Uropygi; family Thelyphonidae; genus Mastigoproctus; species Mastigoproctus giganteus. The sequence goes on from NC_143580.1 coordinate 68,839,866, forward strand.
AATTTATTTTTTCTCTGACGGCTTCCTAATATTTAATTACTTCATTATTTATTTTATATACCCATCTTTTCATGTAAATCCCCGGCTTGTGGTGTAAGGGAGTTGTATACCAAGATGTGTTTTATGTATACCTTAAAAAATTGTTCTTCTCAATCCCCTTTTCTTTATTATCCAAGAAGTAATTCTGAAAGCATTTTATGAAGTCTATTGGGTATCCGTTCTTTAATTTTTTTGCTTTATTTTAACAAGCTGTGGTCTGGTCTTAAATTTGTTATCATTTTAGCGGTTATGTTTTGAGGTTGTCTCGTTTCCAGGGAATTGGAGTTAAAATACTCCGTATAACAGGCTATGAGTTAATCTTCCTTAACTGAAATTTTACGCAGCTGCCTGATGTATGATGTCACATAGGTAGCCTACAGGATTATATATAATCTGAAGCCATTGTTCAGTTTCCCTTTTGTGCAGCACCCGTTTTGGCATGTGATCAAGAGGCCAACATAAATACCGTAACATGTAGCTTATCGTTGTGTTGGCATGTTGTAAATTATTAATGGAATAAATTAGCTTTTATAACCGGTCTGTTGGGTGAATCTTGAATCGGGGAATCTTCTTTAAGTTACAGTGAGATTGCAGCAGATTGTTCCACAAAATGGCTGCCAAATTTACCCATGCAAAATGGATAGACCACGACAGATTTTCTTATAAACAGAGCCATTAACTTTTAAATATTTATGCGCGGTTTCAAAAGAGACTGTTGGCTAAACTTCAGTTATTGACCCGACTAGTCCTATATTACTGCCACCACTATTTAGCATCTTATGGAAAAAGATGAAGTCGACTTTCACTACTGGAAGAAGTTGCATCACACCTCCCTTTGGAACACAAGGAAATCTAATGGAATTTCTCACCAAAGTAGATAAATTAGTCGGGATAAGCAAAGGAAAGTCGAGTGTTTTCATCCGGAAACAAAGAAACAATTTAATTAAATATTTTCTGGCCTTTGTATTCAATTCCGACAAGAGCTCATCCAAGCTTTTGTCTCTTCCTATCCTAACGTAAAATTCCTGTATAAATCAGATGAACCTCTTAGCCAGAGACATTCATTCAAGCTAGCCCCTAGCTAGTAGGAGGTAGGTCCCTATTATCCATATTCATTCTGGCTGTTAAGACTGGTCCCTCTAAAACCTTGTACAACGAATAAAATAATATACAATATAAATGCTATATATAATATTTACACGTTCACTATGTACACTATTTAACAACGGTACACGACACTACACATGTACAAAATCCGTACACTTTTAAACCTCTGGCATTGACAGTGTTCAGTTTCACACCCACAAAGTATACTACGCGGAGATTGGGGGAACACCTGGTGCCGTTTGACACTTAGTTACTTAGTCAATCAAACATAGTGTACAAAGTAACTCCTCCATCTCACAACAACAAAAAGAGTTACTTTCTATTCCAAGGATAGCCAGCGTAGATCTAAGACCATGACCAATAATCAACTTAGTTGCTTGAAGACTAATTGACATCCACTACCTGCATTCTCAGCCCTCGTGGGTAGCACAGTTGGTAGAACCGGCCTCCCCACACCGAGTGGAAAAGACCTTAGTTGGACTCCCGTCGATGACGGGAGGAATTTTTATGGGCCTATTTCACAACGTGGCTGAGTTAGTTTGTCTCAGGCGAGGGTAGCATTTTTTTCTCCAGGAAACTCGCATTTTTTTTCTCCAGGAAACTCGCATTTTTAGTCCAGAAAACAGACAATTGACCGCAGAATTCACGCTGTATACTAACAATGTACAGGAAGCAATTTGACCGTAGTCGTTGATGCCCCTACAACAACCACCCATGCTTCTTATCCTACCAAGTACGCTCGCTCTCCCACCACATATAATCAGTGCGCTGCTGAAGTCTATAAAGACGTCCAGTGAATACCTCTGGGTTAACATACAATTGGTCTTTACTACACAGAATCGTGAACAACTTTTTCTTGGCTTTTAATTAAAAGTTTAAGCAAGCCCACCTCTCAACGTCTGGACACGTAGCTTCCTTTAAACAGTGGTTAAATATGCTCAGTACCGAGTCAGGCTTGTTATCAGCAGACGTCTTAACTAGGTCTTCCTGTATAGGATCATATTCATATCCTCAGTTAAATCATATCCAGGATTTCTTAACAAATGGTTGAATTAGTTGCGTAAGAATACTACAGACTCTAATCACAATATTATGACCCCTCCCCCCCCCAATGCAGCCATCACACGACTCTAGCGAATCATACAGCGCACGTGTCAAGTTCACACACCGCGATCATATAAGGCTTGATGGTCGGCATCCGTGAACACAGTAACAGCCTCTGTCATGGACAAAGCACGCGATATATCAGACCTAGAAAAAGGCATGATCATCGGCCATTGGGCCAGGGGTGCCAGCATTTCCGAAATAGCGGACTTTGTGAAATACTCACGTGCTGCAGTGGTGAAAGTGTATCAAGACTGGACGAATGGGACAGTTTTTACGACCCGACGTGCCAATTGTAGAGTCCAATGCTCCATTGATCCCAGAGGTGAACGTCGGCTGAAACGGTTGGTCAGCACAGATCGGCACGCTACTGTTGCTCAACTAGCCATCCAAATGAACCGTAGACCACCAGAAAGGTGCCGACCGGGCTAGCCGGTTGGGTAAAGTGCCTGGCAACCCAAAGGTCGCGGGTTCGAATCCCACCTCGGGCTTGGATCAGAGTACTGCAAAAACCTTGAGAGGTGCATTATGGCCACAGAAGCCGATGCGCCAACAACTAAAAAAAAAAAACAAAAAAAAAAAAAAAAAAACAGAAAGGTTTCTAACAAGACAGTGCAGCGAATCCTGTTGCGCATTGGGCTCCAGAGCAGACGCTTGATGACAGCACTAATGCTGACGGCCGTTCAGCGCAAACAACGCCCCCAGCTTGCACAGCAATACCGCCACTGCATCCCGGCCGAGTGGCAAAGGATGGCCTTCTCCGATGAGTCACGGTTTCTGCTCCACCGAGTGGATGGACGGTGGCGTATTAGGCGTGAAACCACCGAGAACAGACACCCGGAGCGGACACGATTGTTGGCAGAAGGCAGGCTGGTGGGGGCGGCATTATGGTCTAGGGAGTGTTTTCATGGCATGGCTTGGGTACCCTGATGCCTCTGGAAAGCACCCTGAACGCAAATGGTTACCTATAGATCGTCGCCGATCAGGTACACCGTACATGTTGACCGTGTTCCCTGGTGGCGATGGTATCTATCAGCAAGATAGTGCGCCATGGAATGTCCGTGAGCGGTTTGAGGAGCACGACGAAAACTTCAAGCTACTCCCTTGGCCACCGAATTCCCCAGATCTTAATCCAATTGATATCCTATGAGACCACCTCGATCAACACATCAGACGGATGGATCCTCCACCAAGGAACCTATAGAAACTCCTGGGTGCACTGCAGTCTGCATGGTCACAGATACCCGTAGCAACTTCCGCGGACTTATTGAGTCCTTCCCACGGCGGCCAGCTGCGGTGCATGCTGCAAAAAGCCATATTCTGGATACTAGGTAGGTGGTCATAATAATGTGACTGGACCCTGTATACTGCAGTACATTTCCTGGACACTTTATTAGAACCAGGAGCTAATGTCATGTTGGACTGCCATTGTTATTATTTCTCCACCACGATCAGGGGACGCTAGACCTGGTGTCTGGTGTACCCCTGTCTGTTTTACTCCTGTTGGGTCTGGCCAACGGCAGAACATGTACTGTTGTTGGCCGGAAGTAACGGTTTGGGCTATGTCCAATTCTGAGGACTCAGCGGAGAATGAGGGAAACCCTGGAGCCCGTCACAATACTTGACATCTGAATCAGAATCTGCTCCACCACGATGTGACATCGAGTCAACAAAGCATTGAAAAGTAGCACGAAGATATTGGATAGTCTATATAAAAAAATTGTCCCGAATTTCTGAGGTGACGAGGGCAGAGGGCTTTGGTGACGAACGCCTCTTTCCATTTCATCCCACAGATGCTTAAGTAGGATTTAAATCCAGAGATCGCACTAGTAAACTGTGTGTGATCGCATTTCTATCATTTATGGGATGAAAAATTCCAAAAATCCATTATGTTCTTCTCATCAGACTGGGATAGATTCAAGCAGTGTAGGATTTCCACACAAGGTGGACAGAGAGCGATCATAAGCATTGTGCAACCCACAAAGACTAAAGGGACCAATCGACTCTGATGTTTTTCTGAACAGCTGCTGTACTGGAGCCACCCCCCACCCCCTAGTAAATCTCCATTCGGTAATAACAGACAGATACGATGTTTTCTCCCAAACCCAGTACATCACAATCATAATTCTGTCAAAAATACTAAGCAACGAAAAGTAGCGAACATGGAAATGTGCCAGCCCGATGATCCATGACAGTTCATAAATAAGACAGAATCTCTGCCCTTTTGCTAGCATTCCACTGGAATATTCAAGTAGCGAGCACGTCGCCCAGCCATTCGAGCAATGACCAAGATTAATGATGTACTTGCTCCTGTGAAACCAAAGGCGTTCGTTTTCGATGGCAGAGACTTCCTTTTTTTTTATTGTAAACCTTGAATATTTAATACACGTGTGTACGTTGTTGTGTATATCGGCGATCGTGCAGAGGTCTCAGAATGAATTGTTATTATGTTGGTAAAGATGTCTCCCAGGGCAACGGTGATTCAAAAATTAATAACATCTCGGATTTGTCATTCCCGTGTCACTCGAAAGACAGAACATATTTTATTTTTCTGTCCTTCGCAAAAGTGTGGAAGTTTAAGTATTTTTAAGAGGAAACGAGTCTTGCTTATATGATTAAGTATTGCCATAGTATTTTCACTCTTGGTGATCTCCTTTAGGTCAAACCAGAAGGATCTATACGAGGCTGGATGATTCTGAGGGGATCTGTTTGTCACTGATATGCAAGGATCGCAGTGAATGGAAAAAACAGCAGAGAAAGAGCGCACGCAATATTTTAGGACTGATACATTCCACTACGCTAAGTATAATATATTTAGGAAAGATAGGGAAGATAGAAGGGGTGGAGGGGTCATCCTTCTTATCAAAAGAAGCCTAAGTGCGAAAAGAGCTTTTGCTGAGACTGAAGTTATGTTTGCCAGCATAGAATCTGTGTGGTGTGAGTTAGTTGGAATCAAAGGAACAATGAGAGTGGGAGTATTTTACAGACCAGAAGATTGTGAAAAAATATGACAAGAGTCTTTATATGTAGATGGAATGGGCAAGCGAGCGTCAATGTCTTGTTATTGGCGACTTCAATCTTCCCCAGATTTATTGGAATAAGTGGGAAGGAGACTCACGATGGGGAAAAACTTTTTTTAAATAAACTAGATGATGATTATTTTTTACCAGAATGCTAGAGAAAATACTAGGGGTGAAAATATTCTTGGTCTCACCATTACTAACGAATCTGATGACATCACAGGGTTTAAAGTACAGTAACCATTGTCAGGAAGTGATCATGCAATCGTCAGTTGGAAGATGAAGAAAGATGTTGGAGTAGTTAAAGGTAAAGGCACGGGTTTTAACTTCAGAAAATGGGACTTTGATAGTTTTCGACTCTATGTGGCATCTGTGAATTGGGCGGTTGCCGAGGGATGGTGAATTAGAGAACACTTTTAAAGAAGAAATCGCAGAAGACATGAACGCGTACTACCTTTACGAAAATATTGCAGGAGCAGGATGCCAAAATGGATGGCTGCGGAGCTGGCTAGTCAAATAGAGCAGTAAAAGTAGCATGGGACAGTTACAGAGCGATGAAAAGTACTGACACCTTCAACAGGTAGGTATTGATCTGCAGTAGTACCACAAATAAGGTCAGGAAGGCCACGGCTGCTCATGAGAACGCATTGGCTTAAGAGAGCAATGGGGAACAAGGAATTTTTCATGTATATGAATATAACAAAGAAGAAAGCTAATCAGATCGGACCCTTGTTCACTGGGTATGAGAAAGTCTTAGATAACCCAGCTGATGTTGCGGATGAATTGAATAGGTACTTTGCGTCAGCTTTTTATTGACGAAAGATCATTCACGCTGAACAGAGGTAGTGCGAGTGAGGCTGAGCCATATGCCGGAATGTCATTTCTTTGTGCCAGATACCCAGAGTGCAGCGAAATGAATTGAAAAAAAAAAAAAAGGCAATACGCGATTGATCATCTGAGGAAGCGCTTTGATTCTGGAGAAAATTCATTCTGATGGCTGCTCAGAGACTGAAGCCTGTCGTACCATATTGAGCAACGCGTCTACGAACCCATCCTTAAAAATTGGATGAACCAGTACAGAATATTTTGTTTCAGCAGGAGGTATTCTCAATTCTTTAAGAAAGATGACAATAACCCAGAGTATGTGTATGCTTTGTCCAGCACGTCTTGCACCAACAAAACAGGATGTAACAAAAAAGTTATCATTTCATAATGGTACTAGTGGATGCATGATTATGCATGAAAGAGATTAATGAATTCAAGCTTTCAACAAAAGGTCATGTTGAAAAAAGTGTGGTGAGATAGGACAAAATGTTCTTGTGTGTGCAATTCTGTCCAGATAGTATAGGAGGGTTTCATGATGGAAGACTTGTGGTTAAAGGGGATTAACTCTAGGCTTGAGGGAGATTGTAAGGCTAATGGGGAGAAATTTTTCTCGCATGACTGGTCTTGGTCAGAAGACAGAATTTATTTTTTACAGCGGTACTCGCTTAAGCACAGGAGGCTCAAGTATTTTTGCGCTTTATCGGACCCAGTTTCATTTTAAACCATATGTACACATTCGATGTTATTTAAAATTTTAATAAAACTAATAGTTATAAACAATATCGAAGAATAATTTCAGAATCGAGGATATTCTAAAATAAGTTGCGTTGTAATGTATAAATAAAATATTCCGTGAAAGAATCTAGGACCATAGAAAGATCACAAAATCCGACAGAAGGTTGAAAAATCCTGTGTTTTTCTGTTATTTTAGGTTTATGGTGCCTGTATTAATGCAGAGGTAAAATGTACTTATTTTTGTATAAAACAAGAAAGGTCATCAAAATTTTAATCTGGTCGCAGAAATTTACAGTTCAATATTTTGACTAAAAATCTGAATCAAAATTTTAATTGTAAAAATTGAACTGTAAATGTCAATTGTTTTAAATGTAAATTCAGAAAACGTAAACATCAATAATGTTACCGGGGTCGAATTCTCCAAAGGGAAAGTTTATGTCCTGTTGGTTTACAATAGATACAGAAACTCATATTGGAATCCATTGCTAACTAACTCTCGGTCGATAAATGTAAAAAAACCACGCAGGAATATCCACTTATCTATTGATTCTAGAGGACATCAGTGGCCTTAATTATTCAGAGATTCACATTTCTTTATTCAAATTTCGATCTTTTTTATTTCCTCCTCCTCGTTCCCTCTACATAAAGAGCCCGAATACAATTGCTTACGGGTATACGCGTGTGTTCTCATCACAAGGAATTATCTTCAATTGCCGAGGTGACCGAGTTTAGTCTTAAAGCTTCCAAAGTCGTTACGGAAGGCTTTTCCAGCCGTCGTTTGAACTAACCATTACCTACCACAGGAATGGGCTTGGTTCGAATTTCGCAAGTTTTTTTCCTTTTCCTATTTTTTCTTACGAAGAAACTCCTCTCTTTCATATGACTAACAATTTCTCCGTGTCATTATATTTCCCAAGGGACAATTTTCTCCAACCGAACGCTGCACGAGGTGCTTTTTTCTCTTTTCCTTTATTTTTACCCCCCTTCAAACACAGTTTGGACAAAGGCCCCCCTTGAAAAAGCCGTCAATTTAAAGATTACAGGCTCTAGAAATGTTGATGTCTCTAATATTTGGTGCGCTATTTTCTGTGACTTCTCACCAGTTTTACCGACTTGAAACGGCTGCTCAAATAACACTAGTTACCGACCTTGTTCGCAATTTTCGGCAAGCCATTAGTCACTTCTAGTGACAGTAATAGCTTCAAACTCAATATAAGTTTCACCCTTTTTTTTGTATTTTCGAAAACAGAATATATTTTGTATGTTATTCTGTTGCTCGCTTGCACAGAGATTTTACATTTAGCCGTGTAAGTTAAAGAAATAAACACCGCACAGGAAAATACTCCAAAGGAATTTTAACTTTAAAAAGTCTCTGAGGAATATCGTTATTTGAAAAGCCAATAGAAAGAGCCTGAATTCTAAATAATGTAATTCCTTTCCAAAAGAACAATATGGCATTGTTGAACTTATTGTCTCTAGGGTTAATAATCTATTAACCCTTGAGACAATAAGTCTATTGTTGTTATTCATATTCTATTAACCCTGGAGATAATAGGAATGTCTGGAGGCTGGGTTAGGTTGATTATTCATCCATCAAGAAATTTCTCTACCTTTTATAAGTTTTAATGAATATATCGTAACTTTTCATTAAGTAAAGTTTTGGGAAATTAGAAAGAACAATTTATGCTTGCGAATTATGAAAATTTCAACGTTTAAAAATTCTTTAATAAAAACGCAGACCATTCATTAATGTAGACATTTGAGTTTCTTACAAAACTCTATAAGAGGATGCACAGTAGCTTCAGAAATTACTGAGCATTAATCAAAGTGCAGTTGCTTTTAATTACAACCATAACAATACAGTATATCCTTTATTTTTGTCTTCAAATTGCTTCATTTTCTTTTGGACTTCAGTGAAATTAAATATGCTAATGAGTAATAGTAATTGAAACCAAAGAAATTAACTTTTCGGCAGTTTTTTTGTTCTAGAATAAAACAAATGTTAATCAATTTGCAAGGTCCACAACGCTGCATATGAATAATTCAAATTAACGATAGTCTTTGGCTTTGATTGGTTGTTTGAATTTGTATTCTATTTTTTTAACGTCGTTTTGCAAACAAGATACAGCCTGGTAATTAAAACCTTTAATAGATTTGGAATTTGGCCGATTCTTAGAGGATGCCCATGTATAAACTTTATCCAGCCATTCTGTGCACGGTTACAACATTATTAAAAGATAAAAAACCATGGTCGAAGTCAGTAAGATGTCCAACAAGGATTGGACAACTAGATGTATGAATAGCTCTAATAATCCTGTTTAATCAACTAATATGAGTGATTGCTATTTTATGGAGAATTCGACACTCGCTCTCAGCGCTTTTCGTTTCAGAGAAGGAGGGGAAAATCAAGAAAAAATAAAAAGGAAGTGCACGAATTATAGTCCGCTACTAGTGGTATAATTTCAGGGTTTTAAAATTAAAGTATTTGAATCTTTACGGGGTACACTTTCCAAAGTTTTCAAAGAAAATTGCTCCTCTTAGTGTCACTGTGATACTCAACCACTGTGGTTTAAGCCTCGGGTGTCTCATTTACATCTCGGTTGTACCATTCTGCTGTTCAGTGCCCAGAAAATAACATCGGAATACATTAGGTGAGTCAACGAAGCGTGCTAAACACAATAAGGAGTATTTAATTTCGTTGTTGTTAGGAGTAGCGCGTGTTTATTCCCTTTAATAACATCTGCTCTTGGTATTCTTTTATATGTAAACTTTGTTTCGGTTTTTCTACACTTATGGATTAAATAAGTGGGCGTGTGGCGAATTAATAAATAAATGGAATACGTTTAATTAAAAAAAGCAACGCAGAGGGGTAGTGGATAAAGTATGAGCCGTTGTTTCTCCCACTGAAGTTCATCAAGGTAATGAAATAACTACATGAAGGATAAAGAAACCGAGGTTGGAGAGAGATTTTATTTTTGGTTTATAAATGGCTTCTCTCCATATTTTTCCACAAATATTTTTGTTTTTCCCCAAATTTCTATAGTGGAACGGATATAAACTTTCTGTAATCGATATTTCTTTATTCCTGAATTTATCCATAGCTTTATTTCGGTTTTTCTGGAAATCGTATTATCTGTAACGTGTTTTTAATGTTTGTGTTTCTTCTACACTGTGCTGCCATTTTATTAGGTACACCCCTGTTGTGCACACAAATGGTTTGTCATACAACGTTGCAAGTCACATGACCACAGTTGCGCTATTGTGTGAAGAATGTTTTCTAGGCACACGTTGGGTCCATTGATACCCATAGATTCATGTCTGAGCGCCACATCGTACCTAAACATCGTTGCTGACCAAGTGCATCCGTTCATGTTGACAGTTTATTCTCAGTTACATTATCTTGCTGGAAGTAATTCCAGCAGAATAATGCGCCGGTGCACAAAGCCCCAATCACTATGGAATGGTTCAAGGCACATGACAATGACTTTTCTTTGCTGCAGTGGCCCGCTCAGTCTGTGGATCTCAATCCCATTGAACATCTTTGGGATGAGCTGGAAAGGGCTGTTCGCCGCAGGCCTACACCTCCGTCGAATCTCAAGGAACTGCGTGACATACTCATGTCTGCATGGTTCTCCATTCTTGTACAAAGTTTTCAGCATCTTGTTCAATCCATACCTAGACGAATTCAGGCTGTTTTGAAGACTAAAGAAGGCTCAACACGCCACTAGGTAGGTGCACCTAATAAAGTGGCAGCACAGTGTATATTTTTATTATCTCAAACTTTAAGACATATGATGATTAAAGTTTTAATAATTCCTTTTATATTACATGAATGATTAGAAGCGAGGTTTAAGTAGCTTCCTATGTCAGTGTTTTTTTCTGTTCGTCTGGGTATTTAACTCACTGCTGTCTTTTTTCAATAAAACATTCAAAAACGGCAGCCGGCTGTGATCCTCCATCTCTTGTTTGAGTTTTGTACTTCCATGTAAACTATTCTTGTAATCTTTGAAATTTGAAAATTGTTTTTACATGTTATCAAATTAATAAAATATCGTCTACTAATCTTAGTACAACGCTGCTTTTAAGAGGGGGTTCAAAAAGATTTAAAATTTGAATTCACCTAGATGTAGTTGTGATAAAAATATGATTTTTTTTGCTTGATACCTCGAAATCTCTATAAGAATCACATAAATTTTAGTTTCGATCATTTTCTTTTATATGCAGCGCTGAATGAAGTGAAGTGTAGCAGTGGATAAAGTGTAATATAGATCAGTGATCTGGTTCCACTTTTTCCAAGAGAAAACACTGAAAACAATCCACGAAAAAATGGTCACTTCTTATGGAGAAGACTGCCCGGGTTACAGTGTTGTTGAACTTTGGTATAAACAATTCAAATGTGGAAGAATATCAGTGCGTAATGAAAACTCCCAGCAACTGCCGTAACAGAAGAGAGTGTTGCAAAAATTGAGGTATTTATCCTGGAAGATCGCGGTATTAGCATCAAAGAACTAGCTGCAGTGCTCCAAATTAGTGTAGGTTCTGTGGAGAACATCTATCAATAATTCAATATGAGTAAAGTGTTTGCTAGATGAGTTCCCAGACTTCTTGAGCCCTTACCAGAAGAAAGAAATGGCATAATATGCATTTGAAATGTTTTCGATGTGCCAGGAAAAGCAAGAGGAGTTTTTGGCTAGTCACCATGCATGTAACTTTGATCCATCACTGTGATTCTGAAACTAAACAAATGTCAAAAACAATGGAAGAATGCAAGAATGCAAAAATTACTTCTACATAAAAGGTGGCATACTGTGGTTTATCATAACCCTGCTTTCTGACAGAACCATTCTTCTTACAGCGAATCAAGACATAATCTCGAGAACGATCACTGCGGAAGTTCCCCAAGGCGAAGTCCTCTTCACTTACTGGTGTTATTATTCTATTTGTTTAACAGAGAGAAGACATACTCTGCTATGCCGATGATCGTTTTATGACTCTCAGCACACAGGAATTCCTAAAACACTGGACCTTGAACTGTGGATGGACCACATTGCACGGTTCTCAAACACTGTTGCTCCGATGCACTTAGGCAACTTACCCATCAACAACGTCCATACTGATATGCTCGCCACCGTTGGCATCACCAGGAAGCAGCTTATAACTGCTATAAATGGATTGCCGCCCACTGCAACTGCAGGCCCCGATCTTGTGCCACAATTCATGATTAAATGTCTTAGCTCGTTTATCATCGATCCTCTACTATCAATTTTAACCGTGTCTTAACACAACACTACTTTCCTCCTCTCTGGAACAGATATGCTGTGAGGCCACACCCTAAATGCCAATCTGCAACCATCATTAAACAACTCTCATTCTTCCAGCCTCTTGAAGCTCGTGGAGAAGACATTACCTTCCACCATCACCAATCAAATCATGCCTCACAAACCCCCACAGATTCACTATGCCATTCCAGGAAGATCCACAGTCACCAATTTAACATCCATAACCAACACCATTCTCAGTGCTCTAGAAGCTAAAGCAGAGCTTGCCGTCACCTACATCGACCTGGAAGCTGCCTTCGACTCCGTCAGTATCCCCTCACTTGTTCCCCTCCTAGAAAACTACTTCTACATAAAAGGTGGCATGTTGTGGTTTATCACAACCCTGCTCACTGACAGAACCATTCTTCTTAAAGCGGATCAACACACAATCTGGAGAAAGATCACTGCGGGAGTTCCCCAAGGTGGAGCCCTCTCCGGAGCATTATTCACTGCAGTTATTATTCCGTTTGTGCAACAGAGAGAAGACATAATCTGCTTTGCCGATGATATTAAGATATATACTCAGATTAACCCCGGCGAACATCTCTCAAACATCAATAAAAAGATCAGTGAAAAGTTATACAACTTGGGATCCTATCTCCATCAATTTGGCCTCCTCATTAACCCTGTCAAATCAGCCCAAATTGTCTTTTCTCTGAAGTGCCAACCCACTGAAATCCAAGCTTCTCTAGACGGCATTCCCTTATCAGTGGTCAAGGTGTATACAGACTTGGGAGTAGTTTTCGACTATAAACTGAGCTTCAACCCCACATTAAGAAGCTCATAGCAAAATTCTGTGAAATGCGCTGGATCACAAAACAACAACTGCTCCACGTTAGGGATCTGAATGTGATTCGTCGGTATATATACACCTCAGTATACTCCGTCGTATTATATGCCTCGGAAATTTGGGGGTCCGCGGCCCCTACCAACATCAAGCTCGTGTACTCCGCCGAATACTGGCTCCTTCGTTGGATCACGCAAAAACATCGTCGTCCACCAATGTCCATCGCAGTTGTCCAGCAATGGACAACTGCGATGGCGATGTCACTTCATTTTGCCCGACTTCCAGATCTTGTATTTGAAAAACGCCTTGTTCTTACTGTCAAGATGACAACCGGAATAGCCTCGGAGCCAAGCATCTGGGAACTGTGTGGCTGGAGGATCCCTATACCCGGACTGAGGTCAGCTCACAGCTCACTATAACAGACTAGCGCTCAGTGACCGCTTTCTCCCCAAGGAGATGCTACCCACAATCCATTCAATTGACGGCGACCTCTGTAGGTTTGCAAAGGATCGGAGGTACCGAAGACAGATCCTGACATTGGCCAGGCAAAGTGCACATTGATAAGGGCAGCAAAATAATGCTCAATATATTGTAAATAATGTTCAAAGCATGATGTCTTTATGAATGTGTTGTAAATAAAGTCAAGATTATATTTATGAATATAAATATTAATATAACATAATATAAATGTAAATATGAATATCTAACACGTAGGTTAGTGCAGATGCATAATTTTAACATAGCTATCTACCAAAGTAATTGAATTAATTAATTAAATTGGCATCGTTTTGGTTATATCTCATATTGTGACTGCCTTCACAACGAGTTGCCATGGTATTGTACTACCTCGAATAAATAACACCACCAGTGGAGAAGACTACTGTTATTTATTCTAGGCGGGTATCACCACCCACACCACCCAGACGGCACATTTTCAGAGTTTGTTGGCTTCTCTTTAGTGGGTGGGCAGTTTTTCTTCTTACTATCTTCATGTTTCTCTTTTCGTTAACTTAAATTTGATTGGATAATTAATTAATTATTTATTTTTATTTATTATTATCATATCCATCACATAGGGGGCACCACATATTATTTTGATCTTGACGACTATTATTGTTACTGCATTATGTCCTGGATACGGTAGATGTGTGTATTATATATTTAATCTTATTTTAATCATTAAATTACGTTCTCTGTCGGGTCAACGATGATTAATATATGCTTACATTTAGAATTTATTTATAATTTACTTATATTTTCTTACTTTTGATTCTAAAATTTCTTAACCATTTTTAATTACTATATTTGGTTTATATTTAAATTACTTTGCATATATTGGTCATTACAGAAACAGAGAACTTCTTGTCGTTTTTTGCCTTCAGTCTGGGTGGTTGGCCCCAGTTGAAGTCATCTGGATTGTGGGTAAAAAGCGATAACATTTTTTTTTAATCCTTTGCGTTTTCTTAAATTCCTGAATGGTATTATTTGATTTATCTACCTTTTCTATTATTATCTTCTATATTTTATACACATTATGGTTGTAATGCATGACTGCTCTGTAACTGCATTGACCCATAAATATTAGTTACAGTCGTTATAATTATTAACTTGATTTTTTATTACTGATATAAATATTTATTTTTTTGGTCGATTTTATTCAATTAAATGGTATTTATCTGCAGAGAATTAGGTGTGTATGGACTAGGCTACCAAGTTAGCAAATGTAAACTAGCTTTAGCCTGGGAGGCCTATAAACGTTATATTAATGAAATAGTATTAAAAATTATATAATTCTAAATAATAAAAATAAAAATGATAATAAACAATGTAAATTGCAAATAACATTCCCTCACTTGGCCATCTGTCTGCCACTTCATCGGGGGCTTTGAGCACAAAACGATAGCCAGACTAAAGGAATGTCTCATACCTACCCGTTTCTGTTATCCCCATACCAGTTTTGCCAGTTATTAATTTTTAAGTGATAGTATTAAACTTAAATTCAATGAGAAAGGATAATATGTTTAGTTTAGTTTTCGTAAAATTTTTAAATTTAAATTTTACCAACGTAGTGTCTGAAACAGCAAACTGGGATAGGTGACACAAAGCCCAACGGGTTTGTATCAGAATAAATTAGAAAGGTTCTTACTTGCTTCTTGTTCTGTGGTGGTCAGACAGAAAAGGGGGTCAATTCCCGCGTTCATGTTGTTTTATATGTTGATAAGATTATACTGCGCAGACGCGCCTTTTGTAGATTATGGTGTGATGGTGAAATTGCTGTAAGCAATATATCCTGTGTCAATGCGAGTGTTTTGAAAGCCATGAGAGGGTTTATATTTGTGCTTGTGGGGGGGGGGGGGGGGGTTGCTTCTGATGTCGGAAGGAACCTGTATAAATGAAATGATGTGTTTATATCAGTACAAAATGTGATGTAAAATACGAGAAGTATGTCAATAAAAATAAAATGGGTTGCTATCCCCTGGACAGGGCCGGTATAGCTTTTCTAAGGCATAACGACCCGTGTTTCTCAGGGGGGATAGCTATGTACAGATCCCCAGACAGATGCTCTCCACAGTCCAAGTAATTGAGGGCGATCTCTACAAATTTGCGAAGGATTTGTATCTATTGTTGGCTCTTGGGGATGAACTCGAATCTCGATCCCGTTTCCCGTTCCCAATTTTCCACCAGCCAGTATGAAACCCCTGGCATTGTTGCTGCTGTGAAGTGTGTATTGCATATATCACTTTTGTATACAAAAAAAGATTGTGTGTGTATGTATTAGCATTAGCATTAGTAGAGGCATTTGATGCAAGAAAGCAAGCTTATGCAGCATCAGCCAAAAAAAAAAAAAAAAAAAAAAAAACCACTTCCACTTCACCCCTCTGTTCGTTCAAAATACCTGTCCAGCTGAGCCTTAAACTTATTTAGGCTATCAACCTCCACCACAAGGGATGGAAGTCTGTTCCACCAACCAACCACCCGCTGGCTAAAGGCAAATTTCCGCACGTCTATCCTACATCTGTCTTTCCTCAATTTGAATTTATGCCCTCTCAGGTGATTATTCTGAGCTAGAGGAAGAATCCCATCAGCATTGAGCATGCTTAAACCATTCAAGGCTTTATACACCTCTATCAGATCACCTCGCTGGTACCTAGTCTCCAGACACTGTAATTTGCAAAACTTAAGCCTTTCTTCGTAAGAGCACCCCTTTGTTCCATTCACTAATCTTGTTGCCCTTCTCTGTACTCGTTCCAGCAGCTCTACATCCTTCTTGAAATGAGGCCTCCAGACCTGTATACAGTACTCTAGGTGTAGCCTGACCATCGCCTTATACAATGGAATAATCACCTCCTTATCCCTGCTGGAAAAATTCCTGTATATCATTGACAATACTCCATGAGCTACTCTTGCAGCCCGTCTGCACTGCTCAGAGAACTTCATATCTGCCTGCACAACTACCCCCAAGTCCTTTTCATTCTCTACCACTGTCAGTGTTGTACCACAGAGTTGATACGTTGCTCTGGGGTTGCTGTTTCCCATGTGTAGTACTTTACATTTATCAATGTTAAACTTCATTTGCCACCTCTCAGCCCATCTGCTCAACCTTTCCAGATCCTGTTGCAGCAGCATAGTGTCAGTAGTGTCCTTGACAACCCTTCAACCTTTGTATCGTCTGCAAACTTGGACATTAATCCCGATATACCATCATCAATATCATTTATAAATACAGAAAACAATAATGGACCCAACACTGAGCCCTGAGGGACTCCACTAATAACATCAGTCCACGATGAGCAGTGTCCATTGATTACCACTCTCTGTCTTCTCCCCCTCAACCACCCCTTTATCCATAGCAGCAATTTGCCTCCAATGTCACACTGCTCCAATTTGTGTAGCAGTCTTCCATGTGCAACAGTATCAAAAGCCTTTCTAAGATCCAAGTATATAATATCAAAGTTATTCCCTGCATCCAGTTCTTTTGTGACTGCATCATAGTATCCAATCAAGTTGGTCAGGCAAGACTTCCCCTTAACAAAACCATGCTGTGTCTGAGCTATAACTGAAGTCTTGTCTAAATGATCCTGCAGTGCTTCTTTAACCAGTGCCTCCATTAATTTTCCTGGAACAGAAGTTAAGCTCACAGGTCTATAATTACTTATGTCAGCCTTTGATCCTCCTTTGTGAATTGGGGTCACATTTGCACATTTCCAGTCTATGGGTACCTCCCCTGAGTCCATGGAAGCTCTCATAATTATGGCTAAGGGTTTGCTTACTTCCTTTGCTGCCTCCTTTAATATAACTGGATAGATCCCATCCACACCGGGTGCCTTTCTTGTGTTTATCTTCAACAGTTTCTCCTCCACTTTACTCCCAGTTATTTCAAGATTCTGTAGCTTACTGCTAGAGTTGAATACACCTCTGGCATTCCCCTCGCTGAATAACTCCTCATGTGTGAATGCCGATGCAAAATATTCATTTAGTTTGTTAGCTACCTGAGCAGGATCATCAACACTTGACCCATCAATATCAAGTGGACCAATCTGATTCATCCCTTTCCTTCTAGAGTTTACATAAGTAAAGAACTCTTTTCTGTTTTCCTTTGCATCCCTTGCCAAGGATTTCTCGTAATCTGCCTTCGCCTGCCTAACCTCCTTTGTAACTTGGTTGCATATCAACTTGTATCTATCATAGGCTTCTGTGTCATGTGTTAATTTGTAAGTATCCCATGCATTTTTCTTCTCTGCCATATGCCTCATTAGTTCATCTGACATCCATTTTGGCCTAAACCTTGAACAATATTTCTTAGTTGGTATGTAAAGCCTAGTAGCTTCCAAGATAAGTTCTTTGAATGCTTCCCATTTTGAATTTGCTGTTGGTAACATCATCAGTTGGTCCCACTGTATAGAATTTAAATACTGTTTCAGTCCATCGTAGTCGCCTTTACGGAAGCAATAACCCTTCCCTTTACCCCTAATGGTAGTTACCTCTTTGAGTAAATCCCACTTCAGCACACTGTGATCACTGCCACCTAGTGGTTCATTTACCTGCAGATTCTTAATGCATGAAGAATCACTGCTGATAATCAAATCAAGAGTATTACTCCCTCTAGTTGCCTCCCGAACATGCTGATGTAGAAAACAATCATCCAATAAATCCACAAAAGCCCTGCTAGTGTGTGAGTATCCAGCCCCCAAATTCCAGTCAATATCTGGGAAATTAAAATCTCCCATTATAAGACACTCTGATTTACTGGCCCACTCTATTTCCCTGTACAGTTCCTTATTATACTCATCAGAGTCATTAGGCCTATAGCACACTCCTACTCTCAATTTTGATCTCCCAATGTTTATGTCACACCAAACTGACTCCACACTGCACTGTCCAGCGATGTCGACTAGCTTCACTTCCTTGGTTTTTATGTGTTTCTTAACTAATAGCATAACACCTCCCCCCTTCCTATCCTGTCTATCCTTTCTGTAGACGTTGTACTCCCCAAATTGCAGTTCTGCATCCCTTATATCTGTGTGACACCACGTCTCTGATATCCCAACAATATTTGCCTTCGATGTTTTGAGCAATACCTCAAATTCATCAAATTTATTTACTAAACTCCTAGCATTGGTGTACACGCAAGTATACCTGCACCTGTTTCTATTCTTAGCTACCCTAACACAACCCATGTGTTTACTTGTACCGCAATGGCTCCCAGCAGTCTCTGAAATACCATGCATCTTGTTTTTCAGGCTTCTGCTCATTCTAATAGAAGCAGTGCAAGAATCTCTTTCACCTCTGCCAGTGGCTACTGTCAATCTATTGGTCTTTGTCTCCCCCCAAGCTAGCAGTTTTCCGACCCACCTAACACTGCCTCAATAGCATCAGCAAATATTCTTGCACCCTTTCTATTTAAGTGTATCCCATCCCTGTAGAAGCAATCTCTCCTGTTAACAAGTACAGTCCAGGCTGAAAAAAATTCTACCCCTTGAGCCTTGCACAATCTTTCCAGGGCCGAATTGATCGACAAGGCTCTCATCATATTCTCCCTCCTATCGTGTCTGGGCAGAATTGCAGACACTTTCAAATTCAACCCTAATTCTCGGCTTTTGTTCAACAGTGACCTGTACTTGTTAAGTAATTCTGCCGGTAACTCTCCACAGTCCAAGTAATTGAGGGCGATCTCTACAAATTTGCGAAGTATTTGTATCTATTGTTGGCTCTTGGGGATGAACTCGAATCTCGATCCCGTTTCCCGTTCCCAATTTTCCACCAGCCAGTATGAAACCCCTGGCATTGTTGCTGCTGTGAAGTGTGTATTGCATATATCACTTTTGTATACAAAAAAAGATTGTGTGTGTGTATATATATATATATATATATCTCTCCATCGTAAATTGGCCCTTTGGTTAAGTGCCAATGATTAAGGATAAGGGATTCCCCACACTAAGGTCTGTTTTTGCCCTTAAAGCTTCCCCTTTTATAAGATCTTTAAGAACAATTCACGTCAGATCTTTTGTAATTTCCTTATAAATATCTTTGTTTCTTAGCAGATTACTGATTTTACTTATGTATTCAGATATATTACTAATCGCTTTGCTTTGCCTTCCGCCGGTTTGCCAATTGTCTTGTTTTAGTGTCTTAAGGGGAAAGGTTCCTCCTCGTGAAATTTGGTTTGTACGTTAAGACAAAATACAGTACTTAAAATGAAAGAATGAATATTATAAACACTGAAAGGGTATACGAAATCGTACATGCTCAGAGTCAAAAATTCTTAATCAAAGCAAGTTGAATCCTAACGAAGTTTAAGTGCAATTACATAATTTAATAAAGAAAGTATGCACCGGTGTATTAAATCCATTTGGTTAGTTTTCATGATTTATTACCAGTTATAACGCTAGAATAAGAGCATCGAAGACCCTGTTATTCTCAATGTACTAACAAGTTCCATCTATTTTATTTATATTACCTTGCAGTGTGAGTTTTTCCCTTCTGCAGTTCAATACTCTTGTTAACTGTATTGTTTCCAAATAATCACATTTTTCTTTTCTTTAAACTATTCTTATTTAAGCGAGATCAAGTGATTAAATTTTCTGTCAGTCGTCATATTCAGCTGCCCAAGAAATAATTGATCCTTCCCAGGAACGTTATTTACTTCCAAGAAAATTGCTTTACATCATAACACAACCTAATGAGCTTGTCTATGCTGGAAAATAAATGCGCATCTGATTATTTTCTGCTGTACATTGCTTCCTAAGGAATTTTTCTCTACAGAATTATCTTTGAAAATGAAGTTTTACATAAACAATACAAATTTATATCTTTTGGTAATTTGGCAAGTAACCTTATCATTATAACTGTATTCATTGTCATATAATTGTTAAATTCAATTGTTGAATTTCCCACTGTGTTCATTGTCGTATGATTGTTAAATTCAATTGTTGAATTTCACACTGTGTTCATTGTCGTATGATTGTTAAATTCAATTGTTGAATTTCACACTGTGTTCATTGTCGTATGATTGTTAAGTTCAATTGTTGAATTTCACACTGGAATGGTTCAACAATTAAAGCAGCTCGCGGTAAGTATAACTTACATGTTTGTAGTAGCGCGTGTTCTAAATGTAATTTAACACTTTGCGCGTGCACTACTTTATTTTTGCGTGTATTGTTTGCGCGTAATCTATGCGAAACTTTCTGCATTAATTGGGATTATCAATATGACTTTTAAACTAAAAGCGCAACGTATTTAATGCATATCAGTGCGTTTTACGTAACTAATAGTTTGAAAGCAGTACAAATTAAGCAGTTTGAATTGTAGTTTAAGAAATTACACTCCTTTCCTTTACAAAGATGTTTCCATTACGTGCGCCCCTGTAATTCAATTTTAGTGCGCTTCCGTCACACACAGAGATTCCAATAGCATCATATATCAAACTGGATAAAGGATTTAACATTTTTCCCGTTGCGTGGCTTTTTGTAATCCGTTTTTATTTTGACTGAGACAAAGTTTGTTGAGAAGAGAGAGAAAAAAATGGTATGTGCGTAGTTCTCCGAGAGGGTTTCGAGCAAGGAAACACGATGAAATATAGTTATCAAGTGCGTCTCGTATAATTTACTTAGCAAGGGAAAAAATAAATAAAAGGATTCTCTAATCTAATGTCAATCTAGGACAGAACTGACGCGATGTCTTCACCCCCCAAAAAACGCTATCTCTTCAAAACAGAGAGAGGCTATCAAAGAAACTCGGAAAGCTACCAGGCATCCACTATTTTGGAGCATCCTCACATACAGCAGACCCTATGGATAGTTGCGTTTGGTGCAGTGGCCAATAGTCAGCGTTTCACTTAATTTTTTTTATGCCTCTTCTTCGTTGGCAGCAATTCTTCTTCAAAAAGGTTCCATTTTCCTAGATGTGCTTTAGCACAATGCGATTTATTAAGGAGCGATGTTTAAAAACGATTCTGTCAAAATAAGTTTGTATTACAGAATTCATTCGATTCATTCCAGCTTGATAAATGAGATTTATACAATACGACGCAGTATACAGTCGTATGTTTTCTACTGACAACATAACGACAGTTACGAGGGTTAGAAAGTCACAGCTACGCAGGATTTTGCTTCCGAAGTAATTGCATCCATTAAAATTGTTCATGAGACTGTTGAAGCGATGTTTGAAGATAGTTCAGTCTATTGACATTTCTCTGCTGGCACTGGCCTTTTACCAATGCGGGATTATACAGGGTGTTTCAAAAATGATGGTCAATAATTTAAAGGTGAAAAGTACAAACTAAAATAAGAAAAAAAGTCCCAGTGAACATCGGGCCGCAAATGAACCGTTTTCGAGATAATGCACATTTTCTGTTAAGATCCGACACTGACTATAGGAGCACTAGTTTAGCAAAAAGCTGCGAATCCTTTGCTAATGGTGGTTTTATTAAACATAAGATAATACATTTTTAATTTTTGGTTTCAACCCCACAGGATTTTACAGATGTTGCATGTTACAGGATGTTACAAAAGGTGTTCAAAATGCTGTCCTCGCATCCGTACGCAGCTTTGTAGTCTTCGCTGGGTCATTTATGATTTGCTGAAAGGCTCCTTCAACCCGACGCTGCAATTTCTCAACTGTGTTAATGTCAGAAGTGTACACTAAGCTTTTTACATGACCCCAGATATAAAAATCCATAGGATTTAAGTCTGGTGATCTGGGAGGCCACATTACAGGCCCACTTCTGCCTATCCACCGTTGACCATACCTTCCAGTTAGATACCGAGTCGCAACTCGAGAAAAATGTGCCGGTGCACCATCATCCATAAACGACGTTCTGGCGTTGATGAAGTGGAACTTTATCATCATCAAGGAGGTCTGGAAGAACATTCTATAGGAACTGAAGGTGCAGCTCTCCTGTTAGCCTGTTTGGCAGAAAGTGTGGTCTAATTAGATGGTCTCCTAGTAGTCCTGCCCAGACATTCAACGAGAAACGTTGCTTGACTCGTGAATTGCATTAGAATTTTCGTTGGACCAAATGTGACAGTTATGAAAATTAAAAATACCATCACGAGTAAACCCAGCTTCGTCAGTGAACAAAATGTTGTTTAAAAATTTGGGGATTCAGGACACAGTATTGTTGCATCCACTGGCAGAAGTTCACTTTGGGAGGTTAGTCTGTATTGCTGGGACCTTGTACACGCGAGATATGGTAGGGGAACAGTAATTGGAGATGTAAAATTCGCGACACACTATGCTCATGCAGAGAAACCCTCCTTGTCGAAATTCCTGGATTTTGTTCTGTTCTTTCTAACACTGTTTCCTCAACATCAGGTGTTATGCTTCTGGGCCTACCTGCTCGTACTCCATGTGCGAAGCGCCCATATTCTGTAAGGCGTTGATGTACTCTGATGAATGTGCTCCTGTTGGGCTGCCTTCGACTGGGACATGCTTCTTGGTACAAACGTGCAGCCTCGAGTGCACTGCCGTTGGCTTTACCATACATGGAGTGCATATCCGCATACTCTTCGTTGCTGTAACCTCTTTCCATGTTGACTATCCTTTGACAAGTACTAGTATGCCTACTACGTCTCAGAACATTGAGAAAGGGGAAAGGGAGAGAATGAGCATAACCTAACCTAAACAAACACGTCAGTCGTGGATCCAGACTGTGTACAATTCACCTTGTCAGTGGTGGATCCAAACTGTGTACAATTCACCTTGTCAGTGGTGGATCCCAACTAGAAATGTGCAATATCTCGAAAACGATTCGCTTAAGGACCCATATTTACTCAGCTTTTTTTACATATTGTAGTCTGTGCAGTTCACCTTTAAATTATTGACCATCACTTTTGAAACATCCTGTATATTTTTGCGTCCCTGTGAGGGAAGCATTTTCATTTGTGTTCCTATCACTTTGTACGTCAGTACGTGCATAGTTGTGGCGCTCCTCCTAATGGCATGACCGGGTACTGGGAAGCAGCCTTTCTGTGCTTCCTAGTACCGTTCACTGCTTCCTGGTAGTAAAGAGGCCAGTAATTACTAAACAAAACGCACACACATGCACTGCTAAACCACAGCCACAATACATACATTTCTGGTTGGTGCATTATAACCATTGATGTTTTTGCGCCATTAAAACCAAACCAAAATCAAATTACATTTCTGACCAATTTACAGAGTTAAGTATCATCGCAATATACCACAGCGGAGTTGAACTAGCGTTTAGGAGCGCCTTGCATAAGATAAAACACATATCCACAGAACAATATTAACATGGATATGTTAATATTGTTCCGTGGTAGCTTAGATGATATCTTCCACTCGTCTGGTGAGGTGCCCTATTTTGGGAATTTCTAAATGCTTCTTCAATAGAGGCTGTAGTAATCTGATCTCAGACGGATGCAGTATGGCTTCCCAGTGAGTGATTCCGGTTTGTTTTTTTTCCCAATCCTTACAGCATGAAAATTGGACTGTGAACACATGTGTACAGAGATAATATAACCATACGCACATTCAGGAGCCGAAACATTATGACCATCTACCTAACAGCGTGTTGGGCCAGTTTCGCTGTGATAGCCGTATGCATCCTGCGTGGCATCGACTGGACAAGACAGTGGAAGTTGTTCTCCGGTATTGTGGATAGAAGGATGTCCCGGAGTTCGGCAACGGAGCGAGGCACTGGCGAATGCTACGTTCCACTGCATACCACAAATCTTCAATGGATTTGACGTCGGAGGAATTTGGCGGCCATGGGATTACACGAAATGCTTGGAGATGATCCTTGAACCATTACTGCATAATGCCGGCCTTGTGACACGGATCATTTTCTTGTTGGTTACCATTTTGAGAAAAACTTGATACAAAACAACCCAGAGGTAGGATCTGGCGGTGGGGATGGGGGTACTCGTTAATATCCATGAAAATATCTCCCAAACCATGACCACCTGCCTGTTTTTGTGCAGTCTTGTTGCAGCTATTCGCCTGTTTTCAATCGAATATGCACTCATCGATCGGAACGATCGTCCAATATCAAATTAATCTAGTGTTCATGAGCCGTCTGTTGTCCAAGACAGTATGTGTCAACGCCAGTCATGCTGTTTTCGGGGATATTCTGCGCATTGCTCACCGATTGCAGTTCACTGATTCACAAGGTACCCCAGTTTATATGGTTTGTTTGTCGTTATTACAGCTATAGATGATAATCTATCCTTGCATATTCATGGACCAATTTGCATGTTATACGAGTTGAAAAAGCTGGAATAATTCATAGGGAGAAAACTCTACTTCCTCCTCTTGAAATGGGCTAACTAAAATTTTCATTGAAGTCGTCTTTTTTAATTCCTTCTAATGTCCGGCTATATTCTAACCCAGATCTCTCCAAATGAGTCACAAGTACACTGGTGTACAAAACTTAAGGATCAATGCTATTTCTAAAGGTTACAATCACAAAATCAAGCGAAACAGCCTGTGGCGATTTGCATTACTATGGCTGTTCAGTAGAAAGCTGGTGCACATGCAGAAATTTGAATCGTGATGAGAGGCTCACATGAACAGATAAAAGCAGCTGTTACGTGAAAATTACCGAATGGTGAGCACGATTGTTACAGACGTTCGATTAGTTTCATACAGTGCTACAGACAACGAAATGGCCAGTAGACAGCGTCTGGATGACTTTACCTGGGGTCGAATAATTGGGAAGCTCGAGGAATGTCCAAATGTGAGGAGTACCAGAGATCGGTATCGCCCATAGCATCGTCTCACGTGCGTGGTCGGCCTTCAGAACGACAAGTACAGCTGTTCGAAGGACCAGTGGTGGTCGTCCACGAAACACAACGCCCAATGATGACTGCTATATACTCCTAGAGGCCAAGAGGGACCGACACCAGACAGCGGGATCATTGCAAACCAGCTGCACAGGACGCAGGATATCGCGGTTTACTGTGGTCAGGTGACTCCAGAAAGGTGGACTTTTTGCCCGACGGCCAGTACGCTGTGTCCCTTTAACACCTGCCCATTGGAGACACCGTTTACAGTGGTGCATCGAACACAAGGACTGGACAGCAGCGCAATGAGGTAAGGTACTCTTTACCGATGAGAGTAGATTCAGTCTCAGCAGCGATTCTGGACGTCAGCTAATCTGGCGAGAGGTTGGCACACGGTATCACCCCACAAACATAACTGAAAGGGATTGATATGGCGGTTGAGGTGTTCTCGTCTGGGGAGGCGTTATCTTGGATGGACGTACACAACTCCAGATACTGGAAGGTGGTACTGTAACCGGTGCACGCTACTGTACTGAAGTAATCCTTCCCCATGTGCGCCTGTTCCGAGGTGCCATTGGCCCCGAGTTCGTGCTTATGGATGATAACGCCACACCCCATCGCACTTCAGCTGTTGATATGCTTTTGTAAAGTGAGGACATTGTTCGTATGGATTGGCCTGCCCGTTCTCTTGATCTAAATCCCATCGAACACATATGGGACGCTCTGGAGAGACGCCTAGCGGCACGTCCACACCCACCAGAATATGTTCACCTGCTGAAGATGGCGCTGACAGAGAAATGGACGATGTTACCACAAGAACTTTTCAACAACATTGTTCTAATTATGGACAGGCGGTGTAAAGCCTGCATCGACATTAGTGGTGGCCATATCTCCTACTGAAGACCACCTTTTCCCTTTGTTCCATCTTTGGCAGTGATGCATCTGTATCATGGCAGCCACTGCTATGTTGCCATTTTTGAATAAAGTCCCTCTGTACCATTTTTGTTTCCGTTGTTGTGTCGGTGTTTCCTTCATCATTTCTGTACCTCACGAGGTTCCTTTGGTATGCTTTTCCCATATCTAGGCCACTCCTATGAGAAGCTACAAGTGAAAACCTGACTGGTCCTTTAAGTTTTGCACACCAGTGAAGTTAACCATCTATACTGCCATGGAATGTTTGCATGGCAAAAGCCTTCAAAATATGTTTAATGTTTTCTTGTATATTTTAGCAAATTATGAAAAAAATTTAAAACTTACGTTGCCATGAGATTTTGACACTACTCTGGAATTAAAAAAAACTACATAGGAATTTTTTTTTATATCTGCTTGCTGCTTATTTTATTTAGACTTTAGACAAAAACTATAGTTATCACTAGGGCTAAATTAGATAAGGTTAACCTTGAGACTAAAATAACTTACGTAATTTGTCAATTCAAAGAAGTAGGATGTCAAATAAGAATAGAAACAAAAAAATAATATACAAAATGTGAAGAACTAAACAAGATTTTTCTGAAGTTCAAGAATTTTAGAACGTTTTTTAGAAATAAATTCTAAATGCCAATTTAGATGACTCTGCTCCATTTTTTAATATCTGATAGTTGGTACTTCTACTAAGGAGAATGCAGTTGAACACCCAGTTATCATTAATAATAAAGTAAAATGTAGTAATGATAAAAAAGAATGCTGGGACAAACTTACAGACACCTTGAGAACGGCAGTCCGATGGCGGCTCTTTCCGACGTAAGACAATGACAACAGCGACCACAATCGTGATGACAACAACCACAACTGCAGCACACACAATTGGCACGAGCACAGCAGGATCACGGAGAAAGGATGTGGGACTGGAGCTGGATGAAGCTAATGGTGGCACCGTAGCTATCAAAAAGAGATCGGGTTGAATCTGTTGAAGCTTTGAACCTCGGTAAATGTAATAAGAAATATAAAATGCGAGCAATTCAAAATAATCAATGCCAAAATAGAAATTTTTGACTATTAGTATTCCAAAATGTGTAAAAGTTACCAAAGATATTAATTTATTAAAGTGAGAATTAAAATTGGCATTCTTAAAGCTGACTGCGATCAACTTTTGAAAATTTGGAAAAGGGAGGGAGTACTTTTAGTGGAACAGCCTAATTAATGAATACAGAAACCCTTCTGAACCTGGCAATTCTTGTCGTCTATTGACTTCTACTTCGAGGTCATTAAGTTACACATTTACTTTGCTTTCATCTTAAGTTCCCTTTCTTTGCTCCTGAGGCTTTTATTATTGTTTTCCCTTAAAATACTTCTGCCTGAAGTTTCCTTGTGAGGGGGGGGGGGTTAGCTTTTCGAGTGAAACACCACGGATTTCAACTGTCTTCAAGATGAATGTCGACAAGGGTTAACTACTGATTTTCCCGCCCTAGAATACTTGGAGGTAATTACAAGAATTGATTACTTACAGTCCCAGCAAGGAACAAACAAGAAAACGAGGAGGTTTGGGTATTGAAGTTTGGAAAAGGAGATAGCTTTGGGAACAAAGACCTTCACTTTACTTAATGCACGTAAGCATTGTGCCAGAAGGGCATGTTACAAAAGAGTCTGCATGTTGACACTGAAGCTCTGTGCGCACAGTATACGCATTTACGCTAAAGATTGGTGCGTGGAACGTAAGAAATAAAACAGATCCATGAAATCGTTCTTTGTTAATTCCAATTATATTTAGAGATATTTCGATCTTAATTGGTGTTAATGATTCGCTGGAAAAGCTGATGTATTGTGCTTGGACTAATTAAACCCTTCCATTAACTTGTCACAATTTTCTTTTTAAGAAGTTTGATCACAGAATTATGTACTAATTATCGTGGACTTATTACAAAGACACAAACTTTCTTAATTTCTGTTAATTGATGTCCAATATGCATCTATTAAAACTGCTAATACAAGAATACTGAACAAATAATAATATGGAATTAGGAAAACGTACGCGCCTGCTTCCAGAGACATACGAGATCTCTCATATCAATAATGGTGAAGAAGATATATCAAATCTTGTATGTCTTCTTCATCAGTAATGAGACTAGAACGGTGGTTAAGGTCATTGTCTTTTCACACCTTATGATAAATTTGATTGACTTGAAATATTTCATCCTTAATTTGATAAATTAAGCTGAGTTCTCATTGCCTTAGTTGTCTAGGCGCAAAAATCTAAAACAAAGAACGGTGGGATTTCAACTTTCCTTACATCTATTTGAAGCACTCTTCACTTTGCAGTAGTACACTTTAATAACGGGACATTTTAATAATTTGTATCGATGTGTCCTCGATAGCGTCTCAGAGGAAACTATTTGGCATTACATCATTTACGACCTTACCAAGAAATATATCTCACCATCAGACGGATTCGTTCACCCATTTTTCTGTCGAACTCATGTTCGCTGCTCTATATACATTTCTTCCATTTTCTGGGTAATCAGTTTCGTGATAGTTTACAATTCTAATTATTGGAGAATCATCCACATTTGTTTCTAACATGAATAAAAACGGATCTTCAAAACTTAAACATGTTTGTATCCCAAGACATTTTATTATTCCATAAGTTCTTTTTTTTTTAAATCAATGGAGAAATACATCAATAAATTACCTGTACGTTACCTTGAAATATTTCATCCTGTTCAATGGAAAACTTGCTAAAACTCAAGAAGTTTCTTTTGATACTTTAGAGACATTTGATCGAGTTTTGCATGAAATTCGCTTCGGCAAGTTTTACCTCCAATGCACTATCTTCTATCTTTCGCAGCTGAGTGGCTAGTTTGCTCTCTCTCTCTCTCCTCCTTGCATTACGTTTAATGATGTATTCCACTTTACCTTTAATAATAGGGAGTGTTATGAACTGTTCTGTTTAGGAACTTTCTCTTGATTATCACTGCTCGTCTTCCATCGACACCAAATCTTGTCCACAGTATTGATGTTAGATTTCTAGTTAGATAAAACTTGCATTTTACAAAGTTATTTTCTCGAATATCTACCTAAATTTTCCCAAAATGCTGAGCTCTAGATCATTCTCCATTATCGGAGAGTGGATAGCATAGTCATGTTCAATCCTAAAACTCGATCATGTCACCTTTCTCCCAAAAATGAATTTGTGTCACCAATTCTTAGTTTCAGTAATACGCGGAGCATTTCAGAAGTTTCGGTTTTTGAGTAATAATTATCGCGAACGAAGTCCCATTAGGTATATTGTTAATTTGAATTGGAAATCGTATGTGAGCATCACAGGGAAGGTGTGCGTTCATTAACTCCTCATTTATGGATCATGGAAAAGAGAAAAACTGAATTTAAAACGTATAGATATTTGCACAGTACTTAAGCATCACCCGTTGTTAAAATCCATACGAGTGTCATAAGTTGCTGAAAGATATCTTTGGGATCCATACCCTGTCATATGAAACTGCTGATGCAGGTGAATATCACCTGAACTGAAGACTACATAGTGTAGTCAATGAGTACTGAAAATGATGTACACCATATTTATCGTCTGTTTCAGGCTTATACTTAACTTGTGTCACCGTCAGTGCGCGTATTATGCAGGGTTCTCACATAGCTAGTGACCATTATGGTGAAAACAACCTGATCCGTTGGATCGTGGCTTCATCACCAATTGGGATGTTCAACAATTTCGTCACACAATCATAATTTTAGAGTTTAATTCGTATAATTACATTTTGTTCACTTGGGTGAAGAAGCCACTTCGGGAACATCTGTTTGAATCTTCAGAAGCCTTCAAGGCAGTGCGAAAAGTTCATTACTTTGTCTTCTTTTAATCCCGTATAGATCACAAGTCATCTCCATTATAGAATGCTTTTTTTTCATTACTGGGAAGGCTGCTCTCAGAAGAGAATAATCTAGTTAAACGACGTATCCTTTCTTGAAAAATCTCCACTTTACATAGACTGTTTTGCTACTTGCTTTTTCTGAGATATTTCTATAGGCTTCGTAATTCCGAATTCCCATCTGTACTTCTTTCACTTTCCACTAACCCTGCTAAATCAAGTGGCAACCAGCCAACATTCATTCAAGGCACAACTTCAGACCTAACGAACTAACTCTTTTTCGTCTACATCTTGGAAACAGCTTTCTTTCTTTCAGATATTTTCTGAAAATAAAATCTACACAATACGCCCCACATATTAACAACTCCCTTCTGACATCTCAACTTTTATCCGAACAACAGTAGAGAGCATTAATAGATTCCACAATCCTTAGTGTTAGTTTAGGACTGCCATTAAAAAAAAAAAAAGATTAACTTAAAATAAGTCCGCCGGATTTATCTTAACTTGTCATGACATGTATATAATAAAATTAGCAGAGCCTATTCGAATGAAGAGAGCGATTCCTTTATACTTTAATGGTTGTGTAAAACACATCGTGGCAAACGTAAACTCTCAAACATAAAGGGATAATGGTCCTACACGTGAACACATTCAAGGATAAATACATATTGTAAGTCTGCCATCAGTGATTTCAGAAAGATATTAATCTGCTTGAGTCTGTACTTAAACCGATTCAATTCTACGAGCTTTAAAGCCGATTTATCGACCTTCCTTATAGGTAAAGGCTGAGTTTAATGCCTCTTTATTCACTGGTTAGCGATATTCTTAGTGGTGACGTCATATATCGCTATCGGACGTTAAATATACGGGACTTGTATACTGACCATGACTGCTATCTTTTTAATACATGTGGGAAAGGCCTCAATTTTATTCCCATTGGGACAAAGAACTTTTATTAGTTTTTTTTTCCACTTTCGTGAGCAGTTTTGGCTGTGTGGACGGAGACCACATGATTTTTCTTTTGGAATCTTGAGAATTTATAAATACGCCACCTACCAATTCAGTATCACGACGTACATTGAGTAGCTAGTGAATTATGACCACCTCATAACATGTGCCCCACTTTTGGCACGGATAACCGCGAAAATACATTCAGGCTTGAAGATGGTAAGACTGCGGAAGACGTGGAGATATTTGCAGTCCTGTCGATTGCAGAACTTCGAATAAATGTTCACTGGTGGGCGATGGAGGGTCAACAAATCAGATACCTTGTTATTGCAACTTGAAGTACAGATTATCTTTCGGAAGTTAGAAGCTCCTGCTCTGTGCTTCGACAATCATTCCTGTTTCAAAATCTGTCGCGTTACACTACTCCCATATTTCAACTAACCAAGCACGATGCGCAAGTCCTGAGCTTTCGAATTCTGACAAGTGGTACACACAGTCCAATTTCCGTTTGCATGGGGGTGTAGGTCATAATTCATTCGTTGCTCAGTATGGAAGTGCCTCCTGTGCAATTAGGTGAAACAACTTTCACCTTGCAAGTAATGTATATAAATAAGCTTTTAGAATAGCTTTGGTTTCCTGTGGTAAAAGGAAGTACTAACGAATTGAATGCTAATGAAAATTAAAATAAAACCTGCGTTAAAAAAGTATGGAGTAAATAATAAATATCTTTATTGCAATCAGTGCATAAAAAGAAATGGATTACAGAGAGGACTGATGCAATCAATACTCATAACAGCAATAGAAGCACGTTGTCTGGTCTCCTTCTTATCACCACACTCCACACAAGTGTCTCTTATATTCCGCATTATCTGCTTTGTAGATGATGTAAGGGTATTCCCATCTGATCGTGCTGGCAAGTTTGCGCTATATCGTAAAGTGTAAAGTGCGTTGATGTCTAGTGGCACCAGGGGTTTCCCTATTTCCGCGTTGCTTACATTGTGGGTGTGCCAGTTTGCTGGGAAAGCCAGAGATTTAAAAGTGTGTGCGTATTGATGTTGTGTTATGTCGTGTGCCATTGTTCATTTGGTCGTTTAGCCCTTGGACCCTTGCTGAGGCCCAACGTTGCCCCACTTAATGATTATAATAACCATCCTTCCCACACCGAGTGGAGGAGGTCTGGGTTCGAATCCCATCAATGATGCGATGAACTGTTATGGGCGCTTTTCGTTCCATGGCTGAGTTAGTCCATCTGAGGCAGAGATAACAAGGTTTCCACCCAGAACCTGGTTTTTCGTCCATAAAAATTGGCAAATCGACCAGAGAAAACACTCAATTTATGGTCATATTACACATTAGCAGGTGAGTTGGTTCTCGGGAGGCCATAATTTGATATTCTGCTCATGCTGGAGACGACATAGATCGCTTCACCAACATGAATGCTACGCTCCATAAGTTCGCAGTGCTCTGGTCTTAGTATGATCTTAAAAAACCAACCGTAATAATCTTTCTCTCCAGAAAAACCCTTCCTACAACCTGCCCACTGCATCCATTCCAATGATGCCTTCCCACCCTGATCTTGAAAACTTCTTTGATTTCAAGCTTTCATGATCATGTGATCCATCTACAGTACACAGATGCCCACAGTAACCACCATCAAATATGCCATTAGAATTATCCAGCCTGCAATGCTGTATGCGCTGGAAATATGAGCATCCGATGTCCCAACAACAATCATCAGCATCTTCGCAGATAAGGGTCGCTGTGAAGTGGCTTGAAAATAAACATCGGATTCATTCAGAATTACAAACCTCATGGTTTTCAATAGTTGATAACTAATAAATCGATCCTTGGCTTGCTTATATTACGTTCCGTATATTTTTAAAACTGTCCTTTTGGTGCACGTTGATGCTGCTGCTACTGTATTCTTCCAATGTCAGACACCTCGATTTAAAGGTTTTCTCCTTTAAATTTCATGTTGCCACTTTTATTTTCTATGAGCCAAAAGTTTCTATAAATCAATATTTATTTTCTCTAAGCCAAAATATGTGTGCATTGTAAACAATAACAGCTGTTGTATTTATAATTCTGTTATCGTTAGCTGTCAGATTTAGCTGGCCCTAATTTCAACGAATTAAATATGTAGGGAACAACAAACGCTTTTTACTATCAGAAGTGCGGTTAAAAAAGAGAAATTAAGAGTACAACAGAAATGTGATCTTTCCTTACAAACTATTTCAAGTTTCGGTTCTTTCTTTGTTCTACAGTGTCAGTTAAAATAATAAATAAAACTTCTTTCTGTCCTCGTAGCCATTTCGGTTAAAACATTGCTACATTTTAAATTACTTTCTCAAAACAGGCAAGAGTTATTTCTGAAGCCAATCACACTAATTGAAATCGAATTCATTCAAAGAATGGCATACAATCTTACAAGATATAAGCATTACGCATGCCCACAACCAAAGCAGTTTCATGTTATGGAGGACACAGCGAGACTGATCGAAACAATCTATTATTTCTCAGCGCTTTAATCAGAAATTAACCTTGGTAATCTGTAGAGATTCCAGCAAATCTTTAGTTACTAAATCCTCTCAGTGGCCAAGTGGTCACGAGCTGGTACAGAATGCTACACTCCATAAGTTCAAGTTACATCTTTGAATCTTTTAGACATCTAAAGACATACAGTCCACTATTTAACAGCGAGTTGCCATTTTCGGTAATTCTAAATCGCTATACACCCCTTCTGAATTTCAAATGTCTCACACAGGAAGGTCCCGGATATTAACAGAAAATTAAATATGAATCATTTAATTTATTAATAGGAAATGCGCAGTAATAATTTTAAGAGTAATTCGCTTATCGAAGGTGTTGATTTACAAACGCGTTTACAAAGCCTCTTAATTATAAATTTATTTAATAACTGCTTGATGAATCTTCCGTACATTTAATAATTTATGATTTTTAATAGTACATTATATTTATAAAAGTTTTATCATTCAAAATGTGCTGATTATGTGATAGTAAATATCGATAGTTTCTAAGCTTCTATCAGTAAAATATGTGACACTAACGATAATTTCGGTTGATATTCTATTCAATTTATAAATCCATCTTTAATTTTAATTCTCAATTTAAGAATTTCACTCAGTAGTTTTAAAAAGTCTTCTTCAAAGAGTACAACTTTCAAAAAAGTCGATTTTCTTAAAACAGCTGCCTAACTAGACACTTGGCTACGTACTATCACAACTAATTTTCTGACAACTAATTAGACATTCTGATTAATTATTTAATTAACGAAATTTACATAAAAGTGTTTGGTTACTTAATGAAAAGAGGTACTTTATCCCGCAAATATATTTATCATCCTAAATTTAGACTGTGAACGATGTTAAAGTTCTCCTTCCTATTCCCAAGTGGAGATAAAGTGTCATAACTGGGTAATACAAAGAGTCTTGATGGATCGTTAAGAGCAACATATGATGTTAGGTGGTCTCAGCCAACTTATCCTTCTACCGTTATAAGCGTATGATATTTCGCGAGCGATTTAAGCTTAAATATATACGTGTATTCCGCATATAGTTAACTGATACATGTGAAACATTTGTATCTTTATTTACATTTTCAGTTACCGAATTACCTCGGTTCATATCTTCAATGAATATTAATCTAGATCATTTCAGCCAAAAGGACCATGCAAATGGAGAAATTCCACCGAAATGGGTTCCAATTCTTTGGAGATAAAACACCGAGTCAGTTTGATACAGGGCTTGTTAATTAGACGTTCTAACAGAAAATAAAACTACGTTTATCGTAATGTACACAGAAAATATCAAGCTATAAACCACAGATTATATTAGTACCGGAAATACTGATGGATCCTTAAAAAAACAGATTAAAATGTTTCGAAACTTAAACACCAACCATCCATCTTTCAGATGAGGAATCTGTAGTTTAATAACTATCTATTAAAGGTTTATATTCTCAAGGAAATTATACCATCCCAGTAACTATAGAGGTAGACTCAATGTCTGTCAACATTACAAAACTTCGACAATCAAGTTTCTTGGACAGAACTTTAGCCCCACATAGACCATTAAATCGAAGTATAATTGTATATGAGATTGCTGTGGATGCGAGATTTGCAAGAAAACGACATTTACAGTGGATGAATTTGTTTATGTTTCTCTTCGGCATTATTACACTCTATTTTCTTCTGGTTATTCAAGTTAATTTTGATATATAGTGAATATCCTTTTAGTGCGCATGTGTATACACATATATATTATGCCTATATTTAAGGGTTGTATATTCTGAAGCATAACTATAAAAAAACATCCCAACCAGATACAGCCATCAACTCATTCAGAGAAAATCGTGTCAACTACATTTCCCAAGATCTATTTGGACATTTAAGCTAGCCGCCCACTTATCCACCCTTTCCAGTTCTGTACGTTGTTTACTACAGAGATATATCCCCATTCGTACGTCAAAGAAGATGTGAGATTTGAATCCAGAATGTCTTTCGCTCTCTAAAGTTTTTCTTCTTTTTTTTTAATAAATTCCACTTCTTTAGAAGCCCTGTGGCATCTTGCCAAAGTGTACTCGACTATGTGAGCTTTTATTTTTTTTTTTATCTTGGTAGATAAGAGATTTCTTAGAATATCAAGGCGTTTAGAGTTGAGAGGAGCGCAGAATTAGATATTTCAAATGGTTTTCTTCAGTAAGTTGTCTTCTGTCATAAATTAAATAAGCAGTGGGAGTCCTTGGGTTAATGATTCTTCGCTATTTTGGTATGCAGTACCATTTCAGACTTACGGGGTAAATGAAGCGAAAAGTACCATAAAACGATACATTTAGGGATAATTGTATAGCATTTATTCGGGACATGCATGCAGAATGTGGTATTATCCAACCAGTAAAAGAGCAGTTGAGATGCAAAGAAATTTAAAGCATAAAATAAAATGTTTGAAGGCAATTCCAGTCGTTGAACACCACAGAAAGAGGAAAAAGAAATGCGCCTTCAAAAATGAATGTATTAAAATATATATATTAATTATTAACTGCTCAATCCTTTTGATGGTAGCGCAGTGGATAGCATCGCTGTTTTCAGTATGTGATAAAGGCCTCACTTCGAGCAGTAGCGGGAAAAATTTGGGAAATTTAACAGCGGCCATAGGCCATTGAAATTCAAGTTTTTCATCCAGGAAACCAAAGAAAAAATTAAACGCAATTTATAGACAGTAGAATTCTCTAGAGTTCCAGCTATCACTGGGGAGACATCAGAGTTTGCTTTAGAATATAAACAGTAAAGGAATATTCTCAGCTCTGTTACAGATTTCCATTTAAAATAAAACAATCTCCAGATTCCAACACGGTTTATTACCAAATATGCAGTAGACTCCGATATTCTCCAACATCTTCTGTTTAGAATTCCAATCATAGAAAGACCTGCAAACAGCATTTTTGGGTGCAAAACTTTTTCGGTTGTTTTGAAATATAGTTTGAGAAATGCTCTCAGGTTTTAAATACAGTCAAACTCTATTTCGAGGAATAATTAGAGATAAAAATTAGGATATTTAAAAATTAAGCGAGGCATATATTGAAAACAGATCTTTCTCGAAACATATTTTATATTTTACAACATATGATAGACACAACTCATCGTAGATATAATTTTGTCCATGTTAGGTGTTAAATAGCTGTCCTCACATTCCGATAATTCTGTCACCGATATTTTTGGGTTTTAGTGCATCAACAAAATCAATCTTCAATCTCCTTGTTTAAATGGTCTTTATTAATAAGAAAACTGAAAATTTTTAAGGTTCCCTTAAAAATGTTCAGTTTTTTAAGGGAACCCTCCTGCACGAGTATTTTCAAGACCGATCATTACTTCTCCTTCTGGTGTCTTTTCGAAGACCTGAGTTCGCATCACGCTGTGAAAAAGACCCATAACTATTTCTCCCGTGAGGGGAGGGATTTTTGAGTCTTTCAGGAGGTGTTTATAGGAATCTGAGTCTTTTCACAACGTGGTTGAGTTAGTTGGGCTCAGGCGAGAGCAGCATGGTTTCTTCTCCCGCTCGGGAGAAGAAACTATGTACTGTTTGCTGGATTTGGGCTTTTCATCCAGCAAACAGAAAAATCGACCTCAGAACACACGCAATTTACAGGCAGTATACACGGAGCAATATGGACGTAGTCGCTGGTGCTCCTAAAACCCTACTACTACAACAACTACATCTTTCCAGTAGGCAACATAGCTTGTAACACCAGTAGATTCGTAGAAATTTCACGTGTAGCACGAATAAAATTATAAAAATCGGCTACGTAACTTTCAGGACATTCTGTATGTTTCTGTGCAATGCCCATGGAGATCAAAGGCCGTAACGATCAAGTTCACTTCAGTTCCATATTAAATTTCAATTGAACTTAAAAAGTCAGTCCGCTGTTAATGGCTTGGAAGCATGTATATTTCAAGTAAGGGTATTTTCTCCAACTTTAGTTAATCACCTCTCTGTCGTTCTGGGTTTGCAAAGAAAATTCTAAGATAGTCTAAGGTAATTTGAGACATTAGGTAATTAATTAAGAAAATTACAAAGCTACCCCCATGAGGTTTAATCGAAAACTAATTAAGCGAAATGGAATATTGATGGACGGCAATGGTATTCTATAGAAATGTGCTAAGAAATCAAATTTTGAACCTTCGAAAACCGAGACAGAAAAATGTCTTATCAGGAACAACATTAAACACGACACGTATTAATTGAAAACTACGCATTTTCCTTCCCCAGCCCATTAATCTTAATGGCGCTCATTTCAGAACATTAATTTAAAACTAGTGATTATAGTTGTCCTTGCCACGTGCAACAATGTAATTGTCCGCGTTCCCTGGTAGTAGACACGAGGACACATTGTACTGCTAACTCAAGTGACACTAGAAGTTATTAATCTTTCTAGCAGGACAAAAAAAAAGAAGCACAAAAATAAACATTTAGCTCATTGAGCGAAAGCTAATTACTCAGAGCACTTGGGAGAATCCTACTTTACTAAGATGCAGTTGGATCCTGGAGAAGATTGCCAAGCACGGTTAAGTATAATAGAAAAGAAGTTGGAAGCTGAAATTTCAAAACTATGCGCTTTTCAGCAATTGGGAATTAATGGATGCACACAATTGAATTCCAGTAATTAGTTGCCCTAAAGAAAATAGAAATGCACCTCTAATAATCCCTGACAAATGTCATATGGGCATTGCTTTGTTGATTTAAAAAGTCACATGTTCTGGTAGGATTTTAAGGGAGCTTTTAGATCGATCGATAGCGTTGCTGAAACTGACCCTCGTACACGCGATACAATTGTCTTTCGTGTGTAATTTTTCAAGACGGTCTGTCTCTTAAAGAAACAGAGCAGCCTTAAACCAAGAAAAGGTGATGGTGATTCTCCACAACAAGTTCCGACAATAGCATCAAGGAAAACAGTGCCCACTACGTACAGTCAATACTTTTAGCGGTGAAAGCGGTCCTTGTTCATTATGTCACACCCATCTAATCTGGTTAAGGAAGATATCGGAGATAAGAAAGAAGAAAACATAATGCAGTTTCTTTTTTATGGTAAGACACTTACCAGGAAGTTAAAGGTATTGGTGAAGGAAAAAAACATGGTGATAAAACGTGCGGTTCTTTACAGCCAACGTATATTTAAGCTTATATTTAAAAGGATCTATAAAGATAACCTTTTCCTTAAGTTAGATCATATAGTGAATTATCCCTTCTTAATAAATTTCTATGTTCTCCCTTAACACACGCATGCGTCCATCTCTTTTTAAATTTCAAACAACAAAATGTAAATAAGAAATGCGCGCAAAGTCCATTACAATAAACATTTTCTTAAGTGCTGAGAAGTCCTGGAACAAAACCCCCAAGAGAATTTGTTTCTTTCTAAGTATATATCCATCCGTATTTTCACTTATTTTTCCTTTGATTCTTTTAATCCGAAGTAATTACTTTTGAAAACATTAGAATGGACTATTGTGAGCAACGTTTGCCCAATCGACTGTTATCTCCTCTTCACCCTCTATTCAATACAAGAAAACGATCATCTGCTATTATATTGTGAGTGAAAAGGGCCACAGCGTGCGTCACCTTATTTTAAAAGATTCCCAAAGATTTTAACTCTTTAGAAATTGAACTTAAGAGTGTGTCCATTCAAATCTGACTCGTGTTTGAGGCCGAAATAATTTGATATTTAATCTAAAAAATGCTTTTGTGTATACCACGACGTACGTTTTTAAGTATTACAATTGCAATTTTAAAGGCTCTCCCGGTGCTGAGATTTTCTCCCATTTTTTAGAAGCCGCCTTGCGTGAAAAGGTTTTGATAAGACTTCTTGATACGAGTTCCACACTTTTTAATATAAATAATTTATTCCGAATTTTAACTTCAGTGAAGTGAAGTCGGTGTAGTATCTAAACAATTTTAATTTGGTTTTTTATACTTGAATCACGCGCTTCTTGTATAACCCATGCAAAAAATAAATGCCAGCTTAGTGACTTTACAGCTTTTACTACCAGAAGGAAGCTCAAACGTTCTTTACTTTATCCGAAATATTCTAAAAGAAACAGCTAGAGTTTTCTTTCTTTTTATTTGCCTTGATGGATAAAAAACTTGCTTCTTATTTGTCTTGATGCATAAAAAAGTATTCTTTAGGTTACAAATATACACCAAAAATGCTGAAATACTCAAGATAATTTTTCTAATGAAAGCCGATTTGATTGTTTTAGCATTTTCGGCCATAGATAGAATAGAAAGATATCTGGATCATTTCTTGTGGTATGGCAGTAAAGAAAATGGAAGACTTTCTCTACTGAAAAGCATCTTCCTTAACGATAACTTTTAATGGACGCCCATGTATACAAATAAATAATCTTTATTATTGTCCCTAAACCTTATACAATTAAAATTTGAAGGTTTATATAGATATGGATTGAATAACAGGCAAACAATTTTCAGGCACATTCTTCTAATGTCAAAAACACAAACCAACTTGACTCAAAGTTTTATAAATTCTGTCTTTACATACTACAAATTTTCATCTTGTTATTGACTGATGCCAAAATCTGTGACCGTATGACTGTCCCGAAATATAAAACGAAATAAATTATTAAAGTCTTCCGTAATGCAATTATTATCGCCAATCGTGTAAGATGTCTTGTTATCTTATAATTGTGTTATTCCATAATGGAAATTATCCATAATTATATCGGTATCAGTTATCTTGTAATTATGCATATTAATCCTGAGGAAATGATCTCGTTATACCTCCCTCTTATTTCATAGACTGTAGGGTATCCTTGTTGCAGATTGTACCTTGTCATATATCAGAGAAAAGTAGTGCATTTATATCTGACTATGTTTAATGGCGTTTGTTTTAAAAGTTGGATTAAACAAACAAACAGAAATATATGCAGAACGATCTTTTGAAACGAAACTTCACAGAAATGCCATTAGATTATAAATTGTTATTTTGGCAAAGATATCATTTAATTAAAACTAGAAGTCGGTCATTTGGAATTAAAACTCATGAAAATGCGAATAACTTTGAATAAAAGAGTGCTGAGGCATCAAATTTACAAATAACATTCCGTTAATTATTCTGTGCATTATGTGGCCATCTGCTGCAACTTGCAAAATTAAGAATGTTAATGAGCATTTAGAGGAGTAAATGAACAGGGTGTTCATGCACTCAACGTTATTTTTATTGGCAGTTTATCAAACAGTATTGAATCTTGTGAAAATGTTGAAAGAGACTGGGAATATGAACATTGGGAGTTGTATGTGCACATCGACTGTTGTGATTGAGGAAAGTTTACCACTGGACTATCTCAGATGAGACCTGGTTTCATCTAAGCAGGTATGTAAATTATCAGAGTAGCCGTCTATCATTGTATAAATCCCCATGCGGCGCATGGAACTTCCCTACACCCTGTGAAGGTTAGAGTGTGGTCTGCAATAATCCCTACTTGTTTATTGGGCACATCTTATTCAAGGAAACCATAACCTCTCAGTGGTACATCGATAGTTCATGAATTCCTTGAGCACCTCACTGAAAATGAGATTATTTAAACATGCTTGCAGCAAGATGGCGCAACAAGCCACAGATTACATGCGTCTTTTCTCGAACTGTCCCTCTTGTTTGGGGATCACATAATTTCAAAAGGAATATGTAAGTACAATGATAATTTTTAAATCCCAAAACAAGTGATTCATAACAAACCTAGAAGGTGGCACGTTAATTATTTAAATTTGATTTTCTTTACTCTAGCGCCTGATGAACCATATCTAAATTTAACCATGTTGTCTTGTTTGTGCAAGAGAAATTTCGATGCTAGCATACATTGCACGTTACTTTAACCATGACATTTACTAGTATCCAGTTCTCTTCTGCGTTACATAAACAGTATCTTTATAAGACCATTATCATTTTGAAGTGCAGTAGGTGTCTGGAGCCACGTGCTGCTGTATGTCATACCGCTCACCTCATGGACCAAGTAGTGGCATCTCGTTAGGCAAAGGGGTCGTTAAAAAAACAAAAGTCAATCTACGAACAACGGCCGAAGTATAAAGACCAAGATAACCACTCAGATTTTGAGGATAACTTATATAAATCTTTCTGCTTTTTACCGTAGAGACTATGTTTATGTTAGAGATTCTGAAATACTCTCGTATTTTGTGGTAAAATAAAATCCCAGAAGAGTGCTCTTATCTTAGCATTGTTCGCATTTTAGACTGCCATAGGGGAAAACAGAATGGAATGTGGCTGAAGTCGTCTCTTATGCAATAACGTGAGTGGATACCATTCTTCTCTGAAATATAACAGTCCAGTTGAGGCTATTCCGTCTGAAGTATTAAGAAAAACATTTTGTTCACTGGAGGCCAAAGTTTCATACGATATATTTGAAAATAATATGAAAATTGTCTGCAGTCTCTACTATATAGAAGGATTGCACATAAATTTCAATGGAAAAATATTTATATTTGTATCTACCTATACAAAAAGCGCAGTGGAATATATCTAAATCATATTAACTATACGCCACGTTAAAGAGTTATTAAACCATTTTTCAGATTGGCTGAAAACGTGAATGTACAGCTGCATAGCCTCGACATTATCATTAATGATTTGCTATTAAAAATCATGAAATTGAAGAGTTCATAAGAAGCATCTCAGTGGTAGAAATATTCCTATCACGATGTTGCCTTAAATACGTGATAATTTCCAAAGCAACAGCAGAGGTGACATATGTATCGATGCAGACTGTATCGACGATCTACAACCATGGATTTTTACTGCAAAAACCCTGTAGTAGTAGCCACAAGGCAGGTCAGAAGAGGTACTCTACGACCCAGACAGACGAATTCAGTGAAATAACATAAATCAAATAGGAAAGAAACATTTAAATAATTATAGGATAGATGTTAGGCCTTCCTTGTATACCACTCCAAATAATCAGTAATGATGGAAATAATTTTCTAAGAATATTTGATGAAAAAAATTTGGAGGTCTTCATTAACCACCCATAAGTTACTCTAATACCAGAAATTGTCCTGAAGTGAACTCAATAATTCTTGCAGCTGTAATGGAGGAACGAACTGAACGAATCTTAGCGAAGCGAGCATCTACAGGTGAAAATGACGGTGGCTATTTCTGAGGTCATACGACTATCAGTCGGAGATGATTTCATCCTCTCCCCTTCGCGTCACCTCACATGTTGGGCAAAAATCCTTTAGCCATCCTTATCGCTTAGACAGAAGGTACAGTGGGAGCGCGTGCCAAAAGGGAAAAAAAAAAAAAAGAATAAAAAAGATCAATAAGTGTAACAGGACTCCTCAGCAATAACAGAATCTGCTGAGCCAACAACATTGTGGAGAAACTCTGAGAACATGTGCTCGTTACCTAGCAACCTACCTCCGGATAGCGTGAGTGTCGCAAACCGATACTCGGCATCCGTAGACCCGGCGTCGTTGTGAGCAGCCACCAGAAGGTCGTACCAAGTGCCGGGAGTGAGGTCCGTGACGGGTACAGAAGCCTGATCGGGAAGGATGTTGTTGGAGAGAAGGATCCATTCTTTCTGGACTTGGGGCTTGTATTGGACGATGAAGAAAAGGACGGGGCAGCCACCATCGTTCCAGGTGCTCAGTCGGAGGATCACGAAGGTGGAGTTTATAGCCAGCAAGGACGTTTTGTCAGGCGCGATCGGTGCTGTGCTTGGCGAGCCGTGAAAGAAAAGAAAAAATAAGTTTTATTAGCTTGGAAATACTAAATTCTAAATGATGCGTTTTAATTAATAATATAAAACTTCACACCTTCAAACAGAAATCTAACAAGTTGGCAGCTATTTAACTCATTTATGTTGTTATTAACTTGGCAGTTTCGTCACTTAGCAACTCGTCAGATTGGTGGTTGAAATAAAAGCTGATAAAATTTCCCTGAACTTCCACTGCTTATCTAATGCAATGGAATTCCAGCTGATTTATGTGTTTCTATGACAACACGTGCGTGTGACGTCGTTTTGAGGAGAGGCTCGTGATATTGACTGGTGGGGTGTAATGCATTGACAAGATAATGTAGACATATGTGAAACGGAGAGTCCGACGAGACACCGTTATTTGATTGATATATATGCGCTGGGAAGTCTACGGGTAACGAGGGATTTGTAAGAATCGTGTGGG
Source organism: Mastigoproctus giganteus (assembly GCF_048544385.1). Lineage (NCBI taxonomy): Eukaryota > Metazoa > Arthropoda > Arachnida > Uropygi > Thelyphonidae > Mastigoproctus > Mastigoproctus giganteus. Next base: position 68,883,527 of record NC_143580.1, read on the forward strand.
TTAGAAATAAAAGATAAATTCTTGTGTTTTCCTGACTTTGAATGATTTGTAGTAAAGGATATTAAGGACAGATACAGATTTGTATAAGCAGGTGGAAAACAGGAAATATCCTCGATCACGTGATGGACAGCGAGATCCTATTGTAACTGCCCACTCGGCAAGGTTATTGATGAGGATTGCTCATTAATCCCACCCACTCCCCTAACGCTGAATAGCGCAGGGCGCAAATGAAGATAGAGGATGATTGTTCGCCCGATGCTGGAAGAGCATCCCTTGTATAATAGGAGGAGAGTAATGCGGATGCAGTTAACGCGCCAAATTCTCCAGTGGAACTTGCAGTATGGGACTGCGTTTTTACCTCAAGTTAGATTACTCAGCTTGCCGAAATTATTTGCACGTGAGAAGTTTCCTTCAAAGATTAATCAACCTCATCTTTTGAGGAGAGTTAATTTCTCTGAGTAAATGAAATTTAGTGCGCTTATTTTTTGCACCGAGAGGCTGTTCGCTGTTAAGAGCTTCTCTGCTCTAAATAGGATAATAATTTAAACACATTTCTCTCCAAAAAAAATTGTGATAAGGGTTTATCTGATAGAACTTTTGGTTAAATAAATTGATACATCAAAAAAGCAATCCTGTAAAAGCTAAAGAGAGATAGGCAGATTACTTTCTAAGATCATTTAGCTATTTAAATGTTAATTTATTGATGAATTAGGGAAAAGAGATGCTGCTTTCATTAAAATCACCACAATTCGCATGCTAATATTGATTTTTGAATAAACTCCACAAAAGAGCAGTTCACTAATTTCTGGTCTTTTTACAGATCATTTTCTGTATCATCAGTACCAAAGAGAAGTTGAATTAACGTTTAGAAGCTATCCTACATAAGACACAAACATGTCCACATGTGATAAACAAAGCTTAACGATTCCCCGGTACTGCTTAGCCTCCCCTTAGAAACTCCTGGAACCGCCTCTCTTAATATACAATGGAGAATTAAATGAATGGAAGAGCCACGCGCTCAACTGGTACATACGTTACATATTTGAACACGTTACACTTGTGGAACTCTACAAATATTGATGAAGTTGCAAAGAAAGAGTAGAAAGGAAAGTATTTATAAAATATAAGAACTGGGTGGTCTATAAGATAAATCTTTTCAGGTTCATTTTGAGCAAACTACGGGTTAAAAGATAACTGATCTGTTTAATGCTTTTAGTCATATTAACAATTTTTTAGTTGCTTTTAACAATTTGGTTCTAAGGGTTGTTAAATAAATATTATTATGGTCTTTCTCTCACAGCATTAATCCCAAAGAAAGTTACAATAGCTGAGATTCATGGTAATTTGCATGATACGTAGTTTATTTTTTCTGGAAAGGAGAACATGAACCGAATCTCTTCTCTGTGTGCCATCTCCTAAAGGAGTTCTGCGACCACCACCGCAAATGTCTCTCTATCTCTGGTAATTCTGAACAGCTGCTCGGTGTTCAGTCCTGTCCAATTCTGAATGTTATCAAGCCACGACGTGCATCTTCTTCCAGGCTTTCTTCTTCCTCCCATTCTACCCTCAATAATTAGCCGATACAAGAATCAAAGGAGTAGGGAATTCCGTAGGAGCCATTCTGCTTCTACCAACCCTATTAAGTGAACATCAAAGATTTTAAATGCCATGAAAGTATTGTACAAAAACGGGCTATACACATAAAAAAAGGTAAACTGCAGCCCTTATCAACCCAATGAAGGATGGAAGCATCCTCAACAATTCATGCTGAGGGAAATAGACCATAATCTACCACGCTGGTCCAGTGCGGGCTGGGAGATCAACCGTGTTTAGCAGTCAGGGGCTTGAACCCCGGTCTACTCAAAGAGCGTGTGCTGCTGCACCACGCTCCTGACCTTGCCCATACGAGTTCTTTATTGTGGCGCCATCTAGTTTAGAAACAAGAAACCATGCACGAGAGTTCGATTAATTTTCTCTCTTTGATTTGTTTATTGATTTGTTTTCACTTCGATCACTGTGACATTTCGGAAGACATTCTTTTAGTTATTCAAGCTGTGGATTATACTTTCATTAGGGTTCTATTAGCGGCACAGATTATTAAATCCAATTCATTTTTTAATATTAACCTTAGTTAAGCTTCTCAATAGTCCATGAGCAACCATGAGGTAAAGCTTTGATGCAATATGTATGAAGAAACTCGGTAATGGAAAGCTGCACAGTTCTCTCTAAATATAATTACCATTTCAATGTTCGATATGTAAACTAGTTTTATTGATGAATCAATTTCTCCCGCATCGGTCCTTCGACTTACTCACGATAGCTCAGCAAACTTCTTTACGATTAATCATATTTTCTTCTTTACTGACATATTTCTGCACCACCAGAGCTTTTCGAGATATTTAAATCCGAAGGCAATAATGGCTTGAATTTCGCGAGATTCTTATTTTTAATAGAGCTTAGAAAAATAAGCAAGGGATAATAGCGCAATAATCAATTCGAAGATGCCAAAATGGTGCATTCAGCGCAATACTGGTCCAGCTTCCCCGGATAATAGATCCCAAATATAAATATGGCACTGAAAACGAAGCACAGCCTACAGAAAGAAAGATCGATGGATTAGTTCGATTCAAACTGCAGGGATCAAATGGAGAGAAATATTTAGCACGGTTTTTCAAGTTCTATATTGATCTGACAGCTGCGACTCAATGATTGAATTGCGTCCTCCCCCAGGAGAAGGAAGAGAGCGCGTATATAAAGTATGGACCACGTAGCACTGGAGCATATCAGCTTGTGATGTTTGGTGGACACCATTACATTATATGAATTTATATCAGACGAGCAAATTTCATCTTTAATCAGGCGAATAATTATTGAATTCAGGACTGATGGATCTTTATTATAAGCCATTTTTTTCTCGCTCTCTGGCAGGCTTCTAGAAATTATAAATATATCTCCATGATCTCAAATCCCATCACTGAGCCTGGTTGCATCCTTTTTACTAGGAATCAAAATATTCCACCTGACACACTTAGCCTTTATAATCGGTCCAGTTTCGTGCTTAGCCTTTAGAATTGGTCCCGGTTTCGTGCTTAGCCTTTATAGTCGGTCCATTTTCGTACTTATATTTTAGAATCGGTGTCGTTTCGTATTTAGCCATTAGAATTGGTCCAGCTTCGTCCTTAGCCTTTAGAATCTGTCCAGTTTTGTACTTAGCCTTTAGAATCGATTTCCGGTTTCTTACTCATCCTTTAGGATCAGTCCAGTTTTGTACTTATCCTTTAGAATTGTTGCAGAGTTTGTTATTTAGTCTTTAAGTCTTCGGCGTTCAGAACTGAAGTATTTATCATAAAACTTTTTTAGCCTTTAGAATTGAATAAACACTCTTAGAAATATCTTGGTCTTCAAATCAAAGTATTGTCCATATTAGCCCATCCAATTTTAGCTTTAATTTTGTTTTCTCTGTGAAATATGTGGTAAACATAACGGCCTTAAGAGAGTATTTTTAAAAATAGGTAACACCAAGACTCAGCTGGATGCGGTATTTTAACCAAGGCGTTTATAATTTTTATTTTATAAAATTCTTCCATGTTTCCTATGCGCTGTCGGTGCTTGGCCAACCCTGAAGCATTTACACTTCCTAAGAAAAGGCATCCCTTAGTCATTTTCTGTTCGCGCAGTTCTACGAAGGTGTTAGGATGCTTAGCCAACCTTAATATTGCATTTCATAATATGCACAGCCTTAGACTGCAGCCTGGGGAAATGAGTTTCGAAGTTGAGCATCCCAGAAGTCAAGTAGAACGATGCAATTTATTAAACGCGTCGCAATCTGAAAAGGAACAGCTTTGAAGCCTCACAGCTATCGAAGCGTGTGCGTGTAACTATCCCACTTTGTCCATTTCGTGTCAGCTTTGGAAGCCTGAAAGAGGGCTAAATAAAACCTTATCCTCCCACTCCCCCCTTTTCACTTTCTTGCAGTCATGTGTTCGTCGATGTAAGCTACTTTAGTGTGGGTAAAGGATTTTCTCGTGAGTTACGCTACTAAGGATTAGCGGAACGCTATCTGAGAAAGAGGAAGCCGAAGCAGCTAAAAGTGTCCACTTACTCAGACTAGAAGTGCGTCGTTTTCACCGCACATTGCATTTTCCGTAGTGTTAAATTGAAAGGATTTACTTTCTCTCAAGTGACTGAGTTGAGATGCTTCAAATTTAACTCATGAAAATTCCCGGAGAGCTGCTTCTATTGTTGCTTTCGGTGTCACATTATAAACGCTACAACAACTTGCGCGAGCGAAGCACATATCCCGTTATTTAGAATTCTTTGCTTTGGACAACGATTAAAATTCATTGTCGTTACTACTTGCTCTACCCACACCAAAAATATTAGATACATATTGGAGATATAGTGTAAATTGTAAGTTACGCAGCCATTCGATTTATACACTTCATTGCACATTTAAAATTTAACGATACGAAGGAAGTTAAATATACCTGCGCCTCTTGTCTTTATGCTTATGACATCACTTGGATCTCCCCTTCCGGCACTGTTAAAAGCTGTAAGAGTAAACTGATAACGTGTTCCGCAGCGAAGATTTCTAACAACATGCCTGTTCTTCTGGTGAGATATGTGAGTTTCTTGCCAGTCCTCGAAGTCACTTTTGTAATGGAGAATGTAACCTGTAAAATTATAATAAAACAAGAGTTTAAGGCTTTGTTAGAAAACTTGCATCAAAATATTGTAAATAAAATCAAGCATTAGGTATAGAAACTATTAAACACCAAATCTGGTAGCTAAAAGTAGAAACTTGACCATGGCGCCATCTTCCAGATAGTTTTGCATAGATGGATATCAGTGGCGCCATCTTCTGGATAGTTTTGCAGATATTGATATCAGTGGCACCATCTTCTGGATAGTTTTGCAGATATTGATATCAGTGGTGCCATCTTCTGGATAGTTTTGTAGATATCGATATCAGTGGCGCCATCTTTTGGAGAGTTTTGCAAAGATGGATATCAGTGGCATGATCTTCTGTATAGTTTTGTGGGAGATGGATATCAGTAATCCCATCTACCTGTTAATATTTTTCATATGAGATATCATCTATGTAAATAATTAAACGGGAATGATTAAAACATTCCAGATGGGGGTTTATTGTACATCGAAATGTCTTTGTGAAAGTTAAACCAATCAGCATCCTTCCGCCTTATGGGGAGAAATTTTGAAGAGATGTAATCACTGATTTTTTTGTTCTTAAGAAAATGATGGGTTCACTGGAAGGTAATTAATTATCGAAAAGTACCGGGTGAGATTTATTAATTAATTTTGACTCTTTCTCCTACTAATTAAGTTGTCAAGAAGATTAACGACACTAATGGTTGCACTGTTAAGTAGGGAATTGTAGTTAAACCTTTCATCTCTATCCCGCCGAATGACTGCTGCTCAAGGGAAAATACCATTGCTGTAGAGTTAGATGCAACATACATGTATCTGCCTGTTTTTTTTTCTTGCTTTCAATCAAGAGGCAAAGATATACATTGCAAGCTACTTTGGCATTTGTAAGCGTTAGAATTGTGCTCAAGAACTCAAGGATAAAAGAACCACTCCTTCTTTCTAGAGATGATGCATGGAAGAATATTGAGTTTATATAGTGTCACAAAACACGTTCATCAATCAGAATTTACCATTGTAGTATGGACCGGTTGAAGATTTATTGCATCTGAATCCATGAGCTGTTACAACCGTGCCTACCACACCTTTCGTCGAAGGGTATATTTGTCACAGTGTAAAGGATAAAGTCCTGTTGCATATCCACTGCTCTGAAAAGATTATTTCTCTGAATTGCATGCACACTGATAACGATATTATCGATCTAAATAAACTGTTTATAGAATAATTTTAGAAATAAATTATATAGATTGAAAAATATTAAAAATTTATTAGGAGTATTTTAAATTATATTTGAAATTATTAGGAGTATAATAACGATGAAAAAAAAAAAAAACGGTACGAAAATGTCTGCTTTAAAACCAGAGTACGTGTGCTGCCATCTATCGGCTACCATTTTAAACATTTCACAGATCGATTTAGATAAAGCTCTAGAACAGTGTTATGCAAACGTTTTCAACAGTGTACCCCTTTTTAATTCTAGTTTTACCAGTGCACCATCCTTTCTCCAATTAAAATATCATTTTTATCGTCCTTACTAATAAAACTGATCGAAAAAACCCTTTATATCTAGAATCATCAAGAGTCTTAATCACTTCCTAACCTTCATTCTCCAAAGGTCACTAATAGTCATAAAATCAATAGCCGGTAGATGGCAGCATATTTTTCGATGCCAAAAATATTACTCGGAAAATCATTTTTAAATATTATATTTTTTTAACAAGTCATTTGACAAACTTATTCATTTATTGTTGGAATTCACTAAATAATTCGTTAATTTGATTTTCCTTTTTCAATTTCTCCTCATCACTCAGGGAGAAATATTCTTAAATTTCAGTAACTTAAACTGTATCGTCCATTATATAGTCAAGTTTGATTTTTGAATGTCTTTATTTGGTTAAGATGATGTTTAATTCTCATCGATCTTGTTTTATTAAATAGAGCGGGCAGTCCATTATTTTTAAACACATTAAACATACTTCGTACGTTTGTAGTGCACGTACAATATTAAATTAAATAGAATGCTCCAAGGATATTTTTGCAAATTAAAATTTAAATAGGAAAAAAACGCCAAATTATAGAAGTGGCATTGCATATAAATTTTCAAATGTAATGGAGTTTCAAGGGTCATCTTTGCTTTAATTATGTTGAATCTTGTATATTTTAATTTTGTACTTCTATTTAAGAAAATAAAATAAGAAGCACAGAATACTGGTGCCTTGTTAAAGAAGTACGTACCCTACTTTCACATAAAAGATAAAGAAAGATTTCAACGCATGATGTGTTGAAATCATGCGTGTATCGCGAATATTCAGCAAAAGGCACAACCTAATCACTCAGAATATTGGTATAGCCAGCCTGCATAATCCTGGCTAGTGTCTAAAGTAGGTGTTCCATTTCATAATAGTTGAAAAATCTTCAAAGTAACACTGGCCCACCATCAGCTTGTACGAAATCTTGCATACTGGATGAAATGCCCCGCGTCTTGTCTTGCAAACTCGGTGCCTAGCATCATTAGAATCAAAATTTCGATTCGTCAGACCACGTTACCACATTCTAGTCATCAGTAGTCCCATTTTCATGCCTTTTAGCCCGTGTTTTTTTTTTTTTTTTCTTTGCTTCTTTATTCACTGTTGTTTTTGGGGACATTCTCCAGATATCCATTTTATGCAATCCATTTCAGTGTTCCCTCAGAAATAGGTTGATGAGTTCCTCCGTTAACTGTTCACTCAGTTCTTGTCTTATTTGAAATTTTTTCTTAAATAGACGCGATATCTGTCACCGATCACTTAGCACAGAATATCAACCACAGTTCTGCAGCTGAAATCTGATTGATATCGACTCATACCATTTGTAAGAAACTCTTATTACAACAGCAAATTCAGATACCTCTTTAAAAGGATGTCCTTTAGGCTTGCCAAATGCTATCACTCCGTTTTTCCACTCTAACGTCTTTTCTGCGCCTCATCCTTCATGGTAGAAACCCTTGCCTTTTCAGTCACAGTTGATATACTTGTAAATAGAGAAAACTGGTTAACCTTAGATTCTAATTTAGTGATATAAGCAATCAAGCATTAAGGATACACATGTTCAATCTGTTATACGCAATAATCTGCAAGATACTGCATATGGGCAACAACCATTTTGGTGGTATCCCACTCAAGGTAGTGGAACGAAGAGAACATAATGAGACATGAATTTAAATTTATGCAAGATTGCTGAAAGGTAAATGTGCAAAAATTTGCTTTCAATTAAAGCGTAATTGACTGCTGGAACAAACGTCCATCTGGAATTGTGCACATGGGTAATTTGAATAAATTTAAGAAAGGATTAAGCAATTTGTTAGAAGCGCTGGACAGATGATGTGAGTATTTTTTTGTCGATTGTATAAGCTTGCTTCCTTAAACCCTTTTCCAGTACTAATACTCATAATTAATTGGCATCAAATAAGTGATTTTCCTGTTGCACTTTAGTACATGACGAAAAGTGTCACTCATGATTTACAGCTCATCCTGTTTGTTGCATAAGGTGCCCTGCCGCTTTGCCTTTATGGCCCAGCGTGGCTGCACCTCTGTTTTGCTCTAACGATGAGCATTTGACATCTTACTTTCACGCCCGTGGAAAATCACATGAGTATAAAAGTGGAATGAGAATAAGGGAGGGACTGATGGAGAAATGGGGAGAAAAAGAGTCTAAAATAACCTTCCCGTTTCCTTGTAGTCTAATAATTTGGGAAGGGAAACAAATTAGACCTAAAAACATCTTAAGAAGATATTTGTCTTCCACCCAGAAATCCAGGGGTATTCTCATCCTCTTGGTTCATTTCCTGGATATGTAATTTATCGAATTACAGTTAAAGGGACGAGGGACTTTGTGTGATGCAGCCGGTTGGTTCCATTTTTCTGATCATATAACTGGCCCGTGTACTGGCCTTCTGAGTTGACCTATTTTCCTTTGTTCTAATTAAGTAAAGTTTAAATATGGTTGTTGTTTATAAATCATAGCCCTCTTGGTTAACTTATGCTTAATGTTCTCTTTCTATAAAATGGGCCACTAATTTCGTGCCTCCAATTTTCGTTTTTGAGTTTTCGGGACTTAATGAATGTTCATGTTTTGATAACAACCAGATTTGAGGTCGAATTAAAAAGTTTTCATGAGGGTAGGAATTTTCCACATTTCTAAATTGAATTATGTTTCTTCTAAACAGAAATTTAATTGCTTTGTCAGGAAGGCCAAGACAGATATCAGGGATCTCAGATTACAAGTTCTAATTACTCAGAAAAGGTAGAGTTACGAACTAACTTTCGCATATAACTGAAACCCACACTAGTTTATAAATCAACTTAGTAAAGATGGAAGGCAAATGTACGTCAATGCTTGGTTTGGCATTCTTTTGAGTTTAAGCGGTTGTCATGACAACATCCGTCCATTACCCATATTCGAGAAAAAACGGCCTCAAACTTATTATGAGTAGAGGCTTAACGTCAGATACGTGAATATTTGGCTGCTTTCACGGATCACATGACGTCTAACAAGTGACAGGGGATTAGAGAAGAGAACCTTATCAAAACTGACGGCTTAGGATCAAACGAGGAGATCAAAGTTTAACAAACAACTTTACATTCTCTTGGAGGGAGATTTTTGTATCTTGCAGAGAGGATAAAGAAGGGATTAAAGTGTAGCAAGCTATTAGCTGTCAAGCCTGACCCAAAATGATCTGGAAAATGTAAACAACTTTCAAGTGGCGTTGCCCCTAGTAACTGCGGTTTAATGAAACCCGCACTGCACCTGACATTGACGAAGCTACTTCTTCAGGAATTAATTGAGATTCGCTGTTTTGAGCTGTGCTTGAGAAGTGGTATTTATTAGGACCCTTCAACCCAAATCTTTGAAAGAATTACAGCATCGCATACAAAAAGTATTTATAAGAATATTTTCGAAAAGATTTGTTTTTGTTTTTTTTTCTCCCTCCCCAAACCCGGATTTTTCTTCCAGACAAACTGACCAGAGAACTATGCAATCTGCAGACATGAAATCTTTAGGGATGGGTTAAATTATTTTTTACATCCAGAATCACTTGTAGTTGGATTTTACTAATGCCCAGACAAAAAGTCATATTCTTTGAACAGATACGTGTGGTGCGCAACTTTCCAGCCATCCCCACCGTTCATTGACCATTTACTTGGAAATCATTAACTTGTTTCAGTGTAGGACTCTTTCAAGGATTGAATACTATTATGGCTAAAATATATTTTATGTTAGTGCGATCTTATCGGATATTATCATCAAAAATCCAGCAGAATTCTTTTAGAAAATTACTTATTTTTCAATGGTGACCATCGCTTGGGGGCGGTTACTGGTCACTGTTGAGAAATGGTTATTTAAGTTACCAACAGTCTTTAGGCAGTTCAAGGTCACTCACCAGCTTTCATCCTCTCTCTCCCACCGCGTATAACTTTCATCCACATAATTTGTGATACAGACTGTTTACTTCAACTCTGTCTCGGTGATAAAAAAGAAAAGTGGGACTGTAGCATAAATGCACTTTGCAAATTTTCTTTACTATAACATGAAAGATAGTCATACTAACAAGTGAACACGAACAGAGGGTAGCATGGTTTTTTATCCCGGAAAAAGGTTTTTCGTCCAACAAACAGAAAATCGACATCAGAACACGCGGAGCAATATGGTCTTAGTCACTGATTCTCCTAAATTCCTACTGCAAAAATAAGAAGTACCCAGTGGCACGTACTGCACAGAGGACCCATGAAGAGATCGAAAATTGTGGGAGTGCATATCGTTAGAGGGGATGCAGAGGGAATAATGAACCTGGGCTAGCAGGCTGAAAAGGGAACTCAGTTTTCAACAAGAGAAGCCTCGATCCAGGCTAGGAGAAAGGTCTGTACTGTCTTTCTCCCAATATTAATTCTCTTGTTCAGAGCCTATGAAGTATTGTGTCGATTGTGACTCGTACATCCACTTTTCGCCTTCTATTGTACCTGTAGCGATCTGAGTTTCTTCTTGCCTTGAAAGAAATCCTTAACAAACCTCCTAGTAAATTTCTTCCTTTACTGGCTTACGCAGTAGTCTGCTAAATGCTACTGAAGAAATTCAACAGAAAAAGTTACGGAAGAAATTACTGAATATTTTTGCCAAGAAATTAGGCACCAACTCAGCGTTCTGATGGACGTCGATGAGAGTTTGAGGTGTAGGAGAGATGCCCTCGAAGAAATCAATATAACGGAGCCCATCAAGCTCTCAGCTACCCAACTCAACGCCAGAACTCACTTTTGTGCAGGCAGGTAACACAGGTGCAATCTCCAAGGCAGAATGCGCTGGTCCCACAGGAATTAGTTATTGTTGGCGACTCTATTGTCAGGGAAACGGAGAATATATTATGCAAAAAGGATGGGTGGATCAGGACCAGGGTGCGTCTGCCTGGGGCAAAAGTTGATGACGTTGAAGAGCAGATATCATCTTTTAAGGGTACAAAAGGTGATATCTTTGTACACGTTGGCACTAATGACCTTAAGACTAAGAGAGCTGCAGATTTAATTAGCACGTACAGATCAATGTTTAAAAAAGTGAGCTAGGTTTGAATTTGAAGGTGTCTGGAAATCTTCCCAGATATGATAGGACGAAGTATATGATGAGAGCCTTGTCATTCTATTCGGCCCTGGAGAGATTGTGCAAGGCTCATGGACTAGAATTTTTTTCAGAGTGGTCTGTGCTTGTTAACCAGAGAGACTGCTTCTACAGGGATGGGGTACACTTAAATAGAGAGGGTGCAAGAATATTTGCTGATGCTATCGTGGCAGTGTTAGATGAGTAGGAAAACTACTAGCTTGGGGGGGGGGGGATACACAGACGAAAAGATTAACTGTAGCCGTGGCAGAGGCGAAAGCGATTCTTCAATGCTTCTATTGGAATGAGCAGTAGCCTGGGAAGAAAGTAGCTGGGAATTTCCAGGAATGCTAGGAGCCATAGTGAAACAAGTAAATACATGGGCTGTGTTAGGGTAATTAAGGGTAGGAACAGGTGCATGTATATTTGCATGTACACTTAAATAATTAGAAGTATAGTTAATAAATCTGATGAGTTTGAAGTGCTGATCAAGACATCAAAGGCGGATATTGTCAGAATATCAGGGACATGGTGTCACACAGATACAAGCAGTTCAGAATTTGGAATTAGGGGAGTACAATGTGTACAGAAAGGATACACAGGACAGGAACGGAGGCGGGGTTATGCTGTTAGTTAAGAAACACAAAATCTAAGGAAGTGCATCCAATTGACTTTGGTGGACAATGCGATGTTTAGTCAGTGCGGTGTGACCTCAGTCAGTGGGTGTGTGTTATAGGCCTAATGACTCTGATGAGTACAATGAGCAATTGTGCAGAGAAATAGAGTGGGCCACTAAATCAAAATGTCTTATAATGGGGGATTTTAACTTCCCAGATATCGACTGGAACTTGTGGTTTGGTCACTCACTCGCACACTAGCAAGACTTTTGTGGATTTATTGGACGATTGTTTTCTGCAGCACCATGTTCGAGAGGCAACCAGAGAGAGTAATACTCTTGATCTGGTTATCAGCAGTGATCATTCGTGTATTAAGAATTTGCAGATAAAGGAACCACTAGGTGACAGTGATCACAGTGTACTGATGTGGGATTTGCTTAAAGATGTAACTACAGTGGTCTCAAACAGGTTTTAAATTCTATACAGTGGGATCAACTAATGATGTTACTAATGGTGAATTCTAAATGGGAAGCCTTCTGGGACTTAATCTTGGGGGCTACTAGGCTTTTTATGCCAACTGAGAAATACCGTTCAAGATTTAGGACTAAATGGATGTCAGACGAACTAATGAGACTCGTGGCAGAGAAAGAAAAATGCATGGGATGCACATTGTCAGGAGACACAGAAGCCTTTTGTAGATACAAGCTAGTCTAGTCTGTAATCAAGTCACAAAGGAGGTTGGCCAAGCAAAGGCAGATTATAAAAAATCTTTGGCAAAGAATGCAAAGAAAAACAGTAAAGAGTTCTTTATTTATGTAAATTCTAGAAGGAAAGGGATGAATCAGATTAGTCCACTTAATTGTGTAATTAGTGGGTTGACTCATGCTCAGGTAGCTGATGAACTGAATAAGTATTTTGCATCTACATTCACACATGAGGAGTTATTCAAGAAGGGGAATGTCAGAAGCTTATCAAACTCTAACAGGAAGCTAAGTGATTTTGAAATAACGGAGAGCAAAGTGGAAGAGAAATTGTTGAAGTTAAATATAAGGAAGACACCTGGGGTGCAGGGGATCTATCCAGTTATATTAAAGGAGGCAGCAAAAGAAGTAAGCAAACCTTAAACCATAATTATGAGAGTTTCCTTATACTTAGGGTCCCCATGGATTGGAGGTGTGCAAATGTATTCCCAATTCACACGGGGTTTCAAAAGGTGATACAAGTAACTATAGACCTGTTAGTTAAATTTGTGTTCGCGGAAAAATAATGGAGTCACTGGTTAAGGAAGCGATGCAGGATCAACTAGACAAGACTGCAGTAGTAGTTAAGACACAGCATGGATTTGTTAAAGGGAGGTCTTGTCTGACCAGTTTTATTGGATTGAACTGGGTGCAAAAAATAATTTTGATATCATATACTTGGATTTCAGGAAAGCTTTTGATACTGTTGCACATGGAAGACTGCTGTACAAATTGGAGCGGTATAGCATTAAGGGCAAGTTGCTACAATGGATAAAGGGATGGTTGAGTGGGAGACGATAGAGAGTAGAATTAGTGGGCACTGCTCTTCGTGTACTAATGTTATTAGTGGAGTTCCCCAGGGTTCTGTGCTGGGCCCATTGTTGTTTTGTGTATTCATCAATGATATTGATGAGAGTATATCAGGCTTAATGTTCAAATTTGCAGATGATACAAAGGTTGGCAGGGTTGTTAACGACAGTAAAGACAGTATGCTACTGCAACATGATCTAGAAAAGTTAGGCAGATGGGACGAGAATTAGCAACTAAAGTTTAACATTGGCAAATGCAAAGTACTGCATATGGGTAGCAGTAACCAAAGAGAAATATACTAACTGTGTGGTAACAAACTCAGGGAGGTGGAGAATGAAAAAGGACCTGGGTAATTGTGCAATCAGGTATGAAGTTCGCTCTGCAGTGCAGCCGGGCTGCCATAGCAGGTCATGGAGCCTTGTCAATGATATATAGGAATTTTGCTAGCAGAGACAAGGAGGTAATAATCCCGTTGTAAAAGATAATGATCAGGCCACAACTTGAATATTGCGTACAGGTCTGGAGGCCTCATTTTAGGAAGGATGTAGAGTTGCTAAAACAAGTACAAAGAAGTGAAACAAGATGGGTGAGGTGAACAAAGGGGTGCTCTTACCAAGGTAGGCTTAAGTTCTGAAATTTTGCAGTGCCTGGAAATTAGGCATATGCGAGGTGATCTGATTGAGGTGTATAAGACCGTGAACGGGTTGAGTAAGCTCAATTCTGATGGGATTCTTCCTCTTGCTCAGATTAAGGATCTAAGGGAGCATGGATTCAAACTGAGGAAAGACAGTTGTAGAATAGATGTGCGGAAATTTGCCTTTAGCCAGCGAGTAATTGCTGGAACAGACTTGCATCTCTTGTTGTGGACGTTGATAGCTTAAACAACTTTTAGGCTGAGCTGGACAAGCATTTGGAGTTAATAGATGAGTGAAATGGGAAGGGTTTTTTTTTTTTTTTTTGGCTGATGCTGCATAAGCTTGCTTTCTTGCATCGTATGCCTCTGCTAATGCTAAATAATTTTTATTCCTGAATTTCCCAAAAATTCTATAATTTAACTAATTCTATCCTAACCAGGATATCAACTTTTCACATTTAACATAATGTGAATCACGATGTGGTTCTGTTTCAAAAATTAAAATTCGTAAAGTTCTAAAGGCATTTTCCCTTAGAAATTATGATATAATCAGTGATTATATCCTTAAATTAGTCAGTAAAAGCCTGTTTAGTCTGTAATGTGGTAAAAATCAGGTCTATTTAACCACTATTAGAGCATGGGGGTGATTACGACTTTCAGGGACTTATATTACTGAATACAGAAGTAAATTGTAATATAAATAAATTTTAGGGGACTCTGTCGCTACCGGCTCCCGAGCTGCATTCTTCCAGTCTGTCCCTGTTAAATAGGTCCTGGTTAAAATACTGTACATGTGCAGTGAAAAACAATAGCAATGAGTACTATCGCAATTAAAAAAAACAAAAATATATTAATTGAAACAGAAGTGTGCCCTATTCTGTCATTTGACATAGATGTCATCCTCTGTACCAACTGTGACAGCGCCATCTGCCCCGGATGTTCGGGCCTATCCCCATCCAGCTGGAAGAAACTATCCATGGCATCTCGGCTGAAATTTAAGGGATTGTGATGTGGGAAATTACGTTCATCAGGGCACAAGGACAACCCGAAATCCTCAAACAACAACAACACAGAACTCACCACGCATAGCCCAAAGAGCTAAATAGATACCTTCCAGCGAGGCAGAACTTACGGAAGCTGCGCCACCACTTGGTAATACTCAACACTACGCCAGACCTCAAGAAGATGTGGAGATTATGGAGATCAATTATGGGTAATAATGGCACGTTTAATTTTAAAGTCTGCTCATCAAACCAAACTATCTCATTTGGTCTGACAATTTCTGCGTACCTGTTACTGAAGTATCTTTCGTGACTTCATCCCATTCCAGGTCTGCGGTAAAGGCTGAATTAGATGTGACTTGCAGAGCTGGTGACTTGGGCGGATCTAGAAAGAAAAAATCGGAAATCAGTAAATATAATTTTCCACAGTCCAGATGCTCTCTGTTTGATGTATAGCTTAATTTATTATTTTTATTTGTAGAAAATATAAGCTTTAAAAGTATCAAAGCACAAGTAATATTCTTATAAAACATTGATAACATATTAAAATAGTTTTTATTGCTCTGTAACATTAATTTACGTTCAGTATTACACTCTAAACTGCCTAAAACTAAAATTTATTGACCAAATAAATAATGATGAATGCAGTTCGATTTTCGAATACTAGATGGCAGCACGTTGACATTTTTCCACAAAATGGCTGAAATTGTGTAAATCACTGCAGTATAATTGAAGTCAATGCCAACAGAATTTGGATATTAAAAATTATTATTAAATTCTTTAGCTGCTTATAGTGATCGTGTAATATTTAATATGTTATCGCGCATTATATTAACGTTCAGTCACTGTATATAGAGAATAATAAAACACGCGATTGCTAGCCTGTTTAAAGAAAATATTTCAGGGAAAATATAGAGGATATTTTAAATAAATGGTACTGGGATCTATCTCGCCTGTTTCTAGGCTTGGGGTATTTGTCGTCTGGACCTTTTTTGCGATACATTTTTTTTTTTTTTTAAATTCGATGTTAAAATTTCACAGGTATTACCGTTTAGATTTTGCGATTTCAAATGAAAAATAAATAATAACACAATGATTGCAGCGTGAGGAGACGTTACAGAAATTCCCCTCCTACAGTCAGCTGTTTTGTAACTAAAAGCGCAGTTTGAAGAGCGAACATCATATACAATTCTTTTGTGTTCTCTTTCTTCTTCAAACAAAATCCCTGATGACGTTTTCAGATTAAACCGAGGACGGAGAACAACTTTTCCATAAATAAAAAAAAAAAGTTATTGATTAGGCAAAATTTAAATTTAGAAATCGCAAAATGGAAGTGGTAATACTTAACCCAATTTTAACATTACATCCCAAAATATCAATCTAAATATGAAAAAAAAGAATAAATAAATAGACAACAAATTACCTAAAGCTAAAAGTAAGCGAAATAGACCCTGGTGTCTTTTAATTGAAACGTCCTGTATGTAATATTTATCTCAGACTTACCATATTCTAACGTCTGCACAATAATTTCCTTGGCAGTGGGACCTGCACCTTTGCTGTTGAAGGCTTGGACGGTTATGGCGTATTTGGTGTTCCTACGTAAATTCGTTAGATGAGTTTCTCCATCTTTGTCTTTTATTAGATCAATTGTTTTATAGAGAAAAGGATCGGAAGTGCTTTGCTCTCTACATCCCACATAATAGCCGAGAATATCTCCTTGATACGTGGAGTGAGGGGGTGGCTACCGAAAAAAAAAAAAAAAAAGAAGTTGGACATACAATATATGTAAAAACAAATGTGCAAATCATTCTCCCCAATTAGAGAAGAAAAAGAAAAACTCAATCTTTCAATTTTCTTTAATTTTTTTAAAGTAAAATAATTTTTTAACGTTTATTTAAAAATTAAAGAATTTAATTATTTAAATTTTCACTGGTAGGGAAAATCTTGGAAGCAATGATTTCTAAAGAAAACATTATACTCCGGTACGACCACTAGGTCAGAAGAGTTTACAGTAAATCATGAATTCAATTCGTTAATCTTATTTAGCAGTAATGGGCTTAAACTATGGTCCCACGCATAGAACGTGTGCTACAGTGTATACACTCGTTCCTAACTAAATTGATAAGCTCTTTGGACACAGTTACTCTCCAGCTGGATGTAGGAAACATTTCTGCATTATTTATTTGAATTTTAGATAGGTATTTGACTCAGTCCCTCATGAGAGGCTACTGTATAAGCTGGAACATGTTGGGATTATTGGAAGGATTCTAAGACGAATAGGAAGGTGTCAGAAGGCAGAGACTTGTGATTAATTGATATTCTTCAGATTGGTGTAATGTCGTAAGTGTGGTCTCCCAAGGATCGATTCTTGGACTACTGTTGTTTTCAATTTTCATAAATGACATTGACAAAAGGGTAGAAGGACAGGCTTCAAAAATGGTCAGAAAAGCGGCACCTATGTTTTAATGCAACACACTGCAAAGTCTTACACTCGGAGGCTAGTAACTCCAAAATAATGTATACACTTGGCGGGGTTGAACTAAAAACATTAGAGGGAGAAAGGGATCTGGGAGTTACGATACGAGCAGGTATGGGATTTTTTGAGCAGTGCAAACAGGCGGCCAGGGAAGCCCATAGTGTTCTGTGGGTGATTTATAGAACAATATCCTGTAGAGATAAGATAGGAAGTTCATAATCCCATTGTATAAGATAATTGTAAGACTTCATTTGGAATACTGCATTAAAATATGAAGAAATCATTTAAATAAAGACAATTATCTGCTTTAAAGGGTTGAAAGACGGACAACTCACAAGTGATATCGACAAAAGGACAATTGTACGAGGAAGAACTTTGATTATGTGAGCTAGACAGATTGGCAACCAGGCACCTTACAGGGGACCTGATTGGGGTATGTAAGGTTCGGTGAGGGGTTTATTAAAAGGAATGAAGGCGGAATTTTCACTGTTATAAAGAATTTCAGAACTAGATTCCATAAATTCAAATTACAGGCGAAGAAGTTTACACTAAATTATAGGAAGTTTTTTTTATTTTATTTGTATTAGAACCTATATATTGACGTCTCAAGAGGCATTCCACAAGGAAGTGTACTGTCAGCTATCCTGTTTGCAGCAGTTTTGGAGCCTTTCCTTGCTCAGAATCCGAACTTTGTCTCTTATGCCGACGATCTGAAGTTCTACGTGAGCTCAGATCATAGTCATCAGATTCAACATATCAACGAACAAGCTTCTAGGCAGATATTAGAAAGATATTAGAAAGATTTTAGCTTGGAAAGTTATCTTGCCACAATTGGGCTGCATCTGAGCCCTTCCAAATCAGCGCAACTGACGATAACCAAGAAGAAAGTCAAAAATGATATCCAAATCTTTGTTAGTGGGGAACCGGTGGAAAAGGTGACCTTTCATACTGATCTTGGCCTCACCTGGTATGTTGGACTCACTTTTCAGCCTCACTTTGCCAGGATGAGGCAAAAGACGTACGCTGCTCTTTGGGCAGTGCGTCAAGAACTCGTTGGTGTGCATCAGCCAGCGCTGCTTGTTCGGCACATCCTGAGGTGTATTTCGCCGATTCCTCTCTATGCTTCAGAAATTTGGTCATCTGCCCCTGCCTCATACCTTCAGAAGTATCTCAGTTTAGAGTACTGGTTGATTAGATGGATGAACAGGGTGGTAGGCCACCCCCTACCTATCTCCAGATCTATCCTACAAGCAAATCTGGGCACCACTCCCTGGAGACATATCATCATGACAAAAAATGTCTTCACGCTTGCACGGCTTATAACGAGGCGAATTGATGCTCCATCGGTATCCACATTAATCTCTGGCCTGAGGAGGACAAAGAGGGGAGCACCCCGACTCCTGTCTCCCTCTACGTCTTATGCTGTCAAACATTGATTCCCTGAGGAACATGTTTCCAGCCAATTGTCTTCTGATCTTCAATAAATTTAGGATCCACCCTGATAGGTTCTGTGAAGACAAGCCCTACAGGAAGGAAATCCTCAAGAACTGCTACCAGATTATGAACTTATAATACTCCCCTGCTCCTGGACATGACAGACTGTTTTTTTTTTTTTTTATATATTTTGTATATTATTGTATATTTTGTATATTATTGTATATTTAATCCTGTAAATGTCTCGGGTCGAGCACGCATGTACTCTTGTTTGTTGTGCATGTGTTCCTCGCACCTTAGTCTGTAAATATTCACACCCTTCTGGCACAGAGCCGTCCCAGGTTGACCCAAGGTTTCTTGGGAAATAAACTGATTTAATAAATAAATAAACTATAGTACTTAGTACCGCACATGGGTTGAGAAGACGAAAGAAGATATTTGTTGACATTGGACTTGAACTTCTGTAGACTGTAATTTTCAGGAAATACGTACGAAGGAAGGCTGTTCAAGAAAGCAGTTGAATGAATAAACGAGGAAGATGAAAAGTTGGTTCTGTGAGTTTGAAGTTGGACAGTAAATGGATGTTGACTGGTGGGGGCACGTGTTCGGACTGTTTTGAAAGAGAGAGCGGGAATTATAGAAGCCAATTCAGAAGAACAGTGCCCATGGAAGTATCTGTAGAAAAGGCATGCAGCAGAAACAATACGTCTATCAGAAAGCGAGTGTAGAGACTCTGTTAGAGATGAGAAATTAATTAACCTAATTGCCCTCTTCTGAATGGAATCTAGAAGCCTGAGAGAGGTTTTGGTGGCACTGACCCGGATGTGGGAGCAATGATTTCAATGTAGGGCGGATTTGCGATTTGTACAGAGTGAACAGCTGTTTGCAAGAAAAGTAACGGCGACAGCGAAAGAGAAAACTAAGTTTTTTAGATACAGAAGAAGCAATATTTGTAATGGTGCTTGTGCCAAGAGAGATTAGAAGTCAGGGTAATCCCCAAAAGAGATATATCATCTTGCGTAGAAATCGGAGTGTCACCAAAGATAAGCATAGGAGCAGATGAATCATTTTTTGCGAGATATAAGACAAGACTGAGTTTTAGAAGGATTGAAATCAACTAAGTTGTCTTTGCCACACTGGAGAATTACCTGGAGATCGGCATTTAAGGAATTGGTAGCTGATATTCGAGAAGTTTAAACTGATCGAGCAGGCCGAGTTTTCTCAAACTGGAAAGTGGAATGCAATGTGCTATCATTAGCAAAACTATGGATAGGATTTCCAATCAATGGAAGGAGGTCATTAATATACAAGGGGAAAATAGTGGGGGACACCAGTATTAGTAGAGAAGTTAGAAGGCAGAGAGCCATTTGCCCTCACCCTCAGTGATCGATCAGATAGAAAACTGGACAACCAATTACAAAAAAAACAGTTGGCAAACCATAAGATGGAAGCTTGTTTAGAAGACCGTTATGCCAAACACGATCGAAAGCCTTTGAGAAGTCAAGGTCAACTGCTTGTGTTTCATTTAACTTTTCCATTGAATTTGTCCATAGATGGATAACATGAGCCAGAATCTCACCAGTGGATCGACACTGACGGAATCCATACTGGTGATCGTTGATCAGACGGAAGGTTTCTAGCTAGTTTAAGAGTTGGCGGTTAATTGATTTCTCTATTACTTTAGAAAGGGTAGAAGTAATTGCAATGAGACGATAATTGGATGGGAGAGATTTACCACCCTTTTTAGGAACTAGCTGGATATGAGCAAATTTCCAAGCAGAAGGAAAAATGTGAAAAAAGCGGCAAAGAACAGGAGTAAGTTCAGGAGCGCAGGTTTTGAGAACAAGTGGAGACATACTTGGGGCTTTCTTTTTTTTTCTTTTATTTTAGCAAGCGGTTGTTGATTATTGGAACAAGTTGTTTTCCCAGGTTGTTGGGGCTGACAATTTGAAGTTCGAAGGTAAACTGGACAGTTTACCATTATGAGTAGGTAAAGTATGAGTATTTTTTTTTTATTAAGTTTTTTATTTTTTGGCCGGTGTAACAAACGGCGTAGCCTCCATTATATGGGCAACACTAATCAGTGACTCCTTTTAGTCTTTCAACAGAAATTAACAGAAATTTCCCCTTCTAAATACCCTAAGAGAACGGGATCCACCTGTTCATCGCCATTCCCTCTAAATTACTGTAGTTTCTTCATTGATAATATGCTATACATTTCTGTCATTCGGGAAAAACATTGTATTGCACATAAAACGCAAGCTTTTATGGCACAAACACTGTTATTTCTTTTTAAATTATTTCTTTTTTAATTAATGATCAGTAGGCAATTCTTCGTCCACTTTTTAGCTATAACTTCTTCAGTGATGAAAAAATCTTAGAAAAAAAAAAAAAAAAAGTCTTTTATGACAGCTTAATGATAGAAGACTGAAGTGGCCAAATGGTCAAAACGAAAGTATATTTGAAAGTAAATCATGAACATGATTTACTTTCAAATATACTTTCAAAATTAAATAAATAAATATTATTTATTTAATTTTATTTAATGATCATCGAAACGCGTTTAAGGTGACCCTTGTTCTATTTCAAGTGAGCACGAAATACGATTAATGATAATATTCTTATGAAATGACCCGTTGTAAACTCTGATATTCATATGTTCTTTGCTGGAGTTCGTTCATATAACTAAGTGGCGCCATCTATTATGAAAGCCAGTTACTTCAACTGCAATGTATGCTACTAAAAGTCACAATTAATTCTTTAAAAGTTAATTAAATTTTGAATTTTACCTTCCATGTCACTTTAATTGTAGATGTACTTGTGGCTAATGCTTGGACATCAATTGGAATTACTGAAGGCGCTGCAGTAGAAACAAATGCTTCCATTAGCTTATACGTTTAAAATAATAGTTTAATATTTTAAAAGATAATAATAAGAATATTATTATTATTATTATTATAGTTCTTTATAATTTTATTCTTTTATTAGTAAATTATTATTTAATCTTTGTTTAAATTTTATTTGCATTTCTGTGATATTATTAATAGAATTAAATTTAAATATTTTTATGTGTAAGAGCTGCTAATTACTGTTTGTTGCATTAGTCAAAATTCAGACCTTCATCTTCGGTAGTTACAGAGAAGTCTTGACTGTGGGCGCTCTTTCCTAAGGCATTTTCGGCTTGAATACGAAACACGTACGTTGTACCGGGCGACAATCCTGTGGCAGTGGCTTTCGTCTCCGTTGGGGGAACTCTCAGCAAACTGTCTTTCGCTTCATGATTCGCTATACGGGAAAACAAAAAAAATCCAATATTGAGATGGCGCCATCTACCGTTAAATATTGAAACGTTTAGTCAACGAACAATACCATAATATGTGCTTTTAGAAATGAACAGTTTTTTTTTTTCTTTTTCTTTTTGATTGTTATAAAAAATTTAATTTATCCTATATACAAAATTTAAATAAAATAATATAATCATAAACAAAAGCTTACATCCTGTTTACTGAATTCCTTTAAGGAATCACACCGTACATTTTTCGTTATATAATATTAAAAATAATATCAACATGACTGAAAGAAAGCTTACTTAATATAAAAAAAAATAAAGCATCGAGTTTATAACTGTATATATTTTTTGGGTCATCATAATAGATAAATTAATTCAAATAATGCTGGTGTTTATTATAAGTGATTTTCTTGTTGGATGATAGATGGCAGCACAGGTTATTTCGGTTTCTTTTCTGTCAAGTTGAAGGAAATATATTTTAGAATTTTATATTTTATAAATTTTAGTTTGGAGAGATTTCCAAACTCTTATACCTAATATGTACTTACCATTTTAACAGAAATAAATTTCTTGAATCATTAGAAGAATGCTCCCAATAAGAAATGATTCTCATAAAAAAAAAAAAAAGTTTAAATAAAACATGTTTCAGACTATAAACGGCATTAATCCAACGACTCCAGTACAATTTCCCCATAGATTAGAAATGTGGAAACGTTTGTCTTATTCGCAAATGTGCATAGAATGATAAAATTAGCAGCTTCAGTCCAATAAATTTGGCTTCTGCACACAAAGATCATGGAGTCCTTAGTTAAGTATTAATACTGGATCATTTGGACAGACTTTGTCTGATAGATCTTATTAGGTACTCTGTGATTGTCACTAAGCAACTTGATGCAAGGAATAACTTAGGAATACATGCACATTCAACTAAAACTTCTAACTCCATGTGAAAGATTATTGCATAGAAGAATGCAATGTGGTTTAAGAACAAATGAGTATTATGGATAAAGCAGTACTTAAGTCGTCGGATACAGTATTTAAAAATGGCCATGGCCCTTGATGGACAAATATTGTGAACGGGATCCCACGCGAATTATGCCTGGCTCCTTAATATTTCCAGTATTTATTAATGATATTGATGAAGGTTTTTTTTAAATTTAACGTCTAAGTCCACTGGTGATCCAAAAGTGGAAGTGTAGTTAATGATAGTAATAACGATATGCTACCTCAACAGGACTTATATAAATTACTTGAATGGGCTAAGAAATAGCAGATGAAATGTGACACTGGAAAGTGCACGGTCTTGCATCTGCGTGGGAGTATTTAAGTTGAGAGAGGGACCTGATTGAGGTACAAAGCCTTCATAAAGTTTTAGTGTTGAGTGTGTAGCACTAAACTCAAAGGTGGTAACGCAAGGATTTGGGCATAACTAAGCAATATGATATAAATTTTTCTAACAGTGTAGATATTATGCTGGACCGCTCATGAGTGCCTCTCACTCGTATATAGTGTCTTTACCAGTAGAGACAAAGAGGTTATTTACCAGTGGTTAGGCAACATCTTGAATATTGCATACGGGCTTGGAGACCTCATTTTAGGAAATATATGAACCCGCTGGTTGGAGTGCGGAGAAGAGCGGTATGGAGATTAGCTAAGGACACAAAGCGGTGTTCTAATCAGAAGACTTGCGTTTGATTTATAAGTTATAGTGTTTGGAAAGCAGGCATCTTCTGAATGACCTGAATGGAGTGCTTTAACGCCTTGAAAGGATTGAGTTAACTAATTGATGTCAGAATTTTACGCTTAGTGACATTTTCAAGGAGGACATAAACTTAAGTTTACAGGGGACAATTTTAGAATAGATATTCGAAAACTTTCGTTTAGCCAAAGATTGATTGACTGTGGGAACAAAGCCCGACTGATTCTTGTGCAGGCTGGATACTTATATAAATTTAAGGGAGACTGGATAAATAATTGAAATAAACGATTGGTTCAATGTAAACTAATGTGTTGTGATTTCTTATAGAGAATTGTACATTAATGAAAATTGGACTGGCATTGTTTTCTCATAGGAGTGCTTCAAGTATATCCTCTTCACCCTTCGAGTTGTTAATAAACTTTATCCCCTTCAGAATACTCCTCTAAAACTTCATAATTTCATACAGCTGAAGCCTGTTGGAGAGGATACAGAGAAAAGCGTAACTTGAAATTTTCCATTGTACGCCTAAAATCTTTCCAGTTTTAATAGTTGCCATTCAAGGACCCTTATTCTACTTTGAGTTCACAAATTCTTGAGAATATATGATACAACACAGTTCCCCAGAACTAAATCGATTTATTCTTGAAACAACTTTTGAAGTGTCTGCAAAGAAAGCTCTGTAGACTGTGATAGACATATTGCGCAAAAGAATTGAAGAAACACTTAGTTTGTAATAAATTGTGCATACTGGAGTGTTTATATGATCTAATAATTATACTAGAGCAAGCCGCAGAGAACAAACTTTCAACCAAATATTCTTCTATAAGTCCTAATAAACTCAGTTTTATAATTAGTGAAAAAATCTCTTTGTAATAATATTATTAATCTAACAGCAGTGGGAAAGTAGCCCAAAACATTTCACTACTCTTAGTTTGTTTTCTTACTATCCTGGAAACGATTTTACTTTTTTAATATCGGTGTTTGATTTTTTTTAAATAATTTTATTGCATTTCACACATTTATCGAATTTATATAAAAGTTTACACGGTCTAAAAATGTCTTGGAGGTTGTAGATAATTTCGGGGATCTGACTTGTTGGTGGAATAAAGTGCCCACTGTTTGTTGTGGTTCACGATTTCGACCGTGTACTGTATATACAAAAAGGTCCACGGAAAAGTGAAAATTACAACCAGCACATATGGGGAAGTAAATATAAACTGTTACCCATGGGATGCTCTTAGGAATATGCCCATATAGGACGCCGCCATTCTATTAATAAGCAGCTAAACAGAGAGTACAATCAAGATACAATCTTTGCTAATGCACCCAATACGCATTTTGATCCTGGAGGGCGCACTCCACAACAAGCCATGACATCATTTGGGAATCCAAAAACCCAAACCACAACGAAGCTGTCTAAATACCAAATATCACTCTCACATTGACACAGTGGTACAAATTGTTGCGTATAATCCTTCTAGTGTAATTGTGATGCACCAAAACGGGCATCAGTCAAAGTGTCTTCGCCAACGCTATATTTTCAGTATCTCTTCAACCACTCCTGCAAGCAAATCCAGATCTGCTCGCATATGACATGCTTTAAAGCTGTTTTAATTTAAAAGCTAGTGATGATATTCTCAGTTAGCCATGATGCGAATATACAAATACAAAATCAGCAGGCACCTAAAAGAATTCAATGTCGCTACCAATGCAAAAAGATCTAATCACATGATACTTATTCCAGAAACGTAGAAATTTGAATTGCGGATGTCTCAACTCCAAATATCTATGTCCACAAAGACCTAGGAATGGTATTTTAAAAAAAATCTTTCTTTTAATTTCCACTATTTGTATATTACCCAAAAAATATAATTACTAAAATTATAACATAATGAACACTTGATAAAAATCTATAGTTTTACGATCACTAAACTCAGCCGTTCAGTTTAATTTCAACTGTATAATATTTATTGCCCTTCTCCCATATACTTTTCAGTCTCTTTTCTCTCTCTCTCTCTCTCTCTCTCTGGATATATTTATCTCTTCAAAAGCAATACCACGTTCACGAGTCATATATAACAATGCATATGATTTTTTCCATGCAAATTGTATGGTTTAAAGAACTAATAATTGGCAAATTTGTATTTGTAAGACTTTAATGAAATTTGGGAAGGTTTATTATAAATCTTTCTATATGAACCAAATATAATATTTAATGAAAATCCGTCCACTGGAGTCTCTCTCTTACATGTGGACGGACGGATTGACACGGTGAAGAAAACACGCTTAAAAAGAATGGTCATAAATCGCAATCAGAGATGAATCTTTCCCATAATGTCATGTGTTTCGGAAATCTAGTCTAGAGTCTTTGAAGTAACCACAAGAAATTCCTTGGCCTAGAGTATTGGGTTCTGGGATGGTTCAATAGCATGCTTTGTTCCCCCCATACAGCATCCAAGAAATCGCTTTGTAACAACTTAAACACGAAGCCTCTTCAACTGACCATCAATAGGCTGAAGTCATGCTTCTTGACAAGTTGATAACTACTGTGAACGATTCACCAGCTCTCAACTGAGAATATTCAAGAATCCAGCAGGAAATTTAATAGTGACCATTCCAGACCCAAGCAAATGGATAAAATGATTCCGAATGCAAACTCCTTTATCTCATAAATCTTCACAAAATCGATTTCTAAAGTTTTATCTAATCTCAAGAATACTGAAATAAGAATTTCAATCAGACGAAAAGAAACCAACTTTTTAAACAATATCTTCATCCTGATTATCTTCAGCAGATAATCAGGATGTATCTAGCAAACCAACGCCTAATACAGAGCATAGCCAGCTAACATTATTTTTAAAATCATAAATATTTTTCAAGTTAGTGCGAAGGGCTTGTAAAATGCAATTACAGTCTGTGCAATATAAATCAAAATTAAAAAAAAAGAGTCCAGTTAGAATAATATATTCAAGCGTATAATCTTAATGAGGCATAATATAAGAGATATTTTCTCTTATATTCATTCTCTTTCTGTCTCTCCTTTTGTTTTAAGTGTTTATATAGGGGTGGGATCGTTCCATATGTTATCTATTTCTCCATTAAATTTCTTAAACATATTTTACCTTTGGACTTGTTGTATGCCACGAGGTATCCAGTTATTGGACTATTGCCGGAAGCTGGTGGTGACCAGGAAATGCTAACTAAACGGCTGGTAACTTGTAGCAGTTGGATGTTAGTGGGAGGGTCAGGTGTTGCTGAAAGAACAAAGAGAAAAACGTATTTAGCATAAACAGAAACAAATCGTCAGCAGTTGTGCATCGTTTAATCTGTGCTTTTAGAAATTTATCTTATATATTATCAGAGGATTTCAGAAGCTATTTAGAGTGTGTGCTTAATGAATTTGTAGAGGGGCCCCTCAATAAAGAACTCTTGGTTCTATTTGGATGATGTTATACGATCTTGCATGAATAATTAGTGGGAGGGCAGTCACCTCCAAAGGTTGATTAACCAAACAATAACGTGACCTTCGTGTAATAACATACTCTCTTGAGGATCCAGTCAGTTGTGAATGAAAGTGTCTTCAATCACAGCAGCCAGCTTAACTGATTGGGTAAAGGGATACGTCCACAACACACACTATAGAGGCCATCCATCACGACGGACTATGAGAAGCTGTCTTAAGACAATTTTATAGCCAATAAAAGTAAATCGCCATGAACTAGTTCGAGATGGCTGCATGCAGAAGTTACTGAGGATGCATAATAAATCATTTTCTCTGAAACAGTATATGTCTTGTTATGAATAAAGGCCGAACCCGGTCTTGTGTGAAACAAGTTTATTATGATTATCCAGCTCTCCATTAGTGAGGGGAGGATAGCCTGAACTTCAGTGTTTGTTTCTTTCGGGATATATTTTTCTACGTGATTATACTTCTACTTTAAGAATCACTTGATTAAAACGTTTTCCAACTTTTGTATTTAATATTTTAAATTTTAAAGTAATTATATACATTATCAAAGTTGGAGATGTGCATGTACCTCCATCTTTTGGCCAAATTTAGAACTGATTATCATAACAACAACAACCATTTGTGGTAACATAGATATATATTACTTATTTGAATCCGTTTGTGGTGTCAAGTGTAGCCTTGAAAGGATTATTATCAAAAAATAGTTATTGTTTGACTTTAGATGAATTAAACTTCAACAGAATTCATTTAAAAATATTCAACTTTCAAGTACTTTAATTAGTTAAATTATTGATGAACGCTATTTAAACTTAAGGAAAATATTAATTAGTCACTTGGTTATATATCGAATAAAACTTGTATTTAAATAATTTAAATGTGTCACAACGTTTTAAACATATTAATTTCCTAATTTTTGACAAAGTATTTTCTATTTTTATGTACCTTTTATTTCCATAATTGAAATAATACTCAATTTTTATTGAAATTAAATTTTCCAGTGTCGAATTTTACCGCTTTCACTGCTGGTCGATAGATGGCGGCACCATAAAACTCAGTATCATGCCCATTATTTTGAAAATAAATAACTATTAAATAATATTTGTTCGATAATAATTTGGAAATATAAAAATACACTGTAGTTGAAATATATTTATAACGCTTAGCTGGGTACCTACACTGCACCAGTAGTTGAATACTTCGTTCGTCTTTGCCATATGTATTGCTAGCTTCACATGTAAACAAACCAGAATCGGCTTTTAGAACTGAAGAAATCCAAAGCTGAGAATTAATTCCTTCGCTGTGCACATGCTCGCGCAAAACATACCTGGATAAGGAAAGATAGAATAAATTGTATTAATTAGTCAATATTAAAACATAATTAACGAATAATCAATTTTGTTATTGTCTTTGAGTTACAAATTGTGGACAAATGTTATGAGAAACTTAACAGATATGATAATAATCAAAGAAAGGAAAAAAATCACTAGTAGGTCCCGCCATCTAGTGGACACTTTGTATACTATTAAGTTTGCATCGTGTTATTAAGCCAGCAGCAGTCTGCATCTACAATACAATTCTCTCTCTCGGTTCAGTTCATTCTAGAAAATCCCAATAATTCAAATTAATTAAAATGTCAGTTAATTTTTGAAATGAAGATAAAAGACTTGGACTGCAGAGCATAAAGTGATTCATGGCTCACATTCCAACAAGACTTTTGCTGAAAATAACTATAAAAACAACCAGAAGGAAGGAAAAGAAACATTTCTCTGTAATGCCATTGATTCGTTATATTGCATCACAGCCAGTTGCGTTTCATTGCAAAAAGTAAAAGGCAATAACAGTTATAAAGGAAAGTGCTACTTATAGTACACTACCATGTCAACCCGTGATGATAGAGCTACTTAAAAGCGAAAACCATTATATTTTTGAGGAACGTTTTCAAATGTACTGAGTAATAACTCCGATTCTACTGGAATTATTTTCATTAGCTTCTTTAATACTCTTAATGTTCATTGCTGAATGAATTTTGTCATCGTAACGAAGTTACCCTGGTATTGTACAACTTTCAAACACATTTGTTTGAAATTAGTGTGCAGTAATCGGGAACCTCGTTGTGAAGACTACGTTTGAAGACTATCTCCGGAAATGCAGATTGGTATGTCTTTGTTTTCCATATTCTTTATGTTGAAGGCGTTTCGTCTCCCGATTTGAAGGAGGGGAGGGAGGAATGTTAGTCCTAAGTACATTTTAGATGTGTCATTATAACTCTGTAAGAAAAAAAACAGAGCACGTTGAAAAACTTTCCAGCATACGTTCTGTTGATCCCTGGGAAAGTTTCAGCTCAATTATAATTCCATAACACAAACCCCTCTAAAAAAAATACGTTTCAAGCGCATTGTATTTTTGTTTCTTCAATTAATTGCCTTTTTTTAATCTCCCAACATAATATTCACTCCAAGCTTTGTAGCACTTTGTAATCAACAGTACGTGAAACCCAACATGTATTTCAAGTTCTGTGATGTAATAAATTAAACTGCAGTATATTGTCAACACTCTTGTAATGCAGTTTACTTATTTCTGTCTTCCTAGATTTTAATAACAATTGAAATATAATCTGTAGTTAACGTTTCTGCTGTAATTAATATACACAAGTAGTAATAATTCATTATTTATATATTTAGTAAACTGATAACAAAAAACAGCAAAAAGCAAATAAATTAAACCTTTATCTGGGTAAAAACTTCATAGAAACTTATTTTCCACTGGTTACTTGCTACTAAATGTTTTCTGCTTATATGCTGCAAAGTAAAATATAATTTCTCTTCGTATAAACACGACATTTGATAACTGGACTGAAAATAACTCTGCCATTCGTAATTGAAATTTGACTCTAATAAGGCGAGGACGATTTCCATAAAACTGGTCTCCATGGAAACGACAGATTTAATTACACTACCCAAAATAAAAAAAGCGGGATTCATTTTTCTGTCGAAATCTTTGGCGTAAATGGAAATTGTAAGCCAGAAAAATGTCCGGTGGTACATTGGTTCATCTTGTAAGAAATGCTTTTGTTTTAATGACTTACATCATAAAAATGATTTATTAATGATAAAAAGAAAAGCAGTCTTATGTTAAATGAAGCGGCGATGTGTGACTTTGGAATCCTGAAGAACGCTATGCACTGGTAACCAAGTAACGAGCGTTGTCCTTAGGAAAGCTTGGCCACGTGTCGCTTAATTGGCCGGGGTTGGTGTTTGAAATGAAAAATAAGGCGTTTGTTAATGAAGATGCAAAACTGCTGTGTGGCATATATCCATCTTGGATTGACAAGTCTGTGAGAGACTCAAAAATCAGGCTTCGACAAACCTCAAGATGAGCAAGATTTAAAATTACTTATCAATTAACCAATGATGCTCTTCAGAAGTAATATCTGGTGTTAAAGAAGCTGAATGCTGGACATTGTACTTATCGTAGGAGATAATGATACCCACTTTAGGATAAAGTGTTTTGAAAGAGGAAGCTTTGAAGAGTTTGGAAAAAACAGAATTTTATGTACGGGTGGATAAAGCTGCAATGCGTCCATCTGCGAATGGATTCTTTGAGCAGGATAATGAGCCATGACGCAAGGCCCGAATTGTACAGAACTGGTTCCAGGAAAATGAAAGCCTATTGCAATGACGTCCCAAGCCATCAGACTTCAATTCAGTTGAGCGCCTATGAGATAAGGTGGACATCCTCTTCAGAGTTGAGTTCTGCAACCATCCAGTTTGCAAGGACAGTGAATATAGGCCACATTCCCTGTGGCACGCTTTCGACATCTCGTTGTGTCCATGCCACGACGAACCCAGGCTGTTCTGAGGACTAAAGTGAAGTCCGCTCATTTAATAAAGTGTTCACTCGATGTGGGTAGAAGAGATAGAAGGGACATATATTCCCAGCTGTCATACTTATTTATCAAATTAAGCTGTTGGTAAAAATACGTCCATAAGTGCGTTTTATATTACTGGAATTCAAATTTCTTTTATAAAGTCATATCTGACAGAGCTGTTTTGTAGATTGAAAATAAATTCCTCCAGTGGGATATCACAGAAACTGCTGTGATATCGTTGGATAAAAATAAACTAAACTTTAACAACTGTGATCAAGGATTGCAGATTTGGAACCACCAAAGAGATCAATTCCGTAGTCCAAGCATGCTAAATGAATCCATCTTGTAATTATAGAAATTTTAAGCATAATTATACTGTATTATAAATAATTATATATTACTTCGATTTTTAGAGGTTCAGATGGCCCGCTATATTCAAACATTTCCCAACCCGAGCTGTACATAGACACTGTAGTCGCTCTCTGAACGTGCTGCCATCTACTGCCAGCACCTTCACATACAGAGATGTTGGTTTGAAAATAAGGCTGTTATGGGGGTTTTATAGACAGAAAGGGATTAAAGGTTGGGCAAACAAGGTTGTAAACATTAAAAGGATGGAGGAGAAAAGATTGATCACATTCTGAACGAAAGAAACGAATAATAAATCAATTGGAAAAGAGAATAAAAGATAAAAAACACAGTTGAGAGACAATGGACCAATACAAAGATGGTGTAGAAGAGAGAGAGAGAGAGAGAGAGAGAGAGAGAGAGAGAGAGAGAGAGAGAGAGAGAGCGAAAAAGGAAATCCAAAGTGGAAGTTGCTTGTGAAGATCTCAATAAAAAAATGGAGTGAAGGGAGAAATGTGGAACGACAAGCAAATGAAGTCGGGGACTGTCAGAGATGTACTGGAGGGGTGTTCCCAGTAAAGTTTACTCTTGTACTTGTCATGGATTCATCCTTGGCAGTGTGACGTGTTGACACGGACGCAATGAATTAGAGGCCGGGGGGCTTTATTTCTGTGACGGAACTCGACACGAAACAGAAAGGCGAAGCGAGATTTCTTTCACTTAATGAAACTCATTACGAGCGGAAGGAAACAGCAGCCAACGAATTCGAGTGGGTATTTTTCTGACAGCCCGCGTGCGTTCTGTCTTCCTCGTCTGAGTAAACACTTCCTGCTTATCGATGCGCATAATAAATTAACGAAAGCAAACTTCATCCCGACAAACGACACTCGCACACACACACAAAAAATTCATTTTTTATCTTTCTGACGTACGCATTGAACGAAATATGAAAATTAATGTGTGTGTGTGTGTGTGTGTGAGAGAGAGAGAGAGAGAGAGAAGAGAGAGAGAGAGAGAGAGAGAGAGAGAGAGAGAGAGAGAGAGAGAGAGACTTAGTCTGGCATAGATGGTGTCACAGCTATGCGCATTCCAATACCCATCCAGGCTACAGGCAACAGATGTGACAAGTCTCATTTATATGTAAATGTTGGTCTCATCACCTTGGAATTGCAAAAGGACAC
The DNA here is from genome assembly GCF_048544385.1 of Mastigoproctus giganteus. NCBI lineage: Eukaryota > Metazoa > Arthropoda > Arachnida > Uropygi > Thelyphonidae > Mastigoproctus > Mastigoproctus giganteus. The sequence goes on from NC_143580.1 coordinate 68,916,379, forward strand.
CAGAGTCGTACTTATACTGCAGTGCTTCTGCGTTCTCTGTCCCCTTCTTGCGAGCAGACGCTCAATCTACTATATACCTCAAGGTATTCACGCATTACGATCTTCGTTGTACATAAGGAGCGCTATTAAATGCGAAGTGCACGAGGGAAATCGAGAGAGAGATGCAATTTCAGAAATATATACATTCCTGTTTAAAAATTTCCCGAATTGGCTGCATAAAGGAGGACACGAGACACGTACCAACCATTAGCGTTTGTTTCCTTCAAAGTAGTCTGCATTGCTGCAACGTGGCTGATCTTTGAGCACTAGGCAGCACTTTTTACACTCAGCGGCCAAAATTTTAGAAACCATTCTTCAGTATCTAGTAAGTATACATTTTGTTCGAATTACAGACGTTGTGGAATCTGAGAGAATCTTGCTCCACATTTAACCATTTGTCCATCAAGATATTTCTTAGCCGCTGTACTATGGTGGGTAGAGAACTGCGAAGCTGAACTGGCCTTTCCAGCATATCCCAGATATTCTTGATTGGATTCATATCTGGAGAAATAGGCGACCAGAGTAGGTGTTCAAAACCTTGATAATGTTCCTCGAACCATTCAGTTTTTGTACGGTGGATAGCTGCGTTGTCGTCTTTCCATCGAAACCGGATAAAAAGGAAGCACTGTAGGGTGAAGTTCATCCGATACGGCAGAAAGATATTCATTGGATAAATTCCACAAGAACAACATCGGATTGTTCTTGTAGGATTTAGGCGCATCAACAACCTAGGCCACATTGCGCAATAGATATAATCTCTGTAAATTGCTTGTGTTCTGTAGTCGATTTGCCGTTTGCTGGACGAAAAAACCTCGACTTTCCGGAGGAAAAACCTTGCCACCCTCGCCTGAGAGTGACTAGCTCAGCCACGTTTTGAAAAAGACCCATAAAAAAATTCCTCGAGTCATTGACGGAACTCGAACTCAGGTCTTTTCCATCCGGTGTGTGGAGGACGATGATTATATCAACTGTGCTATCCACGAGGGCTATTGGAGGTAACACGACCTTCTGACGGTATAAGTGGACCCAATCCATACCATGATCCAGTCTTGGCGTTGATGGCAACACTACAGTGGAATCTTTCTGTTTTTTACAGAAAGAAATGGATTTCATATAGACACGAGACTCCTTTCGTCTTCCACACATTGTATGCTTTTGAGATGGTTACTTTTCTACCTACCAGTGATTTCCTTTGTTTTGCCAATTGTGGATCACCCTAAACATGCTCCAGCAATAACACCTTTCTGAAAATCTGAAACATCACCAATTCCGATCGACTAAGAAGCGCCAGGAAAGCGTAGAGTATCTATTTGACACCAAGGAACTTGTTATGATACCACATGACATTTTAATATTTGCATACTGTACATTTATTATCTGATGACGTAAGTTACAAACGATTTCTGTTTATTTTTGGCCAATGAGTGTAGAATGATCGTCGTAAAAATTCTGTCCAGGACATGGAACGGCTTGAATGTTGTTGTAGTGATGACCTTTCATTTTTTAAGCCACAAAACTTGTTATTGGGGAGAAATCTTTGTATTTATTAGATCTAATAAATATACAACTGACCTGGACTGTACGCTCCTGTCTATGGGGCGCTGATACCTCTTCCAGGAAACAACCAGTGGCGTTTCTCCATATGCATTGCAGGCTAGGTAAACCTCTTCCTTTTCCCTTATGGTCCTCACTTCGAAGCTTTGATTGAAACGAGGAGGAACTGCACTTGGAAGATATAACGCATAATTAGAAAATAAATAAATACTACTCTACATAATCAAAATTATCGTTATTTCATAATTAATTATGATGTACTGTGGCACAGTTTTCTAAAATAAATCTTAAACAATCCGAGAAAATAATTTTTAACAGGAGAGGTGTCATAAATTGAGTTGAACTCAATTTGACTCCAATGACGTCATTGTGAGTGCACTAGAATTGCAGTACCACTGTAGCCGATCAATCAAATAGTGCTATGAGTTCGATAACATCATATGTAATATTATTGAACCCAAATACAACAATGGACAGAAATTCCCAACTCAAGAAGAGCTTATAGATGTCGTTCTCATATCAAAATCTCTCTAAAAGACATCACAAAGAGATGATGAGTTAAGTAGATTTATTTTCATTCTAATATAATAATCTTTACTCATAAACTATTCATTAATTTTCCGGCGAGGATGTAGTTTGAGGGGGTTAATTTGAAAAGGGTGTAACGTCCTATCTTAATCAACCACTTGTATGGACTTGCGTGACGTATTCGCAGCTGGTTTCTAAGAGAGAAAAGTGGGTTAGATATGTTGTTATTTTGAAGGTTAGGGATGATTTCTTTCAGTACACGCTGAATAAAACAATGACCCAGTAAGTATAATTATTGGTGATTATACTTATGAATCATGTATTAAATTTATCCAAATTTAGTTTTCCATAATTAACAGTAACTGAATTAGCTATTTGATGAAGCTGACGTTCGATTGCGTGACCAGACTCACACTTCGCATCAGAATCGAAACTATTTGATCGAATATTCCATCTGGAGAACGTGCAAGTAATCTCTGCCAACAAAACGGCCAAATTTATCACCACTAAGAAGTACTTGCATCTTATCTCGTGCATCTTTATGACGGTTCAAATCTTTGTCGGATTATCCGCATGTCTTTTGCTATCTTGAATAATTTCGTCTGAATGGTACTCTCAGAGAGTTGCTTTGTGGCTGCTAGAAAGGAAAAGAGAAAAAAAAAAAATTATCGCCTGCTCTGGAAGTCATTCATATTCGGCACCATCATTATCATGGTCTATGGAGTGTAATGCTGAGCACGTTTTTACGAGCGATAGAAAAACCACGTCTTATGTCCTTGGAGGGTCATTAAGGGGAAACACTCCTTGTCGCCCCGTTCTGATCCATTAGAACATTAATAAGGCATAAACGACGATAAATAGCACAGCCGGCCACTAGGTGGAGCTTCTAGTACATTTTTTTGAGGATTCTGAACATAATAGAAAATTGTGGAAATATTTTAAATAAAAGTAATAGCTAAGCTCGGTAAGATGCTGCAGCTAAGACTCCGAATACCACTTCTTAAGCTCTTTTAGAATATTTTAAAGCTATTTATTCTTGAAATATAAAAAAAAATACATAACCTGAATTGAAAATTAAAACTGGTGGTCAGAAAAAACCGTGCGAAAATCGATTTATGTGATAGATCGAGTCTCAGGAGTGAAGGAAAGATTATGATTAACTTTTGGTGCGCAGCGCCCTCTCTGGACAGTAGGATTATTAACTTCTGCGATGTTTAATACGAGTTAAAATTAGTAAATTATGTTCCAGAACTGTAAATCGATAAATTCCACATTTTGAAGCTGTCAGGACTGATCTCGTATGTCTACAATAAGTGATTGATGCGCTATCACACACAATCCCGAGATAAACACCTGGGTTACGTTATTGGGTGGAGGAATAAGTTGTTGATGGAATATAACTGATAGTTGTCAGATTATTTTATTTTTTGTGAAATGTTGCTCATCCTCGCCCACTTTCTTTCTTTCACTCATTCCTCAATCTTCTGTCAATCACTTTTGCTCGCTACGAGTGTATCTTGTTGAATATTACGCCATTATGTACGAATATTTTAACTGAATTACATTATGTTTATTCAAATTGAATAATAATATAATATTGAAATAATTTAATTTCTATTTTTAATTTAATTAATAATTAAATTATTATTTTTAAATTTCTATTAATAATTAAATTATTATTTTTAAATTTCTATTAATAATTAATAGAAATTATTCATAATTTAATTTCTATTAATAATAAAATATTCAAATAATTAATATTGAATAATATAATATTCAAATAATACTGTCATTCGGAAAATTAAATCATTTCCATTTTTTGTTACCAGATGGCAGCACAAAAGTGTGAACATCAACAACAATACTACTGATATTAAAACAGGACGAATATTTAGGATAGTTTGCACCAACCGTACGATATTTTGAACTTAACTGGATTTCCAAAGTTTTCTGGTCGATCTTTCAACAATTAGCATTCCTTAGAGAAGACAGCAGCCTTTGCTAAATTCTTGGCAATATGCGGTTGTAAAAGCCGCCCATATTAAACCCCCGGGGTGGGTGGAGGGGAGGAGTTTGCTGTAGGCGCGTGTATATATTAATCTTTATTTTTCCGAGCCGACAAAAGGAACGCCGATCAAGCGTTGAACAGGCGCGCAACTGAAAACAGGCGTAAGAAGCAAATTAAAACGCCATTACGCGAAGGGCAAAGGCTCTCGTGTAAACCCGATAATTACGAAAGGTCTAGAGCACCGACTCCGACCAGCAAAACTCATTTACACGGACGCCGATGGTGTCATAAATTAGAGATTAATTACCGGGACCGATATTAACGGGCGGTCCGATTAATCTCCCCTACTCGCGCGCGCGCTCACACACACGAACACACACAACATGCACACACGCACTCACCATTCACCGTTAGATGTACTACAGACGATAGTGAGGTGCCGATTGCATTGCTCGCCTCACATAGATAGAATCCTTCGTCCGCCTTTTCCGCATCCGTAATCACCAGTGATCCATTCTCCAGCACGTACATGTGGGAACTGCTCACAATACTTCGGAAGTCCGCGGGACCAGATGGAGATGTTGCTGGATCTACAGAGAAGAAAAAAAGAAAAAAAAAATAAGGCGAACATCAGAAATAGTTTGGGAATTCTCCTCGGGGAATGTTTCTATTGAGTGAGGGAAAAGTGCTGATTGATAGGCTCACTGAACGTTCCCTCTTGTGGGTTTGAAACTCGATTTGATGGTCGAAAAAGTATTTTAAATAATTTACTTTTGATAATAAAAGACATTTCTGAAATGTTTTTATATCGCATTTTATGAGGCATATTTTATAAAAAGAAAACATTTAAAAATATAGAAATATTGAGAAAAAATCCGGTTCTCGTATTAACAGTCGCGTTTGTCTTTCTTTATACTGGTCCCTCATCAGATGAGGGACCAGTAGCGTTGAAACAGGCCGTCATAGCGGTCTCATTAATAAAAGAAAACATCAATTGGGAAGTAGTGCAATACGAAGGCAACTCGCTACAAAGGAATGTTTGGTCTTCTGTGAAAATTAAAACCATTGCATTATCTATGAAATTTAAATCTTTATGGTCGCAAAAACAGACGAAAGGATAGCTTTAAGTTTCTCTCTTTTAGTGCTATCGCTTATTCAGTAAACTTAGAGCGAACTTCTTTTGCAAATTACAGCTAAGTGGCTTGCCTAATATGCAAAGATGGTTATTATTATTAATATCCCAATTCAGAAAGAATAATTTTGTCAAAAGGTACTGAACAAAGATATAATATATGCACAATAAAATAAAGAGTTTCTTTGGTTGAGATAGTTCATCATGGGTAGTTGTCCGGGGTTTCTCCTCTTTTTTGTCCATCCCAGGCTTAGGGTTGCTCTCTTGATGATGAGGCTTAGCGATCTTGGTTATTACGTGCAAGAATTTGAATTTCTCTTAGTTCAACCGCGAATAGCTGATAAAATAAGGTAACTTGAACTCAGCTTCGCTCTGATATAGGAGGTGGGAAGTTTTGTTTTTGAAGGGACAATGTGTGTAGCAAAGATAGTTAGAAACGGAGTGGAAGGGGTTTTGCAAATTTAATATATATATATATATATATATTTATCAAATTGCTTCGGATACTAGAAAATTATTCTTAGGGCAATTTTGCCCAAAAATATCCATCTCGACAAACAAAAATTCAGCCATTATGGGTAAAAATATTAAAATATTGGAATTTGTCTTAAGCTCTTAGGTCACCCGTAGGACACAATTAATCTTATGGACGTCTTAATCCTCTGCACATGTGGTCTTCCAAGATAAATTGCATGCAGTGGGAGAAAGTGGCCTCCTCTTAGAAATAAGGGGGATCTCTGCATGCTTGATGCGTGATATTTATTATGAATCCCCAGATCTTTAAAGAAAAAAAGTCTAAGTTCTCAGAAATAAAATACAAAGGAAAATAATTTTAAAGAAAAAGCTATTTCGTTTTCTGAGAAATGACAGTTCACCAAGGAATGGTTTTGAGATGTTGATCGTTTCGATCAGAGAATGCTCTGAGCTTTCACTGAGACAGAAGCCAGTCAAATGTCATCGCCTGGATGAGACGGAAGCAAAGAAAAGTTAAAGTCGTTTATCATCTTTCCAACACCAGTGGAATATAGCGCACAAACCGCACGCGAGAGTATCCTCACATCAAACGTGTGACAGAGAGCAGAGAAAAGTCGTTGTTCACATTGAATGGTTCGGTCACCGAAGAGACCGTCATGCCAGACGGGTAAATGTCGTGCTCGCTTTTATTTCAGTGGTTTTATTTCAATATTTTCCACGTTTCTTTGGGTGAAAGAATATCCGTGTAGGTGGACGCAAGAACTGATATCAGAAATGTCAATTTATGAGTTTTAAGAGATGGCGAATCGTGTTATGATGCAAATACTTTGGTAGAGAAAGCAATTCGAGCTGAACGAGAGCCTGGAGGTTTTACAGAACTTCTTGTAATATTGATTTGCTGCACTCACTGGGTAAAATTAAAAAAACTTTACTCACTACCTAGTACGGCCATCTTTTGATCGAATTACAGGCCATACACATCGTGATATGGATTCCACTAGGTGTTTGAGGAGTCTAGCACCGATTTTAACCATTCTTACAACAGAATATTTGTCAGTTGAAGTTCTGTGGTCGGTAGAGAACTTCGAAGCCGACCAGCCTTTTAAGCATATCCCAGACAATCTCAATTGGATTCAGATCTGGAGAATTAGGCGGCCAGGACAGATGTTGGAGGTCTTGGGAATGTTCCTCGGACCATCCAAATAAAAAAAAATTGCACGGTAGATAGTTGCGTTGTCGTCCTGAAACAATCCATTGCAGTCTGGATAAAAATGAAGTATTGTAGGGTGAAGTTGGTCCCATAAGACAGAATGGTACTCATTGAACGTAAGACGAGCTTCTAATGGTATGAGCGAACCCAGTCCGTACGAAACTACGGACAGAATATAACCCTATACTATGATACCACCTCCAGCCCTTTGAATGGTTGCATAGCTTCATGAGATTCGCACCACAATTTCACTTTACCATTGGTGCAAGAAAAAGAGTATAAATCGAGACTCTCCAGGCCATATGGTCTTTTTCCACTGTTCTGTGTCCAGTCGAATCTTTCGATTTTTAAAGACAAAAGTAGTTTTCGTTTAAGCACAGGACTACCAAATCCCAGATTCTTCAATTCCAGCAGCACAGTTCGAGTGGGAATGGGTCTTTCGTTGCCTAAATTGAATATGGCTCTCATTTTCTGCAAGTTGTAGCTTCTATTCCAACGCACAATTTGTTTTAAATTCCTGCGGTCTCGTTTTGTAGTACGACCTCTTCACATTTCTTCCTTTTACAGCTGTGTGCTCCTTTTGTCTTCCATTTGTTGTATACTTTCGAGATGGTTGCTTTTGACACACTGGTGGGTGATCTTTGGTTTTCTCAATTATGGCTCCTGCTAAATGTGCTCCAGCAATTAATCTTTCAGAAAACTGGAAAGATCACCTGTCTTGCCCATAACAGGATCGACCAAGAAGTCCCAGGAAAGCGTACAGTATTAACCAGAAACTTTTAATCATACCTTGTGACCACCTACACACCATACCTTTAATTAACTATTAACGTCACTTAAAAAAGATCTATAATTCTTTGGCCAACGAGTGTATGTTGTAAATATTCGGGGATCAAATATTGCCAAATTGGTAAATGAATGAATTATTAGGGGTGATAATGGATTACAAACAATAATCGATTGCCCGAAAGACATTTTTATGTAGACTTGGTTAAGATCAATGGATAGTTGAGCTAACATTATTAATATGAAGAATGGGTCTGAGTAGTTCAGTGTGCAGTACGGATTTGGATGCTTTGGTGGAGATTCAGGATAATATGGCAATAAATGACGTTCAGTAAATTGCACACGGATCTTGAGTCTTGATTTCGCTAAAAGATATCGATTTTCTTGAAAATTTATAAAGGTCGACAACAGGATCGGTTTTGGTTTCAAGAGATAGCCTTAGAGGAAGAGTCTCCAATTATGTAAGCTACATAATTGGAATTAGACAGTTGCGTGAGGATTTGATTGAGACATTTATAACTTTAGAAGTGTTAATGAAAAACTTAATTATGGGAAGTATACGCTGAGTGATCACTGAATTATGACCACACCTATGAAAACTGAATGCGACCCGTTGACTACGTGAGGTACGGGAGTGCGCAGTCGACCTACGTAGCATAGATAAGGTGTCAATGGTTCAGTAGGTAGTAAAATTCCGAGCGTGATGAGTAAAAGGGAGGATTTATCGGACGTTGATAAAGGACAGGTTGTGGGTGCTCGACGAGCTAGTGCTTCGATTTAACCAAACGACTAAACTGGTGGGGTGTTCGAGAGCCGCCGTAGTTAGAGTGTAGTGTAGAGTGTGTTTAGTGTCAAACGGCACCAGGGGTTTCCCCCATCTCCGCGTAGTATACATGGTAGGTGTGAAACAGAACACTGCCAATGCCAGAGGTTTAAAAGTGTATGGATTTTGTACATGTGTAGTGTCGTGTACCGTTGTTCCTCTGGTCATTTAGCTGCCGGGCCCTTAATGGGACCCAACGTTGTCCACACTCCGCCTCGTGGAGGCAGACCAGGTACACCAGTATCATAGTTATTTACTCTGGCAGGTCCTGTCACCTGACTTCCTCAGATTTCAGTGGCTAGGACCTTAAAAAAAAATCTCTATAGATAGGGGTCAGCCAAAAGGAGTACTAATTATGCGATTTGGTCTCATTAAGTTTTTGGGTGTAGGGCTCAAGCGATTTAACAATTATTTGAACGCTAGTAGTTGTAAGTTAGAGGGGGAGGGGAGACTGAAGGCTGCGGGGGAAAAGACAGAGATATGGGGTACGTAGAGAAGATGACTCCCAAATCAGTGGAGCAGGCCTGCGCCACCCGAGCGCAAAGAGGGGCGACGAGCGGGGTGGAGACCAGAGGTAACCTCCCCCTTCCGCTTGGGGTGTGGAGGCAAAGGACCGTGCAAGGGAGCGTGTCTTGGAACGCCTAATGGCAGTAGCTGAGCTATGCTGGTGGTTGTGTCCCACTTGGGACAGCATTCCACAGCATGCCGGCTAGGAACAGTCAAACGCATGAATGACCTTGTGGTCCATAAGGTTCCCATGGCCATCCATCCATCTGGTGGAGAGGCTGGAATAAAACATGCAATTTATATCATTCGCTCACACACAACATTTTTTTTCTTTACATTTTATAGTTTTTTCCCCCCTACATTTCAAGGCAACATTTTATAGTTTTTACTTTTTACAACTTTTTTTATAATTTTTCTTTTCTTATTTTTCCATTCATCCATCACTCTCATTCACACCAGGGAGGGGTGACTTATTAAGCAAGCAAAACTGACACAAAGCTGTCAATCCCGCATGTCCAGTTTAAAAATAATTTAATGCTTGTTTAACCATTGCTTTAAAGACAAAGCAACAATTTAAACAAGCAATTAATTTAAAGAAAGCTCGCACAATTTAAATGACATACAAATAATCAAAAAAAAAAAAAAAACACACATTTATATAACAATTATACTAAAGCTAATTTTTTTTTCTTTTCTTTCAAACAAACTTCCTGTCATACTTTTACATTCTGCTTTCGACATTGTACATTCAACACTATTTCTCGCATTCATTCACTCATCCAGGCACACACTTCTTCACCCTTACATTCACACAGCCCATTTCATTCAGACTCCACAGTCATTCGCTAATTTTACTCCATTTCCACATTTACTCTTTCAGCACTCACCCCTTCTCACACATTCATCCCTCACACACCCAGAGGCATAAATTATTATTCACTCACCCTCCCTTCCTAGCATTTCCTTTCATATTCTCATCTTCACATTCACTCCAATTCTCATTCATGCAATCCTCATTCATACTAGCATAGTTCAGAAACCTGTAGCTTACTAGGTTTTTCCAGTTCACAGGTAACCCTGGTTGCATGTCTATACCAGTCCGTTTAAAGTCCTTTCCGTGAGTGTTGTCATGTCACAAAGGCAGACAGTGTTGCCTGCCTTTATTCCCATCAGTTACATTTGGTTATTTTCCTACCTCTATGGTCCACTGGCAATGAGCCAAACGAGTCCACAGGGGGAGGGCGTCAACTCTGGTGAAGTCCCTGTAATTTCTGAGTCAATTCAGATATGTCCAGTCATATAGAGATTTTGTCATTCACTTGGCATGAAGAGGGAAATTGGCTGTTATATATTTGGTCTATTGATTTGCTACAGGGACTGGTTTAACAGCCTGTCTCTGCAAGGTTCGGCGGATTTCTAAAATGGTTTGAGCATACTTGGTGAAGGCCTTGTAAAATACCTGTTCCGTGATGAATTGATGTTCTTGGCCCATAGGAAGGGGTCCAATTTCTGTGATTAACTGTAACTTTAACTGTAGTTAAAGTGTACCAGGACTGGTGTCAAAATGGTCAAACAACGGCAAAACTGCAAAGGTCAGCGAAAGGTTGATGTTAGAAGTCAGCGCCGGGTCCGACGACTCTTAGAGACGAACAGGCGCAGCACTGTAGACAGGTTGGCTACCCTATACAACATGGGCTAACCCGGAACAATATCTGGCATTACCATGCGTCACACATTCGCAAGTATGGGCTATACCAGCAGACGATCCCATTCCTACGGCATCCTCTCCTAACCAAGGTTCATCGGCGTAAAACTCGCCTGGTGTAAAAAGCATGCAAGTTGGGCATTAGAAGACTGGAAGAAGGTGTTCTGGTTGGATGAGTCACGTTATTTACTCCACACCTTGGATGGTCGTGTACGGATTTGGCATCAACAACATGAGGCTCTTGATCCATCACGAATGGTATTGTAAGGACCCGTCCTTACATTAATTAATAAAAATTGTTAAATATTATGAGAATTTAACTGTAGTACGAATAGTGGTTTTCTGGTACAAACAACATGGATTAAGAAACACTGGAATTCAAAAATACCTTCCAGTCACTCTCTGTTTAGTAGTAGCTTGTTTGTATAGAAGTTCTTTGACGAGTGAGTGAAAGTAATATACCATGACAAATCCCCCATTAAGACAGAGGCAGATGCACCACAGAAAGGGCCAAGAGTGCTTAAGCTGGCCCTTTTAAAAATTTCACGGTGAAACGCCATTAGAGGTGGGCGACGTCACCAGGTGTGCGCGCGTGAGGTCACGGGAGGAGCTGTGACGCTTCTCAGTTGACCTGAACTTCCGCTTCTCTTTCTGGATTGTTCTGGTATGTTCGAGGTCCACGGAAGTTGGGGCACAAAGAGTAAAGAAGACCCGCCCACGGAAGAGGAGAGGAGACAAATGAGAACACAGGAAAAAGGATGTGCAGATCTCCTATTGGCCAGGAAGAAAATAGAGGGAATTTTGAGAGGGAGATTCTGAAAAGGTTTTCGAGGCATTCTGGAAAAGTTTTCGTGAGATTCGGAAGAAGTTTTCGGAGCGGTCTGGAGGATGATTTGAAGGAGTTGGAGAACGATACAAAGCAGAGCAGCAGTCTAGTTTGGGTGATAGCTGCAGACCTGAGGTAGATGGAAGCAGTGATAGAAATTCTGCATATCCCGACAGCCAGTAGGAATGTTCACCTGTAAACATGGAAGCCATAGTGAGGAAGAATCACACCCTGAGAATTATATAGGCAAAGCCAGTCGAATGAGTGGTCGAACCATTGACCTACTCAAAAACCCCTCTATCCACGGAAGAAGAAATGCTGACCTGTAAAGAGTATGCAACACTGATTGATTCCAGCCGTGCAGTTCCCGGTAGGGAAACACCATAAATCACCGAGATCCCCAAATGAGCGCCCCCGCATTCCAGTACCTGAATGACCGATATGAAAGGAAGCCGAGCAGAGAGGGAAGTTCCAGGCCAAACACGTAAGTGCTAGAGAGTTTACCGAAATAGGTGTACTTAATTTATTAAGGAGAGGACTTTAGGAGAAAAATGTGTATATTTAAGTAATGAATATATGAATAAAGGGGTAATGTATTTAAGACGGACGCAGCCTATAATTTGAAGTGAAGCTCCTCATATAAATGCTTGCTGGAAGGAGAGGGTATGATAGTTAACTGAGAATTGTTTAATGTTGGGAAAGGTTTTTATAATATGTATGAAATTGAAGGTTGAAATTTCAATTTATTATGAGTTGATTTGTGGAGAGTATTTCTGATTTAAGTAGGGGCTAATTAATAAGTGATATTATAAAGGTATAGAGGATTAACTGTTCAGAAGGGTAATGTTAAATTGAATTGATTAATATTTCCTGTTGACCTGATTGCAGAAAGGGTGTCTAATTGAATAAATGCAATTTTTTTTACAAATTGAGACACGAACTCTGAAGGTTTTTGTGAGCCAGTTCATTGGCTGGTAGTTGTTGGTTTATTATACAGTCTGTTCAGAAGAAGAGTGGGAAGAATCTATGTGAAGTGTATGACACGACCTATTGAAGTCCCGGTAAAGAACATGAAGAGACACCATGTCATAATGAATAATAATGTGTATTAGAATAGGATATCAGATGATGAAACAATTGAGTTTGAACAAGATATTTACACATATAAAGGTTAATGAATTAACAAGTTACCAGCCAAATATAGTTTGACCAAATACTATTGCTAATTTCTGTATGATATGTTAATAAACATTGTTTTATTTTACATTCATGTGTTGGAGTCTGTCATTCCGAAACTCAGCCAATCCTGTGGAGAAATACTTAAAATAATTAAGGTCCCCTACGAGTCAGGTAATCTTCTGAGAACAAACAAGTCAGATGCTAAGTGGGAGGATTGGACTACGGGGATATACATATAAAAAAAGGGGATAAATTATAATAATTAAAATATAAAGAAAATTAGGGCAACCAAGAAAAACGATAATACCCCCACACCCCCCAAATAACCTAGAACCAAACAGTATCAAACGTGCAGGCCGGTGGAGGCGGTTGTATGTGTGGAGCTTGTTTCACTGGCAGGAACTTTGACTCTTGCTGCATGTGGAACAACATATCAGTAGTCTCCGCTATCGTCAACTGCTTGCTGAATGTTACACCCCGCTATGTTACACTTTTTCCCCAATGGCGATGGTGTCTTCGAAGATGGCAATGTGCCGAGCCATCGGGGACTTGATGTGCAGGAATGGTTTGAGGAACGTAGTTCTGACTTCCAGAAGATCGATTGGCCTCCGAACTTCCCTGATATCAATCCAATAGAGCACTTGTGGGACACTATGGAAAGGCATATCAGGCATCTAGATACACCAATCACCTCCATACATGCATTGCTGACCGCATTACGCACAGATCGATTGGCCATACCTCCCTGAACGCTTCCGACATCTTGTTGAATCAATTCTGTGTCGGATAGCTGCTGTACTGAGGGCAGCGTCAGAAGGAGAAACATCGCGGAGCACGCATCAGACACTCGACTGAATGGAAGCTGACTCAAGATCCAGGCTCTGCAGTGGTCGCACCCCTTATGCCATACGCAAAACAAGACAGTCAGTTCTATTATCGCAGTAGACAACGGCCCCATTTTACCTCATAGCCCAAAATCTCCGAGCTTGTTATTTTGTTATTTGTTTTTTTTTTTTTTTTAAGAGCATTAGCAACTAAGGCCATATTGCTCCGGGATATGCGGTGGTCATTTCCTGACCTTTCCGCATCCTCCGTATTTGGTGGTGACGGGCTTGAACCCCGGTCTAATCCAGAAGCGTGTACTACGCACTGCTGCTCCTCCCCACCTGGCTACGGAGGCGCCTAAAATTCTCCGAGCAAGCAAGACAAGCTACGCAGGCCGATCCCAACAGTGATCACATTGAGACACCCACGGCCTCATGTGGTACCTCCTCTTTCGAGGTCCAAAAATTTAATTCAAGTGCACCGCTCTGACACCGTAAGTGTAATGTATCAGAACGTTAAGAGCTTGCGAAATAAAATAGAGACTACGGAGCAAATTCTGCTAGCAGGCGAATTCGATATTTTAACTATATCCGAAACATGGCTTGAGCATGAGCAACAGAACATAGTGATAGCTACACCAGCAGGCTATGTGGTGGAGTTCACCTCCAGGAGGAATAGAAGGGGAGGTGGTGTTGCTTTGTTCTTCAAATTGATCAACACTATCTCCAGTGACTCATCAAATTTCGAAGCCCTAGCCATCACACTGCTCAGAAACGCATCCACAATAGATATCTGCGTAATGTATATCCCGCCGGTACCCACAATTGATATCATTACTGAGGCATCCAACTGGGCAATCACCCACTTTCACCCCAAAACTCACCATATCGCCATCGGGGATTTCAACCTCACTCCTCAGCTCAATGCCCACAAGAAGATCCTTGTTGACTACATGAAGTCAGCAAATATACACCTAATCGATCACTGCTCTACTAGAGGAGAAAACTACCTTGACTTGCTATTTTTCTCCTTAGCATGTATGATTGAAGAACCACCTGAGACGCACTACAAATCGGATCACCAACCTATCTACGCAAAATTAATTATTCCTACTCGGGGACCACCTGCCCGAAAAAACGTTCAAACCGCAGTCATCGTCAGCCCCAAGCTCCTTAACATCGAAAAATGACTGCAAGCCGCCACCATTATACCTTGGCATGTCCTTGAAACGTGTGACGTCTCGCTTGCTGCAACACTATTGACAAACTGGGTGAACACCATTGCACAAAATTCCGCATCAAGGAAGATAAGGATCCTATCTTACTTCAAAGCCTGGTGGAATCCAAATGTACACATGGCCTTTCTATTAAAGCAACAGCTACATAAAATCTGGAAAACAACTCAACAGAGTTCCGATCGGATATCTTATTCAAGAGCACGAGCGCAATTTAATACGGTGAAATCACGAGTAATAACAGCACACCTGGGCGCCCAACTTCAAAAAGGGAAAATCCCATAACGCTTCAGATCCCATAGCGTTCCTAGTCAGCTGGACCCAGCTCAATGACTAGATCATATTACCAGATTCAATACGCACACAGGTCAACTAAACTCTCCTTTATGTCTCGACAGTGAATTACATTAATGGAAGACGACTATCTAATCCAAGGTAATATATTATGGTTCATAGAATGACTCCTCTATGACAGGGTTCTACAAGCCTATGGACAATCGCACAAGAAGGCGATCTCTGCTGGTGTTCCGCAAGGAGGAGTCCTATCTGGCTTATTATTTACAGCTATCATTGCGCCTCTTGTCCGTAACAATGAGAAAATCATCACGTATGCAGATGATATAAAAATTCTAACGCCTATTGCTTCCAACAATCACCTTGAAGCTACAGAAAGCATTAATAAAAGTCTCATAAACGTCGCCTCTTACCTCAAACAGTATGGACTCTCGATCAACCCACAAAAAACAAAACTAATGATGTTCTCTCTCAGACCAACCCCTACAATAATAGCCCCAACACTCGATGGAATTGTAATATCTACCACTCCTACACATGCGGATTTGGGAATAGTATTTGACCCAAAACTTCGGTTTCATGCTCATGTAGACAAGTTCACATCCAGAGCAGCCTCTCTCCGATGGGCAGCTAAACAACAACTAATTTATGTTAAGGAGCCTCGTTTAATTAAGAAATTCATCAGAACAGTAATCTATTCTCCATCCTCTATGGCCCCTTAAGTGTAGCTTGATATTTTACTGGGATGCTGGAGTGGTTATTGGTTTTACAGCCATATTTCGCCATTTTTTTAAGGCCAAATAATCAATTCCTTCTGTTTATACAAGTGTGTGTTCACTGTCTCATCTGCACGTTGTGCGTGACTTCCTCTTTCTGATCTGGGCTAAATAGCCCGGGTTGAAGAAACTTGCAAAAATTCCAGTCTGCGAAGTCAGACCTCTAAAAACGACCGGCAAGTGGCGAAACCATTGTACCGTCACAGAGAATCACTTGATGTAGCAACACTTTGTAGAGTGCAACGTTAGGGGGCTCATATGATAGCAGGATTGCCTCTATGTTGTTGGGCGAAAGTTGAAATTTGAGGTCCTCCCACAACCACCATATATCTGACTGTTTCTCATTTTCACATGGTTAAAAATGCAATTCCGAAGCACAAGTTCATGGTCGACACGTACGTGCTAATACGCAGTGCAAAATTGAATCCATAATAAATAAATAGCACTTCCTTCTTTGATCAAATCAAAATGTTGTATGCGTTTTTAGCAAAACAGCAACGGCTAGGAGGCGTCAGTACATGGTATCTCAACTATATATTGGTTGATTTTTGTTCGTTGACCACAGAACACAAGTTTCTGTCTTGTCTGAGACCAACTAACTCAGACACGATGAGAAAAAGCTAATAAAACTTTTTCACATCACTGATAGGATGCGAGCTTAGCCATTCTCCATCCTGTGCGGAGAGCATGGTGATTATGACCACTGTGCTACTCCGAGGGCAAAATCAAAACACTTTCAAGTAGCTGAAAAATAAATATATGGGATTGGAAAGCGACGAAGTTAAAAAATTAATGTGCCTTCCCATGTTTTTAAAAAGTAACAATTTCGAAATTATACTGAAGTTCGCGTTATTTATTCGATTCCTATTATCTGTTATCTGTATTCCCTCTTCGAATTTGGAAACTCAGAGAGGCTAAATTCTCCTTCCAATTAATATTTTGTATCAATGTACACTCGTGCTCAGGCTGAATGGCAGCGCCACCGTACAACCATTTAAGATTCGACAAACTGCTGGTAGATAGCGAGAGAGTGTATGCCCAGGAATACGGTGATACAGTTGCAACTTCTGACATCTCTGATAGTTGCATGTGGCCTTAAGTTGTGTGCTGTAAGTGTCCAGTGGCTATGAAAGACAGAAGAATCGCACTCCATCAGCAGTATGTCAATCTTTGCGCATGCGATTGTTACAGAGCATCTCAAAATGTTGCGAATTTGTGCTCGTTGGATTCCACACCATTTCCCTCAGATTAGAAACAAGACTGCATGTAAATATATGTGCCTATAGTCTCACAGAATGGTTCACAATCATAGCACGTAACTTAAAGCTACTCTGCAATTGCGTCAGCTTATTCTTGGGGGCACACCCTCCTGCCATATACTGCCAGTTCGCAGACACTATAAATCTTATATCAATATAAATCCTATAACCACCTATATCCAACCCTCCTCTTCTCCTTGCCACAAGGTACTGATTCAGTTTCTCCTTAAATTTTTCTGAAATGTGGACCTAAACCACCCATAAAGTCAGATTACTGCACTGTTCGACAACTCGCTGACGAACTTAATTTTCTTGGGGTTCAGTTTATTAGTTTTCCTCGATAGTTTATATACATGGCATCGTTCTTTTTGTACCAATTCATTGTAAAAATTCCAAAATCCTTCATTTTTCTTCTTCCTACAATCAATGCCTTATACAGTTAATCCTCCTAAATCCACCAAACCATTATTCGATACCTCTAATTTCTGGATATGTTTAAGTAAATAAGTGAATCCTGCAAACCACAGATAATCAGCAATTTCATTCTCGGACTGGTACATTTGTCAAAGCACCTTGCTGATTTTGAAGGATGGAGATTTCACCTCCTCCATAAGTTTTTAACGCGATCCATAGACATCGATAATGTGTAATTGCTATCCGTGAGGCGCCTCCGTAGCCAGGTGGGAAGGAGCAGCAGTGCGTAGCACACGCTTCTTGATTAGACCGGTGTTCGAACCCGTCACCACCAAATACGGAGGATGCGGAAAGGTCAGGGAATGACCACCGCACCGGAACAATATGGCCTTAGTTGCTAATGCTCCTAAAAACCAAATAACAACAGCTATCCGTGAACAAGATTATTGACTCAATGATAATAATGAGTCGCTGTTTAGCTCATTATATCTTGTCCATTACAATAATCATGGGTCCACTACACTCCGGTAGATGATTTTCTCCAGGCGTCCTTCACATCCACACTCTACTATCTTATCTGAAGACAAAGTGACATGATTCATCGCTCTCTTGGACCTGTATTCGCTGATCCGTGACCCAAGAGCGATGGGCAGGCATCACCGCAGACGACATCTATCATTCCTTGGTTACAAATGCAAAAGCAACTCTGCTTTCGAGTGAAAACTCAGGCTGTGCAGCTTCTTCCAGACTAAGGACATTGGGTCACCACTGTGGACATTTCTTTACGATAAAAACACTCAGCTTTTCATCTAGAAAATAGGCACAACATCCGTGGAATATGTGCATTTTAAAAAATTAGTACATGTTCACCTCATAGCCTAGCTTCCTTCGAGCGATATCAGCAAGCAATAACAATAATACCTCAGCGTAAATTCAAAACAACCTCACTGAGTCGATTGGTGGAAAAAGTGGATATCTCCATATATTTATGGAGATATCCACTTCCCTTTCCCAAAATTTATCGAAATTGTGGTTAAAATAACTTTCTCTTTCCCTCTTTCATTTGAACAAGAACTGATATGCGAAACCGCGTTCCATAATGCTCATTACGAACGTTCGCAACTGTTACCATGGTTATGCACTCATGCATCAGTAATATATGTAAAGAACCGTAAGAAATAATTCCAATAATTTCCATACATATGAACTCGATACAACTGTCATTTTATTTTAAAGTATAGAATTCCTGTCTGTTACGTCCCAAAAGATATTGCAGTCAATATGTCTAAATAGCAATGCTTCCATGATTAATTTTACTTATTTCAGAAATTTACTCGGTTAATTAGCATATAGTAAAAGTAATTGATTGAAGCCTTTGTTCCCACACGTAGAAGATCAATGCTGTCTTCCATGACAGTCCGCGGAAACTTAATTTTGCTTCTTTATTAGTTTTATCTTCTTTCAGGATGTCAGCCAACGTCCCATTGATCTCTTACGTCAAATCGCAAGGCAGAAATGAATCACGCGCTCAACTAAACTCGGGCTGACAGCTTCGACAATAATATTTCATTAAACCAGTTGTTATTGGCAACTTGCGTAGTTTACTAGGAGGATGGAGAGCTGGGTGTAAAAACCGACAAAATCTGATTCGCAGTTATATAATAGAACGAATGTTTTTCTCTTTGGGAGAGTAATTACAAAGAGAGTTGCAAACGTGAGTTATGATATTTCAAAATATCCGGAAAATAGAACATTTAGAAATAAATCCGCAAAAGAAAGATTGGATTGCTTTATACATTTGATAATCAGCAAAGTTAATTGTTACACAATTGTTAAAGTTCACAATTGTTGTTATTTCGTGCAGACGAAACAAACTTTGAGTTGTTTAAACTTCGATTGTTATTGTTGAAACTTTGAACTATTATATCTAAAGAGAGAGATTTCAATTTTGTTTTTCGAGAATAGTTCATAATGGTTGTTGAAAACAATAAAAGAGCGCACGCTTAAATATTTCTTAATTTCTTTTAAATGTACTTTCTTTGCCTACAATACTTTTAGAAATCATTTCCCGAGTAACCACTTAAATCTGCCTCGGATAAAACAACAAATAAGCAGAGGCCAATATTTTTATAATGACCTGGTTTTAATTACTACTGTGCAATAACTGGGTGGTTACGACAAGACAAATTGATCCACTTAATGATAACCAAAACAAACCCATTTTGTAATCTTTACAATCATTAGAAATGAAGAAGGAAATCCATTTCTTTTGGACAAGTTTGCGGAAGTAATTTATCATTCGGGGGTACTCGAGGCAATACAAAACAAACAGAACCTAATTGAAAACTTACATTAAGACAAGTTACTCAACTCCGTGTGTAAAGTATCTGTCAAGAGTTGAAGTAGAGAAAATTTTAGATAATATAGCTGCTTATTCATTATTGAAAAGTTTAATGGTTATCCGGATGTAGCTAATTTATCTCTAAGATTATACTTAAACTTTTTTTTATGTCGTAGTAAAACTTTTTCTTTCAAACTTTTGGAAGATTTTATTCTTGGTATGTACGATGAAAAATGAACTTTTCCAAGATAATGCGTGGAAATAACAGGCACATAAGATGCAGTGATATGAAGCACGTATTTAATGCTGAGCGTAACTTTTCCTGAAGTAGTATTTTTATAGAGTTTTATGGTACATGAAAAAATTCCTATACCCGTAACGTAGTTCCTAGAACTAAATTGAATACACATACCTAAATTTATTACACCTTAGGAGCCTCGTCTCATAAAAAAAATAAAATAAAAGGTATCTCGATATTTTTTAATTTATTAACTGTAAAAACCCAGAAAATGAATATTTTGCATTATTTTTAACAATTAATTTATGAATATATATATTTTATATAAAAGTTATATAATTTAGGTGTTAGTGAGGCGTATAGTTAAAAAGAAAGTATATACAAACATGACCTTATGTTTCTAAACAAAATACAGTATTACACTAGTTCTGTTTGCATAAGTCAGGAGAACTCTCAGATAACAATGCATGCAGCAGTGCTATTTCCATTTGAATCTGTTAACATTTTAATTTAATAATACTATTGAATTTATTTATTATTTTTTTTATTTAATAGTACTATTTAATAATACTATTAAATTTAGTCAAACCATCTGGATCCATCCTCAAACAGCAATGCTTCGAACTAAAGTTTTGGAAGTTTTGCAGTGAATTACAATTACCACTTAAAAGTCTCGTTTTATAAAAAATAAAATAAAAGGTGCCTTTCTATATTTTGATTTATCAACTGTGAAAACTCACAAAATAAATTTTTGCTCCATTTTTAAAAATTAATTTATAAATGCATATATTTTATATAAAAGTAATATATAATCTAAGCGTCAGTATTGCCTATTATTAAAAACAAGGTATGCAAACATGACCTTATGTCTACAAACAAAACAGATTAGAACTGTTAGATATAATGAATGTCAGCAGTTCTGTGTGCTTATGTTAACAAACTCAAAATAAAAAATGGTTAACGTTGAATTAGACTGATTTCCATTATTACATACAAATAATAGCACGAACAAATGTTGGTATAAGAACGTAAATAGCTTCTTCTTCTTCATTCTCTGCATACATTCTGAATTCCTACATATATTTATAACCATTATGAAACAGGATTCCCATTGTTATTGTTGTTTAAAGAGATTGTAAGAGAAAATATTAGCATTGTCTATATTTAGTTAGGAAAGCATTTTGTGCTGTTTCCCCTATTAAATTAAGCAGTAACCAAGAGAATAATGTACTCTTTTATACACAAGTGGGTGTGAGAATTAGATGCGTAGCTATCTGGGAGATTATTCATATTTCTCGCTGTAATGTGTTCACTCTCTCTCAACCGACATCCATTTCTTGTTTGTGACAGATTAATAAGAGTTGTTATATTTCTGCCTGTTTTTCACGTCCGACATTAATAGCATCAACTTTACGTGGATATTTGGCACCTTTCTTCTGTTGTAATTCGAGTTGTTATTATAGAGGGACAAGAGTTTTTTGGGGAGGTAAAAAATAAAACGGAAGTAAAGAAACAATCTACACATACTTGAGGCATATTTCCACCGATGTACAGGGTCAGGAATTCCTTCAGCTTGACACAAGAATATGACTTTTGATCCTAGAATAGCAGCTGTGTCCTCGGGTTGTTTTATCCACTTTGGGCTAGCTAAAGAAAAATATAGAGACGTTATTGGATGATGATAGGGAAAAAAAAATCTGAAAATGCTGGTGAAAGTACATAGACACATTTATTTAGGATAAGATTTTCTGTTAGAATTAAATATCGCGGGGAATTTTTGAAGAGCGTGACTGGGCGGAATTATGTCTAGAAGAGGAAATAGAGAGATACAGAAAAAAATAAAAATATAAAAAGATAAGATATAGTGCACGTGAGAGAGAAATTCGTCGATAGAAGAAAGATGACTGGCCATAGAGAGGAACAGAAAAATCTCAAGAAAAGAAGGAAGAAATTATTAAGAACATCTCTAGACAAAATTATAAACTTAATCTCCAAATGTTTCAGTGAATTAAATAAATTATTTATTGTAAAACAAGAAGCATGAAACATTTTAATGTTTGGCGACAATACTGACCCCTCTAAGCCTTAGTTGCTTTGGCGCAAAGATAAAACAACTATGTGGCAGTATAATAAAGTTTATAAATTTATTACCTCTTCTGTTTAAACCAGCATTAAACAATTACTGTAACAGATTAATCGTAAATCATTTCACTATTCTGTAATTTAGAAATTGAATTTCCAAACCTTATTTCTAGATTAACGTCAATCTCCAAATCTAATCGCGAGAAGTGCATTCAAATATTTCAACTTAGACCGAGTCTTGCTTTTGTACACTTACAATCTCTTTTTGCTTCTTTCGCTACAATCTCCCCAAAAATGCGAGCGCAAAGATTTCCATGCGCATCACGTCTTACCTGTCTAGCAGCGAGGTGAAGGATGACAGATCTGTATGCAACGCGACTTCCACGACGTGGCATGTGTCAGAGAAAGTCGTAGTCGAAAATTAAATTGAAAATTGAATTCCCAATATCTGTGGATTTGTAATTTATTAGGGAAGTGTAAACAGACAGAATACCAAAAACCCTCTATTGAGGTGAGCCTCGGGAAAATCGCATTACCTCTGGAATGTTTGGCACCACCGCTTTCAGAATGAGGAGGGGGTGGGTATGAATCACGGTCCGCGATGGTAAACTAATAGAAATAGTGTAAAAACTTTCCCGCATAGGAATATAATCAATGAGGCGCGTCATCCTCAGATGGATCAGGAAATGCGATTACGTCATAGCGGTAAGCAAGAGACATGGAAGTAGAAAGAGTGTTTAGGATGTGGGAGATCATTGATCGAAATTTAAAACTCAAATTACGTTTATATACATTTTTTTTTCATCTTCATTCTTCATATAAACAAAAAGATTACGAGTCATATGCATATTATGGTCTTTTTCTTTTATTAATTTATTCGGTGCCCTCCAGAGGGCGCGAGTCTACATCTCAAGTTTTAAAGAAAGTACAGTCAAGGCAAAAATAATTAGACCATTCGCCAGATGGCGACACAAGTACCGCGCGTAGAACTCATAAGTGGACATTTCTAAACATTGCGAACATTACGCAGAAATGTCAAAATAAGTTAAAAGAGCTCCCCCTAGATGACAAAACGATCCCTAATGAATTATTTATGCGGAATAGATGTCTTTTCCCCGCGTGGCAGTACCACACTCGTCCCATAAATCTTCGCGAGCATAACCGAACCGTAAAACTACTGGGATTGCAAGTTGGTGGGAGCTATCTTTCTCACACAGCTTATGTGTTCTTCTCCTATTTTGACGTCCACGTACTCCTTTGCTTCTTCTCCTAACTTACTCAGGTTATATATATCTAATAAATCTTTAAACCACTCTGACAGAATAATCAATATTCCGCAGCTGCATGCGAAGCTCTCCCTCTCGACTTCGGTGCTTGTGCCGATCAGTTGGTGCAACGCGAAAATTCGAAGTGCTGGTTGAGGTCCATTAGTGGAACCCGCTGACGAGTAGATGGCATACAAAGAGTGCGAGCAGGACACTGAGTGAAAATAGCATTCCTCTAATATTTTCACGTAACAGCTAAGCCCATAACTGGAATTTTCTTCTTAGTTCTAATAGAATATTCCAGCACCCCGTACATCAAGGAACCCATCTGCCACACGTCCAAGTCTATTTGTGAATGATTTCTCTCGCGCCTCTTAGCACAACACTTCTCTTTCTCCCCCTACCTTGAAAACTGTGATTTCAATATTTCATGACTCTCCAACTGTTTCTCATTTTTTCCTGTATGTTTCTTAAGTTCTTCGAAGAATCCAATTTGTTGTCTCTCTTTCGTTTCTTTCCTTTTGCCTTCATATTTCCACTTTGTTTTCCCTCCAGATATATCGTAACCCTTATCTTTTGTCTTTAAATAATAATTTATCGTTTCTTTTTAAATTATTATTATTTTTTCCTTTATTTATACTTGTATATTTTTAATTTTTTTTGTTTCAAACACTTTTGTATGATCACAAAAGGGAGTAATTATAACTTTAACTCTCAGAGGTCATTGAAAGTCAACAGTCTGTGAGTTAACATAACTTCACCATCTGATTTGATTTGATTTGATTTGATTTTGGGTTTATTGGCGCAAAAACAACTAAGGGAACTTCACCATCATTCATTACATTATTAACTTTGGAAAACAATCCATTATTGCATAAACAATGGGCACGAGTTGAAATAACTGATGCAGTCGCATCTCCTGTGGTTACAGCTGATGGTATTGGTGTGGGTACAGCTGATGGTATTGGTTTCAAACGTCCCTGCTGGCTCATGATTGCAGCATGAACCAGATGAACTTATATAGGCACTGTTAGGATGTCTATATTGTACAAACTATATATATGAGTGCATAATATGTTTATTGAAACGTGGCATAGTTCAACTCAGATATAAAAACACACGAGGAACATGACGAGAACACTTTAAATATATTATGCATTATCAAAACCGTTCTTTAATACATGTCTGTTCATGAAATGGGCCTTGTGCTTCTCATCTACAAATATAAATCATATATCATTCGAAAAGTCCCAAATAAGAATCTAGTTAGTTAATTTTAAATACAAAATCAAACCAGGATATTAAAAGAACAACTATTAACAATCGAACGAGTGGTGTAATGGATAAAAGCGTTTCATAAGTGCTTTTATTACTTCTGGTATGCGTGATCAAATTCAAAGAAATACAAGAACAAACTATAGAAGTGATATAAATGAGAAATAAAGAAAAATATCAATTATTTTAGCACTTTGTATTCCAAAATGGGTGTTCGTGCATTATTTTAAACGATTTTTAGTTTAAAATTAAGCTGATGGCAATTCTCTTTTAATTTAATGGCCTAAAAGCAATTTTCATAACCAGAATTGATGTCTGCAGTATAAGCAACGATCTCTTTCGTTTTGTCTCATTCCAAAGCTTTTCAGGATTGTTGCTACAGCGCATTCTGAAAGGAAAAACGTTGTTCTTGTATTTCATGCCACATGCACCCAATGATAAATCCCTGTACAAACACGCTCACTCACAATGCTTCTGTCACTTGTAACTTCTCCGCTATAGTAACATCAATATCTCCTTTTTGTTGGCAGCCAGCAAAGGAGGTAGATAAAACAAAATAAGTTTTTGATAATTCTCCATCAGTCATTGGATGAATGACGTACCTCGCACTGTCATGACAGCTGTGTAGGTGGTAGTGGCAGCACCAGATGTCGCCTTGCACGTATAGTTTCCTGCGTGCTTCCGGGACACACTCGATATAGTGAGCGAAGATGCGAACTCTCCGAGTGAGGCAACTTGGATGTCACGATGAAAGGGAAGAAGTGCCGAATTGTCTTTTAACCAGTCAATGATGATTGGAGGTTCTCCAGCCAAGACGCTACACACAACCATTGTGCGCATTCCTTCACGTAGGTCTTCCCCAAATAGGAAAGGATTGATCACAGGTTTCTCTGGAAAAAAACCCAGAAATATAAGGTGTTATTGTAAGAAGTAATACATGATGTAACTAGATAATCAACCCAAAGAAGTGACTAAAATCAGAAAGAAAAGTAAAAATGTTTTTCTGTGTTTATGAACACTCATGAGATTTAATCTCTTTTACTTTTCTAAAATGTAATAACGTGTACAGGAGGAATACGCATAACAGGAGGTGAGGAAAAGAAATTGTATGAGCATCCTTGGATTTAGGAGACTTCCCTGTGGATTAAAGATGCGCAAACATCTCTCCATTGACTTCTGTGACGGGAGAGTTCTTAGTGGAAGATGCAGTGTAATATCATCTGGATAGGTATGGAATTATGAGGAAATCACATCATAGTCTGGTTAAGGACCGATCATGTCTGACTAATCTAATTAGCTGTTATAAGGTTGTAAGTAAAAAGAAAATAGACGGAATAACTTTGATGACCTTTGCTTAGATTCACTGAAGCTTTTGATACGGTCCCACATGAACGGTAATTTAAATTGGAATGATATGGCATTAAGGGCGGTTTATTACGCATAGAGGGATGGTTAAGTTGTGATAGACAGTGAGTAGTTATGGACTAACGTTAGATTGTGACCTCACAGGGTTCGATTCTTGGTCCTTTATGCGACTAATGTTCATTAATGATATTGATGTTCGTATTTGAGGTTTAATGTCTAAGTTTGTTAACGATACAAAGGTTGCCAGGGCAGTTAAGGGCAGTAATAAGGGTATGTTATTTCAACAGGACTTATATAAATTATTTGGATGGGCTGAGAAGTAGCAGTTGTGGTTGAATGCTGGAAAATGCGAGGTCATGCGAGGGTAGCAGTAATCCTAGAGTGAAGTACCGCTTGGGCATTGGAAAGATGCGAACCAGCTGGAAAGGATGCAGAGAAGATCGACGAGATTAGTTAAGGGAACAAAGGCGTATTCTTATCAAGAGAGACTGGAACATTGTAAGTCGCAGTACTTGGTAACTAGGTGTCTGCAGTAGTGACCTGATCGAGGCCTTGAAAGGTTTAAGTAAACTAAATACCGAGGGAAGACACAATGTGGCAAAAATATAAATCGAGAAAATTGCTATGAACTGTCGAAAAATTTTCCTTTTAGCCAAAGAGTGAATGATTGGAAGTTTAATTTAATTTAAAGAGGGATTAGATAGATACCTTGTACTTTCTAAAATTTATTTATTTATTTAATTTTTTTTATTTTAATTTATTTCTTTTATTGCTGGTGCTACATTAGCATGTTTCCTTCCATCATTTTGCCCGTACTAATACTAATACTCCAGTAAAAATTATCTTAGTAGTATCTAAAATCCTTCGAAAAAATTTCTTTCTGCTTATGTCTCACATATCACTCGGTCTTTAGATTTCAAGGTGTAGGAGTCTCCTCAAACTGGCATCCTATCAACTAAGCTGTTTGTGGCAGCGCGTCAAAACTTCCTGTTGTCAGAATGTATAAACAGTTTAATGGCATCAAGTTTCTTGTACATTCCAACGCTGTAAGAATCACCGAATCTAGCAATCTGGACATAAAGATCCTAATGATCAGAGCAATATCTTTATTCCACAGGGCCAAACAGCAAAGTTGAAAAATATGATCTGGAATAACACTCAAGCACTGCTGATGAATGCCCAATCAGGAAGTCACAAAACATAAGGACCTGTGTCTTACCTAGGACCGGAACATAAACTCCAAATTTCACTTGAGTGATCTGAGAACTAAATTTTATAGCATAAGAAAATAAAAGGGGCCTTTATTGGTGTCATAAACGATAAAGTTAATATAACAACGCGATGCATCAATTCACCCATCATTGGTGACTGAATCATATGGCCATCAGTACCTTCTCCCTACAAGAAACTTATTTTCAGTATTGAATACTGGCTCAACAGATGGATAAATAGGACCGCCAATAGATCTCTTACAAATCACCAACTCAATACCATGGCACTTTTCCATTATTTCGGCAAATATTAGAACTAGACTGATATTTAAATAGCTGTATGTAGCATGACTTCTCTTAATTAATCTGTATGTGCAACCCCTGATTTAATTTATTATTTATAGAGGGGCCTTAGATTCCTACAACTAACTGCAATCTGTTCAGCCTATTTTCCCTTGTACTAGAACACATCAAAGCTAAACCAATAAAAACCATAGCGAAATCCCATTTGTAAGATGCAAAATAAATATGATGGTATGGAGAAATCATTGCAAAATCACGTTTATAGACTTGACTTAGATAAATGAGTAATATTTTTTGATTATTCACTTCTGTATCAAGTTGTTTATACTCTCTAACATCGCATGTACCACCAAATCTATCAATCGGGAAAAGAAAAAAAAAAAGATATTATTCACTGAAAATGTAATCTTCTTCAGTAGGAATCTTATCAGTTTATAGAAACTTACTGAGAGATACTTCCAAGTAGCAATATTTATCCAGCGATATACACCAAGGAAATGGGATTTAAACTGCGTAAATTTTAATTATTCATAACGCACCGCGCAAGATTAGACCATATTGCTTCGTGGACTTGCAATCAACTCAATATGAAACCCATTCATCCTCGCCTTTGATGGCATGTCGCTGCTGCTAATTCTGCACATTACAATGGTCGCATTTTATCTTCCTATTTATTTCTTCGAAGGACAAAGAATAACATGTTGACTGACGATAAATTGAATTTCTCCTTTTACTGTGATTTTAGCGGAACTTTTCAGTCAACCCAATGACTTCTTAGATTATACATTCCCCAAGGTCTACTGAAGCTCTTCGAGTGGAAATTTAATCATCCAAAGCGCCACTGGAGCGATTACTGTTCCAATGATGGGAGCCAGTTATGATCGTGGTTAGGTATTACAGTTACCATGGCAACTGGAGACGTAGGAAACTGTGAGGAGAAAAACTGTTTCTTGACCCGACCAATATGACAGCCTAAGAGAAATGACACATTTCTTGAATTTCTTCCACACATAACTTGCCAAGACGTTATTAAACTGTCTTACCTCCCAGGGCTTAGACACTGGCGTGAGCGTTAAAAAATTCCTCGTGCATTCTTAAATGATTTCGCTTTGATTTTCCGCTTGGAATAAGAAAAATTGAGGTCTTCGGTTCCGTTTGAAGCCAGTGGCTGCAGGGGGTGGTAAACATTTATGTTGCTTTTTTTGTGGGATGCGTGTGACACCGTCATAAAAATCTATGGTAGCGACATTATTTGAGTGTTTTCATTCCACTTGGTATGTCCACGGGGAATGTTGGTTTCCGGTATCGTCTTAATTCAGTGAATAAATTGAAGGAGTCCATAATAAGACGATATTGTAGTTCTTTGCTCGCGCACTGATGTACAGAGAAATTACAGAGAACTTCCCATAAATAAAAAGCCCTTCCAGGTTTCAGTACATAGGAATGTTGCCAATGAAACAAATGATTTGTGGAATTAGTCCAAGAAATCTGCAGCTAGGTTTATTGATGTAATCTATCGGAAGCATAGTCCCTTCCAAGATGCAGGAATCGAAGTAAATCGATCACATAGTATTCTTAAGTAATCTGTACGACATGATGTATAACAAGTCATGTAAGCTCAGTGTTTAGGGTTCATTATTCTTCCGATGATTGGTCTGGTGATGGTCAAGCCATGCAATTAAGACAATAAATGATAGGACAATAAGGGTTATTTGGAGAGTAATGAAGTACAGAATACCCCAGGACGTGATGGAAAAACAGAATATAGTAAGAGAAACCTGGCCAAAGAGAAAGATAAACTTCACCATATGAAAAAGAAGAATATGTATATGCTGGAGATAAAAATACCAATAATCATGGAAAATCATTGAGAATAATTTTGTTTTCTGCTGCTATATTTATACAGCGTTAGGTGATATAAGTTCCCTCGCTGAAGAAGTTAAGCATTCTCTAGAAATGCAAAGAAGTTTTAGATAATTTCGTTAAACTCAATAAACTCAATCAGGAATTTTTAATAGGTTCCACAGAAAGGAGAACCAAATAAAACTGTTCTGTGAATCTTTATCTAGAGAAATACTCGTGAGAAACAGTCTCAAACCTTCTGCATGGAATTCCTCCTGTGGAATTCATCTACAGGGTCAAGATGTCAATCAAGCTTTTTAAATAGAAATTGTGCGACACATTAGAAAAAATGGCTGCCAAAGGATGAAGGGATTTCACACTTGAGGGTATTTTGAAGAATCTGAGTTCTGAAGTCAATTTCAAAAATGTTTTGAGTGGAGTGATGACAGCCACTATTTTAACGACCATTCGAAATAGCGATTTTGGACAAAAGCCAAGGTGTATAATCATACATCAACGATGTGCAACATTTCATATTATATGCGTAAAATATTCCTACGAGTATTCTTTATTCGTAGGGAAAATTACACTTACAAATTTGTACGCTTCTAAGTGAACAGCGACAAAGATTAGGAAATTTGTACTTCTGCTCATGCGCTGCTAATTTATATAACATGACGCTATCCAAAGAATGGCGTTAGTAGTTAATGAGGAGCCAAAGGATTAATTAAGGAAAGTGTCTAAGAAAATAGGAAAGATGATGAGTGTTTCTGTAATTTCATCGGCATCTGTCTTACAGCTGACGAATCACCAGACATTAAGGTTTGCCATTAGCTCACGGAAGTAGAATCGTGACGGGTTAAACGAATAGAATTGAAAAGCAAATGAGGAGCAGCCTACCAATTACTTTCAGATACAGTGACCCAGTTGCTCTTTCACCTCGTGTGCTGAAAGCTTCGCATTGATACCATCCTTCATCACTTTTTGTCCCCTGGATGATGGAGAGGGTACCGTTTTGATGGTCTATTAATCTCTGGCTGCGGGTCAGATAGCTGTTTTCTGCAAGGAGAGAAATAAAACGGATTAAACTTGCTGGTATAAACAGGCATAACTATTAAAATTAATCTTTAACGACAATTCTCGTTAGCAATAATTTATTTGATCGGATTTGTAGAGCAATTGGGTGGTATTACAATTTTAATTCGTTTATTTATAACTACAGACTTGGTCTGTGAGGTTTGCTTTATTGGTGACTGAGTTCTTTGAAAATTCGGGCACACCCTAATTATATTTAACTCAATGTGTATATTATGGACGAGTTCTTTTATTTTCGAGTTGCAATATCCATTAGTAAGACCACATTACTAAATAAATTAGTTCAATTTACTGAAATGTGCGCGTGTCAGCCACCAACACCTATTTAACCAAATGTTATTCCCTTTTTGCGTGACTCTATGTATTTAAGTCAACATTTTCTCGAACACACTTTGATACTTACTAATCAACAAACTTCCTTGTAATATATCTTGGGTTTTATCCAAATATTCTTTCATTTGTATTTCTTGAAAGTTAATCACACATCTCTTAACAAAAGAAAACAAAAACCTGCATAATAAAGAATTTTATATTTAGATAAATACAGATATCAATTTTTAACTCTCTGAAAATATTGTACCAACGTGCTCTGATGAATCAATTTTAATTGTTGGCAGAACCAATTGTTGAAATAATTCTCGGTACTTTGAATTGTTTCGGACTATTGTTGATCATGCTTGTTTTTGAATTGCTAAGCAACGGTTCTAATGAGTGCCTTATTAAACCATTTACCAACAACAAAAAAAAAAACAAACTAATTTGTATAATGATGATCTTTCTTAAAATTGTTAAAATTATTGATTCAGAGTTCTAAAAGAATCTGAAAAAACAGTTTCTGTTTCCTAATAACGAAATTATTTTTTTCAATCCCATTGTTGCAGATTTTAATTTCTTCAAAAAAATTAATTATCTGCGGTCCCTAAAAGGGGCTAATAACTATTATTACTTCCAAAGTGTTCGAATAATGCTTTGTGAGATGATAAATTGTTGGCATAATATTCTTTCTGTTCGAATGATAAGTTACTCTTACGATTTTCTTCATCGAAAATAACTCGCTAATTGCATTGTGACTTGGATAATTAATATTACTGGACAAGGCACAAAAACAGTTTTAATTGAAGACAGTCCTCTGATATGCAGTGTGTACTTTTTTTTGTAATTCCTTATGCTTAGAGTTGTAAAGATATAAATTAAATCGTTGCTTTGAGGATACTTCTGTTTTTTATTTGATACTTGGATAATAAATGGCGAATTACATACCTCTATCGATGTTAGATTCTAATTTTAATTAGAATGAACATGTTGACTCTTTTATCTCTTAAGGGGGGACAGATATTTTACTAAGATAGGGAAGGAAAAATATTTTTCTCTCTATGTTTCTTTCTTAATTTAAGAGGACACTTAAGAATGTGGAATTTATATAAATCAATTCTACTCCATTATCTGAATCAAAGAGGAGATTGGATATACTGTAATATGCTTGTAGTTCATGATCTCATACAGTCATGCAGCTGGTCAACCCATGTCACAT
Organism: Mastigoproctus giganteus; assembly: GCF_048544385.1. Lineage (NCBI taxonomy): Eukaryota > Metazoa > Arthropoda > Arachnida > Uropygi > Thelyphonidae > Mastigoproctus > Mastigoproctus giganteus. The sequence goes on from NC_143580.1 coordinate 68,948,500, forward strand.
ACCTCGCACTACTGGCTAATGAATATACAGTTTGGGATGACACTGTGTTCTTGAGCAGTGGACTTCTAAGGATGGCCTTTAAGATAAATGGAATATACCCGTCAAGTGGCAGTTGTGTATACATACAGACCTATTTTCGAGTCTTTCCAAAGTGTGTATGAACTCTGTAACGATAGTATTCTGTTCCTTGAGGGCTATTTGGAGGGAGAAGAATATTAAAACATTTCTTATCCATATTTTGCTTTATTTGAAGTTAGTCTCATTACTCTTTTTACCGCATTGTGTATAGTGACATCAATGTGAACAGTAATTTTATGAAATTCTTGTTGTCTATTCTCCAAGAAATCTGGAAACGTTTACTATATAACTGCATCCTTTAATGGATCCTCACAGAGAAACAACAGCTAGAAATATAAGGTTTAGAGACCTTGAAGAGCATTCCTCAATGGCATATCCATTGTTTAGATAATTTTGTATCTAGACAAGCATGGGCATTCCTATCGTGGTACATTATCTTGCTGATATGTTTTTGTCTAGAAAGGTGTTTCTTATCATTTCATGATAATTTTGTCTACGCCTTTAAAACTTTAAAAATGGGGTTGTGAATACTATTTCTTTTGACCATACAATTACGTTCTCAGAATGACTCCTTTTGCTTTTCTTATGAAATCACCAATCAAGATTTGCAAACACCGATCTGGACCATCTTCCTGTATCGCCGAGGTTATTATTTTTTTATATTTTTTAGACTATAAACACAGGTTCAAACAAGGGCTATATCATCATTGCTTCGACAGGAACAAACTGGTATGGATGAGTTTGTTTAAGTGTAACCTCTTGTCATCTTGGCTTCCGCAAATTTTGAATCATCCTGTAGAACGGAGAGTATGCATTGTCTTTTATAAAGATCTGTTTCTTGTCCTCCAGTAAATAGCTGGCTCAGAGTACACCTTACTGTGAAAGAAATTGAAACAGGAAGACTTAAATCTTTTTATGTGTAAGGTAATTTTTATGCTAGACTATCTTTCAGCTGTGGCAATGTCATCCCTGACAATATAGTGGTTTCGCTACTTGGTCTGGGTTAAAATCCCATCAGACACTGAAGGAATTCTTAAAGGCATCTTTAATGGGAAATTAAAATATGCATATTGGCCGGTGAACATTCTCACACAAATCGAGCAGAAAAAAAGAGGACATAATCCATATTCTACTACCATGAATAGTGAGATACTACGACCACTGCAATCAATGTACCAAGAAGTCAATGTACCAAGAAGCCAACCAACCAACTTATTGCAATAATTTCGATGTCCTGTTGCTCAATGGTGGGCAATCTAGCTTCTATTCCCTGGTTGAGACTTAGCCATCTGCGAGGCACCTTTGTGCCTTTCAGAAATGCTTTTGTGATCAAGCTAAGTGTGAATTCCCAGTACTTAAATTACAGATCTCAAAACCTAGTTCTGAGGACTAGTCCCCGGTTCGCGTTCAAAAACAGTAGAATGTTTAAAATAACAGTTCGCCATAGTATTAACAGATTTTCCAGTTTTATTTTTACTTTTGCCCGATCCTCTTTTGATAAGTTACTATACTTTCTGCCACTAGTTTATAATGGAGCTATTTTTGATTTCAGGACAATTGAGGATGTACAGGAGATATACCGCCCTCTCAGTTCGAAATTTGACACAATGTATCGAATAGTGTTGAAAAATAACTCTTATTTATCACACCAATAGAATTAAAGGTAAACTACCAGTGTTAAGTTAAAGGTGTGCAGAATTAAAGACCTACTGCTAACTTGGAGATATTTTCTGTCACCGCACGAAAAAGAATATTAAGATCTACGACCACAATATCAAATTCTATTTGTGTTTCCAAGCAGAGAGCTCTCTTCGATCGAATTCGCTGAAATGGCACGCTATAAAGAAATCATTACTACCGCATATTCTGAATTTAAGAGGCCGTCGGCTCGTAAAATTGGCGCTACTTCAAACATTCGCTACCCTGGAACTACCCTTAAGCAAAAGAAGGAAAAAAAAAAAAAAACCGCCATTCGTTCTATCCACTTTCTTCCTTCATCTCACTCCTCCAACCAAATCGATTGGAGGCCTCAAATCTGCAGTCATCTAAAACGCATTTTACACCGAGACCCTCTCCGATCATCAAACCTACCTTTCTTCCACTTGATAACTTTCATAGGATAACCAGATGCGGCGCAATCGACCCGCAGCTCCTCGCCCGCCACAACTGTCAAGTTACTCATGGGATGAACGAAAGGAGAGCCGTAGACCGATATTTTGGCCGAGTGTTGGATGGATCCGATTTCGTTTTGCGCTTGACACGAATACAGGCCTCCGCTCTCCACTGTCACCGACGTGAGATTGATAAAACTGGTGAGCAGCCCGTGGACGTCGACGAAGTCCCCCACGCGCAAAGTAGCGTCCTCAGTAACGGGTTTGTTGTACAGGTGCCATGATACCTGAGGTAGGGGGTTTCCTTGGACGACACACCGCAACGATGCACGAGATCCAGGCCGCAAGACTTGGTCGCTGAAGACTTCTTTGAATTCAGGCGGATCTTCTGGAAATAGATAATAAATAAACACGCGTTAAAGCTCGAGTGAGATGTGCGCAGAGAAAAATCAAAATATTCAAACATTTTCATCCAATATTATCGAAATTTACGTCTTTAGTTCAAGTTTTTGGTACCAGATGGCGCTCTGAGTAGTTGTGTTTGTTTCTGATGGCAGATGGCGCTCTGAGTAGTTGTGTTTAAGTTTCTGATGGCAGATGGCGCTCTGAGTAGTTCGTGCTTGTATCGGTACATAGAGCCCATAAATGTAATTCCGCCGATGGCCTATTAAGACTCAAAATGAACCATAAGATCTAATTACCCATAATTCAGTTCGCCTTCCGACTGTTTATGACTCCAAGTGTATATTTTGTAGTTAGAAATAAAGCCACAAACAACAGTTCGTTATTCATTCTTATGGCCCAAATTGTTGCAATTAAATTTTAGTGTAGAAGCAATTTATAGCAGCAAAGGCTCAATTCACGCATACCATGCTACACTGTAATCTGCTTAACGATGAAATTTAATTACAAACTTCTACTTCAATTACGTATAAGGCGACTTATTGTGAAAGTGTAATTAGCTAAAATCCTGAAAATAACTCCGGTAAGTCGGAAGACTAAATTTGGAGGCGTCCAAGTCAAATAACGCGACTGTCCTGTAGGAAGCAAGTTAAGATAAGTTGATCAACATTCTTGATTAGAAATGGGAATTATGTTAGGATGATGGAATACCAGTTATCTGCAGGGCTTTTTACCGGACTCATTTCCTTATTTGCTTTGGTGATCACCTAAATAGTCTTGTTAAATTACTTATTGTGCTTATATGATTTTGATTTTAAATACAGACAGTATAAATATATTTAATATAAAAAAAAAAGGATATGCAAGCGTTTGATTTCAAAAATATAAGTTAAAAGTCTTTGATTATTCAAATCGAGGCTGTGAATTATAGATTCGTCTGAAATTTATTTTACTTAAGGAATATGCTTTGAAAATATCTGAAAATAAATCCAAGTTGTTCTTAAATACGATTCGAATGAAATTAATTACCTTAGTTTGGAATATTTACATTAATTTACTCAATACTGTGTATGGTTTTTCATCCCTCAAACTAGTGAAACCAACCGTAGAATGAAAGCAGTCTCCAAACACAAATAATGACCAATCTTAACTGAGATAGCGTTTTATTATATTACCTATAATTATTTAGCCAGGGCCGAATTTAATATTAGGCGCCCTGTATTAAGAAGTTCACCATGATTCCAAAAAAAAAGTGTAATAAATTACATATTTTATTCATATAGTTTATCATTAAATAATAAACTAATTTGCGCAGTCTGGGGAAGCTAATGAAAACGCAGACGTTGGTGCCTCGGGCGTCTTAGCATAAATTCCGGCCCGTTGCTTTCTGAAAGACATCTTTAGTATTGAAAGCCTTCTCCTTCCCTTAATACTAATTTGAATTATGAAAATGAATCCAAGTTGTTCTTATTTAAAAACCCTGATCGTTTTTGAAATATAAAAGGCTGGATTCATATTAAATAAGCTTTGAAATCTATTTGTATTAAACAAGAATTAATTTTTTGGCCAATTTTTAAACACCTTTTCGAGGGCGTACCCAGATGATAAACTTGGGGATGAAAAATCTTCTTTCTCTTTACAGTAGTGCTGATCTCAACATAAAACCGATAAGGGGGGTTTCTCTATTGGTTGAATTATACGACTACCACCCTCTGAAAATTTCCATGGAAACTACGGCCGAGAGACTCTCTGTTAAGCACACGCAAGTTAGTGACAGAGTCACACAACAATTTCCTGAGAATGACTTTATTAGAGTTTAACAGCAGCTAATCAGCAGAGAATGTGCTTAATGTTGTGATCCAGGCTGGTAATTACATTCCAGTGTGCCCCGGGATACACAACTCACTTCATAATCTCATACTCAGAATACGAACAGGACACACAGAGAGTGAGAGATTTCCTCCTCACTGTAATTAGGTTTCATTTTGCCTCCCAGGAAGAAACAGCGTAATCTCTTCACCTGTCGGGTGCGAACAGTGCATTGGAAGGCTCATGTTTCTCGTGCAGTTAGTCAACACATTCTGAGAAGTATCCTGGTTCTTGAAAAGAGATCCCGAATGAACAAACAAATGCTTCAATTTTTTGAATGGTTCGTTTTTAAGAATTTCTGAGGCGTTTTTGATTATCCAAAAATCTCAGGAGAAACAGAGAAAACAAAAAAAAAAAGGTTTGCTAGAACAAAGGGATCTGACTAAAGGAAGAAAAATGGGTCCACTGTATTATTATAATAAGGATGAAAAGAAGCTTTTAAAGAAAATTAGCTACAATCAAAAGAGAGCTTAAACTCTCGTGCTTTTTAATTTTCTTCGTTTATAAAGCCAACAAAAACACAAAATGCCATTTTTGTTTAAGCTAATTTCTTTGCAAATGTTTACCTAAAATGAATTTAGTTGTTTCTAGTAACCACACTCGACTAGTAATCATTATACCTCGGTAGAACTGAGAGAAAAATATTCTAGATAAAAGAGACTAGAAAGATTACATCATGATCTCTAAACATACAAATATTAAACTTTTTATAAGTAATATGATGCCTTTGTTCTGTTGAAAGATACTGGAAGTAACAAGACGATTGCTTCGTGTTTTAAAACGCTGTAGGCTCTCAGGGTATTCTATAAAGCTCCAATCTAAAAAAGGACATTGATTTCTCTTGTATTAAGACTCCTGTAGAAACAGAATCTTCATCCATTCGAAGATTATTCCATAGCTTATAACTGTTTATCTTTCTTTAATGCTGAAGACCTGCAGAAGGTTGAACCATTCGATAACATCTCCTCAGGCAATGTTTTATGAGAAATGAATTCAGATCCATCAGGCTTTCCAATTGTTTTAAAATCCTTTTAAAACAATTCGCGTAATTCAGAGATTTTTGATGATGTACTTGGATATTCTTCGGATGTGCTACCACCATGAAGACTTCAGTTGATAACTCGTATAAATAATTGAATAGTTTCTTCCCCTTTGGCTATCCACATTTATTAACTAGATGGTTTGCATTGTACTAGTGGTATCGCATGGTAACTGTAGTTGACCTTTAACTTTTATACGATTCAATTTCGAACCTTGAAGAGCTCCAATAAACTCATCTTAATCATCTTTCAGTTTACCCTAATTCGTTCTCTGAGCACAAACACACATCTGTTTACCACTCGCTTCGGTAGCATCGGGAATTTTGACCTGGTCTGTATTAATCACCACAATTCAGGCTTCTCTTTACTGTCATAAATAATACTTGAGAAGTTAAGCCAATATGATTTAGTGCAAGATAAAGAAACTAGACGGCGCTCTGTCTGGCGTATATAGTCTCTTCGTGGATTTGTAATTGACTTATTAATCAAACAGCCGCCAGCTTTCTAGAGAACTTCCAATAACTGTTTAGATCGCTTCTACAGTGAAACATAGGCGAAGTTTTCTCTATCTGGCAAGGAATAATAGCTTTTGCTTTCTCATGGCTCCTTTGCTTCGAGGGGTAGTGTTAGATTAATGTACATGAATAAATACTGGATGGGCTGATTCTTTTTATAGAAGCTTCGTGGCTGGGAAGCTTTCCTCTGCTGACTGGTGAACAGTTTTAATTATTTTTTTCCCAGAGTTTAGTTCGAAAGTTTATTTTCCATCTTCCAAAGAAGTTCAGACAAATACTAAAGAAAAGAAATCAAGTTCCGAACTTAAGAGTTCAGATATTGAAAAAAAAAATAACCTTTTTCTTTTCTAAAACAATTCAAGTACAACAACTGTAATTGCAAAAGTGATGTTGAAGTTGTTGTTGTTTTAAATCCCTTGAAACGAGTTGGAAACTCGTTTCAAAGGATTTCAATTTCAATCAATATGGTTTGATTATTTAATATTAATTAAGATGGATTATATTCGTTATTGAAGTCATCGTAAATAATTGAGAATTAACTTGTTGATAATAACTCCCATTTCTCATGATGGATTGATCTCATTACAGGATGGAGTTTGGAGTATTCATTTTGGACGTTTTCTCTCGACATTGTCGCTTTGAAGAACGCAAATGTGATTGCCCAAAAATACCATACTTAACATTTAAAAACATAATTTCTAATCAGGAACAACGTCTAGGTCACTGCTCTTCAAGGCTACTGGAATTCTTTATTCTGTTGTTCACTATATCTTCAAGGTTTGAGGATCTGAAGAAATTTCTTAAATATAATCAACAGCCACATTCCTGTTCCACCTTTAAGACAGGTATATACGCCTTTCATAACCTCCCGTATTGAACTCTTCAAATATGGACAGATTAATGTTTGTCTGTTGGAGGAAAAAAATTCTAAAGTAATACACAGCTTTCAGGATCATTAACCTTTGAGAGGATTAGCTCACATCCCAAACCTATAGGTTTTGCAGATTTCATGGAGATAGTTGCTCAGTTTATTGAGGATGTTCGTAATAAACATTGAAGTGCATGCTTTGTGTAGCGTAACATTAAAGCTGACTCGGATGCCACTTCATCATGCGTGGTGTGTTTTCTTAGATTCTAATGGACTTTGGATTAAAAACCTAATGGTATTGATAAATACAAGGGCACGAATCCTCTTCTGTATATTGAAGTATATAGTGCTTAGATACAGAAGTACAGATTCATAAGAAAACAATTAGGGATTAACTTATTCTCACTTAAGCCAGCTTTTCAAAGGAAGTCTTTTAAAATCTCGCCTCACAAGTTATTGATACTCCGGTTTGATCTTTTATCCATTTAATGGTCATAACAAGCAGTATAATGATCTTGCAGAATAATTTTAAATAGTTTAACTAATTGAGGCGTCAAGTTCTATGCAAAGTAGCGCCCTCGAAGCTGACCCACTTTTCTTCCCGAAAAGTACACCGCGTTTTAGCCAAATTGCGTTGATACATCATTCTAACGAATGGAGTGTTGGGTGCATAACCTTGAGCCTCCATAATTGCCTCGGTAACGTTCCAGAACAATGTTTGGACGACTTGTTTTTGGTGTCCATTTAATTTCTAAGAATTTGTGGCTACCAAAATTCACAACACTTAATTCAGCTTTGAGACAATTTGAAAGAGAAAATGCATGCAAGAAATCCTCGCATATTATAAAAAGGGATTAAAAGAATCCTGTATAATCTCGATGTTAAATGTCTCCAAGATTATAATGGTATTTCTCACTTGTTCCCAAAATCTGTGCTTCAAAGTTTACTCCTGAGTTTCCTTTTGTTGTATAGTTTGCATATGGTTTTTTCTTTCTCAGAAACTCCAATTTTTATCGAGGCTAAACTTGTAAAAGACAAGCACAGGATCATACGATTCAGAGAATCGTGCGATTCTAAGATTATTAACTCGGTGGAGTAAAGTCTAATAAAAACAAGAGACTAATTTATAAATGTTTAACATATATATTACAAACATCCCAAATTATTGAAACGTATGATAATTTTATAGTTTCTCCATTCTCATAATTATTAAAATTTAAGGGATATTTGCATAAATATTTATATAAGGTTAGATACAAGTCATTGTGGTGTGAAATCTACGTATACACCTGAAGGGTGTTTATACGAGATTGCAATTTTGTTATTTAAATTTTCAGAAATAGGAAACTGCGAGATTCCAAGGAAACGTAGTTGTCATTAAGAAATAAACGAAACTATTTCGAAAAACGGGTACTATCATGTGTCTTCCAGCATCGAGTTATAAAAATCATCAATTACATGAACCTATTGCCAACTGAAACCTCTACAACACCGTTCGAGTGGCGTTCAATAAAATAAAAGGAAACCCCCAACGTAGAATATGACATTCACTTCAATCGATTGTAGAGGGGCTGGCACGCACCAAAAAAAAAAAAAAGGAAAACCAGATATGTGGAAGATTTTGATCACAATGAAAAGAAAAACCCACTGTAAGGGATGAAAAAAAAAAAAACTCTTAAAGGAGCCCAGCTGTTAGCGTTCGCAACAATCGTTCATAGACAGTTAGTATTAGCCCTCTCGCAGATGTACACATCGATCGAAGGAAAAATATTTTTGGAGAAGTTTCTATCCGTCTTGGATGTTACTTCACAAATGGGAAAAGTATGATGACACCGCATATATCTACACACTTTCGTAAATTCCCCTGTCAAAATGGTGCTTCAAATTCAGATTGAGAAAGGGGGAGTATATATATATATATATATATAATATAAGGATGGAAGGATTCCTTTGATTGATTTCTTCAATTTATTCCGTAGAAATAAAAACATAGGAGAAGCAAAATGACAGATGTGTTCTTTCGCTTGCGCCTAACCGTTCTGGCGGTTTTATTTACTGAGTTAGGTTTAGGTATGAAGTTGTCTATTAAGCAGGAAATTCAGTTATTTGATAAGCTATTTTATGATATTGTTATGGTTAAAAAAAAAAAAGACCGTTAAAGGAAATTCTTACGAACTGACAGGAGAAAAACAGGCTTTTCTTTTCCTCTCTATAGGCCTGATTATTTTTTTTAAATTCCTTTATTGCGAAAAATCGCTTGAACTGAATCGAAAATGTAGTCTATAGCTTCGTTAGAGTTAGAGCTGTCCAATTAGTTACAGATTAATAACAGGAAAAATACGGATAATCGATCCTTCGGATTAACGAACACTCGTAAAGTAAGGTTTGAAAATATATATTTAATAAAATAGCTGAAGAAACAGAAAATTGCCCTTACAATTAGTTGCATGAATCCTAATCGCTGACTATCACTAAACTGGAGTTCCCGGATATAAATACCACTATTAAACTTTGCTATCTTTTCTGATATCCAGCACTAGTTCTTATATAATCTGTTAATGCCACTATTAAACAATGCTTTTCAATAATTTTCTTCAATACTTTTTCAATAATTTTCTTCAATACCCTAAATAAGAACTACGCGTTTCAAAATACAAAAACGACCCCTGATTTCTTTTTTTACTGTAGCTCATCCTCTTGTCATCTCCTGTGGCAAATTTTCTGTGCGCATGCCCATAAGAAAAGTTATCTTTCAGTGGAATTTATAAAATAACAATAACTCGGAGCGTATTTGGTGTCATACATTCCTGCCGTGCAGGAAACCCCACGGAGTTTCTACAGGAACAGATGGTTTAAAGTTTCTGATCAACCTTCCATGACTACTCACTTAGGCCAGAGGCTTAGACATGGATTTAGGTGATATCAAGTTGGCTTCTAAACTAGCAAAGGATGCCCTTTTGGCACTCTGCCAAGAGACGTAACTGATTAATATAAAATGAAGCATCTTCCATTTCGATGTCCAACCGCACGTGGGAGGAAGAGGGATGGATTTCTGCTAAAAGTTCATATCGAGTGGATTGTAGATTTGCCATATTCTTCTATTGTGTGTTTTAGTACGTTAAGGTATATATCCGGAAGTTGTTTTTAGAGCAATCTATCAAGGATCTTTCAGAAAGGGGATGGTGGAAACTCGACAGCGTTTGGAAACTGCTCATGCGCCGTATGGAGCCTATAAGTGAACGAGGCAACGTAACAAAATTTTCCCTTATGATGTTCTCCTGAACAGTGACCATGAATAAGCCAGAAACTACATCCCTATCGTTTATTCTATGCAATCTGGCTTTATAACGCTAAAGCAAATCACACCAAATAACTGCAGTACACAAGCAAGTCGATGTAAATGGATGTATTGCTTTACTTTCATTCGGGCCATTGAAAAATGAAAGTAAGGGGAAAAAATCGCATATAAGTAGAAGAGAGAAGAGTAAAAGTGACAAGGTGATGTATCTTGCGCTGATAAAGTTGATCCGGGATCGTTCGGAGTCTCAGGTTAAGAGCGATTTGTTTTGCTTTAAAATGACTTCAGATGTTTCTTCTCCGGCGACTCGTGAAAGAGTCTAACCCCTCGCTTGAGCAGACGGCTAGCATAATGCGAAACACGCTTCATAACGTGACCCAAGTTTTATAGGTTTGGGTTAGAGGTGAAGCGCTTACTTGTCACGAAGATATAGTTAGAAAACAGACAGTTTGGTAAATTGCGTTTGGTAAGAGGCAGGAATCGTAAAATCGACAGATTAGAGGAGAGATATCAAAGTGGAAAGAGAGAACGTAGTAATATATGTAATAAAAGAGGCTGGAATAAAATATTAAAGGGACATAAAGCTTACAGATGAGTGCGATGAAAATGATGAGAGAATAGAGAATGAAGACAGGAAATGAGAATGAGAAAGAAATGGAAGGCGGGTGTGTATATGAGTGGAGATTGATCAGGCATAAACAAACTCCAGAAGAAAGAAAGAAGAGATGAAAATCGAACGTTTGAAGAGATAGCTAAATGAGGTAATTAAGGATAAACATACACTTATTGCTGTGCTTGTCTTCATTCGCTGATGAATAGTTCTAGTGGCGAAATAGAACCCCACGCACAGGCTCTGACCACGACGAGTACTGTAAACAAACCAACTCAAACCCTAATGTACTAAAGATGGAAAAGTGTCATCAGTACTAGAATCATAATGATTGACTGTTTCCAAGTCATGGTGTTATGGGTTTCAATAACTATAATTCGTCATTACAAGGTCGTGCATTCGTGGATTAAATAGCATCCATCTACGATAAGAAGGAGATATGGATGGGTGGGTGGAGACTGAAGACATCGATAGTCTTAATATTTGACACACCTACCTATTACCTCTCGCTGGGTAATACTGAGCACTTGGTAATAGCGTAAAACCATTCTGACCAACTTATAGGCTTTGCAGTGGAATTAGGTCCTCCCATCTCAATCTCTTGATGTGACAACCGATTTACAATGAACGTAGGAATTTATCTGACAAATTATGGAGAGATTATGTCCTACATGTTACGACTCGTGAAAGAGTCTAACCCCTCGCTTGAGCAGACGGCTAGCATAATGCGAAACACGCTTCATAACGTGACCCAAGTTTTATAGGTTTGGGTTAGAGGTGAAGCGCTTACTTGTCACGAAGATATAGTTAGAAGACAGACAGTTTGGTATGATCAAAAATGAAAGGTAAAACAATATTTGTTTTACCCTTGAAAAGTAGTTTGACAAAAAATTCTTCAGGGAAGAATATGCCTGCTTTCAAATTAGCTAGTTTTGTAATAAAGCCCTGTTTCTAGAAGGGAACACTGAGTACTTAATTTGTATAAGCTTTTCTCACTAGTAATATTGCTAGGTTCCTTCTTAACCTGTTTTTTTTTGGGTTTACAATACTCTTCTATTTTCAATGGGTGTTCCTCTTACCTTGAGAAATGTGTATAATGGAGTTTATTCCATCGATGAAAGGGTTATTATTATAAGCATCACAGCTGAGACAATGCAGATGCTTGCTTTAAATGTACCTCATAGGTGCAGTCTGTGGTCTGGTGGCCTTGCAGGTCATTGACCGAGGGTTTTGTAATCAAAGTGTCGGTTTAAGGTAGAAAATTTCAGAATTTTCCCCTTCACCCAGAAACACCATCTTTTGCTTATTTACTGTAGTCCTCAGTAAGGAGCCCGAGCATTCATGCAAGAACATTTCTTTAAAATTTACAGATCTTTATTGTAGATAATAAATACACCATACAACTAGACCTTCACTGCCCAAATGGCTTAGGACCATTTGGTCCCAAGCAGTTACCCAGAATGAATTAATAGCGCAACTACATATTTGTAACGTTAATTATACGCCACTTGTGAGAGAACCAGTGTTCAAAAAAAGAGGCAATGATTATATACAAATGAAGCATCTATGCACGTGACTGAGACCACAGAAAGAGGCTTACCTTGGCCTCTTCTTACATTGTGGACTGCTTATATCATTAGAGGGAAGAATGTTATACATGGCTTGCGTGAATGCGACAAATGATGATCATTATTTATTAGAAAAATACATCAAGAATCTGCAAAATATGCCACCTAAAACTGAGCGAGAATATTGCTCACAAAATTTATTCTTTTACAGTTCATTTTAAATTTGGTTGAACAAAATCAGCCAGAGAAACTTTCAGAAAGATCATATACTTGCGTTGCTAGTAGGAAGCAGCGTATCGCCAGTTTAGGATGACAGAGTCAAATTTTCCAGAATACCACACGGTGAGAAAGTATTAGATTAAGACCCGTTAGCCGAATGAGTGTCTGATGTTCGGTCATTACCAAAATGAAATGTTGCTTCGGTCGTTCGATTTGAAAAACAGAACTCGCTCTCTTTAAGGGCATTTGAAAGACGGCGCACCTGTGACGTTATGTGTTGATGCTGTCCATCTCGTACCACTGTGCGATGAAGCCCTGAAGCAACCATCCGGGATGAGCGACTTGGGAAAGCATTCTTTTGAAATTCGACAGCTTTACTGACTGATGTTACTGCGATTTAATCTCCTTAATAAGTTTCTTTTTATACTGCCAGACAGCCTTACGGCAAGAGGATATTGTGTATACGTTTATCCGCCCAGAAATCATAGTAAATATGCATCGTTTCCATTTCACTAGAATCAAATCCATTCGTAATCTGTTCATTTTAAAACAGTGATTTTCAACTTTCCACTGAAAATTACATTTAATTACTTTATGCATTGAAGTGTTATCTGGTTACACTATTCTCAAAGCGCTTGGTTTATTGATGTCCCCGAGATAGTTGAACGACAACCACAGCAACCACAGGTCAAGTTAAAGCGAGATATCGGTTAAAGCGCTCAGTTTACCAACCACACTGTTATTCTACACTACGGCGATATCAACTGAAATAGTAATACGTGACAGGAGAAGACATCTGATATACTGCAATCAAATCACTATTCGGGTATAAGCCAATTATATGCTTACATTTCACAAGCACAAATTGCTACTGCGAGCCCCTCTTGGACCAAATAAACTTACTTACCTTCCAGCGAGACTTGCGCTGCAGACTGTTCGGATTCATCAGCAGTTCTGACAAAGCACTGGTACATCCCTTTATCTTCCCTCTGCAGAGAAAATATCTGCAACGTCTTAGCACCACTAAGTTTAGTCCTCGAGGAAGCCATGATCGGTTTTAGGTCTTTGGTCCATACCACGGAGGTCACCTGATGACCTGTGATGTTGCACTGCAAAGTAACTCCAGCTCCCTCCTTCACCATCAGAGCTTGAGGACGAATAACGGATTTTAGAGGCTCTGAAGAAGATAAAAAAAGCAATTTTTAATTCGATTATCTATCTCAAATCAGTTTATAAAAATCTGCATTCTTCTATCGTTTTATTAATCAGACAGTTTGACAGATGATGTTTAAATACGACATTTTTCTCCATCCTTATCTCACAATTAAAATTTTAATTTTTAACTTTTCGCTTACATTGAGGTAGTTGGTGGATCACTTCCTTATCTAAGTGTTCGAAAGTAAAGCAATCCCAATTTTTTTGGACTCGAAGTCACTTAACACTTGCTTTTCTGTTAATTGTGTTAATGGAATAATTTTCAGATATCCGAATGAGATTTTTCGCTTTGTTTATTCCCTACTGTGTTCATTTTTACCGTTGTCCATTGATACGAACTTAAAAGTCTTTCAAGTAAAGGAAATAATTATAAGATCATCGCGGTAAGACATTTTAAAAGATATAAAAATTTCAGGGAACATTTTTAAGAAAAATTCATTCTGACTGCATATTTCTCTTTAAATTCGTATTCTTTTACGCTAATTCTTCCAACTTCCTGTAATGCAAACTTTCTTACTTAGTTAATCGATATTTTATATCAAGAAATGACAATAACACAGTATAAACAAGCGTCGTGAAGATGTAACCTCTTTCAGATGTTTTTTTTTTAACAATAACGTCTTGAATAAGAAAAGATCAAAATGTAAAATCTCGGCCTTCCAACAAAGACGAACATTTGCTTTAAGAACACCCGCATGAGTCGGCTTTTCATTTTAGTAGTCACAGCAATTGAGCAAGAAAGTAAATAACTTCTTTGCCCTGTATGTTGGTTCCTATAGGTCCAAATATGACATTGCGTTGCTTCACCGAATGAAAGTAGGTTTTTTTGATGTATTCTGTTGACCCTCCTTTGAATTGAAAATTGAACATCTTCCTAGATAAAGAAAATATTCTGAAGTTTTACTTTATAGAGTCCTCTATTATAAATACTCAGATTCTGGACTACTAAGTGAAATACTGCTCTTAATCGAATTAGAATATGCATTTGCTTCGAAATCGTTTTCATATCTATATTTTTCATGCTTGGGTGTAAAATAAATGTTAATAATCAGTTTTAAGCTTAGATAATCGGGATGACATTAGTTTTGGATTAACTCATCCGGGCAGCTTTATTTTCGGATTAAGATTAGATTGTTTACTGATGATTGTGTTGGATTTTTAATCAAAACTGTACAATTTAGGATTTGATGATCTGGGAGTAGATGCTGAGGACTATCTATCAGTATTTAATTTGTTCATGATTAGATTATTTAGGTTAATTAGTTGCAGATTACACGATCCAGGATTCCTTTGTGAGGGGCAAATATTATTATAATTAAATAATTAGGATTACTATAGGTCATGCAGATTAGATTAATCCATGATGATTAATTAGGATTAGATGAAGATTTGTCTATGGCGATTAATTTAGGATTACGTATTCAGGATAGTTCAGGAGCGTGTAATCAGGATTAGTTTAGGATCATGTAATCTGAAAGTAATTAACATAGATTAATTAATTTTAGATTACGAAATCAGGAGTCCTTTGTGATTACCAATTATTATTATAATTAACTAATTAGGATAACTTCAGGATTAGTAAAAGGGACTATAAAATCAAAAAATCAAATCAAAAGGGACTATAAAGCCGCCTAATAATCATAAATTATAGGAGAAAACCTCATACCTTTTTAGTAGGACTGATAAACGCTCAATCGCGAATGATTATATGAACCTACCCCCGTGCATAGTCATAAATAATTAAAATTAAAATATTTTAATTTGATTTATTTATGACTATACACGGGGGGTAGTTTCATATTATAATCATTCGCGATTGAACGTTGAGAGATTCGCAGTCCTACTAAAAAAAAGGTATGAGGTTTTCTCCTATAATTTTAGAATTAGGATTAGTATAGGTCATGTGAATTACATTCATTTATGATGATTAGTTAGGATTAAATGATCGTGATTAAATTTGTCCATGGCAATTACTTTAGTATTAAAATTCTAGATTAGGATTACATAATCGGGATTAGTTTAGAATTATATGATCATGATCATATAATCCTAAACTTATCTTAAAGTAATTAAAATAGGTTTGTTAATTTAGATTACACGATCAGGATTCTTTAGGATCTGATGATCAGGAAGTGGATGGTTATGACTATCTATCAGTATTTAAATGGTTTATGAGTAGATTACTTAGGTTAATTAGTTTCAGGTTATACGATCAAGATTTCTTGGTGAGTGCCCATTATTATCATATTACCAAATTAGAATTAGTTTAGGAATAGTTTAAGTCATGTGGATTAGATTAATTCATGGTGATTAGTTAGGATTAAATGATCATGATTAGATGTGTCCATGGCGATTAGTTTAGTATTAAATGTCTGGATTAGTTTAGGATTATATGATCAGGATCAGGTAATCTGAAAGTAATTAACATACGTTTGCTAATTTACATTACACGATCAGGATTCATTATTATTATGATTACCAAATCAGGATTAGTATAGATCATGCGGATTACATTCATTCATGACGATTAATTCGGTATTAAATTTCGGAACTAGTTTGGGATTAGGTAATCAGGATTAGTTTAGGATTAGGTAATCAGGATTGGTTTAGGATTACGTGATCAGGATCAGTTCAGGCGTACATGATCAGGATTTGTTAAGGATTGCGTGATCAGGATATGGATGGAATGTTAATAAGAAGATAAACTTTAAAATATTCTGTGTTTTTAATGAGGAGATCGCTAAACTTGAAATAATTAGCAACATTAAAGCACATTATAGTCTGTGGGAAATTGTATTTGCTTTTAAACAGGTTTGGAGGCTCAATAGCCTGAAGCAATTCTGCCAGACCGACGGAAAAGTAAGCATCATCATGTTTAAACGCTTTCATTTCGTTGCAGTTACTCTAAGGTCATTTCACATTAATGTCTCACTCTTTCCTTCCACCATAACACTGAGGAAAAGTGGCTCTTAATTGGACTAACTTATATTACGTTCATATAATGTTTGATGATAAATTGTTAAAGAAATCACGGAAATATTTAAGTGGTACTTTTTCATGAATTACCACTATTTCATAATTAGCTTTTAATAAATGTGTATATTAAACTAATTACTAACTTTTAAATGCATTAAAATGGAAATAATGCATATTATGTCGCATAAATCAAAACCCTGACCACATTTTATTAAAAATGCGTTCATTTATCTTTATCGAATGCTACTAAATCGGTAATCGCATCGATGCATTATAATATACCGAAATAATACGAAAGCGTCCGAAAGACATGTTGGAATGGGATTAACCTGAGCCCCATTTCAATAAAAGTGAATTACAACATTGCCAATACGAACCAAAGTTATCTTAACTGAACCGCATTTCATTAATAATTTCATTAAAGACAAACACATTGAAGCAATAAATAAACTGGGAATTTACCCAATAAAGAAGGACCATTTTATTAAAGTCTTAAAATTTTCCAAACTTACTATTCTAATTCCATCACTGAGCATCGTTTCCAAGACTCACTGGTCGTTCAATAGAAGCGATTGGCCATTAACTTCCCCTCTGATACAGTCCTTAATTCTTTGTTCTGAGCCTAGATAATTACCTATAATAGATGTCGCTAGAAAGCAGTCAGCCATTATTGTCATGAAACCAGTCATTTCACTCTCGCTCTATCATTGTTACGAACGCGGTAATCGCCAGATTCCAACGTGTCATTATGTATCTCCATGCTCCGAATAAATTAGCTGTCCGGGATTACGATTACTTGTCGTAAGCGACGGAGACTCGGTAGAATCAAACTGATTTCTGATAAGATTGGCAAGATTAAAGAAGATGAATATTCTCTTGGACGCAGCGAAGATATTGGCATCTGATGTGAATGGAAGATGGACGGTTTTGATTAAACATAAACTCTAAAAGTCTTTCACAGTGGGGAATACTCAGATAACAAACTTTTTGGTCTTACTTTGGCTTACGTCGCACACGAGACTGGGCTCCAAATGATGGAATAAATCTACTTGAAAAAAAAAAAAGATTTCTTGTAATCACACGGGAAGATGGAAGTTGTATTCGAATGTTTTATAGGAGAAATTATTTTGAGATATGAGTAAAGATTCGCGTGGCAAATAAACTTTCAGGATTGTTAGGAAAGAAAGTGTGGAGTAATTGGGATGAATATGGTGTACATTAACTGTGAGCACACTTAGAGAAATTGGGATGAAATAAAGAAAAACGGAAGGAAGAGAAAAGTGGAAAGATTGGAGAGAAAAATAAAAGTAGAAAGAAGGGAAAATGAGAGAGAAAAAAAGGATGCTAGCAAGTGTAGTGGTAAAAAAAGTAAGAAAGAAAGAAAGAAACAGACATGATTAAGACATGGGGATGAGAAAATATGATAGAAAAAAAAAAAGATGTGGCGAATGAAAAATGCTTTAAATTCAGGATTTGAATTAATCAAAGCGTTCTTTTTCAAATCAGGAATTAAAATAATCAAATAGTCCTTTTTCAAATCAGGGTTTAGATTAATCAAAGAATGCTTTAAAATCATGATTTGGACTAATCAAAGAGTCCTTTTTGAAATCAGGATTTGGATTAATCAAAGAGTCCTTTTTGAAATCAGGATTTGGATTAATCAAAAAGTTCTTTTCGAATCAGGATTTGGACTAATCAGAAGAGTCCTTTTCGAATCATGATTTGGATTAATCAAATATTCCTTTTAGTCATGATTTGGACTAATCAAATAGTCCTTTTTGAATCAGGATTTAGATTAATCACAAAGTCCTTTTCAAATCAGAATTTATATTAATCAAAGAGTGCTTTCATATCATTATTTGGACTAATCCAAGTGTAAATTTCCAAATCAGGACTTGGACTAATCCAAGTGTAAATTTCCAAATCAGGACTTGGACTAATCAAATAGTCCATTTTAATTAGAATTTGGATTAATCAAAGAGTTCTTTTCAAATTAGGATGTTAATTAACTAAAGATGACTTTAATCAAATTAAAACAAAAACATTTAAAATCGAATGCAGTATTCCTTTGAATGACATCATCCTTGGAATTGTATATTTAGGATCGCTCTGACTACAGCAGTGGGAGTCTAAGTGCACTTGTAGTTGTGAAATGAAGGGATATTAGCATCAATGGCATAGTTGTCATTCCTATGAGATCAGAAATGTGATGAAGGCTAAATTGGTTAGTTGCCCTATTACAGTTCTCTCTCTCTACCGTTATTGGAAAGGATCTGTTAGGAGTGCGCTAGTCAATATACGATAGGGTTTCAGTGCATAGTTGTAATAGTTGAACAGGATCTTTCAGATAACGTGCAATTAATTTTATGGCTTTGAAGTGAAGATTTACCTTGCCATTTCAGTTTCATATATAAAGTTAAGTACAAAGGGAACATATTTTATCGATAATATTGAAAATTTTTCCATGGATCTTCTCGGGCATTCAATAAACTGAGGGACAGAGCATGTTTATAGTTTAGTACATTTTGTGGTCAAAGTTACTTTCAATTGTATGATACTTATAACCAAATATAATGAGGAAAAGAAGTAATGCAAAATTAAGTTCCCTTTTTTCCTTTTATTTTAATTCTTCATCTCCCCTTCCCTCCATCTCTCCATTCTTTTCTTGAGAAAGTATCTAAAGCTGATATTCCTTAATGTTTGAAGAAACTGTATGCGTCGATATTTTCTTCACGTTTTTTTTCTGAGTTAAGAACATCCTGTCGGATCTTCAATGTATCTTTCCTTTAACACGCTTTTTCTTCATTCGCGTTGCGATTTTAAATCGCGCGATCAGCGTTTCTGTCTCGGTCTTTCATTATTCATTGAGTGGAACTTGGGCTAAACTGAAGGTGGCCACGGTTAGATTTTCGTAGTAAAAGCGCACATAACTCAATTTCATTTTATAAGCACTCTCTTTCAGAGAACAGGTAATTTTAAAAGAAAAAAGATTACTCTGTAAAATATGAAAAGGAAGGACGAACTAATTTAAAACGCGAAGTGTCCAGAAGTTGAAAGAAAAGTTCGAAGACTATTAAGGGAAATGTTTTCTTAATGTTACTCGAAGATAAGGCAAACAAATGGACGATGAAGATAACACAGCCAGCTAAAGTAGCTGTTTAAAGATTCTTATTTTAATCCTTGTTAGCAAATTTCTAAGGAAATTTTAGCCTAAGGCTGTTGAAACTCTCAAATATAAGTAGGAAAAATTTCATCGATAATTTAATAATATGAAAAGAATAATCCAAATTGAATTGGTATTCATAAACTAAAAACAATGGGGTGTTATTCAATTATGATAAAGCTAAAAATCTTAATTATATTTAACCAAGTTAGAGAATTCGTAAAATCAGTCAGTGTTTAAAATTTGTGGATTCGTATTCAGCTAATTTTTTTCTTAATACTTTATGCTAATAATAGTCCAAATTTTTGCACAGACTTCCAAGGTCAAAATGTCATTTGACACTTTTGTAGTATTTCACACAGTATCGAGGCATTTTGAATGAAATTTAAAACATCCTTTCTCTAAATATAACATTTAAAATTCTTTAAGAAGCATACATTCCTTACAGCAGTCTAATTCAATTTTTTAAAAGATGGTTCTTTAAAATTTCCTTGGAGACATTCAAAAGAAGAAAACGTTTACCTGAAACCAGCACTTGGAACTGGACTCTGTCTTCTCCCAGGCTATTATTGGCTACACAAGCATAAGTGCCGCTGTCTTGGCTTGTACTCTTCTCTATCACGAACGCCCTGCCCAAGAGCTGATAACGCTGGCCAAATAGCAATGGCTGTAATCGACCTCCTTCTTTTTTGTACCACCTGTAGCTAGGCACAGGATTTCCCTGTGCGACGCATAGCATTTCCGCAGTTTCGCCGACGGAGTATTTGATCTCTCGTCTTCCGCTCACTATCCTGGGAGGCGAAGTGGATGTTGGCTCTGGAAATGGAACAAATTACCACGTAGTACGAAAATAGCGAAGGAGAAAAGGGATGGACAGAAAGAGAGAGAGATGAAAAGTGACAGATAGTGTAAGTGTGTGGAAGAAGGTGAAGAAAAGCCTTCTTTTTTTTTCATATCTTAGCAACTCTAAAAGCATGGCTCGCTTTGACATTTTCGCACTGCGAAACTATGTACTCAAACTGGGAAAGAAGTTCGTAATTCATTTATGTATAGAAAAGAGTAACATTAAAGACTTTTCTCATAAATGCACAAAGGATTCTCACTAGCTCTTTGATGAAGGTCTATTCTTTAGCATGCACAGTTTTATATTCCTCACAAAGAGAGAGAGAGAGAAAGAAAGAGAAACAACTGAAATATTAATAGGCGCAACTTAGATAAATTCCTTAAAACACAAAGTTAGTTTCTAAGACTTCCTTTATTAGCTTTCCTTTTTGATAAGAAATAACGAAAGATCTTATTTTAAAAGCACTGGAGTTGATGGTATACCTATTTATACTCTAAGGCTACTAAGAGGTATATTCACGTGTATCGAGAAAGAGCGTGTAGTTGTGGTAGTCGTTGAGATAGGCTTTATGCTTTGTTGAGAAGGTTCGAACACGTCTGGACGTGTTGCTATAGCTTTTAACATCCAACCGATCTCCTTTCGTGCTCCTTCAGCATCCCCGAAATGATGAAGGTATATCACAGTTCGTATTTCGATTGATTAGTTTCACATTAGGCGTTTTAAATTTTCTAGACGCCCTAAGTTGTCTTCTTAATGCAATTCAGAAAATCGGATGCTTTACCACCACAAGTAGATCAGATTCTTTGTCCAAATAGCATCAAATAAGGACAGTAGTCTCCCTACTGATATAGCTCTGTGTCTCCTTTCCCTCAACTAAGAAAAGCCACGAAAAGAGAGAGATTTGATCATGTGGAAACCATGAAGCAAAATACGATGGTGCAGCTAGCAATCCCTTAAACTGCCACAATTATGGGTGGTTAGAGTAATAGCCTGAGCATTAGGAGGATTACGTATTGCTGCAGAAGGAGCACACTTCGAAAGAGATTAAGCCATGAGCCCTAAAAGTAAAATATTCGTTCAGCGTCAGTCTCGATACTTTTTGAAAAGACCTCGTAAAAGAGAATCATCTACTATACTTAATATGAATATATCTTTTCTTACCTGTTACCATGAGCTGTCCCCAGGTAGCACTGACAACCGCTTCTCTGTCCAATTTATCTCTACATATACAACGATATTTCCTCCTGTGATCCAATATACTAGAGTTTTCAATGAGAAGTGAGCCATCTTGTGTCACCCGCATTTTATCTAAGAAATAAACAAATGATATTTGAGGTCTAAAGCGCTTTTTAAGTAATGTATCATGAAAAGCTGTTCAATGGAGAAAATTGGATTGTGTGTGTAAATTATCGATACTAAGATTTAACTTCAATCAGTTTGTTATTCTAGCAATATTGTGCAATGGTAATGTTTCAAATCTGGCCTCTTCACCATCCATTGCTGAATTATAAGTCAGCGATAGTTCCTTGAATAACTAGCTGTGTATTTAATCAATGGTTGCTCGCATTTTTAAAACATTTCATTTACTGTTCAGAGCTGAATTTTTGCGTTTGTTTTATAATGTTCTAGTGCCTTTTTTAGTTCAGAAAACACTTTCTCGATAAATGAACAGCATGGCTATTGCAAGCAAGTTAATTTATCGATTGATGGAAATGAAACTGCTCCCTTATCTAGCGATGAAGATCTTCGAACCTTTCAGAACTTTCAAAAATTGATATTGATGGGGACGTTGGAAAATTCAGGAAGAAGGATGAAAGCGGGAGAAGCATTTCGTTTATGTAAACGGTGCCAAAATGATCGATGTCTATTCGCATCTTGGTACAGCAGTTCTTTGGGGGAGATAAATGTATGACGCTATTTTCGTAGGACATATATTTGGGGAATGTTTTATAGGGTAGGTGAGAACGACCTTTATTGATGCTTCGATTAAATCATTATCACTCTGTCGAGTTTCAGTTTGAGCTGTTTATTAGTTTTAGCCAGTGAGAATGTTATTTAAAAAGCTTTCTATCACCTATCCAGAGTGTTTGCGATAGCACAGTGGTTATAATCACCGTGCTTGTTACACCTGGTGAGAAAGACCTGAGTTCGAATCCCATCAATGATATGAGAAACATTTATGAGCTTTTTTCAGTCCGTGACTGATTTAATATACTCAGTACAGGAAAGAAAGGTTCCTTCCCCCGGAAATTCAGGTTTTTCGTCCAGAAAAAAAAAGCAAACCGACCAGAAAACACGCATAACTGACAGCCATATACACACACACGGGTATATGAGGTACTTCGGATGGCAGTAATATGACAGTTTTTACACTTATACAGAAGTATTTCAGTTTTTTTTTATTAATAATATTATTTAACTTGTAATTAATCAATATTGATTATGAAATCCTCATTAACGAATTTTAAAACAAATAAACGTAAACTTAAGATAATATCAAACAATAAATGCTGATATTGGCACCATCTATTGACAAAGAATTGAACTGGTCCATTAAAAACTATTCAGAACCTTAAAATGTGATTAAGAAGGGAAATTCAAACACAATATACAACGCAAAGACTGAGCAAGAGATAGAAACTCAGGCGACATGTGAAGCTGAACCAAAACAGATGCTTCTGCGTGAGTTACCTTATATATTTGATAAATTTAAGCTTTTGAATCACTTATTATTGTTGTAAAAGTTTCCATTCATTTCTTGAAGAGTACGACGAGATTTTATTAAACGCCACTTGTAGAGATAACTAAAAATTCCGCATGGCTTTTGTTATTCCTTTTCTTCCGACATCCCCCTGTCTTTCCCTCCCCATAATTGTAGCTGCGTGGGTGTGCTCTCTGTGGCTCTTTGATTATAAGGAATGGAGATTAGTGGTTGTCCTTGGTGACTCTTGGTTCTGTATGATTACAAACTAATGTCTGTATGTGGCACGCTCCGTTGGCTGCGTGTCCCACAAGGATTGTGGTGAGTTGCGATAAATCAAACCTACTTAATATTTGATTGGAATAGAAAGGCGGTCAATCGAATCTCCAACGCTAATCCCATCACCATCTTCAAATAGTGATAAGAGTGTCATCAAGTAATAGAAGAATGACCATTTTATTCATAATTAAATAGCTCTTAACAACGGGAAGCTGAATGCCATGCGTTTGTGTGGGCGTGTGCATCAAAAAATAACTCTTTCTCACTGATTTTCAAAGTTCTCTGTGCGGTTTATTTGTATTAAAATTAATTGCACAGTTTAATGACTTAAGGGAGTCTTTATACAGGTATTTGAAAGGTGTTTTTAGGATGATTAAGGATTTAGCATGACAAATGCATATGAGATGAAATGCCATTACGAATCTACAGCGTAATTTATTATAACTAAGGAATTTATAAAATAAAGTAATTTTAAAATATAAATATTTATAACGATATATTTCGGAACTAATTATTGACCTCTGCATAACTACGTATATTGAAAATTGTGTTTGGCAACGTAGTTATCGGTAGTCAATGATATTCTTGATAAAATTATACGATTATGTTTTAAATAAAACGTTAATTAAAACAAAAAAAAAGTTACTTTAGCTCTTTTTACACTCAGAAATCCAAATACCAATTCTGTTTTGATCACTCATCTGGTTTGTTTCTACGAGAAAAGTTTCTTAAAAAAACAGAAGGAAAAATAAGCTACCTTTATCTAGAATTATGGGATCGTTTTCATTTCTTCTCATGCCTAAGTACGCTATCAACTTGAAATTTCTCCTTAGTACCTTGAGCAGTGGAATTTCTAGAGATTTTGTTTGAACTAGAGCCGCATTAGGAATTCTCATAATTATCTAGCAAGCCTTCTTTGGAGCTTGACCTTTTTCCGTACGGCATTAGCACACAAAATGCGTGATTAGTGCCTGTGGGAGTTCTTGTGTAAGTGGTGTGCGCAGAGTTCTTTGGCAAAGAAACTCTAATCTGAAACAGTCGAGCTAGAAAACTGTGTTCATCAAAAGTTTGTTACACTTACTATATTCACTGTTCGTCGGAAGACCATATGGATAAGATTATAAAATGCTGCTTATAAAGATCGTGTCCTTTACAGAATTATATCTGAAATCCTGGAATATCTTAAGTTTCAAAAATTAGTAAAGGTCACTTACCACTGACGCAAAGGTGTACCTTATTGAAATTTAAATCTCTTCACTGAGCGATTTTTGGTACAGGGTGATTTTAAAAACTCGATAATTAAATAAAGAAAGTATACGAGTTACCAAATTACAAATATATCATCATAAAATATATAGTATGCCGTTTATTTTTTGAAGATGTCTTCGAGGTGACTTGCGGTTGTTTCCAATGATGGGGAGTAGCATCTCCAAAGGAATTTTGGCAGTTTATTTACAATTCGTTCAAACCACTTGTTGGAGCCTTGGAATTCAAGAAATGTCTCCATTCCTCGAGATAATATGGCTATGAAAAAGCAGTCGTACTGAATTCATTGACATCCTCGCAGTGCGAGACATCACTTCATCTTTGTGAAACCTGCTGGCCTCATTAAATCGAGGAACTAGTAGTTGGCTTATCAGTGGAAAAAGTTACGATTGTGTTAGCATAGCGGCCTGACGTCAGATTGTTACTCTTTTATCATCTTCAAGAAAAATATGGGCCCGTAATACCATGAGATGAAATTGCACACCACGCTGTTATCCGTCACTGTGCAATGGTTGCTGCTGGAAATTTCGATGGTTTCTTCGACCAATAGAATATGTTGTTTGTTCACAAAACGGTTTAGTGAAAGTGGGTTTCATCAGAGATCAGTAGATTGTGAACAAAGTCTTCATCAGACATCCATTGATTGCGAACAAAGTGTTCGTCTTGGTCCATTTCAGTTAGCATTTCTTGACCAAACTTTTTAACGGGTAAGGAGAGAGAGATCGCGAGATTTTAATTCTTTCAGTAAGGAAACTTAGGTCGCGATGCAATATTCATCTTATACTCCTATAGGAAGAGTTCTAAGGCTCTATGCCGACGTGCAGAATGCTTTTGACTCCGTGTGAGAGCGGTCCTGACAACTGCGACGTTTCTTGGTATGTGGACACTTCTTGTTTGACCGGAGGCTTCTTTTTTGAGAGCAGAAGCAGTTTCGTTAAATTTTCTTGCCCATATTTTAAGGACATGAGCAGACGGTACAGAATCTTGACGCTCAAGCTTAAATCGAAAACGGCATGAACGTCGAGCGGCCTCGTAACTGTGGTTGTTTTTGCAAAATGCCCTGATGGCAGAAGAACGTTGTGTGCCACCCCACTGTTCCATGGTTACTAAATGGTGTGATGTGGTGAAGAATATGTCGGATGACTTAATCCTTCCCATCACACCTAAAATAATAATTTAAAAAAATACAACAGCCTTTCCCAATGATTTGAGAACGAAGGCAGTCACTGTTTCTTTTCCCAGAAATAATCCAACAAAACTCTACAAATCTGGATCAGCTGTCTTCATCAGAACCTGCGACGGGCTTCCACCAGCAAGGCCGTCCTCATGCTTGAGCTTAGCGAAGTGGTCCCCACCTCCGTATATTCCAGGATTGTCCAGAGTTTGTTTCGAAGCAGTCCGGGAACCCGAGCGATAACATTCACGACAACAAGGCAAGTTCAACGACCTAATTAGTGAGGCCCACGCCACCAGTCACGTGAAAGAAGCCCCTATCGTAGACTGCTCCCAGTTTGTGTTGAATGTGAGTAACAAACGCTTGTCCGATGAACAGGTGAACTCCTCACCGTGAGGATGAAGTTCGCCGTTCTGCCCAAAAAACAAAACTATTATATTTAGGCCACCCTAATAATTAAATTCATCTGCCGTGCTGTGTATCTTATGTCTGTTAATTGCGTGTGTTCTATGGTCGATTTGTCTGTTTGCTGGACGAAAAACCCCAGTTTCTGGGGAAAAACCTTGCTATCTACGCCTGAGACCGACTAACTCAGCCACGGAGCGAAAGAAGCCCATTAAAGTACCTCGCGTTATCGACGGGATTCGAACCCGGGCCTTTTCCACCCGGTGTGGGGGAGGACGGTGACGCTACCACTGTGCTACCTGCACAGACCAGTTTTACGGTCTACCGAAGGTCCATAAACCAGATGTCCCCTTACGACCTATCGTCTCTTGCTGTGTCTCCCTGACATAAGAGTTGTCAGAGTTTGTCGCCAATCTTCTTTCACCTCTAGTAGGCAACACCGACAACACGATTTCGAACAGTGGAGAGTTCCTGCACCTGGTTTTCAGTCTTACCAATTCAGAAGATCAGATTATGGCCTCATTAGATGTGGTGCAACTATTCAAGTCGGTTGCCGTCCAACTAGCCATCACGTGCGCCAAACAACTTCTCGACAACGACCCCATTCTGAGCAGCAGAACTTCACTGTCAGCCAACGACGTATGCGCCGTCCTCAAGTTGTGCCTGATCGGTGGTGTTATCATGTTCAGTGAATCCCTATACTGTAAAATTCATGGTACGGCTATGGGTGCACCCACCCGTTAGCTCGGTCACAGCAAACCTTGCTAGGGAAGAGCTGGAGGGTCGCACGTTTGTGGATTTGCCAGATCTTTAGCCTTTTGGTGTCGCTATGTCGATGATACGTTTGTCGTCATTGCTCGCGGGTCAGGGGACCGACTATTGCGATACCTCACCGCTCTGTCACCCTTTATTCGATTCACCATTGAACTGGAGTCCGGCAGTACTCTTCCCTTTTTAGATACTCTTGTTCGGCGCGAGTTTATAAACTTCAGACCACCGCAAACCGATGTGTGCTGGCCAGTTCACCAACTATGTATATGTTGCTAAAAAAATTCAAAAATCAAAATGGCTGATTAAGTAAGAAACAGCGGCGATTCATGATAGAAAAACAGTCATAAACCATTTTCAGAGATGCATTTTTTCCATTCTGTCTTATGCCTCAGAAATCTGGTCTGGTGCTCCTCAAGTTACCGTCAAAAAATTCCATTCCTTTCCCTAGAGTATTGGGTTCTTAGATGGCTGAACAATAAACTTCGTTTTCCTCGTACAATATCCAGGCAACAAACAGCTGCCTGCCTGCAACCCAATAACTACATCCGAGAGCCAAATGTGATGTTCTGCAATATATATTTTTGATCATTATAATTCATATTCGTTGTTAATGTATATATAGAATATCCTATGTATTTTTTTATATATATTTGTCTCCTTTGTACTGAATTTATGCCCCTAGCCTAGTGCTGTGATGGGCTTGCTGTAGTTGCAATAAATGAATATTTATTTATTTATTAACTACCGGTCAGAACACGCTCACAGCCACCTTCTCGGTACTGCGCGAGCCCTACTAACCCGCGCCTGGACTCATTCCAGTTCATTGATGAAAGACTCGATGAGATTGTTAAAATAAAAGCAGATCTGGCTAGATGTGGCTGCGCTGTCAGTGCTCTAGATGGATGTGACCTGCACGCCTGTGACCGCGCAGCACACCCTAAGGCCCCCATTAGCGATGATGCCATCTCGACCGCCTTTATCCCCTACTACCCGAGCGTGTCGCAGCAGCTCTCTAAAATCCTCCAGGCCCACGGGATAAAGTGCTTGCAGCTACCAAAAGGAAGTTGCTGTCCCTCCTCTCGAGGGTAAAAAAAGCCGATTCTGTCACCCTTTTTCGTTGCGGTTCGGTGTACCGCATTTCCTGCCGTGACTGCACTGGCTGCTATGTTGGGAAGCTCCAAGATCGAATCTCTGAACATGAGAGAGCAATCCATTTCGCAAATTCACGACACTTGGCAATCGCGGAGCACTTCTGGTCTTCCCAGCACAACCTTGATCCGCACCGTGGCTTTGAAATTATAGGCGAATCCGGACACTACCGTCATCGCATCTGGTTGGAGTCGCTCCACATTTCCTGTTGTCGAGGCGCCTTTAATCGAAATAAAGGAGGAACGCATCCATCCCATCATGGAAGCAGTTATTCTCCAGAATGATAAGCGTTGGCACACGCTTCATACTCAAACGCTACAGTTACAGCCACAAACCTCTACTTCCAACAACTGATTGTTGCCTGCACCTGTGTCACGCGTCTCACCTCGCATGTCTACCATGGCTGAGCACCTGGTATTCTTTATTTTATAATAACGCTCATTCCCCAACTGAAGAAGGACTATGCAAGTCCGAAAGCTTTTGGTAGGTTTATTTATTTTGTTTACTTAACTTGTCTTTACTAGTATTAAAGGATTTTGTTATTCTTTTATATGATAAGCTCCACCCCTCCACCCCAGTACGACTGAAATATTCACATTTCAATCAATCTTATAATTACCATACACAGAAATACTATTTCAAAAAGATGATAAATACTAAAGGATGTACGTAGCAAGGCATTAAGATTAATATTATTTAAGAAAAACTAAATAACTTCTTTATGCCTATAAGTTACACGAGATTTTTATAACAATATAATAAATACATCTAAAAGCTTGTCTGAAAAAAAAAAAATGCTTATCCGGCACAGATATATTGACAGACAATCACAATTGCGTAAATTATGAAGGCCCATTTCGTATAAACTGATATATCATCTCGACTTAGCAGTACTAAGAGTGAGTTAATTATTTGGCATCATAGATTCAGTTAGTTGAAAACTCAATAAATTACTCCGAGCTAACAATGAATAATTTATTCTATTGCAGTACTTAGTTATTAATCATCAGCAATTATCGAGGAGAGTATGTTCTATTCAGAGTCTCAGTACCTTCAGTTTAGTCAATTAATTATATCCATCTCATAAATCAGTCAAATTCTTTGCCAAATGTGTGATTTACTTCCAATTTATCGGTAATAATCAAAATACAAGTATTCGTTAGAGAGAAAAAGAGTATTTAATAAAATAACGTTATATTGAGAGTGAGTAAAACTCTCGTTCAAAGCGCATGGGATTGATCATATTTATTGAGTTAAGTTCCACTCTCTTCTGTTGGACTCTTGCTTTTTAACTCCACTCGTTTTCTTATTAGCAACCGTGGAATCATGAAATGGTTGTACGCCCTCATAGGCTATCCTCTTTCAAGGTTTGCTGCTGCATTTTTCAAGGTGTCGAACCCACATTACCGATGTCCAAATGACAAACGCTTTCTGCGCGCCCAGCAATTCTTTCTCTAGTTTGTCTAATCTGCCGTGATCGGATCTTCTTCTCTTTTAGTTTTTTATATAAAAAAAGGGAAAAAACTAAATGTCACATGCTTCGAATAGCTCTGATTATTCAAAGCATGCACCAACTCAAAACGAAAAGGTTTTTGGATTATTGTAGAAGCGCCTCATTTTAAAATATGCAAAATTTATCTTTAATAAGTGTTACTCGTCTTTCTTCCATAATATTTAAAATAAGCTTGGATTCTTTATGTTAATTTTGAATACACAAAATTCACTTTCTTGATTATTATGTTTGTTAGATGAAGATAAGTTTAACAGCTTTTTTTTCTTCTCTAAGTGAAATATTGATAGTACAATAAACTGAAAAATGCGATTTTTTTTAACAAAAACCGGCATAATTTTGTAAAATATATATTTTTTAAATCCTGCATAGTTTATAAAAAAAATCAGCAATCGAATTTGTCTTTAAGAATCGGTTAATGCAAAAAAGGAAGGACATTAAAAACAGTAATAAGAATAATAAGTAGAAAAGAAGAACATGCATAAGTATAGAAGACAATCTAAGGTTCGGTCGAAGACCTGCCAAAGATAGAACTTCCAGCACAAGGAGCTTGAGCTCTGTAGAATCACATATTGCACAAGGAGCTGGTGAAGTTCTTCTAGAATCGCGAACTGCACAAAGAGCTGATGGAGTTCTTATAGAATCATGAATCAGTACAAGGAACTGGAACCCTTCAGGGTCTGAAATCGAAGGTGCCCGTGACAGTAACAACAATGCTGACAGCACCATGAAAAATGCCAAGGGTCATCAAGAGAAATTATTGATACCGCACACATCTTCCATATTCGCATTGGTAGCTGATTTTAGAGCAACCAGATCCTCATCTGTAGATCGCAAGCGTCTGATCTACCGCAGTGTCATACTCCACTGCGAGGGACCCTCAGTTTTCCCAAAAGAATAGACCTACTTTACAGATATAAATAAGTTAATGCTTAACACCCCACTGTCATATGTTGTGAAAGAATCTGTTGGGGCTTTCCAGCAGGGCATCTGTGTGCGGTTGTGCAGTCTCGCAACGTGCATACTGGAATCCATTTACGTTGCCACAGGAGGCTTTGCCACTAATTATAACTCCTAAAGACTCTTAGTCCTTAAGTAATTCCTAAAAACCCTTTGTTCTTAAGTTTAACCCTGCACATTTAGTTTATATTCGTGTGGTATTTCATTATGATTCACGTCCTATAAAAACGTGGATGTGAAGCGATCAACAATCAAAATGGCTGGAGGTAAAAAAGGACTTGAATTATTCCTTTGATAATAGACTTTTTATTTAATTAATTCGGAGCGAGCTTTGTTTAATACAAAATATCCCATTTCTTCAATCATTTAGTTAGCGAGTAGCAGAAAAATCTGTGCGATATATGTCACTGTTAAAGAAACACAACTTTCTATCCATTCCAATTTTAAACCGTTAGCAAGAGCGAGTTTAATGTACAGCATGTTAAATGGGATGCAGCGAGTTGCTTTTCGTGGCATATTTACAAGGCAGCTAGAAAAAGAAGCAAGAAAGTACTGAATGAAGGTTTGTTGGAGTGTCTTGTAAGAGAGAAAGAAAAAAATGATATACCTAATATAAAATAAAAAAAAGAAGAGCTGCATATCTTTACATTTTGGGTACTTCACACGTACACAAAGAGGAAGAAAACGTGAAAAGCATTTCATCGCTTATCTGTAGACCCTCGCGCTGTAGAATATGGCTGAAGCAGTTCTCCGAGGACTAATAGCGAAAGCAGTCAGCATTCCTGCACAGAATTATGTGTGGCAATAAATCATATTAATATTCCCATCCGGATTCAGCCTGCATGGATTCTCTGCTTGCTTGCCGAAGTAGCTGGGATTTAATTCCTATTGAGAGGAAAACCTTCCCTCCCTAACTAACGCTTTCGCTCACTATCCAGTTACTCCATCGTAAAATTTTACACCGGGGACTCCTGATGACAAACCGACCGCAGAGTGCACACACATACGCGTGCGATGCTCACCGATAAAGTTAAGGAAATAGCACATTAGAGATGGCTAATGAGATTTGGATTAAAATATCCCTGAGAACGATCCTGGATTGGCAAGGGGGAATCCAGGCCGTGACACGCAATTTGAGTTAATGCGCCTAAGAAGGCAGAAAAAGAATATTCGTATTCCTTAGTACGAACCTTGACAGCTATTAGTTTTCTGGTAGTTCGTGGAGCTCGTTCTGTTTCTCGCTCTATTCGGGTTTCCAATTATTCTCTTCCATTAATAGTTTATGCGGCTGTCTCCCATATAAGATTATACCAAACGTAGGCGGCAGTGCATCAAAAAGCAAATGATGCAATGGGGTTAATTAAGGACATTAAGGAAGGGCGGGCGGTCAGAAAATTATTGATTACATTTCGTAGTGTTCGTTGGTTAATGTAGGAGGTCGATCTAATGAAGAGAGAGCATGTAGAACACTGCCACAAGTTACTCTGTAAAGACACAATGGCTAGTGAACAATACTAGATGAATGGAAGAATTAAGAAGAGTTATAATCAACTCCCAGCGGGTTACTGGAAACTTTCTTAGAATTTGTAAATTCTCATGGCGAGAATTAAAGACTAGTGGAAAGTTTTCTTGTGGGTTTTTGATGGTTGCGGATATTTTTGCAGATTTTTCTGTATTTAGCGAGGACATAAGACCTTAAAGTACAGAGATTTATATGAAATATGATCCCTGATCTACAATGGTGGAGAATTTAACTGTTTCGACATAATCGATAATTAGTTGAGTTACTATGGCAGTGTTAATGTATGCAGCATTTACGAACTGGTATTTTTCCAATATAGGAATTATTTTTGGGCGCATCAACGGCTTAAACCATATTGAAACATGGTGTACGAGTACGTGTTCAAGGGCCAATTTGCATGTTGTGAGGTTTTACCAATGTGGGAAAGCATCCACTGTGATTTTTTGCAGTTTCTATGAGGAATGATGATACCTTACCATTAATGATGATACCTTACCATTGCCTTATCATTAATATCCGGACACCTGCCTTTAAACAAAAAAAAAAAGAGCTTTTATTATGTCATTTAATATTTTTGTGCTGAAACCTTTTGCTTTTATTACGGCCTTCAATCTTCGCGGGATACTCTCAACCAGCTTTTTATAAATGTCAGGTGATATGTTCCTCAACTCGGCCTTTAACGCAGCCACCAGTTCGGCCCTGTTCTTTGGGCGATCTCGACGTGCACGTACCGGACGATCCAATACATCCCAAAGATGCTCGATTGGGTTCAGATCAGCCTCTGGGCTGACCAATCCAACTTTTCCACACTCATGTCCTCAAGACACTCTGGTACGACCCCAGCAGTATGGCATGGTGCGTTATTTTGCTGATACAGGTATGGGCCTTCCCCGAAGTATTGCCATAATGTTGGAAGTGAACAATTGTCCAGGCTGTCCTGATATTGCGCAGAATTCATGGTTTTGTTGATAACGATTAATGGGCCCAAGCCAAACCATGAAAGGAGCCCCATACCATGACACTGCCTCCATAAAACTTTATTGTTGGGAAGATACAATCAGGAAGGAACTGTTCCCCTAGCATTCACCACACCCAGGAATGGCCATCAGACTGGTAGAGTGCGAGCCTCAACTCGTCTGTCCACAGGACTGTTTTCACTGCTTTACAGCCCAGGATTCGCGCTCCTTGCACCATGAAGCTCGAATCTTCGTCGTCTAGCATTTGTTGAGGTGATCAATTCTGTTGAAGTAATTTATTGACCGTGTCATCTTGCATGTTCACTTTTGCAATTGTCTGTTCGAAGTCCAGTGTGCACTGTGACGTGTTGCATGAATAGGACCTGTTTCCTCATCCATGGAGGAGTGTCTGGATATTAATGGTAGGGCAGTGTAAGGTATTCACCTAATACAGACGGTTACTCTTAAATAAGAAATTTTAATCTAAGAATTTGGAAGAAGATCCTTACAACTGGTGAACCGAAATGGGAGTAAATCTGTCCAACTCAATAAATTTCTTACAGATGGCTTCAGCGCGTCAAGATTTTTGAAATTCTTACAAAACCTCTTTATAAAAAATATATATATAAGCTTCAAAACTTATTATTAACAACTTGTAGTTGTGTTAGCCAGAATAATACATAACAAAACAGAACAATTCATAACAAATGCATTAAAAAAATTCAGAAAATGAAAGCAGTCTGTGTTCATTGCGGTTTGGTGAATTCGTGTGTATTGCCATATGGGATACAGTATTTATAAATAAAATAATTCTGTGTGTGATGGTTATTCAGTAAAATATCCAACGAGAGCAAAACGTATTTCCTGTTTTACAGCGAGGATTTTTCTTTTATTTTAACAGTAAAGAAAAAGAAATCGAAGGTTGTTTAAAGCTTCATTCAATTGAGGGGTAAACACCTGTTAGTGCTGACGTATTGGAATAACAAATGTTTGCTGTAACGATCACCAGAGGAAGATGAAAGTCAAAACAGATTCTTAATATAATCAATCACTTCTTGACTCCAGAATAAAATGGAACAGAACGCCAACTCTCGAAGGGCTACAATAATACGACTGCTTATGTTGTAGCACAGCCTTTCCAGTGATAGCAAATATCAAAATCTACGTCAGATTACCACTACAGAACTATCGCAAAGATATATTACTCGCACGCTCAAATGATATGCTTCTCAAAAAAAAATCTTCTGTAGAGCCAAAATTGCTTTGTTAACATCCGAAATTTCCCATCTTGGTACTTTTATTTTCCACTAACCTCTTGCATATTTCAGTAATGCTACGGGATTTTTGTTTTTATTTACAAGAGTTGTTATCCCCTGTGTACACTCCACACCAAATATTGTAACAAGTTTAAAGAATCCAGTCAGTTGGCCAGCCAACGCTAGTTTCTCTTTAAAAATTACTGAGGTCTTACTGTATACATTTATCTTCAGTTATTTCTAGCCTAATATCCAAAAATGGAAAGTGAGCTTGCAGATTTTATAAGACCTCTTTCTGTAACCGTTTATTTTGGCGATAAGAAACATTACCAATCTCCTTGCATTTCAATTAAGTTATTCTGACTTAATACCTCGTAAGGCCACCTTTTGCTAGTAATACAGCCTGCACACCTCTTGGTATGAGACTCCACAAGGTGT
Organism: Mastigoproctus giganteus; assembly: GCF_048544385.1. NCBI lineage: Eukaryota > Metazoa > Arthropoda > Arachnida > Uropygi > Thelyphonidae > Mastigoproctus > Mastigoproctus giganteus. Next base: position 68,983,663 of record NC_143580.1, read on the forward strand.
CCTGTGGAAGTGCTATCCATGCTTTGCACAATGTATCCGGTAATGACCACAGATTTTCAGGTGGATGGTCGCAGCATCGAATGTACTTTTCCAGTAGGTCTCAAGCATGCTCAATTGGGTTGAGATTGGTGAGCTGGGCAGCGATGGTACAACGGATAAGTCACTGTTATCTTCTTGAAACCAGTTAGGAATCTGCCAGGCCTTGTGACATGGGGCGCTGTCTAGTTGATAGACGCCGGAGTTGTCTAGTATATGTTATCATGAAGGAATGTACTTGAGTCGAAGAGGATAGAGAGGTAGGCGTTTTCATCCAGCCTTTTGTTAACGTTGATTAGAATGCCCAAGGTGTGCCATCAGAATAGTTCCCAATCTGCAACACCACTACCACCACCTCCATCCTGCCGAACCAACAGTGCATTCAGGTGCTAAGGCCTCATGTTGCTTTCTCTAAATGCAGATACACTCATCATGAGTTGGAAACGGGATTTGACGGGCCAGGCGACAAATTTCCACTTATTAGTGCAATTTCTTCTGTCTCGTTGTGAGTCATAACGTTTGACGACTCATAGCCTGTACGAGCTAATGTCTGGCGCATAATCCATGTGGATATTAGTCTTGCTATTACCAAGTTGTACTGAATGGTTATTTGGGTCACTGTGCTACTTCTCTGTTTTGTTACGAGAAGAGACATACGACGCTCACCACGCGCATTAACCACACGTGACTGTCCCACGTGTGATCTTTGACTGGTTGTTCGACCGTTGTTAAGGCAATCACGGTAGACTCGAGACACCCGTCACAGAACGGAAGCACTCAACTACGTTGGATATTTTTAAGATGCTTGCACCTGCATGTCTTGCCTCCACAATCATTCCATGTTCGAAGTCAGAAGGATCTCAACGAAGACCAATTCTTCATGTGCCCTCGTGGGTAGCACAGTTGGTAAAATCGCCGTCCATCCCAAAACACCAGGTAGAAAAGGCCTGAGTTCGATTTCCATTGATGACTTGGGGAGTTTTTATGGGCTGTTTTCACAACGTTGCTGAGTTAGTCGGTCTCAGGCGAAGGTAGCATGTTTTTTTTTTCTCCCAGAAACTCTGATTTTTCGTCCGGCAAAACAGCAATTTGAACACAGAACACGCACAATTTACAGACATTATATATATATTTCGCAATATAGCCTAATTTGTTAATGCGCCTAGAACCCTGCGACCACCAACCTTCTTCCTTGAGGACACTTAGAAAGCTACGAGCTACAATCTTATTTCAGCCGTTTCCGACTTTGAACCTTCATCATCGCCATAGACCAGTCATCTTCCATACGGGGATATTGTAATGCCAAGAGAACTCAACTATACGCATCTATATCACCTTAAATTTTCCAAGCTGTCAGCTTAACTGTCTCGGAGGTAACTTATTCCGATAATTAACAACTGCATGGTTAAAAACAAAAAGAAAAAAAAAACCTCCAACGATACGGTCTATATATTTTCCTTCGTAATTTGAATGTATGTCACCTAGCTCTAGAAACTTCAGGCAGGTGCCTCTCTAAGGTGTTTAGTTATCAGGCTCTGTTATCCACATATTGGAAGTCCTCCTTAATATGGATCCTTTCTCAATCTCACCAAGAGGGTTGTTTGGAACCAGGGGTTATTATTTGAGCCAGTGACCGCTGAATACGATTGACAATTGTATTTATGATTTCTGTAAACTCCTCTTACTTGGTGGATGTGTAGGAGTATAAACAAGAACATTTAACAAGATTTTTCGTTTACAAAACTGTGCTGTGTATCCATCATTAGACTTCTGTTTCCATCTAAAAGTACGGTGTTTGAATATGCTTTTAGATACAAATAGCATTCAATATTGCATAATATTCTTAAGAAAGGTATGCGGTATGATTCATCGACTGGCACAGCCATTATTATTGTTATTCTTCACATTGTGACGAAAACAGCAGGGTTAGAATCCAGTTTAGGCAATAGGAATTTTTATTATCTTTTTCCTATCGCGTCTCCCCATGAAATTGAGATTTTTCATCCGATACTGCTGGTGTTTCTCAAAGGGGCCACGGATTGCATTGTTCAGAAATGGTCGACAGTTGTTTGATATGAAGGGGGAGTTACCTTCATCTGTTGTCCCATGAAATTCCATTGTATTCTCTTTGTGACACATTTTTTAATGAGAATCCCAAATATGTTCCAGAAGACGGAAGTTGAATGAATAAATGAGGAAGAAGGAAAGTTGGTCTGTGAGTTTGAGGTTGGACAGTAATGTTGACTGGTTGCGGCGCGTGTTCGGATTGGTTAGAAAGAGAGAGCGGGAGTTATAGAAGCCATTTCAGAAGAACAGTGCCCATGGAAGTTTCTATAACAAAAGCATGCGACAGAAGCAGAACGTCTATGAGACGGAGAGTGGAGAGACTCTGTTAGAGATGAATCATTAATTAACCTAACTGCCCTCTTTTGAATAAAATCTAGAAACCTGAGAGAGGTTTTGGGGACACCGCCCCAGATGTGGGCGTGCTATTCCATGGTAGGGCGAATTTACGATTTGTACAGAAAACTCTGCATCTAAACCCAGTTTTTTAGATGCTGAGGAAGCAGTATTTGTGATGTGCTTAAGCCAAGAGTGATTAGAAGTCAGGATAATCCCCAATAGAGATATATGATCTTGCCTAGGAATTATAGTGTCATCGAGGATAAGCATAGGAGCAGAAGAATCCTTTTTGCGAGATATAAAACACAGGACTGAGTTTTAGAAGGATTGAAATCAACTAAGTTATCTTTGCCCTACTGGAAAATTACCTGGAGATGGCATTTAAGGAATTGGTAGTGGATATTCGAGAAGTTAAAGCTGTTTGAGCAGGGCAAGTTTCTCAAACTGGAAAGTGGAATGCAACGTGCTATCACCAGCAAAACTATGAATAGGATTTCCGGTCAATCGAAGGTCGTTAATATACAAGGGGAAAAAGTGGGAGAAAGAATCGAACCTTGGGCAAGACCAGCATAAGAGGAGAAGTTAAAAGACAGAGAGCCATCGTCCATCACCCGCCGTGAGCGGCCACAGAGAAAACTGAATACCCAATTACAAAAAGCAGTCGGAAAACCATAAGATGGAAGCATATTTAGAAAACCTTTACTCCAAACACGATCAAAAGCCTTTGAAATGGCAAGAGCAACTGCTTGGTTTCACAAAACTTTTCTATTTAATTTGTCCACAGGTGGATAACATAAGCCAGAAAATCAGTAGTGGATCGACATTGACGGAATCCATGTCGGCGATCATTGATCAGATGGAAATTTTCTAGATAGGAGTTGGCGTTTAATTGATTGCTCCATTACTTTAGAAAGAGTAGAAGTAAGTGCAATGAAACATAATTAGATCGGACGGATTTGTCACCCGTACAATAATCATATAATTTCTTTCTGTTTCCTAACTGTATGTCCACTTAATTGATCACAATCCATGCGACCATAGGCATCGTCAAAGCGTTAGGGAGTACTCCTGCAGAAACAGCAGTAGAAATTCAACACAAGACTGCTAATATTCTGAAATCTGTTCGATTCTACAGGTTCAGTCTTGACTGGGAGCAACTAACAGCGTTGAGGACAATCACTCAGGATCCTGATTTATTGGTTCTGACAGCCGACAAGGGGCAGAGACCGGTGGTCCTAAATAAAACAGATGACACTAACAAAGCTTTGGAATTGTTGCAGATAGCAGCACTTATAAATTTCTCTGGTCATCGTGGAAACTATAGCTAACGATCTTTGGATAAAGTGGTTTAAAGTGGAAAATGCATGCTACAAGGAGCTTTTGATTAATTCGATTTTCTGTGGTCGAACAAGAAATCTGTTTCAAATCTTAGCTGGTAAATAAAGGAGGGTATAAGTTGGAATCAGAAATTCTTTTCCCCTTCATCTAATACTGTTATAGCCTGTATCCGTTTTTATCCGGGGCGGCCAAACAGTCTATCCATTTACGGACTTTGTAACAAATTCAACCAGACAGGGTTTATCGTTAATGTACCAAAGAGTGGTCAACCAATAGCTGTTATTACCCCTGAAAACAAAATTTTAGTGATATAAGTATCCTTGTAAAGTCCAAAAAAACAATCAAGTGTGTTTCTGAAGAGCTAGAAACATTCATTTAGGCATTGTTCCAGTTAATGGAAATTTGAAGCCGTATGGACCAAGACTGATACACCATTTGTTATAAGATGAACCAGATCGAGGTTTGCATTTCTAATAAACCATACTAAATTCATTAAGACAGCAGTGTGCTCTTTGAGAAGACTATCGGATCCAACGAAGCGTGCTTCGCATTGTCTGGCCAAGTCAGCATGCGCAACTGTGTTCTGGTCGTCCGCAGATCTCCACCTTACAACGAAAGAAAAGATAAACGAACCATATGCTACAGTTTGCAGTAGAATTTCATGTTTTTGAAATTATTGGACCTGTGTTTTTCGATAAACAGTCTCTCTGAAGATGATGAGGACATCATCATATCACAATTCCTCCAGCAACTTAATTATGCAGAATTGTTCTTCCAGCAGAAAGGTACCTCACTTATTAAGCTCAAGTCGTGACTTGTCGTAATAGATCAAGAATTTCATAAATAGTAGATAGTTTGGCGAGGGCTAATCTAATAGCCATCAGAACGTACGCTCATGGAATCTTTCTTTTGGGACTTCATTAAGGAAAGGATGTAGGACTGGAAACCTCGTCGTACCATTTACGATCTCAGACGCTTCACTCATGTCTTTTAGAAGTGGAGGCAAACAAAGATCTTTGTGCCAAAGTGTGTTGTAGTTTGGCAGACAGAGTCCAGCAGTGTGCGGATGAGGATGAAAATTTCGATCAGCTGCTGGCTTGAGCCATTATATATACACAACAAAAGGCCAAAAATTAATAGAAGCGGTGGAGCTCAAATCCAGTGATTTTCTTTATGTTAGAATTCCCTTTAGTTATTTATAGAAACAAAATGGGCCCAATATGAAAAATTATGATTATTTTTGTCATCACATAAATCATGTTTCGCCCATAGGTTATGAATAACGTTATTATATACATCGTGTGTTTCTTAAATCCAATTATCAATCCTGAGGAATCAGCTGACTTATTTATATTTAAAGCAATACCTTGTACATGGGCTAAGATTTAATGGTATTTAAAATTGAAGTATTTGTTTGTCTCTCTGTATCCCTAGTACGTTTGCCCTCCTGGATAGCGCAGTTTCTATCATCACTGTCCTCCCCACACAGGGTGGAAAAGACTTAAGTTCGAATCCCGTCAATGACACCAGTGTCTGAGTTAGTCGATCTCAGGCGAAGGTAGCATGGTTTTCCTCCTGGAAACTTGGATTTTTATCAAACATAAAAGCAGAAATCGTTCACAGAACACGCGCAATATGGCCTAAGTTGCTCATACGCCAAAAAAATAACACTAATATATCTAGCACGTGTATATGTGGTAGCTTTATTGGACAAGATGCATATTAGCAGTCAGAATTCTTATTCGCTTACGATTTACATCAACAAGAGGTTAAATCAAGTTATGTCTTCAAGCTAAGTGTAGGGGCAACTTGATTTTTCCCTGCAGCAGTGTGCGTTACTAATGTTGCCTTCCCTTGCTTGGTTCTGCCACTAAATGTGTAATGACCAAATCTTTACAATAACCTTATTGTCGAAGTGTGCTCAGCAAATTAATGATGAAGTGGCAAATTATCGAGTGCACGTACGTATTATGTAATTGGCCGTAAATGGTCTTGGATGGGAATATTGAGCTGCGTTTGATGGTTGTGCATTATTCATTTTGACGAGAAAACTTGCAGTTTATGTAAATACACGAGGGCACATTTGAGTCACAATTAATTACTTGGAGACAAATTATGTGAAATTGGTCTCATCTATTGTAGTTTTCTGGCAGTGTCTATTACACTGGGTCAATTATCTCTCGATGTTCTAAATGATGTACGCTGTTTAAACATAAGTAATGGCCTTCTAAGAGTGATCCCATTAGCGAAACGCGATATCACAAGCAGTCACCCGCTGCAAGAAACCACATTCCGTTGATTTTGGGGCGAAAGAGGAATACTTTTTAACCCGAATTGTAACATGAGGCTTTCGTAATTATGGAGCCCAAGGAACGGCATAAACTGTATTGATGATCGATTATTTCAGTGACAAGTAACAGTTGATCGATACAATCCCTGATAACAGTGGTGGGTTCGCCACTTTTGGATGGGTCTGGGTTCGATTCCTGTCGACGACTAACACACTGTAGTTAGTTGTCGACAGTAGGAGTGGTTTGCATTCTTGCCTACTTGTAATCCTTTTTATATATGCGTGCCACTCGCCATCCTGTTCTATCATTTCCTCTCTTTCCGATATAATAATAGAACCATGAATTGCGGAAGAAGGTTAAAGGATTTGTCATTCTTAATCCACGTCTCATCAAGTTAGATGAAGTCAAATTTGCCTTCTAGGGGTATACATTGAAGGGTAAATATTTTGTTCACCGTGCTCTTGATATTTTGGAAATGGCAGCTGAGTTGGGTCTCCTACATGATTCCTATACGCTGTAGATTGATTGCTATTGTTCTGTATGTGACAAATTTGGTTCTCTTGCTGTACAGACGACCTATACTCGTGGATACCACAGTGTTTATACTTATGGTCCTTCCACATCAGGTGTAAAAGGTTCCGGTTCGAATTCCGTCAATGACGCGAGGAACTTTAATAAACCATTTTACTCCGTTGCTGAGTTAGTCGGTTTCAAGCGAGGATAGCAAGGTTTCTTCTATCTTGGAAGTCTTGTTTCTGAATGAGGTTGTTCTCAAGTAACTTTTATATGACTCTTTGTGTAGATGATCTTTCGCTAAATGGCTTGGCAAGCGTAGTTGGTTGTTGTCAATCATTCGGATCCCCAATAAAGTTCCTTGGAGACAGGAATTGGTTCTGACCAAAAGAAGAATAACAAGGATCAATTATTTTTATCTGACGCACTTCTTTTTGCAGGTCAACTTCATCACAATTTTTTTTTATCTGGTTGGCTTGTATCCCGGGACTCAACCTTGAGACAAATGCCAGGTTTCTTGTAGATGGCAGCCAGTTTTTGCTTTGCTGCTGGAACACTTGAATGGACAATTTAATCTACTTATGTGTATTATTTCCATGTGTGTGCTTTCTGATCAGTCTGCTTGTTTTCCTGGACGAAAAACCCGATTATTAAATTTCTCTACTTTGCTTAATACGTCAGTTACTGAGTTATTTTAAATAAATTTCAGAATAACTTAAATTCCAAGATTTAATGGTTCAACCAGTTAATGCAAAGTAAAACGCCTTTCTCTTCCTCTCTTGTCGACCAGAGAAGATTCTTTAATAAGGCTTGTAGATCAGTACACGGAAAATTGAAATAATTTTATTAGTAACAATTCATTAAATTAATTTTAATTTCATCGCAATACTGGACTAAACTATTCAGCAGGATGTTGTAGTTTAGGCGCATCAGTGACTTAGATCACATTGCGTAGCTGCATATTACCTCTGTAGAAATGTATATTGTGAGATGTAAATCTTACAATATAGCCTTAGAAGATAGCCTGGAGAGCCTAAGATGGAAGCGTGAAACCTCCCTGGAGAAGAAGAGCAAAAGACAGAAGTAGGTGAGCGATATATTAAGTACGCTAAGTTAACAAGAAGGACTTTTAGTGAAATAGTAGGGTGATTAATGAAAGGGGATAGCAAGTTAAAGATAAATTATCTCTGAGGTAGATATACTAACAGAGTTTATTATGTTAAAAAGAGTTAATGTATAATGCAAAGGAAACGAAGAAATGAGTAATTGATGAAATTGATACGAAAAGCTGTAAAGTGTATAAAGAAGGATTCTGAATATGTTTTAAATGATAGATAATTAAGTTATATGAGCAACTCTGAACATAGTGTTTTAATTGATGAAGATTTGTGTATAATTGGTTTATCTGAATGATTAGAAACAAAGAGAGAAATTAGGATACCGAAGATTGGTTTACAAGTATATTATAGCAATGTGGTGAGAACAAAGAGCTGAATGATGAATGTAGCATATTTGATGATTACTATATGAAACAGAATTGTATCCAGGAGTAAAGGAAATATGTATAGTGAATGTATAAGACAAGAAGAATGAATCAGATTAACTAGTGAAGGGAAACTGTAATAAGAATAATATATGCAAGGTATCTCTAATTTAACTTTGTATGTCATGTTATATGCTATTTAGTTCAGTTGAATATTATGTTGTATATATGTATGTAATAAATTTCATGTTTTATTTTCACTTTGAGTCCTGTTATTCTAAATAACACACACCTTGCTTGCTTAAGTGTTTGCTCTCCCACAATTTGGCGAGAGAATCCTGGACACTGATTATGGGGAAACAAAAGAAATTACCCTCAAGATCTTGAGAATCTTCTGTGAGATATAATAAGAAGAAATAATAACTAAATATACTCCCCCACAATATATTCACATGCGATTTTCATGTTGTGAGGACTGAAAAACTTGGAAAAACTAACAAAGGAAACTTTACACCCTTCGCCTTAGATTGGCTAACTACAGCCTGGATTGAAGAACCCTTTAGACATTTCTCTAGTCATTGATAGGACACGAAGTCAGACCTCTCCAAACAAGTGACGAAACCGCTATATTGTCACGGAAGACGTAATTCTTTGAGGGTAGCACAGTGGTTCTAATCACTGTCCTCCACACACCGGGTGGAAAAGGTCTGAGTTCGAATCCCCTGTATGAGACTATGAAGTTTTATGGACTTTATTTACAATGTGTGTATTAGGTGACTTTATTTACAATGTGGCTGAATTAGTCTGCCTGAGGCGAAGATTTCATGGTTTCATCCCTCCCGGAAACTCGGGTTTTTCGTTCAGCAAACAGCAAACTGGCTTTGGAATATATACAGTTACAGAGACAGTATACACGTACCTAACTCTGACCCACGGAAGATGTGTTCAGCTTGCTATTAATAAAGTTATCAAGATATCGAAGTGGCAGTCATATCCATTGGTCGACTAGAGTACTTTTAAGGTTTTAGAGAGATTGTATGAAGGTAGCTGGAGGATTACAGCATGTCTTTCCATGAGCGTTCCATGTATACTCTATACGATGGGTGTTGGGGGATTTCGGTAGCTGCGCGATACAGATAATGGTCTTCATCTTCAGATAGCGGTCATTCAGTTATGAATTATGTGAATAGTTAACTTTCATCCTGAAAGATGAAGTTGTTTCCTATTACACCTGCATAAGATCTCACATGAGGATCCAGGATATTATCGCTCTACCCCTGTGCAGTCATTGTGCTCCTTGAAAGCAAATGCAAGTTAATATATCTACCCAAACCAATACACTAATTTCTCTCCCGAGCGAACGTTCAGTGATGTTATGGAATGGATGATCCTAAGTTCCCCAAAATGGATGTATGTGTGGAATATCTCTGTAGCTGAAATCTGGTCTCTTCGGTTGTCTTGAGGGGGAGACCTCTCTAGTGGAATTCCTTCTTATGATAAATGCTGAAATACCCATGATCCCATCGCATTCACGAGGTCCAAACACAGTCGAGATGGTTATCAATTTATGTCTTTGTACCAAAAGTGCAAGGTATCTATCCTCATTCAAGGTTGATACACTAAGTCCCCCCCCCATGAAGTCTAGTGGTGTCAGTTTGATTATGATCGCTCTTCTTCCAGACTAGGTTCGAATCTCATCACGGCAGGAATTAGTATGGCTATGGTCTTTTTACACGTTGTGGGCGAGTTAGTCAGCTTGGGGAAGTGGTTTCAAGTTTGTTTTTTCAATGAAATGGAGTTATTTCATTCAGAAAATCAACAAAGGCAATTTCTGGATTAGATGAACACCGTGAAGTCAGGCCATGTTAAGAAACATTATATATTTTTAGACATCTTATGTAAAATCAGCACCATTTTTGAATATAATAATCTATTCATTATATAGGTATGATGGTATTACCCATGAATCCAAAAATGGATTCTTCTTATTGAAGTTCAGAAACAAATGTAATAATTTAAACCAGAATTCCCTGTTTTTTATTTATTTATTTATCAATAGAGATAGAAACAAGTTATCTGTTTAAAGATATGGCATTATTTCTCACTCAATATTTGGGCAATAAAGATATCGTTCTTACACATCCATTGTGTCCACTTTAGCAAATCCAAATTGCCAGTAGCTATATAAAATTGCTATTTAAGTGCTACTATTCAGTCTCATGCTGGCTACAAGTTATATAAATAGGTCTTCGGTTAATATCTCACTGAATTCGGGAATTCTAATGGAATCGAATTATTTGGAAAAGAAAAAAATCCATATTGGATTCTGACTCATTTCCATTTCTTTACTATTTTCAAAGTCTGATAGCGAGCTTCGTTTCTTCCTTCCATAAAATAAATTATGGCAACCACTAGACGGAATTCTCAGTTCTTTGCAATCGGAACTCATGCGAATTTTCAATAAACTATCATCAGACGCACCTGACGAAAATAACGAAGCATTGAGATTCCAGTATTAAAGAAAAACAGCAAGAATCCTAACTCTAAGATGTAAACGAGTGATTTAAATTACCACAGAAGTTCAGGTGGCGCTTTGAAAACAGTGCGATATTGTGCTTTAAATTTCTCTTTTTTTTTAACTTTCATTTCTTTCTTGCGTTAATATTAACTGCTCTCTATATATTTTCCGCTAATGACGCCCACAGTATGAATTTTTGTAGATAAAACTGCCAGAGAAAATATTTACATAAACTCTGTTTCGCGTTTGCAACTGTTTGCTGTGAAGTAGTTTAGTTTTATGATAGCTGGTAATGCTTTATCTTTCCATTCAAGGAAGGAAATACTGGCCAGTGAGGGAAGTAGTTTGTGTGGAGGGAATTGCAAAAGAATGCAGCATGTTATGTTAGATTTATTAAGCAGTTTTCCCAAGCTATAAAATATTATGACCTATTTTGTTTTCTGCAGCTATTAAATGTCTCAATTTTTCATTTTATTAGACACGAAATAGTGGCCATTGGTTACAGATCAACGTGGCACTGATTCAACTATGAGCGAATTATTGATTTCAAGTTCTTTTTGGTGATGGTGCCCGATATCGATTTGGTTGGGGGGAGTGCACTATCTATTGAAGTCAGGACTTATGAAATTCCTTAAAGTAATCAAAATACTGATTGCTAGCTTATGGACCTCGATAAAAAGTGTTGTAGATGTTCTCTTCTCTTTCTTCTTATGGCTTTATGAAAATCAAATGCAGAAAAATTCCATCACTATCACGTATTTACTTTATACTAATACACCATTACATTTTAAAATAAGAAAATAAGGAAAGGGTGTTTAATAAATTTCTAGTTTTAACTTTAAGAAAACATAATAAATTTAGGATGTAAACTAAAATTTCATTATTCAAGTGTTTTTATAGGAATTATATCACAATAACACAATGAAATGACGATCGAATAGTAATAAAACAACTTAAATAGTTATGAATGCCATATAATATTAAAGATGTATGATTCTTGTACTGTTTCGTGTAATGTACTCGTAATCTGGTTATAATACGCTGCATTATTAAAAATATATACATATATCATCGATGTTTTCTTAGAAAATTGTGTTTCTGAATCATTTTCTAATGCTGATTTATTAGATTATTAAAACAAAATGCTTCTACCAGACTTTTATATTTAAATACATGTTAAAACACTATTGAAAAGGGCAGTGTAGTAAAAAGTCCACTAAACACCCAACTCTCATTTTAAAACTGATCTACGATGGGTCGAATTTTAATTTCTTTGATTTTTTTGCAGATGCTTATACTATACAGACCCTCTTTAGCATCCAGCAATATTCAGCCATCATGTTGACGTTCCACCTCCTTAGTACCTCAACTCCATGTCTTTAACATTCTAGTGAAACCTCTCCCCCAGTTCTTCATTAAGTCTACCTACATCTTCTAGGAAGTAGTCCATGTGGGAGTGCAAAAATGTACGTACATTGACACTCATGTTGCAACCAGCTTCTCGAAGTTTGCCAATACATTTTCAACTATATTCTTGTAGTCTGGATCCTTGTTGTTCTCCAAGAAGTTCTCAGCAGCATACCTGAATCTAATCGATGACTATTTTTCTCTTTTATTCATAGTTTCTCAAAATCTCGGTCATTCGTCAGTTGGGAATTTGAGGTCCAACAAAATAATCTTGTTTTAGCGTGGCTTCGGTGATCGATGGGTATTTAGTACAAAGATAGTTGAAATGAGAACCTTTTTAAGGTAAAGCTTTCACACACTGTATCATCAAATCCAGTTTGATGTGCAAGGGTGGAAGGAGGATATAGCGAAAACAGTGGTTTACGTTTGTTTGTTTGTTATTTGGTTTTTAGGAGTATTAGCAACTAAGGCCATATTGCTCGGGGATATGCGGTGGTCATTCCCTGACCTTTCCGCATCCTCCGTATTTGGTGGTGACGGGCTCGAACCCCGGTCTAATCAAGAAGCGTGTGCTACGCACTGCTGCTCCTTCCCACCTGGCTACGGACGTGCCTAGTGGTTTATGAACTATGTAATTAGATCCATGCAAAACACTGCCCCTCTTTAGTCAGACCTTGACATCCCAGTGCTTACTCCTTGTCTGACTGTCCCACTCACACAAAAGCCATTTTTGTGTAGCCAGACTGCTGCCCAAGTAACATACCTATCACTTTAAAGTCAACGTAGACCAACCAACCATGTTCTTCATACTTGATATTAGTCAGCAATTTCTTCAAGTTCTCATATGTTTCTTTCCGATGCGCAGGATGAACTATTGCAATTGACCCATATTTATTTCCATTGTTGAGCAACACGCCTTTGAGACCCTCTTTGATGAGTCAATAAAAAGTCTCCATTGTACAGGATTCTAACTAATTCCAAAATAGTTTATTAAGTAATTTTTATTACTTTAAAAAACCATAGAATCGTCCTCTGCAAAAGTAGACGACTAGTGCTCCTTCTCTGTGTCTGTATCGTGAGAAAATACTTCTCATGCAGATTCCTTTGGTAAATTTAATCTCTTACCAGATCAGTGAGTTCATGCTGTGAAAACATTGAGAGCTGAACTCAATGTCTTCAGGAATATAGACTTCAGAGGCTTTACTTTCAGCACTCTCTACTGCTATATTCTCCAATATACGTGGAGGGCATGGTTTTCAGCAAATCCCATGTGGCATATCGAATACTAGGATACACAATGTCCTTCTTACTCTTTTCATTATATCCCTCTACGTTAACTAAGCAAGCCTTACAGTCACCACAGTGGTTTCTAGGCTCCCCACCCAAATCACGGGAATTGCAAATGGCTTTCTTTTTACGAATTTTTCACAATCTCCATGCTTCAACACAGGTTTGTCAAACTTTATGTGGAGCCCATTGGTCTCAGAGTTTCACTCCAAAATAAGCACAATACATTTTTTTGCATATTCTGTAATATTTTGTCTTTACTTAAGGACTACATAACGTCCACAAATATAGATTAATGTTCCACTCCAAAGCACGGTACTAATATTGTCATGGATGCAATTTTACCAAACGATGATAATCTGAATCATTTGGAACGTGAAAACAGGAAACCAGCGATTAATTTTAAGCTCATTTCAGTTTCCTCTTCAGTTGAAATGGTTATTTTGCGTGATATGCTACTGAAGCAATTTCACATGCTGGTTCGCTACCTTACCCTGAAGTTAGAACTGTTCCCTACCATGATTCAACCTCCTCTTAATAAGATGACATTTATGTGTCTTTACTAACGCATTTACAAAATTAACCGTGTTTTAGAAGCCACAGAACATTTTTAGATGAAATAATTAAGTTTCTATACAGTTAGGTTTAATATGTCGATTACTGAGCTGTTTTAAATCATCTTCAGAATATTCCAGATTCTAATTTGTAGATCATGTATTATACCAGTTTCTCTAAAGTAGGCGTGCTTTTCCTTTCTCTTGTGGTTTTTTAGTTGCAGTATGTAAGCTGCCTGGTAAATGAAATGGTCTTAATGTTCACAGCAGAACGAACTTCGCCTTTACAACGAGTTACCATTGTACTGCACTATTTCGTTTGAAGTCCTCGTCTTGTTTATTTTTTATTATTATTTTTTTTATGTAGAAAACTCCAGAAATATATTCAATGTTTAATAATTTCTAAATCATCTAATTTCCTTCTTATTAATGCCATCCTCCTAAAAATAAGCAAAATTTAAATAGTTATTAAATACACCAAAATATATTTTATATATAAATATATATTTAAAATTAAAATTTTTTTTATTCTCTCTGTCTTGCAAAAATTGTAAAAAAACTAAAGCGGGAAATTTTCAATTTTCCAACATTCTGCGCACGTTGCGTTTCCATGACAACCGACTAAAGAGATCTGGGTAAATTTATTTTTTCAAGTATTTTGGCTTACCTGATTGATCGCGTTGTATTACCAGAGCGTCATTGGTTTCCCAGGAAACCACAGAAACAAATTCCTTGACAGACAGTGGAATATAACACCTCAGAACAGCTGGGTTGCCTTTAACAGCGAAGTCGTCCTGAGTTCTGATTTCGTATTTAATGCGGATAACTGAAATTAGAAAAGAAAATAGTTTAATTAATTCTTGCATGCACGTGCGCATCATTAGATTGTTTTGAAAATCCCCTGAAGGAAAGAGAGTAAAATTAATAGCGAAAGCAATTTCCCTTTATTGTTTTTCTTTGCAAAATGTTCGATGAAAGATCTCAAGGTGGGATTAAAAGAGACGAGCTAATGTACGCCGTTGTCATAATAGTAAATGTGCCGTTCATCACCACTCCACTGACGAACAATAAAAATCAGCAGAGAATTTAAGACTATTTTACTGTTGAATAGAGTGAAAGCGTCAACTGCATTTGAAAGGCTTAAGGGAAAAAGACTATTAGATGCATTTTAATCACGCTGTGCAAGACATCTTAGTCGTTTACTAAAGACAGAGCATTAGCAGATTTTGAATTGAAATGTAGAATAGCTGTTAGCTTTTTATTTTGTTAACATAAAACAGAAATCGTAATTAGCTTGTCCGAAAACACAGTAAGTTTGTTACGCAATTGTGTTTATGTTAGAAATCAACAAATATTGCTTCCAGCATGGACTTCTGGGAATTATCGTAAAATTCTTGATATGAACTGCAGCGTTATCGTCTGCGTTTTGTTGTTTTCAATAATTAGATTTTAACAATGGCTTCCTGCCCAACAATGCTCACACAAACAACAATCATTTTGCCGTTTTCAATAATTAGATTTTAACAATTCCTTCCTGTCCAACAATGCTCTCACAAGCAATCAGTTTGTTGCTTTCAATAATTAGATTTTAACAATGGCTTCCTGCCCAACAATGCCCACACAAACAACAATCATTTTGCTCTTTTCAATAATTATATTTTAACAACAATTCTCTCACAAACAGTTTGTTGTTTTCAATAATTAGATTTTTAACAATGGCTTCCTGCCCAACAATGCTCACACGAACAACAATCATTTGGAAAAACTTCGGACACAAAATAATAGAATCTCTGTACGCCAACAATAGAATTTCTGATTAAATGGCTTTTAAATGTAAAATGGCTATTTTGAAATCGCCCACTTCCTGAAAGCGGATTTTACACTGCCAATAACGTTGGTTTTCTGTCGATTTCTCTAATTATAACCTCTTCAGAGGAACAAACTGAATATTGACTAAGTGAGACAGACAGGATGGGCTAGACGTTGCAGCAAGAGACAGCAAGCAAAGCAATTAAGTCCATAATTGCTGAAGTGTCAATCAAGACAAGGTTAGATCTGATATTCCCCGTGAAAGAGAATTAAAGCAACAGACGAGGAAGGTGAGTGCAAAAATAGATCCGCGAGATTATTGGACAATCGCGTACAGATTATTAGTGCTGGTTTAACAAATATCGGGGCCTGAAGCGGAAAAACTAGCGAGAGGACTATCGCTTCTTATAATGAGCAGAATTTGTTCTTATTTCAAGTAAGAAAATGTCTTACTTGAAATGAGAACAAAAAATATGGTAAGAGATTATTATTTAAAATTATTATTAAAACGTTTTGTTTACGTCAAAAAATAGGTAGCTCATGAATAAAAGAAAGTATAAAGATATACAGTATATATAGTGTAATAAGTACGGTATTTTAGTTTTAAAGGATTCGTTTTCGATACTTCATGATGATCATGAATTATCACCCCTTCTTCAGGACTTACAGACTCTGGTTAATGAGCAACCTGGCTAATTCGCATCTCGGATAATAGTCAAGAGCCCACTACATCAGAAATTAAAAAAAACAAAGCTTGAAAATCTTGAAAATCGATTGGAGGATCTTCGAAACGATGTAGAGACTTCAACCACATCGTTAAGAACGAGTATTATCGCCGTCCTCCCGAAATTGGTGGAAAAGACCTGAGTTCGTGTCCCGTCGATGATGTGAGGAATTTCCGTGAACCTTTTTCACAACGTGGCTGAGTTAATCGATCTCAGGAGAGGGTGGCATGGTTTTCTCTCTCCCGGAAACTCGGGGTTTTCATCCAGAAAACCTACCTGAGAACATACGCAATTTACAGACAATATACACAGAGCAATACGGCCTTAGTCGCTGATGCCCCTAAATCCTCTACAACAACAACAACCAGCATTAATTATTAATTAAATGCGAGAATAAATATTCATTATATGCTTTTAACCACTGATGTCTTAAAGTGTAATTTTAACCCTCAGAAGGCTGTCGTTAAAGAGGGACTGCAGGTTGAAGAAATAGAAAGAACAATTAGAGATAGACTAATGGAGTGTGTCAAATAGAGGAGTTAGAAGAACTGAAGAGATAGACGAATAGAAAGAGAAATGAGGGAAGTAGAAAAGATAATTTCCCCCTTAAAACACAAACGTAGTTAATCCAACGTTTATGTTCTGACAAAGCCAGCTAAGTCAATTGTGTTCCTTGAGGCACGGGTGCATACAAGAATTTTAATGGCTGAAAGTGGTCGTGTCTGTCGCGGGAAATTACTGCTCCGTATTATCGTGGAATAATTTCGAAAGTCTCTGCCACTATTTTTTGTGCCCAAAACAATTACATGCTCTAATGCTCATGAAGCAAACGAACAAGAAAGTGTTCCGAAAATTCAAGACAACTTGCCAAGCGTATTATTAAGGCCGTCAAAATTCTATTCTTTTATCCGAAATGACAAACGAAAAACTTTACCGAAGTTTTGAAAAGTAGAACAGGAGGAGACGAGCAGATGTTACTTACGTAGTGGATTAGAAAAATCAACCTAAATAAGCCATGAATGACAAACATACAAAAACAGTTTGGACTGGACTGAATGCTCTCTCTCTCTCTCTCTCTCTCTCTCTCTAGAGATACATATTCAAAATATATATTTTGTATTTATATAAATACAAAAAATTATCTATTTATATAATATACACTGTGCTGCCACTTTATTAGGTACACCTGCCTAGTAGCGTGTTGAGCCTCATTTAGTCTTCAAAACAGCCTGAATTCGTCTAGGCATGGATGGAACAAGGATGCTGAAAACACTTTGTGCAGGAATGGAGTACCATGCAGACATGAGTGTGTCACGCAGTTTCTTGAGATTCGACGGAGGTGTAGGTCTGCAGCGAACAGCCCTTTCCAGATCATCCCAAAGATGTTCAATATGATTGAGATCCGAAGAAATAAGCGGGCCACTGCAACAAAGAAAAGTCATTGTCATGTTCCTGGAACCATTCCATAGTGATTCAGGCTTTGTGCACCGGCGCATTATCCTGCTGGAAGTAACCATCTGGCTGAGGATAAACTGTGAACATGAACGGATGCACTTAGTCAGCAACGATGTTTAGGTATGATGTGGCATTCAGACGTGAATCTATGGGTATCAATGGACCGAGCGTGTGCCAAGAAAATATTCCCCACACCATAACACTGCCCGCACCACCTTGCACAGTAGTCGTCAGACATGATGGGTCCATGGATTCATGTTGTTTTCGCCAAATTACGAGCCTTCCATCAATATGATGCACCAGGAACTTTGACTCGTCAGACCAAGCAACTGTTTTCCAATCCTCGATAGTCCACCGCTGGTGTTGCTGTGCCCACAGGAGGTGTGCTCTCTTGTTCTTCATTGATAACAAATGTACGCGATGTGGCCGTCGGCTGTTGTAGCCCATTAGCGACAAAGTGCGACTAGTGGCCTGTTGCGATATTTCGTTCTGCGCACCAAGGTTGTATTCTGACATGATGTGCGACATTGTGGCCCGTCTGTTTGCTTGCACAATTCTAGCCATCCTCCTCTGACCTCTCTTATCAACAAGCGATTTTCTTCCACAGGAGTGTCGTTGAGAGGATGTTTTCCGTTCATTGCACCATTATCGATACACCCTTAAAACTGTGATGCGTGAAGAGTTCAGGAGAACTGCCGTTTCAGAGGTACTTTGTCCAGCATGTCTTGCACCTCCTACCATGCCACGTTCGAAGTCTGTTAGATCACTCCTTTTCCCAATTCTTGCAACAGTTTGTACTGATACCAGAAAGGTTGTTCTGCTGCATTTATATCCACAACTGTGGTCATGTGACTTGCAACGTTGTGGAACAAACCATTTGTGTGCACAGAAGGGGTGTACCTAATAAAGTGGCAGCACAGTGTATGTTTATATTATATAAATACTTATATTCAATAATATATGTTTTTAACAATTATTGCCTTAACATGTAATTTAAACCGCGATATAAAGTTGCGATATTAGCGCTGAAAATCACATTTAAAAATGGTAGTTTATATCCATGGGGGGGGTTGAAATTTGAGCCCTTCCCACACCCTTACAGTTGTAATGCTGGTTTTTGTTTACTTAAGCTGGAACAGTCGGTGAAATCACTATGCAGACCAAATCAGCAACGTAAGGCACACGAGACCAGGTACGGTGGCACACAAGGCGATTTCACTTAATTATAAACTCGCGGCAAAATCAGACTGGTGTGCGTGCTAGTGTTTCAATTTAATTGCTGAGTGAAGCCCTTTAAATACATGCAACCTCCTCCAACACGCACTCCCATGGGTACGCAAGTATACTGACAAACGGACACCCTGCTTTCAGCCTTTTTTCCATCACTAGTTGTCTTTTAATCTGCAGCTAATTATGTAAATAGAACTGGCTGATCTGTACACACTGGTTGTTCACACTGCTGATGCTTTATTAAGGGTATTTATTTTATGGGTCTCATGAGGAGGCACTCGTGGGTAGCACAGTTGGTAAGCTAATCGTTCTCCCCACACAGGGTGGAAAAGACCCGAATCCCGTCAATGATGCGAGTTATTTTTATGGGTCTTTTTCACAAAGTCGCTGAGTTAGTCGGTCTCAGGAGAGGAGAGGATAGCATGGATTTTTCTCCCTTAAACTTGGGTTTTTCGTACAGTAAACAGAAAATCGACCACAGAACACATGCCATTAACAGTTAATATACACAGAGCAACATGATCTTAGTCGCCGATGCTCCTAAAACCCAACAACAACCAACCAATCAGTGCTCGTCTTTGAAAGTGTTCCACCTGGAGAAAATGGACAGATTTATTTAAAAATTTGCAGGCAAAACTGTGATGTGTGTGGACGTAAACGATTACAATGTTTCTGTGTGATATCCAGTGACGGCCGTATGAGCGTCTAGGGGCACGTTGGGAATATAAGCAATCGAGTCTCCATCAGGAAGCGTCATACTGGTTCAATATCATGATTCATGGTACGCGGAGCAGTGAATTGCAACAGCCGTTCTGGGCTTTATTAATAGAACGTTTACTGCAAGATGTTACAATGAAACCATTGTAAACTCAATGCTTCTGATCTTTCTCCGCTCTGTCCTGAACATTATTTTGCAGAAGGGCAATGGCGCCCACACATTGATCTACTAATTGTTCAGTGGACATGCTAACTTGGTATGCACGTTCACTAGATCTGTCGCTATCGAACACATTTAGAACATGAGGCGTTTACTGACCACTTCTCAGGCGCTACCCGCTGTTGTCAAACTCACAGCACGTGTCTCAGTGTTTACCAAGATGATCTTCGCTATTTTCTCGACTTAGTATGACTATGCTTTGGCAGCTAGTGCAGCTGTTCAAGGGTCCATACTTCATAATTTTCGTAAGTAAATATTGCTGAAGTAACCCACCCAACTGAATCATATATCGAATGGTTGGTTGTTGAAGTGGCTTTAGGCGCATCAGCGACTTCCATATTGTGCCGTATATAATCTCTGCAATTGCTGTTTGCTGGACGAGATACCCGAGTTTCCGGGAGAAAAAACCGCGCTGCCCTCTTCTGAGACCAACTAAACCACGTTGTGAAAAATACTAATAAAAGTTCCTCCAGTGATTAACGGGTTTCGAACCCGTATCTTCTCCGCCTGGTGTGTGTGAAGGACTGTGATTATACCATCTGTGCTACTCAAGAGAGCATATATTGTAAAATCTTGGATTTATGACTCTATGCGATAACTGCTCCATGGTTTCTTCTGAAAACTAGATTGTTCATTCCACTAAACAATGAAACCTATTGTGGCATACAAGTAATTACCATAAGAATCAACTATGGATAGATAGAATCACAGAATACCAATTCTCTGATCAAGTACCAAGTTGCTACCATAAAATATATAGCACTACGCAAGCGCACTAATCCAAGTAGCTTTAAATAAGAAAACTCTCCTCCACCTCAGTATCAGAAGCACTTAAATAAGTTAGAAAATTCGTTTTGTTTGGGCAATATAGCCGAACAATGTCCAATCATCGGTATAGAGGATTTAATGGATCTTATTTTCGCATCACGAAATCCCACAGCGTTGATATATGGCATAACTTCATCTTCTTGATTAACAAGTTACAAACTTATTGCTTTTCGCCTAATTTCCCTGCAGTACACGAGACCAATATATTTCATCCTCGCTAAAATAATGGCCATAGGTGATTGTCGTAAACAAGCTTCTTGGGGATATCAATGAAGTGCCAGTGTTGTTTTTATGGCTCCATTAACGATGTTATAAAGAATGTCACCAATGTTAACCACCAACGATCCAATGACCAGAAAGAAGTCTTTATGGTCCAATGGTGCCACAATTTTCTTGGCGCCGTAAACTTGTGACGACAAATAAAAGTGTTAAACCATTATCATAAATGTGTGGCTGGTGGTATTAGCTCATCGTATTTAGGATGAAACAAAAGACGTATAAAAAAGAAAACTGCTGTCAATGATTTCTTCTGTTTCGAGTCTCCATCGTGGCGTAGTTTCTTTTCCTGGCAAAAAAACAGTTGTTGGTCAACAACGAACGACTCTTCTACCCAAACAGGGCTTTAAAACTGGCAGAATTATTACACCTACTGATTTTCCGTATTACATTCTCTGCAATATATAGTCGGTGTGTGCTCTGCTGCATCCAATTCTTCAGGTTCTTCTTCTGTGCCTTAAGGCTCACCATCTAAGCACTCCAGAGAGGCACATTACATTTATCAACCACTATTGTCGTGCAGGGGACGCGTATAAAAGCAGAGTAAAAGTTGGAAAAGAGCCAGTACGACTATTGGGTTCACCAGCCGAGCGCCAATTGTTCATAGTTGGCCTCGCTCCAACCCTAAGCTATTAGTACTCACAGAATAAAAAGCCTTGCATCCTATTAACGCCACTTAATTTTGGGATGTGGGACGAAAATGGCCTTAATTCTGCGATGGGCGAGAAACTCCAAGAACTTGGAGGATGGGCTGGATAGAAGAGAAAGGATGCGAGAGTAAATGCTCCTTTTCCATATATTAAAAGAGATTACCTTCTTTAGATTTATACGCGGTGTATTTTATGCGAAGTGGATTTTTTGTTCAGACGCAATAAAACCTACGATGTTCCTCCCAGAAAACAACAAAAAAATTCCTTCGCCAGAATGTGGTACAGTTCTGTGAAATCGATACAGCTCATTCCGAGTAGAAAAAGAGGTAAAATTAATCTTAGGTGTTTTATAATCCTCTATTCATTTCTTGCGCAATTCTGAGACATATTTTGGAGCTTTGCAGTTTAAATAAATTAATTCCGAAGTTGAGCCGTTGTTGGAGCAGTTGAGAAATGCATCAATACGTTATTCTCTCTCTTTCTCTCTCTCTCTCTCGTTTGTATATAAATGTTAGAGAAAGAGCAGCGCTGGCAACCTCTTTCTTTTTTCTTATATAATCTCCTATTAGTTGATTGTTTTGGTACAGAAGAAGATTGTTGTTTTTAGCATTCGACAGGGCAACATGCGCTATGAGGAGGCATCTGTATATGCTGTTGGTAAAATACATGCAATGTATGGTCGGTCCTTTTGTCATTCGGTATGAAAAACCACATCCATTCTTCCTAGATCGATTAACTTGGGCATGATGAGCGTCCTCGTAGACAAAAATGAACTCTTATTGTTTTATAGCTGGTATAAACTATTCTCCAAAAAAGTATCCGGTATCTTCTGTTTTCATTGTCATTTGGACCTTACTTGATAAGCAAGTGACTCTGACTGGTGCATAAGGAAGACGTACGGTCCATACATGTTAGTTGTTTTCGTCATCGCACGTGGTTTCGGATGTCACATTGCTGTCCAGTGGTGGTTCCATGAATTGGAAGAACGACTGCGTCATTATCGTCTAGCAACGGTAAGAAAGATCACGAAACCTCTGTCCAGGTGACCAGAGGGTCCTCGAAAGTGCATTACCACAATGTCTTCAGGCATCCCTACAAATGCCTATCCCAGCATTTTGGATAACTGAATGTTCCTTACGATGAGAGCCAGACGAACACGTCCCACATCGGTAGCTCCACAGGCCACTGTTTTGCAAAGAGAGAACTGTACCTTCTGCAATCTCTCACTCGTTGGTTGAAAGTTTACCAGGAGGGTGAGCATGTCATAGCGGCCAAAGAGAAACAAACGTGCTATTGAAATGAGTGGTGGGCGTAAGTATGAAACCGAAGTGTGTCTTACTTTTTTGGAGGGTAGTGTAGATTTTGATGTGAAACCAGTATTTAAAATACGTGTGAATTGCAGACTGCTCTATGGAATACAGTTTTCAACAGCGTGAATTGATACCCAGTATTATTTTAATTAATTTCAATAGGGCGAATCTCTTAGATTGCGATAATCTGCAACTCGTGCCAGATTTAACAAATTCCTTTAAATATTACGGTATCCTGTATTTGCCGTGTGTGGACTGTTTGAGTTCAGCTTGCAGTCGATTAGCGAAACACGTCGTCAGCTGTGACAAATACATCTGTCTGCTTCCTCGTGCTGAGTCATATGTACAAAACAGATTGACAAATACTACAGAGTTTAGTTCTCAGCTCTGAAATGTCAGTTGTTTACTCCTAAAAGTAACTGTAAGCAGTCGTATAATAGTCCGGGTTGAATTGTTAACGTTCCACGAAGGTAGCCTGGAGGGAAACATAACGTCACAAACATCCTTAAATGATTTACTTAAGAATTAGTGTACTCAACCTTCGCAAGAGTTTGAATCTTCCTGCTGAAGCTCGCCATCTATAAAAATGCTCTCCTTTTCACTATAAAGCAGTTGTTGAGTGAAGAGATTTGTTTGCAGATTCCAATATCGATATTCCTACCACTGATTCTAAATATAGTTATCGAAGATTTAATATTTCGGTAATCAATAAGAGAGACTTACCCTGAGGTGTCGTCTCTAATGCAAGGGTTCTTTGCTTACACCCCATCACACTTAAGTAACCGATTTCACCTTCATATTTCTTCTCATGGGAACTTCACCACGCATTTATTTTCGGCCTGAATAACAGTTCATTTTCCTCTAACTTCCACACACAGGCACACAATGGAATATCGATGCCGGCCCCCAGCAGTGAAAAAGTTTTACTACACAACTTAAATCGAAATCATTGTATTATGCTCTGTATTGAAATCTTTAAAAAGGAATCCGGCCAGAAAGTTCAGAGAAGAATTTAAAAATTCAGTTATTCTAATTCATAACGTACGTAGGAGAGTGTCTGGTGTAAAATAAAGTTCTTTTTTGTTGTTTTATAAAATTCCGTATCTTTTTGATGTTTGGTAAGTGAAAATTTGAGTGAAAATTCCAAAGAGGAGTTTATACGATAAGAAAGTGCTTGGGGTACAGCTCAATATCGTTATATGGAGTTTCATCCTGCAAAACAAACAGTTGTAAATTGCGTACATTCTGTGGACAATTTGTCTGTTTGCTGAACGAAGAACAGAGTTTCTTGAAAAAAACCATGCAACCCTTACTTGAAACAGACTAAACTGTATGTTGAGAAAAAGAACTGTAAAAATTCTTCATATCATTGACAGGATTCAAACGCCGGCCTTTTCCACCCAGTTTGGGAGGAGGACAGTGATTATCCGCTGCGTTACCTGCGAGGGTTTACACGCAACTGATAGACTCCTCGTTGGCTTAATGTCCTCAACAAACAAAGGCTAATCTCAACTTAAAAGAAACAGTCAGATTACTTAAAAAGCAATTTTTATCGGCCTCAAACAAGTGTTATATGGTTTTATCCACAGAAATACGGATTTTTCATCCTGCAAATAGGCAGTAGAATACAACCAATTTAGAGAAATAATATATACAACGCCGTACGATCTAAGCCGCTAATATGCCTAGAACATGTTAAGAACAGAAGGTGAGTCTCATTTTGAATGTTTCATGCGTGTTTCATCAAGTACCATTGAGCCAGGATACAGCTATGGAAAATTGGCCCAAGAGTTAACAGCACATGCGAATGTTTGTACATGCTTCAATGAGCATGAGAGTATTTCAAAGTTAAGTGTTTAGATTCTACACGAACTTAGGCTTAACAACAACACGCAACGGATTTGCATTTGTTTGTTTCTCAGGGTGTAGTAAGCTCGTACACGCGAAGTGTTGACTGTAGGTATGAAGTGGATGTTGCATGTAAATATTCCTCGCAGGAGACAGAGGTCACATATTTTTCCACGTGATGAAATGAGAGCGAATGAAATTAACAAAAATACACCAAAAGCAAACCCAATTTCAACGACCTTAGGCAAGAAGCTGCCATCAGATGGCGTTCTAAAAGGGCTTAGCATCTAGCATTTTAACTAAAATTTAAACCATGCGTATCTTTTATTACCTCGTCTAAAAGCCAAGCTCCACCTCGTAAAGATCGTGCACTGGGTATTAATAAACATTGGAACAGTGAATGAGGAGGCTTACTATTGACAGCTGATGGCCATTTCTTTGAGTTCCCTGGAGGCAAGCGCTATTGTTGTCCAACCATCCCATCAGTAAAGGAATTAATCCCACTAAGCAACAAGAAAGGTTTAAGCTGACCCAGGCTAGTGATTAAACCGTGCGATACCTAGTGACACCTAGCGATGCTGATTAGAATCTATTGCCAGTTTATTATCCCAGCTGGAGATAAAGTGGGCGTATAAGAACGAACAAAGACGTCTCCTCTCCACAATTATTTTGTTTTACTGTTCCACCTGACATGTTTGTTCAGAGTAAAAGCCACAAGGCTGTCTAAAGAGCTCGCGTAACTGTTGGTGGACTTCATTTGTATTTCTCCGATGTGTTTTTGTATTTTCTGTATTAATGTGTGATGTTGGTTTTCCAACTGAAGATGATCCAGCCTTGTATTGAGTTCGTATTATCGCATTTTAATGTGTTAACAAATTAAAATGGCGCTTGACAGTACTTTTATTATTGTCTTCAGTTTGAGCATCACCTGGGAAACAATTTAATTGGGAACACGAGAATTCCTTACAGCTGGTATAAATGTTTAGAAGATTTATAAGCAGCGATAGAGTAATGAATTCCGATACAATGAAAGCGATATAGTTTTCTGTAAATATCGATTGCTTTGTCGATATTTATTGAGAACTGAAAATTCGATAGTATGTTCCCTTATTGTCATCCATCGTACTATTTTCTTTCTGTTCCCCCACTGTCCGTTCTTCTGTCTGTTCACCATGAGAGTATAATTGTTTCCCTCTTTTAGAGGGATCCAAGTTCGAATCCCGTCAGAGACTGGAAGAATTCTTGAAGGTTTCTTCAATTGGGGCTATAGTTAGTCAATGTCAGGCTAAAGAGTAGGGTTATTTTCATCCTGCACAACGTTTAAATTGGCCTGTGAATATACAGTGGTACAGAATATTATGCACTAGCTTAATATTGACTAAGATGTGGATGATCTGTAGAAACAACAACAGATACAATAAATTAAGTAATTGCTCCGTATTTCAGACTGTTGGTTTGATTTGAGAAGAGGAAAGGAAGGCCATGACGCGTCGTTTTATGGTGTCTGTAAATCGCTTGTATTTTGTTGTAGGTTTACTGGAATAAAATTCCGATTGTCTGCACCAGACCAAACGATTCGGCCAGAGTTAACAAAAAAGCTTCTGGTCTATCCCAGATTCGAATCCAGTCCTTTTCCACATGGAGTTGAATGACGGCAGTGTGTGTTATCTTGGTGTGTTATCTTGAAGGTCAGTGTAACTTCAGAGATCAGCCCTTAGTCCAGTTCAGGCCAAACAAAAGTATTGTTACAATCTTAGGAACAGTTCTAGATTCCAAGAGAAAAGAAGTAAAATCGAACTTTAATTTTAATGATTATATTCTTAACATGACAGTATTACAGTTGCTGTGCGTCATTTAAGCATTCTGAGTAACTTCAACTTGGTAAATTAACAGCATAGACCCCTTTATTCAGGGAGATACCTTCTGTTTGGTATAGTTCTGTACTTCATATATTTTTTCTTGGTTTACCCATAGAACTTTGATTGATTATTTATTGTAGTCATATAGGTTGAATCATAGAGTGGGATTTCTCCATGTGATTCGCACTCTTACCACATCTTACCTTATATACTAAGATTATTCACTTAAAACAAATATTTTTGGTTAAAAAATAAAAGTAACCATTACAAAGTTGGGCTACACCGTTCCGAATATTGGTATTAGATTCTTTAAGGTGTAACAGCAAAAGATCACGGTAGTCGAAGAAATCTGTTCCATAATTTTTCTAACAGAAATCTTGGAGAGCATTTGTCGACCGGGGCCCTTCACATAAAACAAAGTGAAGGGCTTTTTTATGAACAAGCATCTGTAGTTGTTGGTTTAAAGCACACGCTCGTTCGTCTTCTCCACCTTCTGAGAATATCCATGCATCTGACTTCTTTTAAGTGAGCTACCTTCTTCTTTCCAGTATTTCCTCCCTTTGCCGGACACTTTTTTTTAGGTGCATCAGCAACTTAGGCCATATCGTGCCGTATATAATGTTAATAAATTGCATGTATTCTGTGGTCGATTTGCTATTTGTTTGACGAAAAACCCAAGTTTCGGGGTGAAAAACTATGCTACCCTTGTCTGAGGCCAACGAACTCAACTACGTTGTGAAAACGACGCATAAAAATTCCTCGCGTCATTGAAGGCATTCGAACTGAGGTCTTTTCCACCCGGTGTGGGGAGGAGGTAATTGTACCAACTGTGCCTCCCTCGGGGGCGCCAGACACCCTTGGTTCTTAGGTTCTTTAGGCGCCTCCGTAGCCAGGTGGGAAGGAGCAGCAGTGCATAGCACATGCTTCTTGATTAGACCGGGGTTCGAGCCCGTCACCACCAAATACGGAGGATGTGGAAAGGTCAGAGAATGACCACCACATATCCCGGAGCAATATGGCCTTAGTTGCTAATGCTCCTAAAAACCAAAAATAACTAACTAACTAACTAACTAACTTAGGTTCTTTCTTTAATCTTCACCTTTATTTTGATATCTTTTTCACTACAGATCATTCACATTTAACAATAACCCATCCCTATAATCTCGATGCCCTTTATGTTTTTATAATCCCTTTCCCTGGAGACCCCGCCTACTGATAATCTCATTAAAAGTCACGATGTATTCTCGATTGAAGTCTTATTTCATGTATTACATATCCTTTTAGAAGTCCTAATGACAGAATTCCAAGACGAATTCGAAAACGTCGGATAAGAGATAAATAGTTGATTCAATTGCGCATACTTGGATGCTCGTATACATTTGCAATTAATTCCTTTTTCTTTTAATTTCATTAAACTAATTAGGCAATTCTACATGGTTCCGAACGTTACATTACATTTCTTATGCAGTTATTTTCAGAATGTATAGCAACTGTCTGGCTGGTCGCATGAAATTGCTAGCAAACATTTGGGATATGGAGCTTATATTTCCCACTCCTGATTGAGTTGTTAGGGTGTATGGACATTATATGCTGGATATTATGCAAAATAAACTCTTACAATGCATGAGCTCCGGATATATGAACTAGAGAAAGCCATAAAACTATTTAATGTTCACATGACACTCTCATTGTCTGCTGTCCACTACAATCATCTCTGGGAAGCACTCTACCTGTTTGTAGAGTTCTCAAAGAAGTAACCTTGGATCATTGTATGGATTGGTCGGAGAATGAGCGAAAGAAAGTATCTTCATCTATTGCACGACTGTGCGTGGAGGCTCATTTAACTTTCTGCATTGCCAGTTCTGGAGAAATAACTTACCGGAAGCTCTCGTCAGAACGTAGGCAGAAGTGGATGCAAGCACCTGGAGACTCATTGCATCGATCGATCAAAATCACCAGCCGACAGCACTTTGGACTGTTCAAGGGTGCACACGATATCGAGCTGCAGGCACTTAGAGCTAACCTCTCTCTTCGCTCTGTCTTCTTACATTGGTAAAGAAAATTATAATTTTAAACCATTTCTGGCAGAGTTGATAGAAGTTACTCAAATGAAAAAAAAAAACATCCGGAGAGTGTTTGTAACGTATTAGATTTGGAAATGGTCATTGTTCTGACATCGTGAGAAACTGCCACCCAGAATGTTGAAGCAGATTAATGGAGATTATTATTAATAGTTTTCCCACAAAACAAACTCGTCATCGAGATACTAAGAGATGAGAAAGGTGAAAGAAGCATTACAACCAGCTGGGTCACCCGCAACCAGCTGTTCTCAGAGGAAGCGTACGAATTTCTCAAGAGACAAATATATATATATATATGAAAAGACTGTACGATGCATATTACAGAAATAGGAGAGCTGTTTCTGTCATGTGATCGTGATAAACGAGTGTGTCAACACTCCCACCAACATTTACTTTACTTTAGAATATATGAAGCGAAAGGAGAGAAATTTGAGACCTTACTGCTTCGATTGTCGAAAAATCAATATGGATCAATGACGGGGAAGTGAGAGCTGTACTATAATAGATTATCAAATGTTTCATAGCTAACCCGAAGAGTTCATCTTGTCAAGCAACGTCAGTTTATTTGTTGTTTTAAATCGGATTCTTAGAAGCGAAATAACAGCCCACTGCATGAACGCGCCACACGCATTCCTGGACTGGTACTTCCTCTAAGAATATAAGGATCTGCAATATCGGTCAAATTTATGTCCAAGAAGGCGAATAAACTCTGTTCCCAAACGACTGAATGGTAACTTTATCGCGATCTGAGCAACAGAGATTTCTGCTTTCAGCAGAATGTTCAACCTTTGGAGACGATTTAGAGAGTGATGAATTCCAAAAGTGAAACCCAGTAGGAAACGTCCAAGCAACTGGTAAGCATATAGCATAGGCGCCATTAACGTTCTTCAAAGAGATAACCAATAGAGAATCTCCCGAATTTCAAAGAGAATCCAACAGAAATGTGGAATTCCACCTACCCTTGTAAATTTTTGAACGGTTGATGGAACAGCTGAAGTTCCGACCTTGAGACTAGAAATAGGTTTAAGACAGCATGGAGGGGGTGGGCTCAAAGAACTAACTTATTGAGAGAATGATTATTGTCTATCCTCTTATATTTTCAAATAATAACAACCGATAATGTTATTATTTGAGAGTATACGGGGATGTAGTTCAGCAACACACAACACTAATTGGTTGCTTTGAAGGAATATTCGTATTATACTGAACCTCAGTAAACTGGACGAGCTATTTCATATTACTGAGTAATACCTTCCAGTTATTAGATATACGGCCATAGATGATTGCTGCAATAATTATGATTATTATACTCGCCAGTACAAATGGTTAATTTGAGCAATTTTCTGAGAACAGTGATACAGGGCAGTTCAATCTGTGTATCGAAGGTATTAATAAGGACCGATTCCAACTATAAAATTGATACTTGTAATGGGATGATTTATGCTATGAATAAGGAAAGGGAGCAGTAATCACCGAGAAGTAGGTCAACCCTATAAATTAATGCAGCTGAATACGTTGTTGGAGAATCTATCTGCATTTAGATAATCAAATTATGCGAATCATTATGAAATCACTATTTTTCCATGGTTATTGAATGATGTGGGGGGATTACTTACAGTTCAATGTATGTGATACCTTATTATTTATTCTCTCAAATAAAGAATGGATCGACCCTGGACAAGCCACCAGTGAAAGTACAGGTACAGTTGTATGCGTGTAGTACGTGAAAAGTTTGTTGTATAACAATTCAGTTTACCACATAAAGGCCATAAACTCAGAATATCAATAAGTAAAAAGTTTGGGAAACCAAAAGAAACTTTGGCTACTTTGGAGAAAGTAAAAGGGAGAAGAAAAGAATATATGAGGTGTAGCATAAAGTTCCCGGACTGGTGCTATTGCGATTATTCGATGAATTTGAAAATAAACAGAAGTGGTTTGCTGTAGTCCAACCTTCCTTCAACAGATGGTGGTACAGAAATTGCAAGTAACAACCCGTTTCGTTAGCAGCGTTATATTTCCGTGTCACGATTTGCAATGGAGCAAAGAACGGCAAAGAAATCGGCAATAGAAACGTATGAAATGTTAAAACTTGTTTATGGTGATGAATCATTAAGTTATACCAGTGCATTTGAATGGTGTAAACGGTTCAAGGTTCGTTATGACTGAAGAAGTAGGCATCCGTTGACCTCTCGAAATAAGGAAAGAATTGCAAAAGTTCGGTCAATTGTGCCAAAAGATCGTTTTTTTTTTGACTATCAGAATCAAGGCTGATGAAGGGGATATGAATAAGGAGAAGATTCGTTATTCTGCATGAAGATTTAGGGGACAGGGAAATCTGAGCAAAACTTGTGCCACACAGTCTCATGGATGAGCAGAAGCAACGAAGAGTGTCATCATGCGAAGACCTCATCCAAGCTTGTCAACACAGTCCTAATTTCTTCGACTGTGTTGTCACTGGAGATGAGTGTTGGATGTTTCAGTAAGACCCAGAGACCAAGCATCAGAGCATGCAGTGGACTTCAAAATCATACCAAAACCCATAAAGTTTTGTTTACAGAAGTGCAGAGTCAAGACGATGCCGATTATAATTTTTGACAAACAGCGTGTAATTCACAAGGAATTTGTATTGAAGCGCATTTCGAGGATGAGGACGCAATTTCGAGAGAAAGGCAGTTGGTTCTTGTTGCACGAAAATGATCCACCCATTTCGCACTTGTTGTTAATACCTTTCTGACGCAAATGGTATTGTATAGATCAACCATCCACCCTATTCTTCTGATCTAACACCGGCGGATTTCTTCCTTTTCCCCAAGGTGAGAACTGCCCTAAAAACGTAATTGATATCAGGATGTTGAGGACATGAAGCAAAACGTAACCGCTGAATTGTACATCTTTTTGGAAGCCCTCGCTGACTCTTAATAAAATGCATGCAGTATACAGTCATTATACATTTTTAGTTTACGGAAAATTAACACTCTTGTACTACCCACCATTACAAATCCTTAATCAGGGACATTGAGAGTCAGCACGATCCTAGGGAAAACGATTTATGGGCAAGGCCGCTTTTCCCTATGAGCAGGCTCATCATAATGCTGGGGCTCGAGACACTTGCGCGTAATCCACCATAATTATATATTAAAAACTTCAGGATATTATATATATGTTTATTTTCTCAATTTGGGACATGAATTCTCTTAATGGAATACACGGATAAAGATTTTCACATTTAATAAACATAAGAATAATAAAAAATCGACTAATATACCATAATTAGTTCAATATTTTATGTAAAATGTTTTCTAGTATTAAAAGGTGGAATTTAATCAGAGACAACGAAGTAATTCAAAATTTAAGCAGTAACCATTTATTATTTTATGCAGAAATTTTAATCCCGTTAACTGCATTCCTTGTCTAACTGTGTTAAAGTTTAATTAGATCGATGATAACCACCTGACTGACTGTTCAATTTCATTAAGTTTTTGAATAATTTGCTTGCATACTTTATAATTTAGAAACATGGGTTGCGTAATCACGTGATGACACCGAACTAGCAAATTCCAGAAGCGTTAAATTAATAACGGTCTCTCTGACTTTGGCGCTTTGTAAATTATAAGAAATATTTTTTTTATAAAATTTCAAGTCTTCTTTCTGTATGCTTGTTTAATTAAATAAGAATGCATTTTCATTTAGCAGTCATCCTGCCTTGAACCACAGTTAAATCCTGCCTTGAACCACAGAGTATACAACCAATTTATAAGAGTCAGAATTTAGAATTCATAGAAGAATAAGTAGTGACCTGAAGTAATTCATTTATGCAACTATAATCTATATATTTAATACGGAAGCCATTTTCTTTACTCCATCTGTGTGAACGATAGGCTTAACCAATCGGGCTGGAAGTGGACTCAAATGGAAGATATTTCATCCTAGGTGTGCACGAAGTTGTTAAAATTAAAAAAAAAATCCGAATAGTTTTATTTTACGGAGCGGGCGTTTTTTTACTACAACAACGAGAATAGTTCAATATTCACTTCATAGATGGAGCCCAAGAAAGATGTTAACTGTTAAACAAACAGTTGTCTAAGTTGATAAGGCATATTTATTCTGATTAACAATTTACACGTTCGCACAATCGTGTCTTTTGTTCCGAAAAAAAAAATAATAATAATAAGATCCTGCTACCAATTGCGAAATACTCTACCAGCGCTGTCTACCTTAAACTAAAGAACTAATCGTTAGGTTTCCACCATAGCTCACTATATGTCCCCACGTTGCGGACTCAAGCTCATACACTCATCGCCATTCATTACGTTTGATACGTTCAGAACTCATGATTTTATCCTTATCAACTTCGAGTTTATTTGTTTTGATGTTATTTAAGGATTTAGAAGTATGTCACAGTCAAAATGCTACTCTGACTGCACCTTGCGACAAAGCAGAAACACGCCTTTTCGTGTTTCTGCAGATGTATTCAGGATCGTTTTGAAAGACCGATCCTGAATACATTTCTTTAGGACATCTAGAGAAAAACTCTGCTACCGATTGCGAAATTTTCACAACGGGTATAGCTAGCTGTAGCCATACGTACGATAGTCCTAACCGATTTGGTCTTAAATTGAAGATATTTCTTCCTAGGTGTGCAGAAACATGGGAAAATATAAAAATTCCGAATAGTTTTATTTTACAGAATGGGCCAATTTTCTCTACTAGCGCTGCCTACCTTAAAAGAAAGAATAGTTTTATTTTACAGAAATAAGAAAGGATTCGACGCGTTACTGGCTTACCCGCTCACGACCAAACGCCGACTACGTTTCTTTAGGACAGCTAGAGAAAAACTCTGCTACCAATTGCGAAATTTTCGCAAGTGGTACTGCTAGTACACCATTATTTTGAATTGTGTTTTTTTTTTTTTATTCGTATGATTTCAAATTTACATAATATTTTTTTATATTTTGTCTTACACCCACGGCAACATGATCTAAACGTTTATCAAACATTCTGGTTGGTATCTATCAACTTCCTTTAGCTGATCAGATTCACTTGGTTTCCTCTGATAAACATTTTCCTTCCGCTTTTCTCCTATAAAGAAGCCCGTAAGTTGCGATAAACACATTAAACTATTCATAAAAATACAACTGGAATTATAATTTCTTCTGCTCTCTGTTTATTTCCTTTTTTTTTTAATAATGACTATTTCCAAATCGCCCCTTACATGGAAAAAACCCGATTATGACAATAAGATCCATATTAAATTTATAATTATTAAATAACCACTTTACAAACGATATTCATTTTTAAAAAAATACCCTCATAAAATGAAGCACTTGCCCTATTGGTATTATCACTTTTTTTCCCACAGCGGTGGAAAAGACTTGAGTTCGAATCCAGTCATGACGTGAGGAATTTTTATGGGTATTTTTCACAACATGGCTGAGTTAGTAGGTTTCAGGTGAGGATAGAATGTTTTTTCTCTCCCGGAAACTCTGGTTTTTTTCTCCAGCAAACAGCAACTCGACCATAGAACACCCACCTTTTATAGACATATTAAATACGGCCTAGTATGGCCTAAGTTGTTGATGTGCCCAAAATTCTACAACACCCTAACAACCTCCTAACGATGTCGCACTTATATCGACATTAAAATTTAATTGAAAGAAGATATGGCTAAAATGGTGGGCGAGAGAAAGAGAGGACAAATTAAAACTAATGAAACCGAGAAACATACTTGAACAGAATTCCTGGAAAAGTTATCAAGGAGGCACCAACTTGAGATGAAGAGCCTCCACAATCTAGTCGAGAAGACTGGAGCGTAAATAGGAGACCAAATTCGAGTTTACTTTGTTTGGTAAGCATAAATTTCTAGTGAAGATGTCAAAAGATATATCGGTGTGCCATACATAAAGGATATTTAGTAGTGGAGAATCATGTTAAGTACATTCGCAAATGAAATCGTTATTAATTTTTGATTTAAATGGATGTTTAAATGTCTGACTTAATTATCAGTCAGAATTAATGAAGAGGCTGTCTTTTTATTCATTATTGTAACAGCTCATTTCCTTGATCGTCACAGAGCAAACATTGTAGAAAGGAGATAGAAAACAATATCGTTAGATTGTATGCATCCAAGCTTGTATTGTAAATCTTTGTTATTGATAGAAATGTCCGAGGTAAGTCTCATTTACTAAGTGAATTAATTTATAAATTTAACTTTCAAGCCTGTCGTTAATAGCGATTTAAGTTATGCTGTTTCATTTCGAATGAAACAGAATATACCTGTTTATAAGGCTCTTTGATAGAAGCGTTGAGTTCGGGCATAATCCATCATCATTCACTTGTATCTCAGAAAGGTAGACGATGGTGTAATTTATTTGTATGTTGTGTTTGAGAGCTGCGAGTCCTATGGAAGGTCATAAATTATAGCGTGACAGATTACGTTACTGTCTCAATAGTCCCAGAGTGCTGTAATATAGTTTTTGGGCATAGAGAGTTGGCAGTCTGAAAACAACTCAGTCTAGGGTAATTACATAAGAGGGAAACCTCTGAAGATTTAGGAGACTGAAAATGAAGGCTGGTCTACTTTATAATCTTCATTATACTCCGTATGTATGCAGAGAACACTCCCAGAACTATATGGGATAGAAAGTGTTAAATTAAGATTCGAAACTGGTATACAATATCATTAGTAAGTACAAAATAAGACCTTGAAAATTTTGAGAAAGTCAAAGAAGACATTTTAATTTGGAGAAAGTCAAAGAAGACATTTTAATTTGGATTAATCCATTTATGCTTAGAGTGAAGCTACTGTTAAAATTTCAAAACTAAATTTTGATTTAGATCGTTTATGTTCGAAAAACGTACAAACAATTATAATTTATAATTTACGAGTTACGAATAAAATTTGAACGTTTCGTATACAACTCGCTTATCACATTTTTCACGTCTTGTGGTTTATACATTTTATACGTAACACTTGATTCTAACAGAAGCAGGAATTGCAGTCTTTTCTGTACTTATCTAGAAGTTTCATATTGTTCCAAATCACATCGAAGTATTCTTTATCAAAATGCAAAGATATCTGTTCTTTTTCATAGATTTATTTTGAGCTGCCATACCTCATTCACTACAGATGAGTACCAATTTTTCCTTTTAAAGATATCCCATGACTAGTTATGTGTTGTTCTTTTTGTTCATGCTTCCAGATTCCTTGTATATTTGGACAGTTTGTAGCTGTGTAATTTGAATTTTCTTTTTGTCTGGTGATTTTTCATTTAGCAGAATCTGTCGCTTGTGTCCCAGTTGCGTTGCCGTTGAAAATTGCTTACAACTCTGTTTACCAAAATAAATTATTTATGAAATAATAATTAAAATAAATAAACAAAGTATAAATTATTTATGAAATAATAAATACATTAATATTTATTATTTCGTAAATAATTTGGCTATGTACACTACTCAGAATTACTGCTAAGGTGCTCAGAAATGGTGTTCATGGTACTAAACATTCTGATCGGAAAGATTTTATGTGGTGTTGATAACAGAAATTACTTATATTAATCATCAAGAAACTGATTTACTTTAAATTACCACAGAATCAGTATCAAAATGATGTCTTTTAGCACATATGTAGTTTAAACACTTTTATCGTGTAAGTTAGAGCTGAGTAGTGGCGCTGTGGCAATAACTTACGATTATGCAAATAAAGTAAGTTATTTGCATAATCGGAAGGAAAAATGGAGATATATAAGCCTATGGTAATCAATATATATCCATACAGCGTACATTTCCAAAGCTATCAGATCTTGTTCAACAATAAATGTAGAACAAGATATGATAGTTCTGAAATTCTACAAGAATTATAGTTAATGATTAATGATAAAAGTGATTTCAGAGTTCATATTTAAATTTCATGAATTGCAGAAATGAACTGCGAAAAATATTTAATGAAACAACCCATTCTGCTCAAAATTGATGAAAGTCATCTGGGAATATTCACTCTTAAAATTCGCTATAGAATTAACACATCAGGTTATTAAGATGATGATGCAAATCCACTCTTCGCGATATAATGAAATGCGTCGCGCTTAAGTTTATTCTGAAGTGTTAAAAGAAATAAATAAGAAATTTAGGTCAGCAAATGGAAGCAGACAAAGCATTTTGTTTCACACAAGAAACTTATAACCCTAATATAAAAAAATAAAGCTGTGATAAAATAAAAATTTCACGCAGGAAGCTAACAGAATGCTCCAGAAACTTTTGCTAAATGGTAATTTAAGGGTAACAAAGGAAACTTGCCAGAAATAAGATAGGGTCATTAGAAGGGGGGGAATGATGTGTGCACATCCAGGAATATAGATTTATCCATTAAGGACTGGTGATGATGTGACACAAGTCTGCAGAATTATAAACACTTCTCTGGACAACGTACGGGTTGATCCAGCAAGTTTGGGTATAAATATTTTATTTTTTTAAATGCAAATACAAAAACATTTAACGATTCAACCTAAATAAATGCATACAATATAGCAGAAGAACAATTTTTTTCACGAAATCTGTATTATAGCATGTAATGTTAACTACTATCCTCTTTCGGATAAAATATCTTTGATATTCAAAATTATTTTCAGTGTTTATTCATGTTATTGTCATTGAGTTGTATTCAAACATATTTTTCTACTTAACTTTTTCGACTGCATAATTCTATTTTTTTTATTTTTATGTTTATTAATTTTTAATTATATAAATGAAAACACACAGGACCCTTTGGGTTTTTATCAATCCGAGCTACTTGTGTACGT
This sequence comes from Mastigoproctus giganteus, assembly GCF_048544385.1. NCBI lineage: Eukaryota > Metazoa > Arthropoda > Arachnida > Uropygi > Thelyphonidae > Mastigoproctus > Mastigoproctus giganteus. The sequence continues at coordinate 69,021,296 of NC_143580.1, forward strand.
TTTCAATTCCCTTTAACACGTGACTATACGCTGACTGCGCTTAACTTTCTATCGAAAATTGCTGAAGTCTCCAAAAGTTTTTTATTGAAAGTTTAGGAAAAATTATCAGAAAGAAATACATTTCTGCTGATCAAAGAGAAGGTAGAGCAAAGGTCATAAACATAAACAGCAGATGCTCATAAAGTGAAAAGAAAACCCTGGGTTATGCAAGCGATCAATGTACCTGCTAGGGCCGGATGCCAAGTCTAAATTACAGATAAAACGAATACATAATATTTTCCTATATAAGTTTAGGTGTCTCTAAACTGCACGTATGCGAGGGAAATTCCAGCTTCACGCAGAAATGAGATGTATGACATTTTCTGCTTTGCAATATAGACATGAAAACTGCTAGATGCTGCTCGTAAGAGAGATACTCATCTGCCACCTGGACGAAGTAATTATTATTTATATCTCTGTTATCTCTACATCTCCGTTATCAACAACACTAACTCTGCATGGTTTCATACATTCCTAGTCAATATTAATCCCCAAACGTATATATACATTTTTATTCGCTCAGACTATCTTTCGGGTGGGATTTAATTCTGTTCCACACAGTATTTTACTTTCAAGTTTGAAAATAAACACAAGTAATGTACTAATAAACGTATACGAGCAGCCTTGCTTATGCGGTGATGTAAGTGCAATCCTGCATGAAATGAAATATTGCGTGATGCACAGCGTTAAGTCATAATTCTACCTAAGAGAGAGAAGTTTGAATATTGAAATGCCTGATTGTCTAATGAAATGTTAGGGCAGTGTAGGTGTGAAAGTGAATTTTCGATTCCAGCCATTAAAAACACGAGTTAATTAAGACGATTTCAATACATAAATTTTACAGTTAGAACCCAATACACTTTATATACGCAGTTTAAGAGGGAGTTAAAGAAATCCCTTTTTGCATACGTCAAACCCTTGTTACCCAAAATGTTTCCACAAAGCCATTTGAAAGTCTGCCACGATTTTAGTCCTAATATATCGCGTCATTTTTCAAAGCTCTCATCTTGCGAAAGCTCTCTGATTTGAAGCCCACAAAGGTTCACTTTAGCGGGGCTGCTCTTTGGATTCCTCACTTAAGTAATGAAATCTTTTCGAAGTTATTTCACCCATCACCTTTCGCATAACTCTTCATTAGGCCAAATTAAATATGGGCAAGTAGATGGAAAATCTTCATTGGATCCACTAATGGAACCTACTGCACACTACTCGTTCTTGATTCGTGTGCTTCTTTGAGGACTTCGAAAAGGTACATGATATAATGGTTTACGGTAGAAAGGCTGTCCCAGTGGCATAAAAAAAAACAATAATTTTCGAGTTCTCCTTGCACATCTTTGACATACCAATGACCTCGAGGTCACCACAGATACTCCATTGATGAATGCTTGTGCTGGATTGCTTTGAGTAATGTCTTCATGTTATATTATGTCTCCTTTAGTGGGTAATGAGAATGGGACTTTAAGTTCCCTTTATGCAAGAATACAGCTAACAAATTTCGCTCTGAGCAGTCTATGAAGAGGTGCCATTTCGATGTAATATATACTTCTGGAGCTGCGGCTCCGATGTCTCTTAATCGGGTGCGTATTCAGGATTTTATGAAGTTCTTAAGCCTCTGCTAATTTCATACTGAAGTCGTTAGGCCTCTGCCAGTCTTCCACTGCATGGACTAATTTCATAAGAAGACAGAATTCCACTTCTTCTTCTAATGAATATAGACCCAAACTGGCATTTTTCATCGTGAGGGATTGGACTCATCGCTGAATCCAATTTGACTGGATTCAGTCAACTGTATTCAGTGACGATGACGATGGATTCGTGTCAGTGATTCGCGGGATATTAACAATTTATGAACAAAGAATTAAAATTTTAAATAAAAAGGATATAGACATAATCAAATATGAATGTATAAAAAATAATAATAAATAAGTAAAAATTATATTCAGGATGGCTGAATAGATACACTCCCACTTAAAAGTTTGCAATCACAGTATATGACAACAGTTTTCTTTGTTAGTTATGTCAATGTAATGTTAAAGATAAAAAAAACTACACACTAAAAAGAATTTTAAGATTTTCTGTTAAACACTGAAAACTTCGATAAGAAATAGATCAAAAATATTGAAATGATTAATATTAACAAGTATACTGATTTTTCATCAGAATATCCTCCACAGGATTTTATCACTGCCTTGCACAGACGTGTCAACCTGGAGATTAACTTTATAATAGTATCTGGACTAACATTCCAAGTGATCTGTAAGATTTCCCATAGAATTTATGGGAAATCTTGCAGATTTTTCATGGCCATACTATAATTTGAAATACGCACTCCTGTTGTTTATCTGCTAGAAAGTAATTGTCCAGTTTAGAGCTAGTCTTCGGGTCATTGTCTTGTTGAAATATAAAATTTCTTCTGAAAAGTCGAAGTCTACAGGATATTGCATTATGTTCAACAAGGTTTTTACAGCCTTCTTTTCTTAAAATTCCTTCAATTCTGAAGATATCACCCGCTTTGGAAAAATACAAGCAACCCCAGACCATGATCGATCAACCACCGTGCTGACTGTAGGCACGAAACAGTGTGGCACGCATAATTTTTTGATTCGGTTTATCATCTCACATAAACTCTACGCTTGGATCCAAAATTTTCAAATTTGGATTCATCTGTCCACAATACGTTTTTTCACTCTTCAATTATCCAGCGTTGATGGCGCTCAGCCCAAGCCAACCATTTCTTTCGATTTTTCTGTTTTAAAAAGGGTTTTCGAACCTTTACGCGACCATGAAGTCCTGGTTGTTTAAGACTAAATTTTACAGTGGACGTAGACACGGAAGTTTATCTGTTCCTATTGAACTGAGCTCGGATTTCAGGTGCAGTAAGTTGTCGATTGCGTTCATAAATTAGTGTTATGGTCTTATCTTGGGCTTCCGATGTTACGCTTGGTCGTCCTGATCATGGTTCGTTCATTAAACTGCCAGTCTCCTTGAATCATAGAATGGTAGTTTGTACTCCTGTAAATGAAACAACCAATTTTTTGCCAATATTTCTCATGGAATAACTTTCATTATATGGAGTTACAATAGCACTTCTTTTTTTCAACACCCAGTTACTTATTTCTTGCGAACTTTATCACGAAACACAGAAAACTTACACCAAACCCTTTTTCTGAATGACGGATGTCAGATTTTATAAGTTACACCTCTTACTGCTCAGTTTATATTATTGCAAAGCACTCTAGAATCATCTACAATTTTCTGTAATATTGAAACAATACTCCCGCTTTCTAGACTCTTCTACAACGGTTTACCTCGTTCAGGAGTCTTCTATGCCTTTCTGGAATATTCTCCAATATATTCTAGAAATTTCTTAAATATTGTTGAAGCTTTTCAATTTTATACCTAATGGAAGATATTTTAATAGCAATTGGTAAAGAAGTTGGTAATATTTTAATAAAAACTTCGAAAATTAAGAAAAATGAACCGTGATTGTAAACTTTTAGGTGGGAGTGTATGTGGGTGGTATAATCGGTCTCATCACAAAAAGTATAAGTGGTAGAGGAAAACTGAAAACAGATTTTGAATGAACGTCAAAAGATCTGTTTAATCCACATTTTTTATGATAGAAAATGCTTGCTGACCTTTGTTATGGTACACAGATTTGAGCTCTATTCAGGTTACGCAGCTTTATAATGTTTTCCTGCACATGGCTATATTCTAGCATTAATCCAAACTTCCGTGATCCTGGTAAAGTGGACAGACATTGTATGTATTGAAAGATATTACTAACAGCGTTGTTTCTTATATAAAAACATCCATAATTCATGAGATGCTTTATTTATCCAAAAATAGTTTCGCGATGCGATCGCTGGTCATCAAATACCACTTTAAATCATTACAGATGCTTCGGAAGGTTACCACTTGCCAAGATTATTACATTTTATAAGACTCTCAGATGGAGAGATGGAGGAAATTTAGAAATAAATATGTAGTTTTTTGGTTTATGGAGATTAATTAGTTGTTTTTCGATTTCTACCATAATTTTGTCCAATATTTAGGTTCAATGTATTTTTCTGATAGCTTCATTCTATTCAGATTTCCGAATTTGCAGTACGAAGCTGTCATTGCATAGAAATTCAAATCGAATGAGGAAAAAAAACAAGACGCGGATCGAATTTACAGCAGCGACCTCACTGATGGTAAAATATTGATGATTGCGAACTGATGGCGCAACCAGTGGGCTCATCTTAAATTCCAGTTCCATATATCTTTCCAGTGATTGATTGATTGTACCTGACAGTTTCGTATCGCATTCGTATCCAATGTAGTCTTGAAGGTCTCTTCAGATCAGTAAAAAATATTTTTGAATGACTGAGAGAGCATCAGAGGATATTAAGAACCTTCAGGACTTAGAACAGCAATATCCCACTGCGCGGATATTAAAGAAACCTGATTCGTGTAAACTTGTAATATGAAGAAAGAAAAGTAGAGTAGTGTTGCGTTAAATTGGATGGGAACGGAACTATTAGATCTGCAGAATAAATTCCAAAGTTTAATACTCTTTTGCTAATGACGTTTAGCAAAAAAGAAATTTTCTGTTTATCTGCATTTTTCGGAAATGACAGCTTTGCAATGACTATTTTATGTTTTTACATGTTGGCCCACATAGCGTAGGATGGCTGCTATATCTGAGATGGAACTTTATGGTAGTTGGGTAGTTCCTACAGAGTGGGAAAGAAGACCCCTACATGCAGGCCATAATTGAGTTCATTGTGCAACAATGGGTTGCACAATGAACTTTGAATTTTACGTCCATTGAATTTTGCTGGATGAAAAACCAGGGTTTTCTGAGATGCCAGCGAAACTGTGTCCCACTGGTATAAATGCAATATCAATTATGCAATTAATTACTTTTTCACATAATTATAAGAGTAGGAGTGTGTTATAGGGCAAATGACTCTGATGAGTTCAACGAACAGCTATACAGAGAAATAAAAGTGGGCCAGTAAATCAGAATGTCTTATGGGCGATTTTAACTTCCTAAATATTGGGTTGGTCATTCGCAAGACTTTTGTGCATGTGGATGACTCTTTTATAGAGCAGCATGTTAAAGAGCCAACAAGAGGGAGTAATACTCATGATGTTATTATCAGCAGTGATTATTCATGCATTAAGAACCTTCAGATAAAAGAACCACTGAGTGGCAGTGATTACAGTGTGCTGATGTGGGATTTACTCAAAGAAGTAACTACCATCAGGGTTTAAAGGCATAAAGGTGACTACAGTGGCCTCAGACAGTTTTTAACTTCTATACAGTGGGACCAGCTGACGATGTTACCAACAGCAAATTCTAAATGGGAAGCGTTCAAGGAATTAATCTTGGAAGCTACTAGGGTTTTCATACCAACTAAGAAATACACTTCAAAGTCTAAATGAATGTCAGATGAACTAGTTAAATTCGTGGAAGAGAAGAAAAGCGCATGGTATGCATATAAATTTCGGCCAACGTTGAAGCCTGTGGTAGATATAAGCTAGTCTGTAATCAGGTCACAAAGGAGGTCAGACAAGCAAAGGCAGATTATGAAATATCTTTGGAAAAGGATGCAAAATAAAACAGCAACGAGTTCTTTACTTATATAAACACTAGAAGGAAAGAGATAAATCAAATTGGTCCATTCGATATCGCTCGTTTCACTGTTGATGATCTTGATCAGTTTGCTGACAAACTGAATGAGTATTTTACATTCACACATGAGGAATTATTTAGGGAAGGGGTTTCCAGAAGGTTATCAAGCTTTAACAAGAAGATAAATTGCTGAAGTTAAACGTAAGAAAGGCAATTGGGGTGGATGAAATCTATTCAGTTATATTAAGGGAGACAGTGAAGGAAGTAAGCAAATCTTTAGCCATAATTATGGGAGCACCCTTGGATTCCGAGGAGGTCCACGCTGAATAGAGATATGCGAATGTATCCAGAATTCATAAAAGTGATTGAAAGGGTGACATGAGAAATTATAGACCTTGGTACTTCTGTTTAACTTCTGTTCCGGGGAAAATAATGGAGTCACTGATAAAAGACGTGATCTAGGATCATCTAGACAACGCCGCAATTATACTTCAAACACAGAATGGGGGTGTTAAGGGGAAATGTTGTTTGAACAGTTTCATTGGGTACTAGGATATGATGACAAAGGAACTGGATACAAAAAATAATTTTAATATCATATAATTGGATTTCAGGAAAGCGTTTGATACTGTTGAACATGGAAGACTGCTGTACAAATTGGAGTAGTGTAGCATTAAAGGCAAGTTGCTGTTATGGATAAACGGATGGTTGAGTGGAAGGCAGAGTGTGGTAATCAATGGACATTACTCGTCATGGACTAAAATTATTATTATTGGGCCTATTGTTGTTTTCTATATTTATTACTGATATTGACGAAGGCATATCCGGTTTAATCTCCAAGTTTGCAGATGATACAAATGCTAGCAGGTGGTTAATGACAGTACACTGCTGCAACAGGATCTAAAAAAGTTGAGCAGATGGGCTAAGAGGTTGCAACTGAAATTTAACATTGATTAATGAAAAGTATTGCATGTGGGTAGCAGTAACCTCAGAGTAATGTACCAACTGTGTGGTACTGTATTCAGTGTGGTGAAAAATGAAAAACACCTGGGGGTAATTGTGCAGTCAGATATGAAGTTCTCTGAACAATGCAGACAGGTAGCCAGGACAGCTCATGAGGTTCTGTCAATGATACACAGTAATTTTGCTAACAGGAACAAGGAAGATTTATCCCGTTGTATGAGGCAATGGTCAAACCCCACCTTGAGTACTGCGTACAGGTCTGGAGGCCTCATTTTATGACTGATGTGGAGCTGCTGGAATTAGCACAGAGAATGGCAAAAAAATTAGTGAGGGGGACAAATAGGCGCTTTTATCAAGAAAGACTTCAGTTCTGAAAATTGCTGCGTCTGGAGACTAATCGCCTGCAAAGTGATCTTATTGAGCTATATTTAAGGCTTTGAATGGGTTCAGCAAGCTCAATGCTGATCGGCTTCTTTCTCTTGCTGAGACCACACACATGAGTGGGCAAAAATTCAATTTGAGGAAAGAAAGTTGTAGAATAGATGTCCGGTAGTTTGCCTTTAGCCATCGGGTGGTTAATTGTTGGAACAAAACGAACTTCTATCTGTTGTTGTGGTGGAAGTTGATAATTTTAGTAAATTTATGGAAGAACTAGACAAACTGTTGGAAGGAATGAATAGCTGAAATGTAAGTTCCACCAAAAGTATTTTAGGTATACTAAGCCTCAAGTGAATTAAGTTTATATAACATTAGTAGCACATGCATTACAAAAGTATCTTTTGTAATCTAGATTACTTCTCTATTAGAGGCGCCTCCGTAGCTAGATGGGAAGGAGCAGCAGTGCGTAGCACACGCTTCTTGATTAGACCGGGGTTCAAGCCCTCACCACCAAATACGGAGGATGCAGACAGGTCAGGGAATGACCACCATATTCCTCGAGCAATGTGGCCTTAGTTGTTAATGCTCCTAAAAACCAAATAACAAAACAAACAAAACTTCTCCATTAGGAGGAATGGTATTAACTTATCGCTTAGGACTGAGGCAACTTTGATTATTTCCCCTCAGAGCATTTAATGTTTTTGTTAATTGATTGCACATTACACATGCATTTCTTAATTTTTAATTGAAGGAATTCTTAATATGTGCGTTCCATAACATTTTGTATTTTGAGCTTAAATTCGTTATATTAAAGGACCAGGATCGCTTTTAATGGGGATAATAGTAATCACTGCGTTTTTAAACTATTTATTAGAAACGACATTGTGGAAAATTTTAATATACATATACACACTGGCCAATAAAATAGGAGGATCCTTTGTTTTAGTATCGCATCGATCATCCTCTATTTTGAATAACAGTAAATGTGGGACGAGGCATGGATTCTCTAAGGTATTTTAATTCGTTTTGGTCTAATTGTGACCACTCTTCCATCAGCATGTCACGCATCTACGAAAAACTTGAAGGAAGTGTAGGTCGTTGCCGAATAACTCTCCCAGCATATTTCAGACATTCTTAATAGGATTGCCAGTCAGGGAAGATGGTGGAAATCTGTGTCATGCTCTCAGAATGATTCTTTCACGATTCTGGTACGATGCGCAGTTGCATTGTCATCCATAGAGTTGCCGTCATCTTTGGGATAACAGTGTAACGTTGCAGGGTGCAGTAGATTGACACAAAATTCAGGTACCCTTTGGATGATATTCGACCTTCCACAGGTATCAGTGAACCCAATCCGTGCCAACAAAGCATTCTCCCTACCATTATAACACCTCCAGATGATAGGCTTGTCTTAATAAGGCAAGCAGGGTCCATCGCTTCGTGAGGTCTCTGCCTACCATAAGTGCAAAACAAAGTGTATTGTGCCGCGTAAAGTCATGTAATCGTCTGATTACACGACTTTCTTTCACTGTCGAATCACGACGTTCTCTGCACCACTCCAAGAAGATTTTTTCTGTTTTTCACTGAAACAAATGGCTTCCAAATAGGCAGGCGACTACCAAAACCCAGTTTCTTCAATTCCCTGAGCGTGGCACGGGTTGAAATAGGACAGTTCTGGGCTTAGTTGAATTTAGATGTTATTTGCTGCACAGTGGACATTCTGTTTTCACCCCATATCACAGTTTACTTTGCATCTATTTGCAATTCTTCTGTCTGCAATGTCTGAATACAAAGGTTCTTATTATTTCAGCCAGTGTGTGTGTTATTTTCATTATAAATCTTCAAATGCCGATGATCTTCTTCTGATGATGGCAATATGTACAGTGACGGACAAAAAAAAAACCTGCATCACTTGTAGATTTTGCAAATAATGTGTTGTGCTGCATTTTGTTTTGCAGAAATGCTCGAAATGCATTTGTTAGATGGGATATATATTTCTGCGAATGAAATCCAATAAAAAAAACACCACCTGATATACCTAATTGCCATAAATATCTTCCCAAAAGGTAAAATGCGTAATTAATGGAAATATGAGAAATCATACAAATGGCAATCATGACAACCAAACATACATTTTATTGCATTTACGTGTACAAACTGAAATGAGAAGTTAACGTAATAGTATTATGTACTGTAAATCAGCAAAATAAGTCTTCAATATTTTGTTTTTCCTCCTCGAACTGCAATTACAGATTTGCAACGATCTGGCATAGAGTTAATCAACTTCTGGATATACGGTTGCCCAATTTTGTGGTACCACACCCTTACAATGCTCTCCTGCAGCTGAATCTTACTTGTTGGCTTCTTCTGAGCAATTTTAGACGACATTATGAACCAGCAATTTCCAATAGAGTTGAAATCTAGACTGTTGCCATGCCAGTCCATCACTTCTGAAATGCCAGCATTTCTGAGGCATGACTGCACCTTAAGGGAGATAAACAAGGGAAAACATTGGTGTAAGTATATGTTTAAGGCCTGTGACACAAGAAGAAAAACTCATCATTAAATCTAAATAGCATCAAACTTACCAATTTTTCTGTGTGGCAAGGTGCTGAGCCCTGTTGAAAAATGCTGTTCTAGACGTCTGTGTGGTGATCCCTAATAACGGGTTTCCTCCAAGATAGCAGCGTAGGTTTCTGCATTCACCGTTCCGTTAATAAACTTAATTCGCCCCACCCCTTTGCTTGTTATGCATCCCCAGGCCATCTGACGTTTACGTGAACTTTACAGTCAGTGTTATGCAGTCAAGATGGTATGCCTCCGATATTTGTCTTCTGACCTATCGCTTCCCATGCAGGTTGAATTTCGATTCGTCAGAAAAGATGACGGTCTCCCATTGCTCTTTTGTCCATGAAACATGCGTTTTAGCCCAAGCAAGTCGCTTCTTCTTCATTTGTTGGGTCAACAAAGACTTCTTCTTGGGCCTACAGGCATACAGACCACATTCCGAAAGCCGTCTTTAGATAGTTCGTGCACTTGTTTCAACACCAGAGACCATCTCAAAGTCCAGTTTTAGATCAGGAGCACTAGCATGGCGATTACGAAGGCATAGCCGTTTCAAATATCGATCTTGGGAAGGCGTAGTCACTCTTTTACAGCCTGATACAGGTCTTCTCTTCACATCACGCTTTAATTTCAGCACCCGGGATACTGTTGACTGGTGGCAACCTATTTTATCAGCGATAGCCCTTCCTGGGACAGACCAACAGGTACACTTTTTTTTTCTTGATGTCAACTGAACATATGGAACCATGTTTACACCTCCGCAAAACAGGATACTAATGGGCGTGTATACCCTTGCAACGCCGTATTTATAGAAACGGCCGATGCAATCCTTTGCAATTATTGTCTGATGCAATAGAAGCGTTATCTGACGCAATACCTTTGCTTTTCGACAAAAAAAATGACTGTAATCAAACAATATCTTATACGTTTCACTACAAATGTTACTTTTTTTTTAAATGATGCAGTTTTTTTGTCCGCCACTGTAAATATTCTTGAAACGTCAGTAGTATTAAATATTTAAAGTTTAATAAGGAAGCGTGTTTTGTAACCTTCATTACAAAAAGTGGGAAATTATTTTTTCAAAGGATCCTAAAAAAAATCTTTTGAAATTTCAAGATAAGAACTATCAACTGATGTTTCTTCTTAATGAAGTATGGCATGAAACTATTTCTTTGAAAAGAGTAACATTTTTTTGTCTCTAAAATATTCATTAGAAAAGTTTTTGGCTTGTTCCAGAATTAGTGGAAAAAGCAATTATAAAGTTTTGCGTCAGTTCCTTGACGTCCTGGCTAGCGATATGCAAATGAAGTGATATACCTAAAATTTTATCTTTATGGGACTACCAGACTCATAAAGATAAATAAAAGATATGTGATATGATGCGGGTTAACAAAATTTTACTTTTTTTTCTTGTAACATGTATAAAAATAAGCTTCTTTCTGCTAAATCTGCTACTTTGATTATAAAAATGACCTGCAAAAAAATTGCAGGAATCAGCCTGGTTTTATTATTGATTTTTATGTAGAATACGTGGGTGTACATACATTTATTATGCAGTTTGAATTAATAATGTTATTCAAATGATAAACTTTTCTTCTTCAATGTAAAATAATTAATTTAAAAGTTGCATTTTCTTTTATTTACCGGTATAATTAAATTATAATAACTGCTCACCGTTACAGTTCATACAACAGTTTGCAATATAAGATTATAAAATTATAAAAACAAACCCGTTTACGTCATTTCCGATTCTACTGCGCAAGCGCAAATTTTGATGCCAATGTTAAAGGGGAAATGAAACAAACTACGTTACACCAACTTGAGAAGATTATATCTGACAAACGTTTAACAGAAATTATTGCATTTTCATAATAATATCGATAATACCTCTTATCTAATCTTTCTAGCTCCCAAGAGGGACTGTTGATCAGATTTAAATCTACAAGAATCTATTTACAGACTAGAAAATTTGAAGCAGCCATTTTATGTAAAATCTTATCGAATCGACTGTTTTTCCTGAACCACCAGGGATTACTGAACATATATATTGCGTGCCTAGGAGAGAAAAAAAAACTCTTCGATCACGCATTTCAAATCTGCTTCTATCAATGACAAAGCAATGATCTATAAACTGCATTGAGAAAGCCTCAAATTACTGTCCGTTTTCTCTAACCTCATGAAGTAATGTGATCCAGAATGTGCCAAAATGCGTTATTTATTAATATATTCGTGACTGTGAGCATTACCAAAACACGAAAGATAGAAACGGGCCTACCTAACGCATCTGTTGTGGGTATTAGCAAAGGAAGATTTTGCAACTTGGTATACATCTGCTTTGTTTGGTTACATACAAATCAGATGTTTATACAGGTGTGGTGTTGGGTATTTTCAGTGCTACAAAACACTGACTGAATTCTTCATTGTTATTCGTATCTTCAACCATACGATTTCTTGTTGACTGCTTATCTCTGTTTCAAATGGTAAGTCTTTTGTTCTGATTTATGACATCAGTTTTCTTTTCTGTCTCTTTCTCCTTTTTTTTATATCGCTGATGTGTTCAATTTTGTTCGTAGCACAGTCAGGAAGTATTTTTTTTCACTCAGATAGTTACGAATAAATACCCACATGGTTTGGTTGGTTGTGTAGGATTTTAGGCGCATCAGCAACTTATGTGCCGTATATAGCTTATGTTTTGTGGTCGTGATGTTTGTTGGAAAAAAAAACCGAATTTCCGGGATAAAAAACCAGGCTACCTTCGCCTAAGACAGACTAACTCAGCCACGTTGTGAAAAAAAATCCCATAAAATTTCCTCGCCTCATTAGGATTCGAACTCAGGTCTTTTCCACCTAGGATGGTGATTATACCAACTCTGAATCTCTCGAGGATATTACTGTATAAATAAACCGCATATGATGTATAGTTCTACTGTGGCTAGTAGGGGTATCTTTTTTTGAAGTATTTCTGTTAGATTATAATTTAAATGTACTGAACTTTCCAGGTAGACTTTTTACATTTGATAATGTACATGACTGTTCAAATATAGATGTAACTATTGCTTCTCAGCGGTTTGCTAGAAGGGTTTATAATTGGGATGTTTTTACAGTCTGTATATTAGTACAGTCTGTAAAAGATATTATGGTTAACTTGCGTCAAGTTACAGATCAATCTGTGGATGGTCTTAAGAGATTCAATTATAAGAAAATTAAATGGAATAAATTTAATAACTACATTAAAAGTTGTTTTCTTGAGAACATGCTTAGTAACCTAAATAGCTTGAATGCCTCAGAGTATGCTTTTTATATTCAGACTTCAGTATTTAGGGCCCTGCAATTTGCAGCCATAAGGGAAAAAAATATGTGTTAGGAAAGTCCCAGGGTGAACTGAGTAATTGACAGGTTTAAGGAGGGAAGTTTTTATTTAAGAAAAGTTTATCAAAGGTTTAGGAGGTGGGATCAGTCGAAGAATTAGTGTATAAAGAATTATATGATAAAAAGGAAGCTTTATCATAAATGCATTTATGAGATAATATGGATTTATTTACAGAAAGTTAGCTTTTAGCTGTTCATTCAAGATTAATATTAATAAGACCCCGGGAATAGATTTAATAGAAAATAATTGCATTTTGGAGTTTGTTGAGATGTTTCCTAAAATTGTGCTTTGTATGTATAATAAATGTCTGTTGGAGGGAGTATTTCCCGGGTACTGGAAGACGGTGTTATTAAAATTATTACATAAGCCTGATAAACCATTAACCAATCCTTGAGCATATAGGCCGATTTCACTCTTAGCAAATCTTGGAAAATTGTATGAGAGACTGCTGTTGTTAAGGTTGAATTCTTTATTAAATGAAGATAACGTACTTTTTGAACTTCAATATGGTTTTAAGAAAAATCTGTCTGCTGAGGATGCCATGCATGATTTGGTTACTTTTTGTCAACAATCTATGGATACCTTTGGTTTCTGTGGTGAAGTATTTAGGTGTACTTTTAGATGACAAATTACAGTTTTTTGCACACTTGGATTACTTAAGTTCCAAGGTAAAAAGGTTTACTGCCTCTATAATTCGTATTACTAGATCGGATTGGGGGCTTGGAAAGCGAGTTCTCGGTGTATATTATAAAGCTCTCTTTTTACCTATTGCTACTTATGCTGCATCTGTCTGGTATAAACGCTTAGAAACTGTTAAGTTTTGTCAAAAATTAATTTCCCTTAAAAGAGATGTTAGTGACAATATTAAGAGTTTGTAAAACGGTATCCACCAATGCTATGCAGGTTATTGCCGGGGCTTTGCCCTTGGATCTGTATGTTGTATTTTGGTCTTTTTGCTATTTTATAAGGAAAGGTAGATAAATATCGTTTGTGGGTTTATGATTGTACTGAAGATATTAAAAAGGAAAAGAGTAATATATTTAAGAGATTACTTGACTTATGGCAAGAACGTTGGAATTCAAGTACCACGGGTGAAGTAACTAGATTATTTTTACTTGATGTTTATTCAGTATTGATAATAAACTGAACAAGTGGTTTTATTCATCAATGGAAACCTCCTATTTATTGACGGGTCATGGAACTTTTAACTTCAAACTGTTTAAATTTGGTTTGGCAGATCAGCCATATTTATAAATTTTCTTGAAGGTGTACTTTGATTGAGTCTTGGGACCATGTGTTGTATGATTGTTCCTTGTATGAGGAATATAGACAAAAATTGAAGAAGACAATTCCAAATTTGGAAAGAGGTTATGAATACGTTTGTTTGCTGGTTCTCACCAGCCTTGCACTGCTGGTGGGTGTGGGATTATAGTGCTGGATTGCACTGACAGATTTATTAGGCCCAGATCTGGGTTTACATGCTAGGGATGAGCGCCTGGTTGTATTTACACACGTGCTGGCTGCCTCCCGGTGGAAAAGTGACCTGACTTCACAATATTTTTTGTATCTTTTACCAACAGAGTACACAGGTGGAGATAGATGTATGTTTGGGAGCCACCTAACAACATGAATATACAATATTCTACAATACAAAAAACCGTATGTGTTGTGTGTCTCGTGTCTTACGCAAGGCGGCCCCTAAACGTTAGTTTATCTCCACCATGGTTCTGTGTGATGATATATAAGACTCTACAATACGAGGGAGCAGCGATTACCAGGAAGGCTGCTTCCCAGTACCCGTCTACGCCACGAGGAGGCGGGCCCAACTATAAACGTACTACACTAAATGTAATATTTCAAGCACCCATAGGAATAAGTGCAAGTCTTATGTGTGCAGCAGTCTCCTGTAATCACGTACGGTGGAGAATGTCACAGGCCGGATTATAAGCGAAATTTCCTTCTATTTGTATACTGTATTAAGGGCTACAATAGTCTTAAAAATAAAGGCCCGCGCTGTTTAAAGAAGATCGAAACTGATATTGTAGAAAACTGTATTATACTTTCAGTGTTTTCGACTTAATATCCTTCAGGCAGTGCTCGTTCTCTAGTCGCATACTTGTCTTAATGGTTTATACACCGAGTATTTAGCCTTGATTTTTTTTTTTTAGTCGAAGGAAGAGCAAAAAGTCGCAGGAGCTGTATCCAGTGAATATGGAGGTTGAGGTATCTGTACCAGAAAACGTGGGCTGAAAAACTTCTATACATACAGACCTTTATCGAATGTGCAGGAGGGTGTGCAACCCTCTATCATTTTCAGCTAAAGAGTGCGAACTGGTATTAGAATGTCATCATTTATTGAAGGGCTAACCACTCTTAGACGAAGCTCTTTCTTCTTCAAATCGATGGGGACATTTATGAACGATTGTGTGGCTCATAGTATAATTGCCAAATGCTATTTGAATTGACTCATACGTTTTGCTTGTTGTTCTCCCGATTTGAATGTAAAATGTAATGTTCGTTTAATGTTAACACTGTTCGGGACACTCGGATATAATGAAAGTCGACTCAAGACAAACGATCTCACTTCATCTGCTGACAGATTTGACGGATAGATACAATAAGCTTCAAATCTGTCTACATGTGTGAGAATATCTAGAAATGTTTTTCTGGAAAATCACTTCTCCGCCTTGTGTATACACTCCACCTCGATAAATTTTGCACACACCTCCTTTTCCATCGTTTTATTCCCAAATTCCATATTATTACTCAGCATTTAGCGTTTATTGCTGCGAACTGAAAAATACTACATCAAAACAGTCTGAAACGTATACCAATTGTTCTGAGCTAGGTACAGCACAAAACGGGTCATTTAAATATAGCGTGCATGCTTCTAAAGTACCAAGTTAAACATTATTGGTTAATTTATAGTATAATTAGCACATCTCTCTAAACAGACAAAAAGAAAAAAAGTAAAGATTGTAAAAGATATTCCAATTTAATATAAATTATAAATTATTATTTTTAATGTTCCAAATCAGTTCAAAAAGATTCCTAGGGAATTAGTTTCACAATTTCTGTAAGATAATTCAACATCACTAAACGATTTCTCCGGTTTCTTTATTAGGATGAAGTGTACCATATCGACAACATCACAGATCTTTCTTTTGCGTATTAGACTCACAAGATTTCATTCAGCAAGAATTGGTTTAGGAGTGTTTGCATTCATCACTTCAACCGTCTGTTATTCTGCCCTGTCAACCCATATCTTGTTTCTTGGCCTTTCTTTTTCTAAATTAAAATGTGTGGGGTTTCTTTGTTTGGAAAACCATTTCTCCCATTAACGAACCTTTCAAGGAACTAATAAGTAAACTGTAAGGAATGTCTTGAGGGGATATACTTCTCTATTCAGTTTTGTTCAGACTCATTCATTTTTTTTTAAACCAATATTCATCTTTCAGCCCATCTCTTGTAATTGCTACAAACTTCCTTTTATATTGTTCCAGTTACAATTTTATCGATTTTTTTCCTCTCCTTTTGTAATTTATTTAATGTACTCCATTACGTATTTCTGTCAACATGTTCATATGTTTTTTTTTTTTAACATTTCCGTTTACAAAATCGATGCGAAGAACAAAGATCTTTAATCATTTTCGTATAACGCCCTCTTAGCAGTTTCAAAGTTTAAAAAAAATCGTTTAAGAACCTATAAGATTAAAATACCAAGAAATTTCAAATTACTTCGAATCGGGGGATTGATTATGCAACAACCAGTGACTTATTAAATTAGATCAATGCATACGCACTGAAATATTCGCAGATACGTCCTTATCTTGCAATATTCTCTTCTCCTTATAAGAAAACTCTCGCCCTGGAGCATCCGTGGTTTCCTTTAAATTAAATTCTGAAACAACACTTGCGAGATATTCCTCTATAGAAGGAGTAGTCATGACAACGGGTCACTAATATTAAATTTCCTAGTACGGTTCTATTAAGCCTATTAGAAACGTATTTCGAGTCTTATTGCCCAGTCTAAGAGAGTCAGCAGCCTGCGTGGTTCAAAATATTTTTATCTCTCTAAAAATCTATTCATAAATGCGACTTTTCTATCTAAATCTTGATCAGCAATCACTTATTCACGTGCATAGGGGCAGAAACAGATGAGGATAGTATTTGTTGGTTAATACCGTAGGTTTAGAGGGTAGTTGAAACCGCCCACAACGTAAGTCAAACCATAAATTTATTCAAAAGGAGAAAAACGGACAGCTAAGGCAAAGAAATTCTTTTGCACAGCGCTCCTAGAATATTACCATCAATGTGGAGGAAATACATATATAAAGAGAGCTCAAGGCGAGCGCGGTCTGCGGCGGATTCACGCTTCATTTCTGACAACCAAGCCCGCCTCTCCGTTTCCAACTGATAAGGGTTTAAAAGTGAAAAACTCCATAAAATATGAAAAGTTCCCAACCGTATTTAGAAGTAACCGCATTTCAAATTTCATCGGGACTCATTATCGCACCATCAACACATGGCTTTGAAACATCAGCGGTCGGACGTTAAAGAGACGGGCTCTCGGCACATATATTGACATTCTGCAGAGAGACCCGGTGTGCCCTTTCAACTTACAGCTGCGAAGTGTCGATATTTATTCGTTCCACGTTGCTAGAGATGCGGTAGGAGCCTTCGCTTTTGAAACAAGCAGTTATTGCCTCTCTCTCTCTACTATAATTTAAGCACTAAAGCAATGTGCTTTTTATCTCTCTCTCCTTCTTCTGGAAATGCGCCTTTATATAAGTCCAAATACCACCTGGTTTCCTTAATGAAATGCAAATTCGACGACATTATAGTTGAAGAACTCCCGTTCTTCTAACATCCCACGGAATTCCTTCGAGATCTTAAGCCTCTTTCTGTTCTTAACACGCGAAGGAAACGTGACTTCAACAACCCCAGCTGCGAGTTTTCTCCCTGTGGTAGAAAATGCACGAATTTTCGTCAACTGCTAAATTTTTTGGTAAGTAGCCGTTCGTAGAATTGCTTTTTGATGAAAAGGATGCAATGGGAAAAAAAGAAAAGAAAAGAAAAGAAACAAGTAGCGCGTCACTAAAAAGAAGGAAATGGAAGAGCTTGGTGTTTTTTTCTTCTCTTTACATCATCCAATGACGTTAACATGCTGGTTCAATTAGCAGATGAGGTGTTCCTCTCCTTTGAGAAATTTATTTGAAACAGTCACTTATTTTTTTGACATCGTGTACAAAATGATTTAAATTATGGACAAAAAGATCGCACATTTAATATTGTTGTGTAATTTATTACAGGCATGACATTTTTACATTTCTTTATCTCTATTTCATAAAGTGAAACTTTATCCAAGTTGATTCATTTGGTTACTTTTTAACTTTAGATCGGTAGGTTAATTTGAGATCTTTTTAGACTCCCAGATGACCACTAACTAAACAAAATCCACGTTGGTTTCTTTATTGCCATGATCGCTCTAATTGAACATAATCCAAGAAACAATTCCGAGAAAATTGGTATAAATTCTCCAAAGAAGAAGAACATGATTCTTACTTTACTTAAAAATTATCTAAATAAATACACGGTTGCAAAGAGAGACCGGACAACCATGAAACAAAGCTGATGTTGCATTCTGGTAGAGATCTGTATCATCAAATAGCAAAATTTAACTTTCCAGTTGGAGAATTGTTTCTCTTAGCGTGCTAATTTACCTTCCTGAATTTTATTCCTGTAGGCATATAGCGTTATTAAAAATTGCAAACACAGTACTAAAGAATAAAGAATGGAAAGTAAACTCTTCAAGAGTTAATTAGCAAAGAGGGCGGGTTACATCTGGGGTTACAATAGGGATACATCTGGGTAGACAACAGTTAAATTTCTTAATATCGCAGGAGGAAGTCGTAATGAAAAGTTAATATAATTACAAAATTCCGAAAAAAGATTATTCAAGTGTTCATGACAGAAAATATTTATCAAGGATGCCTTAGGTAAGTTTTAAGCTAAACTTAAAATACTAACAGAGTTTTTACTAATTATAGCTTTTTAACTTCATGTTTTTACACTACTAGTTAAAAAAATGTACCGCATTTAGGACAAAGAGAATATTTACCAGGAGGATACAATCAGCAAATTTGTGGAAATTAAACGTACACTTATGATCACACTGAAAAGATGTTCTTAAACAAATACTGTGAAACTCTTTGTCTTCCTCGATTTGAATTCTGCCTTCGATTCTTTTCGATCATCACCATTTATTTTACTACTGAGGAAACTTAAAGAATCTCACAATCGTTAATACGTTAGTCTGCTCTCTCAGATGCTCACGAAAAGATCCCTCTAAAATTTCATCTGAACAGTTTAGGAATACAGAGAATCGTAGTCTCTCGTATTCTCCTCAGTCTTCATTCATTTTCTGAATAAATGTCTTGATTTCTTAGCATATACAGACGAGGTAACTTTTCTCATGCCTAACTCTAGCATTGCACCATGGAAATCCACCTACGATTATTTGACTAGTACTTGAGTGTGTTTTGTACATACTCCAAGTTCTTCACTGTATCGCTGAATTCATAGAAGTCTAAACAGGTGCGTTTCTTCACCTGCAAGCCTCAACACCTTAATTAATCTTGAAACCTCGTAGTAGAAGTTAATCATCACACTGAATGTAATTCCTGGTTTTTCAGCTTGCCCAACAAACTGATTTGGTTTGGTAATTGTAGGGTTTTAGGTGCCTCGGGAATTTAGACCATATTGCTATTTGCTGGACTAATTGAAAAAGCCAAGTTTTTGGGAGAAAAATTCATGCTACCCTCGCCTGAGACCGACTAACTTGGCCACTTTATGAAAAAGGCCTGGAAATATTTCGTTGTGCCATTGTTGGAATTTGAACTCAGGTCTTTTCCACCAGGCGCGACAAGCATTTAGACCCGTGAACACATACTTGCACAGAATATACAATGGAAAAATCAGGCTAAGTCGCTGATGTACTTAAAACCCAACAAGAACAACATCAGATAGAGCCTACCAGCTCTGTACAATCTCTTGCCTCAGTCAAGGATCAGATCCAATATGTCCACACAAAAGCAATAAAAGCGTTGTGGTGTATCCATAAAGGTACTTATTCTCCTATCTTGGATCTGTATTTTACCGTGCGGCGTAAATCTGCTCCAAGTAGACGCAAAGCGAACATGAATTTTATTTTTATTTATTTTTTCTATCTCGTGCTGCAATTTTACATTCACATAAGTAACTTCTCAAACGTAAACAACGCTCCAAGAATCCCTAAGTGTTTTCTTGTTTTCTGCCTGTTTAATAATCCTTTACCTCTGATCACTTTAGCTGTCTCTTAAAGATTGTATTAGCTGTTGATTTTAAAAGGTTCCTCTGGGCTTCTGTTATGGGAATCAATCAGCAAATAAAGAAAGAAATATTATTCTTATATCTTTATGTTATTGTAGAGAATTCCACTGATTTTAGAATGTCTAAATTTTGAATTTCTTTGGAGAGAAACATCTTTAACGAAGTACCTTCAACAGTGGAATATATGGGAATGTGCCATTGGTTGATACACGGACCAGTATGGATATAATCCTAAAATATTGGTGCGTAATAACCAAAATATACTTCTTAGACAGAATACCATTTTAAACGGGTAAAAAGTACATTACATTTATGACATTTTTCGCGACCAGAAATTCTGAAACTCTTTGGAGAAAAACATCTTAAGCTGGTTTCTTAAACGAGTTCTTCTGTGTTATGTATTCGCTTTTATATAACTGATATAAATAGAAGAAACCGATTTCTTTGACCCTGTCGTTGGATGGAAATGAATAAATTGTGATAAAACACAGTGGAAAAATTCTCAAACTCGATAATGGACACCATGTTTTCGTTCAAATAGCCGTGTTTATTAATTGAATGTTGTAGTGAAAATGTAAAAATTCTAGACACCATCTTCCGTTCTATTTTGCCCTAATGAGTTGAAAATACAATGATTTGTGCAATCCAGAATTCTGGATGTACAGATTTTACTTTGGAACAGTCAATAAGAAAGAAAAAAGAGCAAGAAACAACGGCTTACAAGATAAGTCTGCACTCTCAAGGTTCAAGACTTTGCTTTACATACGAGGAAGACTTTCGGCGTTCTTGTTTCTTCCTTCTTTCTTTATTCTGACAACCAGAGTGGGCACATATAAAAATTCAACGAAGAGAGTGTTATTTCTTACGATATCCTCTTTTCCTTGGAAGGCATCGAGATATTGTGTAGCAAGAAGCATTTTATTTCTTCGTCCTCTGTCTACAGCAAGCCCACTAAAGATGACGACGCTCTGGGGGGAGGAATATGCGGTAATTGAGGAGCCATACCACCCCCCATTTTTCCCTGCGGACCGATTTCAAGATTGTAGCACTCAGAGCAATAAAAACTTCGCTTTCTACGTATTATCGACTAAGATGGTGCGAACAGCTAAAGGAGACCACTTCATTTTCGGTCGGGAACAAATGTTGCATTCGTTTATAGCGGGTAACTCGGCATGTGATTTCTCATCCACTATTTGCCCAAAGTTAGTTACGTCTGAAGTAGCTGCTGCTAGCAATTCGGGTAAATAGCCATCTTTTTGTAAACAGAAAGGAAGCTTCGTTTCGGAAAATTTTAAAGTGATTTTTTTTAGGCGCTTTCAAGAGCGCAGCCTTCTAAGATGAAGAGCATTTTTATCCCTGTAATCGACTTAGAGTACACCTCAAGAATATCTTCAACTGCAGAAATATTCAATCTTCGCAAGAACCCTCCCTGTGGTACATGAAGTATTGGAACATTTTTTTCTACCGAGTTTAGAAGATTTCTTTCTTTAAATAAATGTTTAAAATATCCTTCGGTAAGCTTAAAAGAGGCTGGAGGTATATACGAAGATAATTCTTTTAGCGTTGCTTGCAAATCTTTGTTCTTTTATTTATTAATGCTCACGTACCAGACTACATCACAAGTTGCTCTTTTTTTTTTTAAATTAACTACAGTCGTTTTAATTTAAATGGGAACTATCCGTTTTATTTCTTTACTTATTTTGGCACGTGTTTGTGCTAAGTAAAATTATTTCGCAAAATATTCCTGTTTATGAATTTTACATTGTGTGAAAGTTACCAAAATTTTAAGTAATAATAACTGACATTTTCAGATTTATAGAATTAACACCTTTTCGCATATCTTATATTGTAGATATAGTAGATTGTCAGTCCTGAAATATGCTGTGTTCGTATTTGTGATGAGCTAATTCCTAGCGAAAAGAGTTAGATCTTTCGTTAGATATTGAGATTTGTTTTGTTAGATATTGATAGATATTGATGAGATCAAAGTGGAGGAGAAATTGTTGAAGTTAAACATAAGAAAGGCACCTGAGGTGGATGAGATCTATCCAGTTATATTAAAGGAGGCGGCAAAACAACTAAGCAAAACCTTAGCCATAATTATGAGAGCATCCTTGGACTCAGGGAAGGTTCCCACGGACTGGAGATGTGCAAATGTATCCCCAATTCACAAAGGGGGATCGAAGGGTGACACGAGTAATTACAGACCAGTTAGTTTAACTTCTGTCCCGGGTAAAATAATGGAGTCACTGGTTAAAGATGCATTGCAGGATCATCTAGACAAGACTGCAGCAATAATTCAAACACAGCATGGGTTTGTTAAGGGAAAGTCTTGTCTGACAAATTTGATACGATATTATGATGTGGTTACAAAGGAACTGGATGCAAAAAATAATTTTGATATCATATATTTGGATTTCAGGAAAGCTTTTGACACTGTTGCGCATGAAAGACTATTGTACAAATTGGAGCAGAATGGTATTAAGGGTAAGTTGCTACAATGGATAAAAGGATGGGTGACTGGGAGAGGACAGAGGGTGGTAATTAATGGGTGCTGCTCTTCATGGACTAATATTATTAGTGGAGTCCCACAGGGTTCATGGTTGGGTCCACTTTTGTTTTGTATATTTATCAATGATATTGATGAAGGTATATCAGGCTTAGTGTCTAAGTTTGCAGATGATACAAAGGTTGGCAGCGTTGTTAATGACAGTAATGGCAGTGTGTTACTGCAACAGGATCTGGATAATTTGGGCAGATAGGCTAAGTGGCAACTGAAGTTTAACCTTGACAAATGCAAAGTACTGCATATGGGTAGAAGTAACCCCAGAGAAACGTACCAACTGTGTGGTACTACACTTAAGGTAGTAGAAAATTAAAAAGACCTGGGAGTAATTGTGCCGTCAGATATAAAGTTTTCTGAGCAATGCAGACAGGCTGCCAGGGCAGGTCATGGGGTTTTATCAAAGATATATAGGAATTTTGCTAGCAGGGAAAAGGAGGTGATTGTCCCTCTGTGTGAGGCAATAATGGTCAGGCCTCGCCTTGAGTACTGCGTACAGGTCTGGAGGCCTCATTTTAGGAAGGATGGAGATTTACTTGAGCGTGTACAAAGAAGGACAACAAGATTAGTGAGGGGAATGAAGGGATCCTCTTACCAAGAGAGGCTTAAGTTCTGCAAATTTCAGTGGCTGGAGACTAGACACCTGCGCTGTGATCTGATTGAGGTGTATAAGGCCTTGAATGGGTTGAGCACGCTAAATTCTGATGGGATCCTTCCACTTTTTCAGATTACGAACCTAAGGGGGCATAAATTCAAATTAAGAAAGGACAGATGTAGAATAGATGTGCGGAAATTTTCCTTTAGCCACCGGGTGGTTAATTGCTGGAACAAACTTCCATCTGTCGTTGTGGAAGTTGATAGGTTAAATAAATTTAAGGATGAACTGGACAGGCATTTGGAGGGTATGGTGTGATTTTTTTTTTTTTTGGCTGATGCTGCATAAGTTCATACACTTGCTTTCTTGCATTACATGCCACTACTACTACTATCAGGTAGATCCACGAGCTGTGGATGGTGAATAGCTGCGAGTAACCAATAAGCAGTCTCGAACAATCAGTGATAGTATCAGCAGGGTGCGGTGGAATAACTCTTTAAAATACCACAGAAATCTGAGGATGGTACTGGGTCAAGGCGAGTTTAAGCCACTTAAAGCTGGGGTAGGTAAGACTCTTTAGACCAGGAAAGAAATACACCTAGGAGAACGGAAACTTTGACTAAAAACCACTATACTTGGTTCTTGGGGCCCCTGTGCAGCTATATTTCCAGTGTGAAGTCATGGCGAGCTCAGAAGAAAAAATTAACCTGCCATGTGACTCGGCTAGCTATCAGCCCTTGACAGTTCCCTGTGAGGGAACAGACGTGGAGAAGTTAAAAAGTAGAGCAAGAGAAGAGAGGATGAAAGATAGGCACATGGAACGTTAAAGTTATGAATACAATAGGCAAATTAGCCAGTGCATGTAAAGAATGGATATGAAAATAATGGCAATATCAGAAACCTTTTGGGAAGAAAACAAAGATTTCATCACAACAATTCTGGAAGACAGAAACTTTCATTCTTAACCGCAGGAGGAGGAGTAAAAAGAAGAAGAAGAGTTGGTTTTATTGTGAAGGATGATGCAACTTGTTGCATAAAGGATAGATATTTGGAGGATCTCGGAAATAATAATTGTAATGAGGGCATAGGAAGGAGGGAGAGAGAGAGAGAGAGAGAGAGAGAGCTCGATCTACTCACAATCCAGATATATGCACCAACTTCAGACAGCACTGAAGAAGAAATAAATGAATTCTACCAGCAATTAAAGGAAGTCATGAGGAAAAATAAGTTTACAGACGTTGTGATTATAATGGGTGATTGGAATGTAAAGGTAGGACAAGATGGATTTGTAAACATAATAGGCCCATGGGGTTTAGGAGAAAGAAATGAAGGAGGTGATCATTAAGTAGAATTTTGTAATGTATATGATTTGTGGATTGGTAACACCTGGTTAGAACAAAAACAGCAATAGCAGACACACTTGAATCTCACCTGATAGAATACTAGAAGCCAAATTAACTACATTATAATATCTAAAAGATATTGAAATAATATGAAGAACTGCAGATCTATGCCGGATGTAGACTGCGGCTCAGACCAGAACCCAGCAGTCTGTAGGATAAAGATAAAGCTAAAAAAGATGAAAAAGAGTAACAGTAATAAAAATTGGAACTTAGAAGAATTTCGCAACAGGAACAAAATAGCTGCATTTAATTATAAAATAAAGAGAAAAATAAAAACCAGAAACTGAACACAAGGCACACTGAATGAAAGATGGAGCAGGTTTAAAGTAATTATACAGCAAACGGCTGAGGAGGAAATAGGATACCAAAGGAAAACAGAAAGAAGCCATGGATTTCGGAAGGAACCCTAGGCATGATGGAAGAGAGATGAAAGAGGAAAATAAATGACAGAGATGGATACAAGAGGTTAAACTCCACCATAAGAAAAAGATGTAAGTAGGAAAAGCAAAAATGGCATGAAGAAAAGTGTAAAGAAATTGAGGACCAGGATTTAAAAAAAACGTGACACCAACAGAATGCATAGGATCATAAAGAAATTCAGCAGAAGGAAAGAAGAGTCCCAGGAGGAGGTAAAGATAAGAATGGTAAAATATTATGTAAAGAAAACGACAGCTCACAAAAGATGGAAGAAACATAGGGAGAAGATGTATGAACGTACAAATACAAAGGAATTGAAAATCCTGGAAGAGGAAGTCGAGTTACCAATTATAAGGGAAATAATAAAGAGAATCAAGAATGGAAAGACTTGCGGAATGGATAATATTCCCATAGAATTATTCAAGAATATGAATGGAGAAGTTTTGGAGATATTTATAGAACTTGTGAATGATATTTACATGACAGGAGAACTACCTGAAAATTATAAGCAAACAATAATGATCTCCATACCCAAGATGAAGAATAGTTTAGATTGCAGCAACTACAGAACAATAAGCATCATAACACATGACTCTAATATTCTATTAGGAGTGATATTGAGGAGGATAAAGAGCAGAATGTAGAGGATGATCAATATGTATTCAGAGCGAATTGAGGAAAAAGAGATGCAATAATGGAACTAAATACCAATTTCAGAGGATAATAAAAGATCACAAAGCATTGTACATCGGATTCGCGGATTTTTAAAAAGCTTTAGACAGAATCAACCATGGGAGAATGTTCGATATACATAAGAAGATAGGAGTTGAGGGAAAGGATTTAAGAATTATGAAAAAAAAATTATACCAAGAACAAAAGGCGGCTTTCAGAATGAATAAATAACAAAATAATAGAGTGGTTTGAAGTCAAATGCGGCTTAAACTAGGTTGTTTGTGGTTACCCTCCTTCTTCAACGTGTATAGTGAGGAATTAATTTCAGAAACCTTAGAATATATTAAAGATATAAGAATAGGCGGAACTAATTTCAATAGAATTAGAAAAGCGGACGACACAATTACTGGAAGTAAATCGGAACTAAGGAAAGCACTTAACAAAATTCGCACAATGGGAGAAGAGTATGGCATGAAATTAAAGGTGAGCAAAACAAAAATAATGGTATTCAGTGGAAACGCAAATTTATAATGGAAGGTGAGCAGAACAAGTGAGATAATTTAGATACCTTGGAAGTTTTAGAACAGTAGATGAAAGGAACACCAAAGAGATTGGTTTAAGAATTGGAATGGCCAAGGCAGCTTTCTGGAAACACAAAGAACTGATGAGAAGAAATGTGAATAGGGAAATAAAATTCAAGATGTTGAGATGCTATGTATGGTCAGTCTTCCTATATGGATGCGAAAAAAGAGAGCAAAATGATGATCAATGCTTTTGATATGTGGTATGCTCGAGGTACAGTATGCTGAAAATTAAATGGATTTATAAGGTTAGGAATGAAGATGTTTGGAGAAGGATGGGGAAATGACTACAGCTTATTGAAAGACGTGATGAAAAGGAAGTGAATGTATGCTTGACATATTATGAAAGGGTCCTTTGGAAACAGACTAGTTATAGCACAAGAGGGATGGACAGAGAGAGGGCAAAACGATAAAGGAGGCCAAGAAGGTAATAGCTAGATGACTTAAAGGAATGGTCCAATAGGAAGAAATACTTTAGTCTGAAGAGACTTGCCCAAGACAGAGAGCGTTGGTGAATCATAACTACAAACCTTCGACATGGAGACCGCACCTGATGATGATGCCTCTCATTTGGGATCAGCGTTGTTTGTTCGTAGTAGAGAACTGAGGATCGTAGTAGAGAACTGAGGAAATTGTTAATGATTATGTGTTGCATACACAATTCACTGGCTTGTGTATTCAGTCGTCGGTTTATTTGTTTGGCTTAATGAGAAGCCCATGTTTACAGAGGAGGGCGAGGGAGGCACGTGTACCCTCTCCCGATACTGATTAACTCAGCTGCGATGTCGAAAAAGCGCATAAAAAGGAAGGGCAACAAAAAATAGATGCTCATATAAAAAATATAAATAAACCGTAAATACGAGAAACGTGATATGCGATAAAAATAAACATCGATATCATTAGATTTTTCTTGTTTACTTGAAAAGGCTTCTTTGTAGTTTGAACAGCGTTTGAAAGGATTAGGATTCAATTAATCCAAATATTTTCTTTAATAAAATGTAGTTTGGTTTACTGTCACTACCTCTACCGTGGTGAGCTCAAAAGAGTCGAAACAGTCTAAGAGGATGACTTCAGCTTTAGAAACAGGTAAGCGTAGAGAAAGGAAGAAGTTTATTATTGCCCCATTTCTAATATCGAATCCCGTTGAGAGCCGCGGAATTTATTTTAACTGCTGCTTATAGCTCTTAGGTGAATTTACTGACAGATAAGTACTACCCAACTAGAGTAAGTGGATTTAGGCTGTCAAATTTGCCAAAAAGTTAACTCAAAGTTGGCTACTACATTAGAATGAAGATAATATTTTTATACCGAAAGCGTCCAAAAAAAATAAATAACAGAACATCCGTAAATCCTTGGTTATATATAAACAAAAATAAATAGATCAGTGATATCCTTGCAAATCCTACTATATTCGGATTTGTTTCATTTAAGCTTCAAAATCTATTTTTCAAAAGAAAATAGAGATAAATAATTGATACACCATGCAGAGAATTTTATACTTAGCTTCTTAAAACTAAGAACGAGGAAAGATTAATATTTAATTTATGCGCTTTGAAAATCCTACCAGACAGCTAACAAGTTACCATTATCGATGTCAAAATACCTTCCCAGTGGTTTTACAACGATGTGAATTATAAATTCAATTTAAAACTTCATTTTTAAGTTGATGCATCGTTTTTTTTTTCTGTATCAATCGCAAAGCAATCGAGTATAGCGAAACTGCAGAAAACACACATGCCTTACCTACTTTGTTTTAAACCTCCCCTGCATTCATTTGGTGCGATGGGTTAAAGTTAATTAGAAAGACACCATATATCTTAGAATTAGATTATATGTAGGCAATAGCTTTTCGCTACTGCTGCACGCACTAGCAAGTTGAAGTTGTCACATCTTTATGATTTACGTCCATAACAACTCAGCACTTCATTTCATATTTTCTACTTACTACAATGTCGCTACATCAAAGTTTATCTCTAAATGTCTCTCGTGAATTTTTAAAATAATGAAACACCAAAAAGAACATTCATACTTATTAATATTAGTGGATTTTAATACCAGAAAATTCTTTCTCGTCTAAATTTTTAATTTCTAGAGAGTTTTACTCTCTAGATATATGTGTATATATATGTGCTCTTTTAGAGCACATATATATACACACCGTTTTTAATTGAATTACTGTCTTCCAAAAGCTTTTGAAAATTCTTCACGCTTTCTTCCCCCCTCTGGTTTAGCAAAATAATTAAAATGGGATCGATTTTGTATTAGCCATCATGCGGAGGAAAACCAGTATCGAGAAAGTGCTAAATCTGTCTGCGTGTTCTTCGAATACTAGCGTTATAATATCTGCAGAAAAAGAATCCTGAAAATTATTACAGTATATTACATCGAGAATACTGTGCTCCTCAATTTTCCAAGCTTACATCACAAGAGAGTTCACTTTACCAAGAAAACAATTCCTTGAAAGGTCCTCTCATTTAATATTAATATATTTTTGTACCTGCTGGCATATATGTTTACTTTTAGTCTGTTTTTATTGCTGACAGTGCAATGTTACTGTGTAAAGTTCCTTTTTAATGGAAAATGAATTCAGCTTTCATTATACGCTATATTATCAAAAGTATTGGCTCAAAATACTAGGTAATATTTCACCAATTCCTCAAGCTGGAAGCCTCTTTATACAAGCATTTTTCATTTCAGCTTATATCCATGAGCTACTGCAACGCCCTCTACCTAATTAGCATATTCGATATTTTATATATGTTCTTATCCTTTGGTGTCTCCATACCTTTGATAAATTTGTTGGCTTTAATTTTAATAACAAACTATTTGTATTCTTTTAGTTAATTAAGAGTAATTTAAATAGCAATTATTTTCTTAATATAGATGATTATTAAAAGGTGAATTTATTCGGACACCATTTTTCTTATAGAGCGCATTTTCTGAAAATAAATAGCACTTAAAGCTTGAAAAATGTAAAATGATACATAACATATTTTATTTTTCTTTATAGTAGTTTTGTGGTTATAGATTGCTGCAATGCACTTTTTTTTTTCGTTATTTTTCTTTATTTTCTACTCATTTTTATTTCACTTCTGGAACTTTAGCACTGTCAATTCTTTCCATTATTTCCAAACAATAGTTACCTTTTGTTTTCATTTCTTTTTTTGGGGGAGAAAAATGAGAACAAAGATGAGTGATGGATCGACTGATAGATTTTTTTCTTTGGATGCGATATGAAGTTTATCTTTCTGTATTAACTTTCGGATTAATATAATATCACTTCAAACTTAGGCAATTTCTTTGCTTTTCTAGCATTCTGAATTTGATAACAGAAAAGGAAAACTTGTCAGAGAAGTCTGCTGTTTTTATTTTTGTTATACAGATAAGAAATTGGGTTATATCTAAGTAACAATGAGTTAATCCTAGAAATGCAAAATACACTATCCTACTAAAAGTCATGGAAACAACCATTTGATTGCACGTGACTAAGAAAAATGAAAATGTTTTGTAAGATCTGCTTTTAACCAATTAATCAGGAGGGGTACAATTGACTTCTTAGAATGCTCACAGCAATTAGGCAGGTACATTATTATGAATTATCGCTCTGGTTGTTTTAAAATCGTTTTATTTCTGCTTTCACCAATTCTTTTTGAAGTAGTGAAACATGCTGGGGAGTGTTTTATCCTGCTTACTTTTTTATTGCTAAATAATCCCTAGAAAAATATAAAGATAATAGATTCCTTAAATAAAACAAAAACTTTAAAGAAATTTCTCTTAAATCTCACAATAGAATGAGACATGAATACGTTACAGATAGCGATACCTGTTCTCATCCGAATGAGATTTACTCTGCTGATATCGAACGTTGAAGCTGCACCACAGCGTTTCGCAAAAAAGAATCCCGACTACCAAAGAAGCTCAAGGAAACTACGCTACATTTGTTCAAAGAAAAATGGTACCTTTATTCCTTATCTTTACTGCGAAATCTCCTTGAAGGAAGTATCTGGTATTTGTTCACAAAACTATTGTCATCCATGTCCTACAATAGTATTCGTATGATAATTCAAGACAGACAGTATTCCACCTTTGAGTTTAATGTATTCAATGTGTTTTCTTATTTATCAGCCCGACAAAGCTCGTGGAAAATTATACATTGAAATATATCGTTCGTGTCCCTCAGTTTTTTTATTTTTGAAACAGTATATTTATATGATATTTGTGCGTATTGCTAGTCGGTAATGTATACACAAATCGTTGGTATTTTTACGCAAATCCTTCCAATCCTCAACAAAATGAATAAGAAGTCCCACGACAAAGTATACCTTGCATGTTCAGACAAGATTAATTCATACAATTCGTAATACATCGCTTTAAAAACAACTTGTTTATATTTAACTCTTTCTCATATTCTTATATGTTCTGAATCTTAGAATATCATTGGGTTTTTTTGTAATGTCGATGCTTTTACTCTGGTTGCCAAAGGATGGTGTAGAATATCTCCAGACTCGTTTTGCATATTATGTAGGTCTGAAGCAAGTGAAGCATAATATAATTTTGGCACTAAGTTTTTCAGCGCACATGAAGCCTATTTTAAAATGCTGGTTAATCATGACAGGTTGTGGGCATCTAATTTCTGCTGTGGTAGATGAAGGTCAACATTATGGAGATGATTTCATGGTAGTCGTAGGTGTATTCATTTTGCTATACCTGAAATATGACAACTGCTAGTAGTAGTGTATCTCAAAATTGCATCCCCAATTGCTCCAATGCCAATTCCCAATCCACCTTTCAGAGAATTCGGAATTGGATGATGAATTTAGTACACAAGATAATTGTGATTATAGATTATATGCTTGTTCAAGTAAAGCATCTACTGCATTTTCTGAATCACTAAAAGTCGGATACCATAGTTATGGATCTAAGATGGATCTATGGACCTTATACTTGTATCTAACGAAATCCAATGAAGAGCTTCCGATAGCTCGTTTAAAGGAGTTGAGTCCACCGGATCCTAGTTGCAACATTTCCACATAAAGAAAATATATGCATGACCAATATAAATGAGATGTTTTCCAGGCTTGCTGTGTTCCAGGCTTGCAAGATGTATTCACAAAGGTCCCTTGCACCTCGACCTCTTGGACAACATGCTTGTAGGTTAGCACAAAGCAGAATAGTCTGCCAGAATTCAGTTGTAGTCTAGTGCACACAATGTAATAAGCAGTTCCTTGTTTCTAAGAAACAAATACTTGCTTCCACCACTGTATATCAAGCTGGAACTTGTCAAACATTTTACTACAGCAATGGATCCGCAAGGTGACAACTTTAGGCATAGGCAAACTGCGTTCCCAAAGCAACTGAGGCTATAAGGCGCCAGTAAATTGTCTCTGAAATTGCATGCATTGTTTATCAATTTACTAGATAAGAAACCCAAGTTTTCGGTAGAAAAAAGACGTATTTCTTGCCTGAGGAAGCCGAGTAACTCAGAAATTTTCTAAAAAAAAGCCAAAAACATTCATTGTGCCGTTGACCATTCGAAATCAGGAATTTTTCACCCGGTGTGAGAGGATGGTGATTATAACCACTCTTCTACCTGCGAGGAGTTGGCTCGCTGGTAATAATAAGAGTGAAAATGACAAAGAATACGTTGATTAAGAATTGCGGAAAAATTGAATTCAAAATTCCAATGAAGCTCTGTTATTTGCACTTTCACCTAGATTTTTTTGAAACAAATTTGAATGGTAACAGTAAACATCATGGGAAGGGATTCCACCAGGGAATACAGTGTCAATTGAGAAAATGGACCAAGGAAGGTGTGATGTAGCTGTGATGGGCGACTATATGTGTTTCTTGGTTCAAGATGATGACTCTAACCACAAAAGACGGAGACTTACAAATGTAAGTTTTTAAGGAACTTTTTTTTACCCGAAGGAGGAGAGTTTCTACATTTCAATTCGTGAATTTTAGCTTACTGCTTACTTTTAACGAAGC
Source organism: Mastigoproctus giganteus (assembly GCF_048544385.1). Taxonomy (NCBI): domain Eukaryota; kingdom Metazoa; phylum Arthropoda; class Arachnida; order Uropygi; family Thelyphonidae; genus Mastigoproctus; species Mastigoproctus giganteus. Next base: position 69,053,824 of record NC_143580.1, read on the forward strand.
TGAGTGCACTTTTCTGTACATAATTTAAATATTGTTAACAAATCTGATATAACGTTGGGTGCCAGTTTATTAGGTACAATTAATAGCAAGTAGGAGCATCTTTAGCAATGAACCCAACGAGATGTCTAAAGCCTAACAGGGGGATTCTGTTCCATCTTAACTACTCAATGGCTTCCCACAATTGTTGCGAATTGGATAGTTGAAATTCCTCTTCCGAAAAGGCTGTTTCACTTCGTCCCATAGGTGCCCAATAGCATTGAGCACTGGTGATTGTAGAAGCTTCAGTAGTCGGTTCAATTCACTCTTATATTCTTGAAACCAACTATGTAGAATTCTAGAATTGTGACATGCCCACTACCGTGGTGGAAGAACCGATTTATAGATAGATATACTACAACCATGAAGGGATGCGGCTGGTCGAAAACAATTTCCAGTTGGCCTCTAGCATCCAAATATTTCTCCACTGGTATCAAGGAGCCGAAGTGCACTACGATCCTCCCATCAGTGTGAAACAACAGGAACTGGATTTATCAGACCATGCTGCAAAGTTTTTCTAATCCTCCAGTGTTGACGTTCCTAAGACCGCTATAACTTACCCTTTGTTTTACTGACACGTCTGGAACCCGGTTTGGTCAGTGGCTGCGATGCCCCACCCGTGAGAGGATACAATGAGTGGTGCGATCTGAAATGCCACTTTGTTTACCACCATTTAACTGGATTTTTATACAACTGAGTGTGGCCTTTCTTTTAACCTGCACAATTCTTGTCAGCCTTCGTTGGCCTCTAGCATCATCGAGCTATTTCCGATCGCCTTTGGTTGGATCTTATTTGGTTACCGCACCCATCAAGATACACCTGAGACACAGTCATACGCGAAAACCCTAGCAGGGTACGAATATGTGATGCCGTTACTGAAGAAGCACTCATTTTTATGAAAAGAGGTGTATGTAGTGAAGTGATCAATTAGTTTAATAGTATTAATCTTTACGTTTCTTTCCTTACTGCGCACGAAGGTCGTATTCGGAATCCGAAATTCAAGAAAAAACACGAATAAATGCAGATAAACCGAATTTTTTTTGATAATTTCTCACAGTGAATAGAAACTGTCGTCAATAATTAAAAAAACGTAAAGAATAAATAAGTTTCGTACGTGATATTTTTCCCAACTGGTTTTGTTATTCCTTGAAGATACATCAGATATCAAAATAGTATTTAAAAATTTTATTTTTAAGTAGAAGCTTCAGGGTTCGTTTTTCTCTAAATAACTAAAATACAAATTGAAATAAAAAGTAGATTTTACCTTCCTCACAGAATTCCAGAAGTCGCTTCGTTATAGCAACAAGATTAATTCACATAGGAAGAAGGTTTTGAATTTGAGAATATTAGTGAACTACTTAATAGTAAATTGAAGTCGAATGACTTAATGATAACTGAAATAGGACTCTAAGAGATATTGTGATTACGAGTCGAGCAACTGGAGTTGATATAATTTATCCATGTGCATTAAACGCGTCTTTCCAGTTCACAGATGGACTCAAAGGATGAAACAAGAAACTACAAACTTCTAAATCTGGCTCATATGCATATGATAAAATTATTATTATTATTTTTTTTTTTTGATTTGGTAGTTGTTGGCGCATCGGCTTCTGTGGCCATATTGCACCTCCCAAGGTTTTTGCAGTACTTTGATCCAAGCCCGAGGCGAGAATCGAACCCGCGACCTTTGGGTTGCCGGGCAGGTACTTTACCCACTCGGCTAGCCCGGTCGGCGATAAAATTATGCGCTCCTTAGTCAATGAACTATTACACTGGTTTAGACGTACTGCACTCAAAACAGTACAAACCAAGTTATCCACTATTCAACGTTGCTTTCTCCTCAGCCTACTTCACGTTTGCCGAACAGTATCAACTCCAGCTTTACAGACTCTTGCAGGCACCATACCACTTGACTTGCATGTTGTGTTTAGAGGGCTTTGCTTTTACATCCGCAAAGGCATTTCCGTGGAATTTCAGGGAATCATTGTTAACCCTCAGACTGATCCCAAAACTGAGCGAACCAGATGCTGGAATTTGTTAGTGAATACCTGGCAGAATAGATGGAATTCTACCGAAAAAGGAGCTATCACCAAAAACTTCGTTCCCGACGTAACTGCACTACTTGCATCATCCACCAGAAAATGGTTTTCACCCTCACTGTTTACCTCCTACATACTAACTGGGCATGGTTCGCTTAACGCAAAACTTTACCAATTCAGACTTTCCAATACAGTCTCCTGTCGATGTGGGCTACCGGAAGACTCTCCTCACGTACTTTTTGAATGCTCCATTTACGATGATCTAAGATCGGCTCTTAAGGCAACAGTACCAAACTTGTGTCCCGGAGGTGAGAAGATACTCATTTCTGTCAACAATTTCCAGGCCCTTCAAACCTTCTGCAATGCTGCTTTTAATCGCAGGAAGGCTCTCAACCTCAATGTTAATTCAAGAAATGAAACTGAAAATGCATCATAAATCATAATACAACTGTGCGCTGCCTCGTCGTCCTGATGACGTCATATACAAAATTGTTGTGGCTTTCAAGAACACACAAAGATTTTGACAGATGCTGCACTTCTCTGACTCATCCTTTATCAAGACTCTCTTCAACTAAACCTCTGCTCAGTGATACCGTCATCTACCAGAGACTTCTGACACCACTCCAGATTAACAGAATTCAGAATTATATCTAGAACTAGTTCCTGCCGATCATGATTGAATGACATTACAACTTCTGTTTGACAATACACCTTTTCTCTTTGTGGACCACTTTGGGCAGCACTGCATACAGATGTGGGCAAGAAATGGATAAAGATTTTATTTTATTTTTATTTTTTTTTTACTTTATGCTATTCTCATCCTTATTTCTTCGTCTTCTGCTGTCCTTTCTCCTGGGAGTGTGTGTGTGTGTGTGTGTGTGTGTGTGTGTGTGTGTGTGTGTGTGTGTGTGTGTGTGTGTGTGTGTGTGTGTGCGCGCCCGCGCTGTTGCCGGCTTGCTGGCGCGGGGTTCTTTTGAATGGCTCCAAATCCTCTTTGGACATTCAGTACGTGACTGTTGAGGTTGGCCATGGTTCTTGCGCAGTTGTGGCCTACCTCCCCGTGGTGTAGACGGACACTGGGCAGGCTTTCCAGGTGATCGCCTGCCTGGTGACAAAACGGCCAGAAACAACTAAACAACACAACAACACACACACTGCACGAACATAACGTTACACACATTTCTGGCCTGTTACAGTGCTTTCTGTAACCATCACAGTGTACAAAGACGGAGATGAACTTTCGTTCAGGTGCCGTCCTACATAAGATACTATACATGTCTACATGTCTACATTACACTGGTGTGCAAAACTTAAAGACCAACATTATTTCTAAAGGTTACAACCACAAAATCAATCGAAACAGCCTGTGGCGATTTGCATAACTGTGGCCGTTCAGTAGCAAGCTGGTGCACTGCAAAAATTTGAATCGTGATGAGAGGGCTCACATAAACAGATAAAAGCAACAGTTATTTGCAAATAACCGAGTGGTGAACATGATTGTTACAGACGTTCAATTGGTTTCATACAGGGCTACAGACAACGAAATGGCCAGAAGACAATATCTCGATGACTTTACCGTGGGTCGAATAATTCGGAAGCTCGAGGAAAGTCGAAGTGCGAGGAGTGTGGCTGCAGAGTTCGGTATCGCCCATAGCATCGTCTCATGTGCGTGGTCAGCCTTCAGAACGACAAGTACAGCTGTTCGAAGGACCAGTGGTGATCGTCCACGAAAAACAACGCCCAATGATGACCGCTATATACTCCTACAGGTCAAGAGGGACCAACACCAGACAGCGGGATCCATTGCAAATCAGCTGCACAGGGTCACAGCACGCAGGATATCGCGGTTTACTGTAGCCAGGCGACTCCACAAAGGTGGACGGTTTGCCCTACGGCCAGTACGCTGTGTCCCTTTAACACCTGCCCATTGGAGACACCGTTTACAGTGGTGCATCGAACACAAGGACTGGACAGCAGCGCAATGAAGTAAGGTACTCTTTACTGATGAGAGTAGATTCTGGATGTCAGCTAATCTGGCGAGAGGTTGGCACACCGTATAAACCGCAAACATCACTGAAAGGGATCGATATGGCGGTCGAGGTGTTCTCGTCTGGGGAGGCGTTATCATGGAATGACGTACACAACTCCAGATACTTGAAGGCGGTACTGTACCCTGTGCACGCTACTATACTGAGATAATCCTTCCCCATGTGCGTCTGTTCCAAGGTGCCATTGATCCCGAGTTCGTGTTTATGGATGATAACGCCATACTCCATCGCACTGCAGCTGTTGATATGCTTTTGTAAAGTGAGAATATTGTTCATATGGGTTGGCCTGCCCGTTATTTTGATCTAAATCCCATCGAACACACATGGGACGCTCTGGGGAGACGCCTAGCGCCACGTCCACACGCACCGGAAAATGTTCACCAGCTGAAGATGGCGCTGACAGAGGAATGGACGATATTACCGCAAGAACTTATCAACAACGTTGTTCTAAGTATGGACAGGGGATGCAAAGCCTGCATCGACATTGGGGGTATCTATATCTTTTACTGACGACCACCTGTTCCCTTTGTTCCATCTTTGGCAGTGATGCATCTGTACCATGGCAGCCAGTGCTATGTTGCCATTTTTGAATAAAGTCCCTCTGTACCGTTTTGTTTCCGTTGTTGTGTCGATGTTGTTTCCTTCATTATTTCTGTACCTCACGATGTTCCTTTGGTATGATTTTCCCATATCCAGGGCACTCCTATGAGAAGCTATAGGTGAAAACCTGACTGGTCCTTAAGTTTTGCACAACATTGTAGTAGTAGTTGTGGTGCCAAATGATATAAGAAATCAAGCTTTTGTAGTTTAACATCAGCGAAACACACACTACAAGAATTTATCTAGTTCTTCCTTAAATTTGTTCAAACCATCTACTTTCACAACAGCAGATGGAAGCTTGCTCATACAATTAACGACCCGTTGGCTGAAGAAAAACTTCCGCACAGCTATCCTACAAGGGTATGTCTGCCAGGGGCAAAAGTTGATGACGCTGTAGAGCAGATGTCATCTTATAAGGGCACAAAAGGTGATGTTATTGTACAAGTTGGAACTAATGACATTAAGAGTAAGAGATCTGCAGATTTACACAAGGTCAGGTAAATGTTGAAAAAAAATCGCGAGTTAGGGTTGAATGTGAAAGTGTCTGCAATTCTGCCCAGACACGATAGGAAGGAGTATACGATGAGAGCCTTGTCGATCAATTCAGTCCTGAAGAGATTGTGCAAGGCTCATGGGGTAGAATTTTTTTCAGCCTTGTCTGTGCTTGTTGACCAGAGAGACTGCTTCAACAGGGATGGGATACACTTAAATAGAAAGGGTGCAAGAATATTTGCTGACGCTATCGAGGCAGTGTTAGGTGGGTCGGAAAACTGCTAGCTTGGGGAACACACAGACTAAAAGATTAACAGTGGCCGCAGGCAGAAGCAAAAGTGATTCTTGGACTGCTCTATTGGAATGAGCAACAGCCCGGAAAACAAGGTAATGGAGATTTCCAGGACTGCTGGGAGTCATGTTGGAACAAGTAAATACATGGGCTGTGTTAGGGTAACTAAGAGTAGGAAGAGGTGCGTGTATAATTGTGTGTATACCAATGCTAGGAGTATAGTTAATAAATTCGATGAGTTTGAAGTGCTGGTCAAGACATCAAAGGCGGATATTGTTGGGATATCAGACACGCGGTGTCACACAGACATAAGGAATGCAGAACTGGAATTTGGGGAGTACAACGTCTACAGAAAGGATAGACAGGATAGGAAGGGAGGAGGGGTTATGGTTTTTTGTTAAGAAACACATAAAATCTAAGGAAGTGCATCCAATTGATGTTGGTGAACAATGCAATCTTGAGTCTGTTTGGTGTGAAATAAGCACTGGCAAAGGAAAAATGAGAGTAGGTGTGTGTTATAGGCCTAATGAATCTGATGAGTATAGTGAGCAGTTGTGCAGAGAAACAGAGTGGGCCAGTAAATCAGAATGTCTTATAATGGAGGACTTAAACTTTCCAGATATTGACTGGAACTTGTGGTTGGTCACTCGCACACTAGCAAGAATTTTTTGTGTTTATTGGATGACTGTTTTCTACAGCAGCATGCTCGGGAGGCAATTAGAGGGAGTAATACTCTTTATCTGATTATCAGCAGTGATTATTCATGCATTAAGAATCTGCAGATAAAGGAACCACTGGGTGATAGTGATCACAATGTACTGATGTGGAAATTACTTAAAGATGTAACTACCATCAAGGCTAAAGGGATGGGTTTTTGCTTCTTTCGTACAGGGGTCTCAGACAGTTTTTAAATTCTGTACAGTGGGATCAACTGATGATGTTAACAACGTTGAATTCTAAATTGGAAGCCTTCAGGGACTTAATTTTGGAGGCTACTAGGCTTTTCATTCCAACTAAGAAATACTGTTGAAGGTTTAGGCCTAAATGGATACCAGATGAATTAATGAGGCTTGTGGCAGAGAAGAAGAATGTATAGGATACATATAAAGTATCAGGTGACACACAAGCCTATGTCAGGTATAAACTAATCTGCAATGAAGTCACAAAGGAGGTTTGGCAGGAGAAGGCAGATTACGAGAAATCCTTGGGAAAGGATGCAAAGAAAAACAGCAAAGAGTTCTTTACTTATGTACACTCTAGAAGGAAGGGGATGAATCAGATTGGTCCACTTTATATCGATGGTTCAACTGTTGATGATCCTGCTCAGGTAGCTAACAAACTGAATGAATATTTTGTATCTCCATTCACACATGAGCAGTTATTCAATGAGGGAAGTGCCAGAAGTTTATCAAACTCTAACAGGGAGCTAAGTGATTATGTAATAACTGAGAGCAAAATGGAGGAGAAATTGTTGTAGTTAAAAATAAGGAAGGCACCTGGGGTGGAAGGGATCTAATCAGTTATATTAAAGGTTGTAGCAAAGGGAGTAAGCAAACCCTTAGCCATAATTATGAAAGCTTCCTTGGACTCAGGGGAGGTCCCCATGGACGAGAGGTGTGCAAATGTATCACCAATTCACAAAGGGGGTTCAAAAGGTAACACAAAACTACAGACCTGTTAGTTTAACTTGTGTTCCAGGGAAAATAATGGGGTCACTGGTTAAAGATGCATTTCAGGATCATGTAGACAAGACTGCAGCAATAATTCAGACACAGCATGGGTTTGTTAAAGGGGGGTCTTGTCTGAACAATTTGATTGGATATTATGATGTAGTCATAACGGAACTGAATGCCAAAAATAATTTTGATATCATATACTTGGATTTCAGGAAAGCTTTTGATACTGTTGCATATGAAAGACTGCTGTACAAATTGGAGAGATATGGCATTAAGGGTAAGTTGCTACAATGGATAAAAGGATGGTTGAGTGGGACAAGACAGAGACTGGTAATCAATGTACGCTGCTCTTCGTTGGCAAATGTTATTAGTGGAGTTCCCCAGGGTTCGGTGAGGGGGCTCATTGTTATTTTCTATATTTATCAATGATATTGATGAAGGTATATCAAGTTTAATGTCCAAGTTTGCAGATGATACAAAGATTGGCAGGATTGTTAACGACAGTATGCTACTCCAACTGGATCTAGATAAGTTGGGAAAATGGGCTGAGAACTGGCAACTGAAGTTTAACATTGACAAATGCAAAGTACTACATATGGGTAGCAATAACCGAAGAGAAACGTACCAACTGTGTTGTACTATACTCAGGGAAGTGGAAAGTGATAAAGAACTGGGGGTAATTGTGCAGTGAAATATGAAGTTCGCTCAGCAGTGCAGACAGGCTGTCAGGGTAGGTTATGGAGTCTTGTCAATGATATATAGGAATTTTTCTAGCAGGGATAGGGAGGTGATTATCCCGTAATACAAGGCAATGGCCAAGCAACGCCTGGAGTACTGTGTACAGGTCTGGAGGCCACATTTTAGAAAGGATGTAGAGTTGCTAGAACGAGTACAAAGAAGGGCAACAAGATTGGTGAGGGGAACAAAGGGGATGCTCTTACCAAGAAAGGCTAAAGTTCTGCAAATTGCAGCGCCTGGAGAGTAGGCACCTGCGAGGTGATCTGATTGAGGTGTATAAGGTCTTGAATGGCTTGAGCAAGCTAGATGCTGATGGGATTCTTCCTCTTGCTCAGATTAAGAACCTTAGTGGGCACAGATTCAATTCAGGAAAGACAGTTGTAGAATAGATGTGCTGAAATTTGCCTTTAACCAGCGGGTAGTGATTTGTGGAACAGACGTCCATCTTTTGTTGTGGAAGCTGTTAGCCTAAATAAAATTAAGGCTAAGCTGGACAGGCATTTGGAACGAATGGAGGGGTGAAATGGGAGGGGTTTTTTGGCTGATGCTGCATTAGGTTGCTTTCTTGCATCGTATGCATCTACTAATGCTACTGCAACTATACCTTCCTCAAATTGAATTTATGCCATCTCATTTGTGTAGTCTCAGAAAGAGAAAGGATGCCATCAACATTTAGCGTACTCAATCCATTCAAGGCCGTAAACACCTCACTCAGATCACCCTCACAGATGCCTAGTCTACAGACCCGGCAATTTGCAGAACTAAAACCTTTCTACGTAAGAGCACCCTTTCGTTCCACTCACCAATATGATTGCCATTCTCTGCACCACTTCCAGCAGATCTACGTCCTTCCTAAAGTGAGGCCTCCAGACAGGTATACAGTACTCAGGTTGTGGCCTAACCATGGCCTTGTACAACGGCATGATCACCTCCTTATCCCTGCTCGCAACGTTTCTATATATCATTTACAAACCTTCATGAACTGTCGTGGCAGCATGTATACATTTTTCAGAGAATTTCATATCTGGCTGCACAATTAACCCCAGGTCTTTTTCATTTTCCATTAACCTGAGTGTAGTACCACACAAGTGATAAGTTACTCTAGGGTTATCACTACCCATATGCAATACCTTGCCTTTGTCAGTATTAAACTTCAACTGCCATTTCTCAGCCAAACGACCTAATTTTTCTAGTTCTTGTTGCAGTACCATTCTGACATAACTGTCATTAACCACCCTGCCATCCTTTGTATCATCAAAAAATTTAGACATTAAGCCTGGTATAACTTCATCAATATCATTAATAAATATTTAAAACAACAATTGGCCCAGCACTTAACTCTGGGGAACTCCACTAATAACATCAGTCCACGAAGAGCAGTGCCCATTGAAAACCACTCTTCAACTTCTTCCACTTAATTATCCATTTATCTATAGAAGTAACCTGTCCTTAATGCCACTTTTCTCCAGTTTATACAGTAGGCTTTTATGTGCAACTCTATCAAACGCCTTCCTGAAACACAAGCATATGATATCAAACTTATTTTTGTATCCATTTCCTTGGTCACTGCATCATAATAACCTTTCAAATTGATTTGGGAAGACCGCTCCTTAACACATCCTTGCTCTGACTGCAGTATAATTTCATTCCTGTGCAGATGGTATTGCATTACTTCTTTAACCACCGACTCTATTATTTTTCCTAGAACAGACGTTAAGCCAACGGGTCTGTAATTATTCATATCACCTTTTGATCTCCCTTTATGGATTGGGGATACATTCCCACATCTCCAGTCCATATGGTCCTGCCCTGAATTCTGCTCTGATAGATTCCATCCACCCTAGGCGCCTTTTTATGTTCAGCTTTAACAAAATCTTTTCCACTTTCATTTCAGTTATCTCAACCTCATTTATCTTCCCGTTAGAGTTTGATAAACATCTAGCGTACCCTCCTTAATGAATTCTTCATGTGTAAATGTAGATGTAAAATGCCTATTCAATTTTTCAGCAACCTGAGCAGGGTCATCAACAGTTAACCCAATGACATCAAGGGGCCCAATGTGATTCATCCCTTTCCTTCTAGGGTTTACATAAGTAAAGAACTCTTTGATGTTTTTCTTTGCATCCTTTGCCAAATATTTCTCCTAATCTGCCTTAGCTAGCCTAACCTCTTTTGCAAGTTGATTTCAGACTAATTTATATCTAGAATAGGCTTCTGTATCACCTGATAATTTATATGCATCCCATGCACTTTTCTTCTCTGCCAAGTGGCTCAATAGTTCATCTGACATCCATTTAGGTCTAAGCCTTAAGCAGTATTTTTTCGTTGGTATGAAAGAATTCTATGATTACTTGCCATTTAGAATTTGCTGTTGGTGACACCATCAGATGGTCCCACTGCATAGAATTTAAAAACTGTCTGAGACCACTGTATTCACCATTTAAAAAAGCAAAAGCCTTTCCCTTTACTCTTGACAGCAGTTATGTCTTTAATTAAATTCCACATCAGTACATCATGTGTAATATGGGATCATCAAGACAGGAATGGAATTAGGTAAACTGCAACTTTATTAAGGGAGATAACACTGGTTGGCCTAAATTTCCTCCCTGATATAATTTCGAGAGATTCTCATAGGAAATTATGTTGAAAAACTGAACTAAGATATGTGCTTAAAAAGTTCTCATCACCCTCAGTTTTCAAATATCGTAGGTTAATGATTGAAACCCAAAGCCTGTGGTAGTTGTGTGGTAGTTGGTTTAATCATCTTTTACATCTATTTCATCTATTTGTTTTTTTTTTTTTTCTAGAACATTCGGAAGATTTATAGAGATTTCGGAACTTGGTACAACATTTGAGAATGTTCCGAAACGTTCTAGAATATTGTTACGTGCGGAAGAAAGGTCGGGATGTTTCTGGAAGGTTGCAGAACTTTCTTCGGAGTTCTCTAGAAACATATTTTCAGTAGCTCATATTCAAGGACATTAACAGGATGGCTTAGAGGTACTTATAAATCAATGCCTTTTGCTGTTCCGGTGATATGGAGGGATCCTTCAGACCACATAAACGATTGTTACTTTTGCACAACAAATATGGTCTTTCTGGGAAATAGAAGAATAAAGTACAGTATCTCAACATACCTTCTGCTCTAAGGCTGGTTCTCACGATACAATGCCAGCATCAAAGCGTCCAGAAACTTATGGACTTGACTCTGATTCAGGTTCAGAAAAGGGGTCTTCAGAAGATGCAGACTTTTCAACTCTTGATACTGCAAAGCCTCATATAATCACTCAGACAGAATTTCACAATTTAGTCAGAGATTTTGACCTCTCCAAAATCAAGCATCAAGGCTCAATTACTAGGATTACGATTTCAGCAATGGAATCTTCTTTAAAAGGATTTCAATGTGTCTTTTTATAGAAATAGGCAATATAACATAACGACTTATTACCCCATGGATGGTGCTTTGGTTAATTGTAAAAATATCCATAAATTGATGGAAGAGTTATCATCAGGAGCACGCCCCCGAGCAGTGGAGGCTTTTCATTGATTCATCCAAAGTCAGTTGGAAAGTATTTTTACTCCGTAATGGAAATAAGTATCCGCCAATACCATTGGCATGAAGGAAACGTACGAGAATCTATAGGTTCTTTTGCAAAAAGAACCTGTTTATGGGACAGCCGAGCGAAGGATTGCCACTACTGGATAAAAAAAATGGCCAAATCGTTCTGAAACTACAGCAGGCCAGAAAAAATGTCGCACATTCTCCTTTGGTGTATAAGTCAAAAATCTGTATACCTGCTTTGCACATCAAGCTAGGTTTGATAAAAAAAATATATTTGTGAAAGTGGTGGACAAAAAGAAGAATTTTCTTGTTTGAGGCAAAAGTTTCCTCAAGATATTTCTCAAATAGAAAAAAAGATACCAGGGAAAATGGAGTCCAAATTGTTGGAATCTCGTACTGGAGACACCAAGACTTTAATCCCTTCTCCAATAAAATTGGTGGGTACAGCAATATGGTTTCCATATTTGAATTCACCAGCATAAAGTCTGCAAAAGTTCCATCAGCTGGAACTGCAGCTGATGGAACTTTTAGTAATACATAACAACCTTTCAGTAAAAACAAAGAAGTGACTGTTTATAATATAAAGCTTGATGGGATTCGATTCGTGGCCTTTTCCAGCTGGTGTGGGGGAGGTCGAGAATTATTACCACAATGCTACCCGTTCGGATTCTCTCAATATACGGTAATATTATACTTTTAAAGTGTAGGTCACGCTTTTTGTACCCATAACGAAGTGCTTCTTCCACTGGAAAAAGCTGCAGTTTAATCCACGTTTTGAATATTGCATACAGGTTTGTAAGTGAAATTTTAGAAAGGCAGGAAATTTATCTAAATTTAAAGAGATATTGGATTGATTAAACACCTGAAAAAATTGGTGAATGAAGTGATATGGGTTACAATTACTTATGTACACTACTCGGTAGAAAGCGAGAACCCTGCTGTTTCTCCCAGTCTGAAAAACCACAGTTTTCGCGAAAAAAATCAAGAAATCCTCCCCTAAACTCAACTACTTTGCGGAAAAAAAGTAATTGAGTTTGCGAATGTTGAATATTATATTAAGCAAAAACAGTTTATAATAATATACAGTTAATATCTTCTGAGTTATGAATTCTTACTCTGTAAAAGCTACTTTCTCAGGGATAGACGAAATTTTTATTGTCTGAAATTGCCATAAAATCTCTTGCTCCCATTAAATATTGAAATTAAGATTCTTTGGAAAAATATCTTTGACTTATGGAAGCTTATTTACTTAGACTGGAATGTTTTCGTCAATAGAAACGTCCAATTTCATTTTAGATTTAAATAAATGCGTAATCAGCTGTTGCTCAATATCTCTCTTTTCTGAAATTGATGTGGATCTGATACTTTTGAAGTTATTCCCTCGATGTCCCAAGTGAATCCATCTTGTCTCTTCAAATATCATTCAATTGCCACGACGGTAGCGCCCTCGCATTAAGTCATTTTCAGAAGAAAATTAAACAGAACTTTTCGGGATATGGTTGTATTTGCCATCGGTACACTGTCTGCCTTTATATAACACCGAATGAATGGACAGCTGGTTACCGCTAGAAGATATAACCCCCAAAATCATTTTTTTGTTGGACCATGGGAAATCAAGACGAGATTAACTTTCGTTTGTCATAAATACGAACTTGTCTTGAAACTGCGTCTATTGATTGGAAGATAGTCTCAAAACATTTAACCGCGCAAAGATAGATCCTGGACCATTGGGAACCAAGCTAAGAGTAGATTGCTTCTTCTAAAATATATAAAAAAAATACAAAACCATTTTGAAAGGAAAACATTTTTTGAATTACTCTCTAGATGGAAGCTGAATGGTCCAAGCCTGTCTTTTCAGCAGAAGAAACGATGTTAATTTGTTTTATATGGTCCCTTTTCCCTCTCCTGTTCCCTATTCATTAATGAGTGTAGAAATAATACGATCGTATTAAACAGGCGAAGAATTATAATCGGAAATAAGTGCCTTAGATGAAAAAACATATATGCTAGAAAAGAAATTTTAATTTGGACAGTTACTAGTAGATTTAAAATGGTAGTTTTAGTAGTACAATAAGGTTTAATCTCTTTTGTTGATATGTCATTGGGTGCCTTTTGGGGGGGGGGGGGTTTGTACGTGCCAATATCCCGTGCTTTTATTAAAATGTGCTTGGTGAGAGAAAAATGCTAAGAAAGGGTATGAAGACTGCTTAACTTTACCTAAGTATATTTCGTGTGTACTAAGAAATGGTTGTTTCTGTATAGCGGCTTGGAAGGTAATCTTCAGCTAACCCAAGTCAGTTCTTCCCCTTCTTTCCATACTATTTCTTAAACTTACCGTAATATGCTGTTCTCAGTGATCCATAATGCAGAGTCCTTCGATGGAATTACTAGTCTTCAATACCAACTCCATCAAAACATATCCACCAATAGCTGAACTTCTAAATATATATGACCAAGCT